>NW_023494792.1:56963210-57563210 GCF_904425465.1 Colossoma macropomum | reverse complement strand
TGGACTCAAAGAAAGTAGCTTCTTAATACAGTACAGTGACAAAATTTGCTTTTTACTCTGTTTAAACAGGTATTTCACTGACAGAATAATAACATTAATACTGTTACCTGATAAGTAAATGACACTGTACATCTCTGATTTTTGAATTTGCCAGCAATAAGACTGTATATTGCAACACTTATTCTTTGAGCTTTCTGGCATAACTGAAAAACCAAAAGCCATAATGAAGTTTGTCTTTATTGTACATTGTTTATATTTGTCCACAGATGTACAGAGGTACTGTAGAGCTTAGTTCAGCTGTGTGATTCCAATAGTAGGCACACAGCTCCAAAGGCAGAGCACCTAAGGAGATGAACACTATTTGGGCTAAAATAATAATAAGTGATTGCATGTGCTAAAGCTTTGACAGCCCTAGTCCAAACTGAAAGAAAACAGGCAAAGGAGCTTCTGGGAATAGTCACTGGGCCTGCAGGTTCTGCTCTGAAGAGGCTACAAAAAGAATCACAGATGGGGTTAAGAGGTCAGCTAGCTCCTCACCCCCATCAACGGCCTAATGAGAGAAGCTCTCAGTCAATCAACGCAACCCACTATGCTGAACACCCATCCATTCCTGCCCCATTTCCCCTTTACTATCTCTCATCTACCCTTCCTTTCAGAGAGCCTCCAACCAAGTCTTCTCAGCTTCCAGTTCTCGTTCTGTGTTATCTGAAGGGGGGGTTAATGAGGATCTATGAGGAGGGCAGTGTGGCAGATTTATAGCCGCTGCGTGACAGTGACACACGGCATCAGTTGAGCCACCAATGGAAAATACACCACACAGAATGCCAGGAATGGTGGAGTGGTGAATGCTAAACATGACTTATCACAGCAACTTCTGTTGTATGACGACAGTCAATCATAAAATGATGGTGGAACACGGAGAAGAATGTTAAACGAATGCAGATCTGAGGTCGGATGCTCGGAATCCTTTCGGTCAGCTGAACCGCAAACATCATGAAGAATATGGAGCAGAGGTTACAACAAACGAGGCTGTAGGCCAAACATGAATATTCAAGAAAGAACGAGAATGGACCGAATGGATTTGAACGGATGGGTGGGCAGACAGAATGGAAAAAAAAAGAAATAAAGAAAGAAAAAAAAATCTTGAAGTGCTGTAGTTATGAGGGCCCAAAAGAATGTTAGCACATGCGTGCACCTGCCAACCGCTACTAAACAGGCCTCTTTGTCTTAAACATCTTAAAAAAATAAAAGCTTTTACCCCCTCACTCACTACATAACTGATTTATTTTGGAATATATTAGAGTCTACATGTTTAGAGTTGACTTTCCACAGCTGATTCCTTTTTTCCCCCCAGCCAAAATATGTGTTTTATATAAAAAAAAGAGAATAAAAAGCTTTTGTTTTTATATAAAAAGTCATTTTTTATATAACTGAGCACTAACATATACTAATTGGATATTTAACTGTCAATTTATCATTCAAGTCCCTAAACTATGAGGGTTATAGAAAAGCCAAAAGGCAAAAGTACACTTAACAGATCACATATCCCACACTTATCAACAGAGCATCTGAACCATCAGGGTCGACTGACCATTCTTTTAAACATCCCCTCAGGACACTCACCAAACCCTGATTCAATGTGTAGGAATTCGGAGGACAGCATTAGCCAGGAGGGAAGAGTTCAGAATGTTTTATCAATGGAATCAATCAACACCAAGTTCTACCTGATACTGCCTGATCTAGCACATAAAAATAAAATATAGGCCAGTCGTGTTAAACAAACTGAGTGTTGGAGGAGCCCCAGCGTATTAAAAAAATAAAAATAACCTTAACTCTCCATCATTCACTGGCTTCAAGCCACAGCTCCACTTCCAAGGCCTTTTTTCGACAAGCCCATGTGTACGCGAGTGTGTATTTTATGCGGGAGAGGCAGGGAGAAATATGGTGTCCGCTCGGCGTTCGGCTCTGCCCTGGGGCACGGCAGACTTTCAACGGCTGCTTTTACTGCCTTAAAAAAAAAAGAGAAACATCCGCTGCCTCTAAGATCTTACCAGAGCTATTTTAAATGGAGACGGCTCAGGCACCGAGTGTGCTCTCTGGACGGGTCACACAAAACATTAAAGAAAAATCCACAGGCTTCCTCCATTAAAGCTAATATTGACCCACCAAGAGCAATAAATTGTACTGTATAATCAATTTGAAGCTATGGGATTTCAGTCTTCGCAGTAATGCCTCTAATGTGGCACATATAGGCTTTGACTTTTATCAGTAAGGACACGGGTGGATCACTGCACTTACTGAGAGAACCTAAATAATTTAATACATCTAAATAAAGTCTATTGTAAAGAGAATTCACATCAGATTATCAGCATGGTCTGCCCCAAATGAGGGAGCTCAACATCAGAGCATGCTCTTCTCCTAATGCACTGCCTGCACAATCTGCCTGATTTAACATCTGACTCTTTACAGACGCTCTTGTAGTCTGTCCAGCATGAGCTGCTGCTAATAATGACAAACGGCTAGCTAAATAGTAGCAAAGCAATGCCCTGGATTTTGGCACATAGAACACAGAGCACATTTCTGGCCAAGCATCAGTGACCAGATTGGTTAAATTCAAACTGACAACTGAATCAATCAAAGACGCAGAGATCAATTACGGCTTATTTTTTTTACTCTGACTGATACACGCAACAGAACGGGTAGGATATTACATTTATATCAAGAATATCTGTGAGGGCTGTGCAATTCTCGCCTAGTCAAAGTTCCAAGAAGGTCAGTATTTGCCACTAACAGAGGCAAATGTGGAAGTAAGAGAGCGCCTGGTTCCCACGCCAAATTTCACACTAACTAATGAACACCTACGTGTATAATTTAGTACACGTTAGTGGCTGCAGTGTGTAAGGACCAAATGAAAAACATATGATGTCACAAAATCCCAAATTCTGGTGAAAACCAGATGAACTAGGTGTGAAAACAGCCATAGGCTGGTAGGACACTTCAAACAAAAATGGCAGTGTGAGGCAAAACGATGTGTTTTAGGTCAAAATGACAGGATGGTTTGAGTTTGTACAGTGCAGTGCATGCCAGCTGCTAAACACTCCTCTTCTAATCACTGCTTTATTTGTTCTGATCCTTCCTCCTGACAGTGATTGGTCCTAAACACCATGTTGTTTGTTCTGAGACCTCCCCTTGATTGTGATTGGTCTTGATCACCATGTCTCTGGGCCCTGCTGCCTGACTGTGATTGGTCCTAATCACTCCATCATTTATTGTAAGACCTCCTCCTGACTGTGATTGGTCTTGATCACCATCTCTTGGAGCCCTACCCTTGATTGTGATTGGTTGTAATGGCTGCATTGTTTATTGTGAGACCTCCTCTTGACTGTGACTGGTCCTAATCGCAGTGTCATTCATTCTGAGATCTTTTCTCTGACTGTGATTGGTCCATACATCACGTCACAGTCAACTTGTGTCATTGCATGGAGCTGGCCTCTGGCTGTGCTAAGCGAGAAAGACATACACCAAGTTCTTTTTAAGTTTACTTGTATATGTATTTGGTGGTAGTTCCAACTGTTTCCTAGCTATAGGGGAGATTTAGCCTTGAGGCTGTCAAAGACAATATGGCAAAGACATTATGGCAAACTTGGTTTTAGATTCCATTTTCCATGTTTCTACTTAAAATATTAACTGAATATTTACTAATGTTAAAAAATTTAAGAAAAAAGTAAATGTATTTTTGAGCAGATTTTAGCATATACTGCAGTAGAATATTCTTTGGGAAGTGCATGCTTTAAATGTGGCATAACAGCCACAGGATTATCTTGTGTGTAAGAATAGGAAGTAAGAATAGCAGAGGTGTTAAACAATCAGCAGTGTGTGATCAAATAGGAGAAAGGTACTGGGGCATACACATACAGACACGGAAACACTGCTCACTTAGCACATGCACATACATACATGTACGTACACCAGCGCTGTAGCGCTGCCCCTTTGCTCCCCAGAGACCCCCACACTTATCAGCTCTCTTCCTGAGGCTGACAGGCCGACCTTAATTAGTGGTGATAGCAGCTCACCAAAAGAGCAACCAGCACATCCCTCCCTCTCCCCACCACACACAGACTGCACTCCCCCTACTATCCCCCCACTACCCCATAACTGCACCCCCCACCCCACCCCACCCACTATGTCCACCAGCTCAGCCTCTCCTGGGAAACAACACACACACAGCCTGACAGCACAAAGCTGCTCACATCAACACAGAGAGAGAGACTGAGAGAGAGAGAGAGAGAGAGAGAGAGAGAGAGAGAGAGCAAGAGAGAGAAAGAGAGAAAGAGAGAGAGAGAGAGAGAGAGAGAGAGAGGTGGTGGACAAGGACTTCTTTCTGCAAGAGGCTTTTACAGAATTTCAGTGCATGTCTTTAGAATTAGAACATCACACATCATCATTGCAGCTGGTCACTGGACGACTTCTCTAGACAACCTTGATGGGCAGTTTTTTACGTAGCATTTGTCAGAATAAGATGCTGCATCTCTTCTAACAAACTATATATAGTTCTTTGGCCAAGCAATCCAACATTAATGACTGCAATAATTAAACTAGATTATTTGTTGTTAAAATATATTTCTCAATTCAAATTTACCTTATCGATAATCAGCAGTTTGCATGATGGCGATGCACTTAGTACATTAGTATAGCGCTTTTATACTGTGTTTATATCTTTAATTAAGGATTTTTTCCTAATATATAATAACTAGGGATGCACTAAAATTTTGGCTACAAATAATATGAACAGTGATGGAAATGAGAAAGAGTGATTATAAATGCTGTTTGTTCCTTTTGGTCTCTCGCACTGTTCACCGCAGACTCAAACAGCCTGAGTGTCAGTTAATCAACAACAAAAATAACTGCTGTGTCGAATTATTTCAAGGTTTCTATGAGAGACGTCAGACCAAGCAATGTATGACTGCTCATGCGGAGTATCAACAGGGGGGACACAAGTGCATCTTACATTTAATCTTCGCAGAAATATCTGAAAGATGAATAACGAGTGTATATAAAAACATATAGCATCGCTGTCCAAAGAAAAACAAGTACCTCCAAAACAGTAACTTTACAGGAGAAGGCAAAAACCCTCTTACCTTTTAATGTAAGTTTTATTCCAAATGATGTTGGAGCACTTCTATTGGTCCATTCATAGTAACATTTTTACAGAATGTAAAGGACAGCTGGTGTGTTAAAATGATGTAGAAAAATAATAATTGACAAAAATGGAGATACATGATTTTCTTTGGACAGTGACTATACATACATACATACGTACACCGATCAGGCATAACATTATGTCCTAGTTTCTACGCTCATTGTCCATTTTATCAGCTCCACTTACTATATAGGTGCACTTTGTAGTTCTACAGTTAGAGACTGTAGTCCATCTGTTTCTCTGCACACTTTGTTAGCCCCCTTTTACCCTGTTCTTCAGTGGTCAGGACCCCCATGGACCCTCACAGAGCAGGTAATATTTGGGTGGTGGATCATTCTCAGCACTGCAGTAACACTGACGTGGTGGTGGTGTGTTAGTGTGTGTTGTGCTGGTACGAGTGGATCAGACACAGCAGTGCTGCTAGAGTTTTTAAACGCTGTGTCCACTCACTGTCCACTCTATTAGACGCACCTGCGTTGTTGGTCCACCCTGTAGATGTAAAGTCAGAGACGATAGCTCATCTGCTGCTGCACAGTTTGTGTTGGTCATCCTCTAGTCCTTCATCAATGGTCACAGGACACTGTTGGCTGGATGTTTTTGGTTGGTGGACTATTCTCAGTCCAGCAGTGACACTGAGGTGTTTAAAAACTCCACCAGCACTGCTGTGTCTGATCCACTCACACACTAACACGCCACCACCGCGTCAGTGTTACTGCAGTGCTGAGAATGATCCACCACCCAAATATTACCTGCTCTGTGAGGGTCCATGGGGGTCCTGACCACTGAAGAACAGGGTAAAAGGGGGCTAACAAAGTATGCAGAGAAACAGATGGACTACAGTCTGTAACTGTAGAACTACAAAGTGCACCTATATAGTAAGTGGAGCTGATAAAATGGACAATGAGCATAGAAACAAGGAGGTGGTCATAATATTACGCCTCATCAGTGTACATACATACATACACACACACACACACATGTTAAAACTGAAAAAAATGGAGATATGAGGTTTTGTTCTGACAGCAGTAATAAATAAATATATATATATATATATTATTTAGTGTTGAGTGTGTCCTGAATTTCAGTTTCAGCCAAGTCCTTCCATTTCGGCGCTTCACTAGTATTAACACAGATAGAGGAGTGGGTTACACACAGAGCCAAAGCATGCATAAAGGGCCATGTGATAGGGCTGCGGTCAAATGATGACCATTTAGGATGCGCTACATGGAGTGTGACCAGGGACACACACACAAACCACCACACGAACCGCTCCCACTCTCTAGGGCCCTCAGGAGTGCCTGTTACTGTGGAAACACGCAGAGGGTTTGCTGCGAGAACCCAGCTGGGGCCTCTAAACAAAAGGCAAGAGGGACGGAGAGCAAGGGCAAGACAAAAGTACCTTCCAGAAGTTAAGCTTATGAAGCAGAGGCACCTGTGGAAGCCATTACTGAAACAGATGGAGCATCTTTGGGGAGGAAAGATGCGCCTGGTCTAGGCTGGAGAGAAAACACAGACAGAGGAACACGGATGCTTTACCACAGGACACCAAAAACAAAGGATTAGTCTTGTCAGTGAGACATACAGTCTTTGAGCCCGGCTCTCTGCTGCTGCTGGCCAAATGCAGCAGCTTAGCAGGATACGCAACTTAAGGACTATTACTTTTTTATGGATTCTGACATAACGACCGTATACATCGCTGGAAAATGTATATGTGGGTTATTGAGATGTTTCCTGCAACTGCTGGAAATGGTCAGATTATGGATTTCCATTGTAAATATGATGAACATTAATAATCACAGTCTCTGCAGTACTATCATATGTGCTCCAGACTTTATCCACATTACAGTTGCCCTACTGCTTTAACAGTTCGAACATTAATTAAGAACTAGTTAAGATCAGTTAACTGGATCAAGGGCCCAGAAGAGTTTAACATAGTATATAAACAAGTTTCAAGTCCCAAAACTCATCACTCACCTCTATTCCATATATAGACACTAAGCTACAAAAACAGTTTTAGTGATGTCACAAAAACCGATACGTTTACACACATCCTCCTGTTCAGCCTATAGCAGTTTAGCCCCGCCCACTCATACTAAAATTATGTTTCAGCCTGGACTGGTTTTTGAAAGAGGTCAGATCAGAGCACAATTATACATTATTATAAGGCATAAAAAGAGGTCATGTAAAAATGAGTTATGACTGTTTTTAATACATAAACCCACAGAAAGTGTTACAAATGGACCTCAGAGAACCAAATACAAGAATAATGTAGTATATAGGCCATTTACCTGCTAACTGTACATGATCAGGGGCGTGACCTGTGCTGAATAAGTTGCTGTACCCTGCACATGATTAAAAGGGGAATTCCACTGATTTGTCTGAACGTCTGGTGGTAAATCTCGGGGGGCAAGTGTTGGAAAGAGCTGAACAATTTGTGGAAATACTCTTCAGTATCACGTGACTCTTTCCAAAAAATAGATTTGAGGTCAAAACTTAAGTCAAAAAGCTCACAACAATCACACAACAGGCATCAGGCGGTGTATTTGTGACCACATCCTGTAATAACTTTGTAAGAAGGCTTTTAGAGGTATTAACTCTTCAGATGTCTGGTTCCTATCACCACCACTGTAAAGGAAATCTTAATCGATAAGGTTCTCTAGAATGGAGCATTTCAAATCGAAATACATAGAATGACTTTGTTTACATCTTAACGATTTAATCATACCGATTTTTTACAAAATTCATGGAATTCCCTTTTAGCCTACATTACATCAACATTTCCAGGTAATCCAAAATAATGTGTTTTGGCCCAGTGATGGAGATGCTTTTGACCAAGACTGACCTCTTTTTGGTTATTTATGAACAAAGTATCACTAGCAGGGGCTTTAAACTATATGGAGCTAAAGAAAATAGCAGTGATACATGCTTCTAAGTGTGGACAGTCCCTGAGGGGTTTGCTATTCAGGCTCAGAGGAGGATGGCATGATGAACGAGGGGAATGAGATGTGAAGAGGTCAAAAGCAAAGGTCTTGACCCATGGCTGCCCTTTGTGACCAGATGAGCCCAGGGTGATGACGGCCCGGGGCAATGAGG
This sequence comes from Colossoma macropomum, assembly GCF_904425465.1. NCBI lineage: Eukaryota > Metazoa > Chordata > Actinopteri > Characiformes > Serrasalmidae > Colossoma > Colossoma macropomum. The sequence continues at coordinate 57,554,917 of NW_023494792.1, read as the reverse complement.
GCTCTTACGTATAGTTGTGCTCGGCACTGCACAGTTCCATAAGCTTCTCAGTCCGTAAGGATTTAAACAGGCCTGGGGCTGAAAGCAAATGTCAGGATGCTGATTCATGGAGCTGAGAGCCAGATTTTACCTAGAGACCTACCTGTCAGCTTGTAAACACACACACACACACATACACAGCCTAACAGGAAGGTGAAGACACTAGCAGAGTGCAATGCATCTATATTCCATGGCTCCTTCTGTGCTTGTGGCCTTGGCTGTGGACTATCCTGTCTGCCATAAACACCAAACAACAGAATACAAAGATAAACAGTACAGAGGATCTTTCCACTCAACAGGCATCACCAGCTCCTCTGTTACCAAAACTCTCACCTTGAAACTGGGGATGGACAACATGAGCAAAATATTAGCATTACTATAATACTGCTGCATGTTGCGATTTGATTTACAGTATATTAAAGGAACGTGTCAATGAAAAATCAGATTTACACAATTTTCCATTTACCCCTGATGTTTGGCGTCCAAATAATGTTACTTTAGTTCTAAACTGGAACTATACTGCTAACAAACGTTAGAAGTCAACAGTCGCCCAAATCTTTTCCAGAAATACATCATCAAAACGTCTCTCAAACCGCTCAAAAATCTTCGTAAAGGCTGCGCATATTTGTTAATGTGGTTCAGACACAGTACGACCTACAGTGAGCTACACAGATTAACCAACCTTCACCGTGGGTGGCAGCCACTCTAGACAACAGGTGTTGTGGCAAATCCCGACCTCCCTTCACGTGAATATGTCACACAGCCGTATGGACCCCACAGTTAATTTTGAATTTTAAATAGAAGATATAGATTTATAAACAGACACAACAAGAATCGCAAATGCAATCCAGCGTCCATATGCCTGCATGACATGCGCGCATGTGAACGGGAGCCAGATTCTGTGAGGGAGTGAGAATTTGGCACAAGCTGCTAGATTTATACCTGCAGTGTTGAGGCACACAGTGGAGTTTTGTTCTATTTTATAGTTCACCATAAGTCCTACTGTGTGCTAAACCACACTGAAGAGTCTGTGCTCCCTTAATGAAGAGATGGATGCGGTTTGAGCAGGTTCAGAGAAGTTCTGTGGAGGTGTTTCTAGAAAGGATTTTAGGTGACTATTGTACAACGGCGTTTTAGGGCCACTGTTGAAAAAAAAAATAGACTTTGAGAATAAAGTTGTAATATTTAGAGAATAAAGTGGTATTTTATAGAAAAAAATGATAATATTTCGAGAATAAAGTCGTAATACTTTGATAATAAAGTCAAGTTACTGGAATAACCTCTTGATATTTGGAGGATAAAGTGGGCTAATTGTAGGGTGGCTGCCATAACATGTTAGGGTCTCGGTTGCTGTACTGGCGAGGATGAAGACGCTGAGCTCATCGGAGTTTTCATGCACAGGCTTTTCAGCCATTTCTTATACTAATAACCCTCTTTTGCTGATGTGCCAGGAGACTGAGTATTTCTTTATGGGAAAAATCGATACCAAAGTATAACTCTACCAACTCCTCAATGTCCCTCGTTTTAACACAAGAAGGTTGGTACCTTCCTGTTTCAAACCCTTTAGCTACAATATTGCAGCTTTTCCTGGTAATATTGCACTTTAATGTCATAATTGTACAAAATTATTATTGAAATACTATGACTTTACTCTCAAAATATCATACCATATGACTTTTTATCTCAAAATATTATTTTATATAATTTAATTAAATAATATAATTTTATTCTCAAAGTATACTATTTTAAATTTGTACTTTTTAACAGTGGCCCAAAAACGCCGTTTTAGGTGGTTTTTGGAGTTGGAAATGTTAGCCTCAGAGCTCCAGTGCTGAACTGAAGAAGCAAAATCTGGATGCCAAAGATGTCTCAGTTAATCAGCTACAGCTGTGTTAACTGGAAAACTGTGTAAATTAGATTTTACACTGAACTGTGAGATACAGTTAAAGATAAGCATACACGAATGCCTTAAGTCATCAAAACACCCACAGACACACTCGACTGGAACTGTGATTGGTCAGTATGCTCAAAACTCAGAATAAAAAAAACACTCATTGGTTAAATTTGTGTACTGCAGCCTTCTGTGCTATCAGTATTCCTAAGGCCAAATTCATGACAACGATTAACAAACGACATATTGTGCAGCCCTAGTGCAGACAGCCTAATCCATCTGGTCTGCTGTAAACTGCAGTGAAGGCTAAAGAGCTTTGTAGCGCATTCCTTTCCGTCCCACAGGGGTGAGGGGCTTATCCTAAAACTTCCTCCACCATCAGGCCTGGTAAGATGGTGCAGCCTGCAAAGAATTCAAGAATCATGTGGTCAACTTTATAAGACACAGACACATTCACTTCTCTGGCTCTACCACATCAAGGAGGGGGTTTTCTTGCTCTCGTCAAGGCGATAAAAAGACCCTTAAAGACCAGCACATGCTCGCGATGAGAGCATTTTTAGGATCTATTTACGTCAAGTGAAAGGACGAAGAGTTTTCATAAACAGGGACTTTTACGGGATCAGCGGAGATAGGGGGTATGTGGTGTGAGGATACCACAGACCAAAATGAAATGCCCCCAAACACCACCAGCCACAGCCCAATTACCAACACCACACCACACAAAATGCTATAAAACAAACAGAGAGGCCCTTCATTAAACCCACAGCCACCAGGGCTGGAACCCAGCGGCGCACATCCACTAGAGACAGGCTGATCAAGTTGTCTGCCCCCAATCCCAATCCTTTACTATCGAGCAAGCTGATACAGAGTTAGGCTCTCTAAGAATTCCTCAACGACAGGCTCATTTCTTTATTCCATATTCACTGCTGTATATTCATTGTCAGTTCTTCAGATCGCTCGTGTGGTTTTCCTATCCAGTGTGAACCAGAGAAGGATGGGTTCTCCTTTCGAGTCTTCGCTCCTCTCAATGTTTCTTCCTCTTGCTCTTAGGGGGTTATTTCCAGTCATTATTGCCCTTGGCTTCTCACTTGGGGTTCGGACCTGGATGTTCAGCTGTTTTGTGACAATGCTCGCTGCATAAAGATCTGTATAAATACATTTTGGATTGAACTGAATGTGGCTTCAAATTTCCACCAAGAAAGCAGCCAGTCTCTTTAGATAGATGCGAAAGGTATGTTACTTCAGCTAACATTACTAGCTCAGTCTTTTTTCCACCTCATATCTTTCAGCTCGAAAACCAGCAAGTTTGGGAAAAGTTAAACTGATGTCAAATGTGATAAATAATGTTGAAAGTTCATCAGGACACAAAAAAACGGCATATCAATGCCATTCATATCAATTTTTGTGTGCTGATGAAGGCCTGGGTAGGCCGCAATGCGCTGGTACATTTTTATACATATTGCCATGTTTTAATAAAGGCTTTTTATATTTTTCTTAAGACGGTGTGCCCGGGACTTTCTTTGCTCTGGGATTTATTTTGTAAAAACTTAACTAAAACCAATGCAGTTTAGGTAAGATATACTGTTATTAACTTAAATAGCTAAAAACAACTTCAGCATAATGTGACATATTTTGTTTATTTTGGACTATGTGTCTTAAATATGACATATCAGGTTGCTATAACAGGCTAGATTAACCACAGTTGACACACTAGCATTAAAGATATTAAAAGTTCTCATTTTCCACTTTAAATAGTTCCAGACTACAGGCATTTAGAGCACTTCATGTTCACCACTGCTTGATGAATGAGCACTTTATGGAAATGTGCCTCACTGCAGTAAGTTGAGAATAATATCTGTTTGCATCACCTCAACAACAGTGATGTCAGTACGCAATGGGATAACAAGTGATCAGAACTCCAATGATCCACATATAGCCAGTGCTGATCCATTAAAATGTATTACGGTCATTCTACAGAAACGTCCATTTCTGTGTCCCTAGCACTTACAGATATACTACACTTGAAAAACATGTTATATATCTATATATGACTATGGAATATATGAATTAAACGACAAATAAAACAAATGGCAAATAAATATAATACATATATAATGAAAGTTTTGGTCCCCAGGAGTCGTGTCACTGGTGTTACTGTGCAACAAAGAAATCTCTTATTTTGAAATAAAAATCACACTGATGACATCACTTGACTTCCATTACCTATTTTCTGAGGATCTATGAAGAAAAGCACATGTTCACTGTGTCCTTCAGTTCGTATGGATAGATAAAAAGTGGACGTTTCTGTAGAATGACCCATTAAAATGCCTTGATCAACTCTGACAGCGATGTTTCAGATCAGACTGAGACATCCCTAACACCCACACAGATGATATGCTTCTGAGTGATGAGCTCAATCTGCTTTCAGACTGCATCTACCACCCTACTGCTTTCCACATTGGACCCGTGTTATTTATGGTCGTGCTCCTCTGTGTTCTCTGTGTTCTGAGCAGGCCGGCCTTTAGCCTCGTCTTTATCTGTTCTTTTTTATGGCCGTCTCTTCCACCCCATACCAGAGATGACAGTATTTCAGTCACTTTGCTTGGGAGAGCCCCTAAAGCCTGACTGCAGCACATCTGTGAATGGCATTCAACTCCCCACACTACTGTGTCCCCCAACTCTGACCCCCCGCCCTACCTCCGTCGTTGACCCTCCCGTCGTAAAACGCACAGATAAGTTCCATAACATATTTTAATAGAATATTACGCAGTGCATAAACCCCATCATGCATGGCGGTTTTATCCATGGAATATTTTCTGCGAGGGTGTGTGGTAGTAAAACGGAGAGATAAAAACGTTATTTATTTTTCCTGCTGTTTATCTCAAAGACCTCTTGCTCTGCACAGCATCCCTTCTCCCACGCATCACCTCTGCCCAAGTTAGCTCTCCCTCTCTACCTCCTGCTGTAATATTAAATTTTTTTATTTTATGGCATTCTATGCACTCTATAAAAAGAGAAGGAGAGAAGCAACAAATGTGGCTAAACACAAAGGGCTCCTTCTTATTCGGCTGAAGTCTTTTGTGTGGACTAGAGATGGCACGATACAACATCTTGTTTCCTGATATCAATACTTGAATACCATTCAGCTCTAAACCAGCTCCACCATTCAGCTCTAAAAACCAGCTCCACCATTCAGCTCTTTGAACCAGCTCCACCATTCAGCTCTTCGAACCAGCTCCATCATTCAGCTCTTCGAACCAGCTTTACCATTCAGCTCTATAAACCAGCTTTACCATTCAGCTCTAAACCAGTTCTACCATTCAGCTCTATAAACCAGCTCTACCATTCAGCTCTATAAACCAGCTCCACCATTCAGCTATAAAAAAGGTCTACCATTCAGCTCCATAAACCAGCTCCACCATTCAGCTATAAACCAGGTATACCATTCAGCTCTATAAACCAGCTCTTCCATTCAGCTCTGTAAACCAGCTCCACCATTCAGCCATTATCCAGCTCTACCATTCAGCTCTATAAATCAGCTCTCATATTCAGCTCTATAAACCAGCTCTACCATTCAGCTCTATAAACCAGCTCTCATATTCAGCTCTATAAACCAGGCCTACCATTCAGCTCTATAAACCAGCTCTACCATTCAGCATTCTTTACCATTAATTCCAAACCAGCTCTACCATTCAGCTCTATAAACTAGCTTTACCATTCAGCGCTATAAACCAGTTCTACAACTCAGCTATAAAACAGCTCTACCAGTCAACATTTTGCTTTACAATGTTTTATCATGCTTTAAAATGTTCTACATGTCATTAAATCACTTAAGATGGAAATCTAAACTTGCTCAACATGCTTAAACACTCTACCAACCTACATAAAAAATATTGAAAATATTTAGCTAACAAGGTTTATATGAAACTACTTGTTAGTGTTAGGCTACATGTGGCTATTGTTATCATTAGGGCTGGGACCCCCAATTTATTGATAGGTGCCAATAATGGCCATTACAAACTGATCGAACTGATTCTTTCCATTTTGTATGTTTGTGTGTTCAGCACTCTGATTCGTGAACCAGTCCTGGTTTTAGTTTATTTACACAAAGCAAATGAAGTAAAATGTGAGTGGGTGTCACACTGATACACCACTACATGAAGAAAATAGCAACAAAAACAGTTTTGTTTTTTTTTTGTTTTTTTATTCTTATTTGTGGTTTAACATTTAAGAATGAAAAAAAAAAAAACAGATGTGATTAAGCACTGAAACTTTGACTCTTTTTACTTTACTTTTTATTAAACACGTTTATTACACATCAATATTCACTTTTCCCGATAAAGGTGAACGTTTTCCATAGTTCTATTTAACACAATCCATGATATTCCTAAGGTAACGATGCAGCAGTTACATTCTGACGTGTTAGAAAATTTGAAAAAGAGGCTGGTGAATAATAAGTTAACTTGAGTTTTGTCCAATTTGGATGGTTGATTAGCCAAGCTGTTTGAAATGGTGAGCAGAGAAAGTGAGCTTGAGACTGAATATGTGAAGTTACTCTCACAAAGAAATGTAACCAAAATGTATTTTATTATGATACAAAAATGGCAACACGCATCTTGAAATTCATGTATTGTTACTTCCCTGCTGAACGCTTGTGGGAAGACACCGAAGTAGAAATGGATTCATCAAGCAGTGGTGATAGTGAAGTTAGCATTTTTGCGATTCAAAGCTGCAGACACTGGATAACAGCCCATTCTGCTAAAAGTTCTTCACTGACTCACAGGCCCTGAAGCTCTGCAGCAGCATAGTGTGATGTCGGAGTTTGAGGCTCTGCTTTAGCTCAGTGCTCTGAGTTAACAAGCAACAGGAGCAAGTATGACTAGGCAAAAGGCAACATTAGTGTCTGAGTATGTTTTCAAACTTGTTTTCAGACTGAAAAGCCCTGGGCCTCTGGTACAAATAGAAAGTCTTGTACATATACTGAATATATTAATGCAAAATACTTAAGGATTTAAATGACAAAAATATTGATATTTATCATTGAAGCTGTCACAACTTTTATTTAATTGTTTTTTTTTTTAATTGCTCATTTTCTCAGCCTTCTTAATTTCGCTTTATGTTATGTGGCACTATAAACGATTCCGTTATATTTCAAGCTAGATTTGTTAGACTGGACAATCTCTACTGTAGACAGAAGTAGTCATTTCATTTAAACAGAATTTATAATCAAGTGCTTTTCAAATCAGTGTAACATAAAAAGTGCTCTGCTTTAAAAGAGAAAATGCAGAGGGGGATCCAAATGATGCCAGGCTATTATTGCCTGAGATGGAGGAAAGCAGGACCTTACCAAGAACAAGCTGGAAAATAAGGAAGATAGTGCAACTTAAAGCTCAAGATAACTGTTCTTAACTTCCTCCATATATTGTAAAGCGATGTTGTGAAGGACAGATGCCTAGAGCCAGAAAGAGAAAGGACAGTTCCAAGAATGCGTGATAACGAAAGCCATGAATAACAAAAGCATGAGGTAGAAAATAAATGAAGAGAAGATAAGAGATGAGGGGAAAAAAGAGCAGGTGATTGCGAAAGAAGACAAATCTGAAGCGCTGAATGTGTCCAGGCAATCAGGCTTCGCTGAGAAGGTAAGGAGAGATTAACCCCAGAGTCACAGCTATAATCCCCTCCAGAACCATCTCTGAGGGGTCCAGGCATCCGACACAGCGACGACAGAGCAGAAACACCCCACCTGCCAGAGGCTGCGCTGACGGCTTCTTTTCTCTCCCTCTTTCACCCCTCCTTTCCTCAGCCCCCTTCTCTACCCTCTCTCCTCTTTGAAAGATATGGCTCTCTGTTCTCTCCCCACTGAGCAGGAGGGGTGCAATTTTTCCGCCTTTTCCGACCACACGTCATGATGTCACTGGCATGGTGAGACAGTGACGCTGAGCAGACCACAGGCAGCGTGTTCAGACCAGCTGACCCGTGGCAGCTCCTCTTTGCACTCCGATAAAAGGCTGAACGGCCCACGAGCCCAGCGGCTTCAAAAAGCCACTTAAAAGGCCCCTTATCATGCCTGCTAATGCGCCTGCCCTGATCCGCTCCTGCAGAACGAGATGCAAATAGTGAGGGGAAAATCCCTGCATCGGAATCATAACAACGGCCAGCCGTTTGCTCTCGAATGACAGGCTTCTCCTTTATCTGACCCCAGCGCTGGTGCCTTGCTACTTCTGACGGCTCCCTGTCATAGAAAAACATTCCGCTGGAGGGTTTTCCCCCCCGCTCTATGATATTACGAACCAAGCAAGACTTTTTAGGCAAGCATTAAGATGCTAGGGCTGCTTTCCAAATAGTTTAGAAATCTGCTCTATAAATCAGCTGAAATGACAGCTGCTTGTGGTGTTTTTCATTTCTCCGTCTAAAGAAGGCAAAAACATTGTCCTAAGGCGTGTTCAGAGCACCTTTGCTGCTCACACCTTGGGACAATGTTTTTTCTGGACTGCTAAGCCTGCCGACCAAGAATAGTCAATGTCTCTAACTGTCTGGCTCTCCATTCACAGCCTAACAGTTCCAAGGACTGTCTGTAAATGTGCCACCATTATGGGGACAATGTCAACAATCTGGATTTTGCTTATGCGGAAACAATTACAAAGAGAACTAATATTTAAACAGTGAACAGCAAAAAAAAAGGACTAGTGTTCTACCAGCGATCACCGAAATCATAATCAGTTACCTAAATACAGAAGGATCACCTCCAAATGTGATCTCAACCTCCAACTTTTTTAATGTTATCTAGTTTCGCTTGGGTATCCTCACGCCTGTTTGAATCAGTGGATTCAGCTGCATGCATTAAAGCCTTAGGAAACACAATGTAAACTATACAAATTTCATAAAATCGCTCTGAAATGACAAAAACCAAGAAATACAATAAACTAGGACGTTCATTGGACCTATCTGAGAACTGTCTGGGTGTGGTCCTAATATTCTAATGAACACACTTGATTGACAGCTCTCAGTCTAACACGCCCAGTCTGCTATGCCACTGAGTAAGCAGAGAAATGAGTGAAACAGGCTCTAGATAAGCAGGTGGTGTTGTAGACTTTCCCTGCTGTGTTCATAACTCACTAAAAACATTACCCAGCTGTTATATGGCGACGTCTTAAAGGAGGTTCTTATTCATGAACTAACAGATGGACGACAGACAGACAGACAGATGAGCTTGCTTGACAGCTCAGTTATGCTTGCTAGATTAGCTTTTGCTTGGTTGTTAGTTTTTTCTCTCTGGGAGTTTCTCAGAGAGAACAGAGAGAAAGACACTGCAGGGGAACACAGTTTTGTTAATTCTGCCTAAAGGACAAACCACATCAGCCTTGTGACTGGTGAGGATACTGCTTATGTACACATAGTTTTGATGGGTCAGTTATTTAGTGGGCATTGGAATGTTATTCATAGGACACTGAAATAATTAAGACAACACATGAAAACCTGTCTTTTCTTTAACATATGGACATTTGATCTTTTTCACAAAACTGAGCGATGGAAGTTACATAACTAAACAAATAAAACTGAAGAAATGTCTTTGAAAAAATAATTTGTAAAATGTAATTAATAGAAATGTGATTTACTTGTGAGGAAAAAGTTAGGACACCTCCACATTTACTACTACTTAAAAGGCCTAAAATTAAAAGCAGGTGCACCAAATCAGCTGCAAATGATTAGAACATCATTAGAGAGGACAGGATTCTGGAGGAGGCTGTCTTATTTAAACCTCAGACATTTAGTTTGGTTTGCTACTGATTGTTGAATGAGTGGTATCACAAGGGCGAGATCCAAAGAGCTCTCTGAGTCCTTCAGAAAGAATGTTGTAGATGCATATGAGTCTGGAAAGGGATTTAAAAAGATCCCAAAACCTTTAGAAATCAGCCATTCCACTGTCTGGAAAATAATTTACAAGTGGAGAACATTTAAAACAACTGCCAACATGGCGAGGTTAGCCCATCCTAGCAAGTTCATCCCAAGAGCAGACCACAAGATGCGTAAAGAAGTCTCCAACAATGCAGAAGTTTGATTATAATGGTAGGTTTGCAAGGAGGAAACCCTTGCTGTCAATAATAATATAAAAAAATCAGGACTTCTGGAACAATGTGTTTGGACAGATGAATCCAAAGATTAATTTTTTGGGCACATTAACAGATTTCATGTTTGGCACAAACCAAACACAGCATTTGAGTACAAGAACTTAATACCAACTGTGAAGCATGGAGGTGGTAATGTCATGGTTTGGGGATGCTCTGCTGCAGCAGGGTCTGGCAAGTTCTCCATCACAGAATCCACTTTGAATTCTTTATTGTATCAGAGGGTGCTTGAGACCATCTGTCCAAAAACTGAAGCTGAAGTGAAGGTGGACCATGCAACATGACTTTGACACAAAACATTCCAGTAAATCCACTAAGGAATGGCTCTGAAGAAAGAAATGGAGAGTTCTGGAATGGCCAAGTCAAAGCCCAGATCTGAAAGAAGATCAAATATTGATATGTCCAGATTTCTTAATAAAGAACTAAATATTTAACCAGATGTCCAATTTTTTTCACGATTGTACACTGTTCGCCCACAAGAACCAGACTAATCTACCTAGAAATAAAATTAAGGTTCCCTGAGGCTTTAAGGGGCACCCACTGCGGACTAAAATGTTAAAATGCATGCACATAGCCATGTAATCTTTATTGAAAGGCACTGCCAGTATATAGGATGCTCTAGAGCAGCTGCACACGAACCTGAACTCAACATACAAAATGCCAATCTTTAGCTGGAGAGACGTAAAACTTCCCACAGTTGGACTCTGGAGCACGGAAATTCTGTTATTTGGAGTAATGAAGCATTAAACATCTCCATAAAGTGTGAGCCATCTGTGAGCCAAAACTTGTCCAACATCAGTACCTGGCCTCACTTATGCTATTGTGGAAGAAGGACTTCAAATCCCAGTATCAACGTTCTAATATCCACTCTAAAGCTTGCCAGCCGAGTAGAAGCTGCTACTGCAACAAATATGGGCAACTCCCCATTAACGTTGTTGATTTCAGAAGAAATGAGGGACAAACTGAGGTCTGGACACTTTTGGACAAACAGCGTAGCTGTGATTAGGAAAAAAGCCCATAAGCAAGCAGGAAAGGTAGAGGTTAAGTGAGCTCTAGTTAAACTAGACTGGAATAATCTTGTTAAACTGTAAGAATAAAGACTCGCTCATTCATTCTCTCGAAGTGTAATTCAGGTTCTTCACTTTCCAGCAGAAATAATGAAAACTACTGCTTCTTACTCCACATCTCTCAATTAACTGAATGGAGGGCGAGGGAAAGGAGTCATTCCAAGAGAACTGAACGCAAGTGCCAGGCCTACACACTGAACAAGCAGTTGGGCATATGTGCAACAGTGCCATCTTAGTTGCGGTGCCCAGCCAGGGTGGCACAAGGTGAAGAAACAGCGCTTGGCACCGGGCAGGACCGCCTCATTACAGATGCCCGTAAACGCCTGACGCGCTCGCCCAAGTCTGCCTTAACGGGCTGGACCTTTTCTACACCATAGCGGACCGTGCCAGTTCTTGTAACCTGGATTTACAATGTTATTATTTGCCTTTCTCCTGTTTATTTATGCCTTTAATTGGGGCAGGGTTTCAGTCCAGGAGCCGAAGGCTGCAGAGCTGAGGTTTTTAACGCGCCTCACAGCGCTCATGTTAGCGTCTAGCAATCAGCGCTAAGTTGCGTTTCACACCCACTGAGAGAGAGAGGGATTTAGCATATGTCAAAAAACAGACACATACTTGCACACGCAGACAAAGTCACATTATTCAACACTGAGGCTGAAAATCGCTACGTTGGGTGTGTTCACAGCCTCAAGCGGATTAAATATTGGCTTTGTCACAGGCTTTCTGAATTTACCATCATTACCGACAACTCTGATTCCAGAAACAGCACATTCTCCACAGCGCCTATGGAAAATCTAAAGAACCCTACATGCCAGACAGATGAAGTTGAGGCTTTTTGTTCTCACAGAGACTGCATTCTTATTCCATGAACCTCAGCACTTGCACAGTAACATTAAGTTCTGATATGTTCATGCTGAAAATGCAGAAGTGTAGCCCTTTTTCAGAGGCCCCAATCCTACATTTATCTTATATTTTATTGTTATTTTTTCCTTTCATTAAATTTGTGTGGTTTAAATGTACCAAAACAGTAAGAATTCTTTTTCACATGACCATTTCCAGCCTCTTTTTATGCGTTACTCTGCGCTCACACCGGCAGTGACTTTTCACCACTTCTCGCCCAAATTGCTGGTCACTTATCGCCTGTGGGCATTTCTGAACTCAAGAGGACCATTGGTTGCCATGGTTTCACTGACGCCAAGCACAAATCAGATGTATTCCCGCTAGAATTAAAAATCCTGGTGAGAAATTGCTTGTGTGCTTATTTTAATTTAATCCGCATGTCTGTGCAGTCAGTTTATGAGGAAAACAGTATTTGGTCTTTGCAATTACTGTCTGTTTGTGGCGAAATCCCCATTATTCCATCTGTGGTAGGAACAATTATCTACGCACCAAAAAAAGGAGTGTACCATTTCACAATGACGGAGATAAAGTGCGTACTACGCTGTTCAATGCTCAGTTCCTATTGGTAATCGCCACATCACTTCACTCCTTATTTGCATGAAGTTAAACTCCGCTCAACTTTGTCGCATCGCATACTCCACTCCCTTTGCATCGTCAACGTTCGCGTCGCCTCCTGATGCTGGAAATTGCCAGCTCTCATTGAAAATGAATGACCTCTGGCTGCTTTAAAGCGGCGCTGCTGATGTGAATGCAGGGTTCAAATTTAACAGGATGTTTTTTGTTACTGTACTTTGCACACAGTAAGGGTGGGAATCTCTAGGCACCTCACGATTCGATTCAATTACGATTCAGAGGGCTGCGATGTGATTATAAAACGATTACCGATGCATCTCGATGCATCTTTTTTTTCTATACATGATTTCTATTTTCTTACTGTGTGAGGACTTTTAAAACAAAGTATTTGTAATGATCCATAATGAATTTATTTCCAATATCTTTTATTAATAAAACAAATGGAGGTGATGTGGCAAGTGAACTAGAAGGCTCTCATTCACTGCTCTTGTTTGGAGACGCTGCTGCCACTCATCTGTGATAAAATGCGCTGTTACTGTGAAATAAGATAAGTGGTAATGGATGACCACGGAGCACATTATATATTCTTTAGGGATTTCATAACTTCGGTTTTGGTCTCGTGATAGATGGTGGGGTGGGGGCGCAAAAGACAGCAGGTCACGTAGCAATGAGGTTTCGCCGAGCTGGTAGCGAACGAAAAGGAAAAGAGAAAGACAGACGAACATTTGGAGATGAATGGACTTATTCGCATTCATAAGCAGCGCAGTTGGTTTCCTGGTACATAAAATCTGCAACGAGAGACATTCAACACTAAAAAGATGCAAAGATGAAGTCGCTTCTCTTTCTAATTTTCCTGTTCCACCTTAAATGGTGCCACTTTTACATTCTGCGCCTCAGTCAGAATTTAAGGTGGAACGGGAAAGTTCAGCAAGAAGCTGGAGAATGAGAAGCAACTTCTGCCTCGTAAAACAGCGGAAAGCTGAGAGACATTTTACAAGAAACTATTCAACTTTTGATGAAAAATTTTCTGGTGGAGTTGGAAGAAAAGCGGCTATAGCTAAAGCTTAAAGCAGAGTAGAGTAAATCTGCGTTTTCATTTATATTGTTTAGCCTAAACTAGCACATTATCACATACTGGACATTAAATGTTGCGGCTCCCGAGGTGGTTTGATTTTTGTTGAAAGGTCAAATTGGCTCTTCTGATCATTTGTGTTGTGACTCCTGATCTAACCTGGCTTTTAATGCTGAGGGAGCCGGTCGGATTTCTCACTCATCCAGTAGTGTTTTTGTTATGTGCCGCCACAGACTGTCCGGGCGCTGCACTTACCCACTTTCCAGTTCCACCCTTTGCGTTCCATCAACATTACGTTATAAATTAAATATTTAGAAAATCGTTTTTTGACATTTATTAATCGATTCAGAATCGGCCACGTCTGCATCGCGATGCATCTAAGAATCGATTTTTTCCCACATCCCTAGAACACAGACATATAAATCACCTCTATATAGATTGCCTGCCTTTGTTCAGAGAGCAGTTCAGGCTGAAGCACTCCTTACAGTTTTAGCATGAATGGGCGGGGCTAAAATATTATAGGTTGAATATATACATATGTAAACGTGAAGGTTTGTGAGTCATCACAAAAAAGAGTGCTGTTTTTGTAGATTAGTTCCTGTATGTGAACTGTATGGACTGAATGAAACTTGTTTGCATGTTTACATACCACAACAATTTTTGCTTTTAAAAAGTGAGAAAAATTCAGTTTTATATGATAAACTCCTTGCCTTTAAATTAGCCAGCTGTTTAATGGTGAACTACAATCAGAGTACGAGCTAACTGCTCTTAATAAGCTGGGTTAAACAAAGTGAGAGAGCACATTGTAAGCGATGCACCGACAAAAAGGCTGCAACATATATTTATACATGACAGCACATATAAAAGTAAACCACAGATGAGGAACAAGATGTTGTCAAACAGTTTATTGGTACACTAATAAACGTATTAACACTACACAACTCCACGTCCACGCACAAAACACCTTGGTTGAACTCTATCCTCGTAGAAAGGCACTCTTATTACCCGTGATTATGTTTCTAAGATATTCTCTTGTGCCTGCATATCCTTGAAGCTCGGAGAGCTTGTACAAACACGAAAACTGTGGTAAAAACCATGTACTGTGAAAGAGGCTCGACATCTCAGATTACCACACACAGAGCATGTCACCCTGGGCTTCCTCAGCCACAGCGCCATGTAAACCTCTGCAGACATGGCCTCTACTGCATTAGCATACTCTCCCCTTAAGCCCTTTTGTGTCATTTGCAAAAACATCACAATTGCACAGTAAGAGCCAAATCTGTCTCCGTTTGTCATCTCCGGCTTCGTGGCACAAGCTTTTGTGTCCTCCTCACTGGAAATGCTTGCGCATGTAATATGTGCAGATACAGGTCGCCACTTGGGAACTATTTGGTTTTTAAACTCATAAACAATGTTTTTTTCTTTCCCAAAAGTATTTGGATTTCAGTTCAGTGTGGCTGGTTAGCCTTAATTTGACTTAATTAAGATTTAACGATATAGATGAAGAACCTTACTGCGATTATATTGCTACATATTGCAATTGCAAAATGCTTTGCAACGTATTACAAGACATTAACTAAGCTTTAATGGGACATGGTTTAAATATTGGGATGCGTTATTTTGACCAAAATGATTTGCGTGTGTTGGATCACGTGACTGTCTTGATTCGTACAAACATCCACAAAACATCTGTGATTGATTTCCCATAGAGCGCAATAAAACGTCATTGGTTAGTGGCTCACTTGTATACTGCAGCCAATATTAGTGATGTTTAATAAACAAAATACTGTGCAGCCCTCGACTGAACGAACATAAAAGGCATTTTTGAAAATAGGGCGTATGCTTTAGGGATGTGCACAGGTACTTGAGTATTCGATAACTCTTCAAGGTGCCAGCTGAAATCACTATTTGGGAGTTTGGTCCATGTCAACACAGGAAAAAGTGGAAAATATAAGGACAAGCACTTTAATGAAACAGTGCTTTTATGTTTTCCAATTAACAGGACTGTAAAATATAAAATTTATAAAATTGCTTGTATTTGTGACAATGTACACAACGCAACTGTCTGAACGTGAGCGTGTTGTCAAGGATGTGTTATTATGTGGCTGAGAAGGAAGATGTAGCGCAGCTTTATTGGTCATTAACACTAACTACTCTCGTTGATGTTAGCTAAGTCCAGAAACAGTGGAACGTATTCTTCAAATGTAGTCTTCTTCTTGCTGTTAAATTCAGTGCTACTGATTTTTTAGCCTCTTAATTCCAGTGTTATCACCTAAAACCCATGTGTCAAACCAAAGGCCCGCGGGCCAAGTCAGGCCCGTGGCACAATCCTATTCAGCCCGCAAAACTTTTTAATAATATTAGCCCATTTCACCATGAGCTACAGTTCTCAGCATGCACTGCAACATAATGTGTGCTCCCGCTCCCAACAATGATCTATGGGAAAGCATTAACAAAATAAATAAATAAATGAAATGCCAGGAGTCTAGTTCAAGTGCATGGGCTGTTTTAAAAACCCTACCGTACACTGGGGACATTTAAAGAGGTTTAACAGTTAGCTGCAGCTAATGTAGTCTACAGTTTTATACAAAATAATTTGTTTTTATTTAAAATAATTTTTGAATTGTTCAAGTATTCAGTGCCTATTTTTTGCCGTTGTAGTTTTGGCATATTTTGAACAAACCATGCGTGGCAAAACATTAAGTAAAAAATGAAATAAAAACACAGCTGGCCCACGAATTTGTTGAGATTTTTAATATGGCTCTTTTAGTGGTCGAGTTTGACACCCTTGACCTAAATGAACAAACTTCCAGCCCCAATCCTACAATAATTTCGGCCAAAGCCGTTTTTTGGGCCGTTTTTTGTGTTTTTACCTTCTCTGCAGTTAACCAGATATGCATTCATTAACTCTTGCTGGACACTCGAGTATATAAACTGGTCAGAATGCACATCTCATGCTCTAAAGCATTACAACAATTTGCTCGCCTATGTTCAGATAAGGCCGTGCATTCTCAGTGCTGTTTAGTGCTGAGCCTCTGTGCTGGCCCTGACTACAAAGGTCATACTGGAGCGTCCGTCCCTCTGCTCCACAGAGCAGATGGGCAGTGAGCGGTGAGTCAGCAGTGGGATCGGATCCAAGCCCAAAGATCCTCAGCTATTTCTGGACCTCACGCTCCCTGAGTCTGTCAAACTGGCTGGACAGATGTGACCACACAGCGGCGGTCACTGAGGGTTGAGCTGGTTTGCAGTGATTGCATCCCACCCTGCTGCTGACTGCCACACACAAGCACTGTTGTTGCCAGGAAACCCTGTGTGTCCACATGCCTCCTGACAGCATCTGACAGCCAGGGTGTGTCAGGCCGTCTCAGAAGGACAGGAGCGTGACGGCTGTGGTCAATGGGGAAACGGGTTATCTGGCCTTCACCTACACATGGGGGCTATTAGCACAATGAGTGACATCCAACATGTTAGAGCAGTGGTTCTCAGTTCTGGTGCTGGAGCATCCCTGCCTCGCACATTTTAGTGCTTTCTCTTCTGTAACTCCAGATATACAGATTAGAGACCTAGACAGCCAACAGAGGGCGCATTACTAAAGCCACCAGTGCATACTTTTAGACTTCTGCCATTTTTTAAGCTAATTTTCTTTTTAAATGTATTGTTTTCTGCAGAGAATATCTGATCATTCTATGTCAAATAAACTGACTAATCTTGCTAGCTAATGTTTGTAGGAAAAAAACTGGCTAGCTAACTTAGTCAAATCTTTGAGTTATGCCAGAGTTGTGCCAAAAGTTTAAACACTCTGGTCAAATTACATTTGGTTGATTTTCTTAACACACCCTCTACAGAGAACACACTTCTACACACTTTAATGCACAATTACTGTTTATTTAACATACTGGAGAAAAATACTTGTCAAATTTAAGCTTGTTCCCTGTAGAGGATGCATTAACTTCCACTAACAAAATCAATAAAACCTGTAAACTGAGTGGAGTGTTCAAACTTCTGCAAACGACTATACACGCACAAACTACTGTCAGATACTCTTGCAGCTTTTAAGGCACGGACCAGTTACACAGAAGCTTGCACATGCAGTGTCTTGCCACAGTCCTTGAAAAATAAGTATTGTTGCAGAAAAAAAGCAAAATCTTTGCGGAATATATTTACTTTTATTTTGTTCGTAGTTTTTGTGTACCAAAGATCTAGAACACAATACCAATAAACATCTGTCAGGCTTCTTACTTTAGCATTTAACTTTTTTTTTTGTTACCTGTTTTTACTGGAACATTACTAATGCTTTTACTTTCTTGTTAGTTGCATTTTTATTGTATTTTTAATAATACTTACATCTTGTGCTTTTTAATTGTAATTAATATTAATATATCCCCGTTTCTGCTATTTATTATTTGTTCATTTTATTTTTTATTGTCTTTTTTTCTCTTCTTCATCTGTTGTTTTTACGATATTGTGAAGGTGCTATATAAATAAACATTATTATTATTATTATTATTATTATTATTATTATTCAGCTGGACATGAGCCTAAGGTCACCACACTCAATGCCCAGCGCTGACTCGAGGGTTATAAACTTTTGCAGCATTGGGCTGTGGAGCAGTGGAACTGTGTCCTCTAGAGTGATGGAGCACCATTCAGCACCTTTGGGATGAGCTGGGGTGTCCAGAACTGATCATCCAACATCAGTACCTGAATCTTGTTAATGTTGTTGTGGCTGAATGCAATCGAATCCTCACAGCAATGCTGCAATATCTAGTGTAAAGGCTTCCTAGAAGAGTAGATGCTGTTACTGCAGCAAAGAGAAACAAACTCCCTATTAATACCCTTGATTTCAGAAGAAAGACTGAATGAGCAGGTGGACACAAAGTGCACACCTACAGCTCTAGTACAACCTCTTTAACTCAGGACAGGCTGGGAGCAGGGAAAAACTAAATATGCAGGTCGGGGGGACAGCAGGACCAGAACTGGGAAACACTGAGGATGGACTTGGGAGGCAGGTTAACGAGCTGTGACTTTAACCATGGTGGTCTTATTCATGTGTGCAACACTAGGGGTGTGGTAATTCGGGAAGTCCAGGGAGGAGAAGCTCTGAATGGGGCAGTCACACCCAAATCTCCCCCTACTGTTCCCTCTACCCCAAAAACCTCAGCTTCCCAGGCCGTTAACAAGCCCCAGCTGTGCGTCTCAGCATT
Source organism: Colossoma macropomum (assembly GCF_904425465.1). NCBI lineage: Eukaryota > Metazoa > Chordata > Actinopteri > Characiformes > Serrasalmidae > Colossoma > Colossoma macropomum. The sequence continues at coordinate 57,536,048 of NW_023494792.1, read as the reverse complement.
AACTAAACACAATCTCGCCTCTCTCTCTCTAAAGCCACAGCGTAAGACACATCTACAGAAAAAAAGAAAGAAAAGAATATGCTAACTCTATCCCCTTGTCCATCTGCTGCTTCCATCCATTGCTCCTGACAGTGATGACAACTCCACCATAACTGCTATGCATCCTTCCCAATATGAGAGTGTGGAACATGTGGCTCAGGAGAAGCAGCAAGAATTCAGTTTCTCAGAAGGGATCAGTTTCAATTGTCCATTGAAACACCACAGCACAGGGCCCAGTTCACATGCATATCGCTATTTCCCTTTTCATACTGTTCCTCTATTCATTGTTTGGTGTATGTGTGGGCCTTTTAAAAAGCAGTTTAGGCACACTTGATAGATTTTTCCCATGATCTTAGTCTAAAGACTTATACTTAAATGATCAAACCTGATTTTAAGACAAAAATAAATAGTGAAGAATTCACACAATGAATCTGTTTAAATTAGCAATAGCAAATATTTTGGAAACATTTCATTTTAATGGCTCACCGTGGAAAGTGAACTTAGTAAGGATCTAATATATTTATATGAACCATTTGTTAATTCTAAAAAGCGAACTTCATTCCAAAATATAAATCTATCCATGACACTGCTGAGAATCAACTTCCCCATATCATTTGTTCAAGTAGAATTTGATTTTTTAAAATGTTCTGCATAATTAACTCGTGTGTGGTGTTGATGTGTTTGTCACTCAGTGGTCTGGTGGACCCACTGAATTATTGTTTTTTTATAATCAATACAGGCATAAAAATTTATGTAAAAATACCAGATGTTTAAAATATCACAAGTGTCCAGCGTAGGGTTCTCCTTTAGCAGCTGTAGCCAGTCAGCAGCCTGTCCATGTTGTCCACCCTCACACACATACACACACACACATACAAACACACAGACACACACACACACATATACAAACACATACACTCACAGACACACACACACTAACAGCAGGCCATGTAGGAGAACAGAGTGAAGGACACAGCACCTCCACACTTTTACTCCCGTGGGTTCACCCAACACCACATGCGTAATATAAATGTGTGGGGGGTGAACAGAGTGAAGACACTGAAAATGGGTTATTTTATATGTTCTTCACAGAAAATGAGCAAAGGCCAAGAATCTGAGGTTGAATTCATAATAAAATCAGAACATTTTTTTCTTTTGGTAAACATTTAAAATGGGTCCCATCGACCTGAACACCACACAAGGGTTAAATGGTTAAGATGTAAATAAAGTCACTCAAATTGACCTCAAAATTGAACACTGTTTTTGTTACTGTTCCTTTAAGCCTGATTTTTATAAATGAGCTCTGTTCTCTGATTGGCTGCCCTGTATTGCGCCTCATTTAAAGAGCAGTCCAGGTTGAAACATGCCTTAGCTTCAGTGTGAACGGGCAGGGCTGAACCTCTGACGGCTGAAAAGGTGGATATATGGAAATGAGTTGGTTTCTCACGACAACACAAAAACATCACCATAACATGCAGCTTAGCTTCCATACATGGACTGTATGGACTGGGTGGTGAAACTTTAACAACGTTTACATACTACATCCAATTCATATACACCCTTTAAAACACTGCAGTCCACTGCAAGACCCTTTCGCTTTAACCTCCCAGTTGATGCAGCCACAGAATTGCTGCGCGTCTGTGTCCATTTGCTTTAGACTCGCAACAATAGTGTGCCATGTTAAGTGCAGATAAGCTAACAGAGGAAACGCAGCGAGAAAACAATGGGTAGTCATATTCCCCAAGAGAGAGACAGAGATAGGAGTAGGGCCCCTCTTTCTGTGCGAGTGTGGATAAGTCTGTAACTCTCTGAAGAAAAGCAGAGAGGGGCTGCAGCGGAGTGTGATGGACAGGCTAAGTGTGGAGGGTAAGGCTGTGGAGTGGGGTGGAAGGGGGTGGTCGGGCTTGGTTGGGTGGGGGGGGGGCTGCGTGTGACAGACAGAGATTAATGAGGCGCCTCACCCCCCCTCTTCAACCTCCACCTCCACCCTACCTAAACCCCTCCAGCTAGCCGTAATGCTTCCTAATCACCTGGGTGTCAGCTCCTATTGTTGAGATGCCTGCCGTTCTCTCTCACATACATACACATCTGCCTGATTGAGCCTGATGCTCATGGCACTGCATAATATGCCTCTCTGTCTACTTCCAAAAACCTCTCTCAGTCTTTCACTCTCTTTCTCCCCTCCCTTTGTTCCTTCACTCTTGCCTCTGCTCAACAGTTCTGATCTGAGAGACACCTGTTTTCGCTTTATGCTGATGTTTAGACAGGGGGAGGGGGGCACTGGAAAAGTTTAAGTGACAGCCTGAGTGTTGTACATCTGCATGTGCTATGAGATGAGAGGAGATAGGAAGGGAAACAGGAGTATGGAGAGAGAGAGAGAGAGAGAGAGACAGAGAGAGAGAGAGAGAGAAAAAGAGAGAGAGATTATAAATAAAACAAGAAAGAGGTAATAAATTTCACAGCGGCCATACAACCATTGCTGCTCCTGCCATTCTTCTTAGCCTTGAGTCTGTGTAATGCTTTGCACTATGGTTAAAATGCCCTCTCGCTTAGGCTGAATTCAAAATATTCAAATTACTAAAGAATTAGTAATTTGAATATTTTGTGGCTGACAACAATATTGATTTTAAGGTGCTATAAATTCTGATAACCAACAATACAGACTGATACATTATGATATACGTATATTTTTTACTTTAATTTAATTAAAAAACTTGAATAGCTTTGTTAAACGGTGCTTTACTGACAGATATGAATGCCGGTTAAACGGTCACACTTCTAAAACTCATTAATATATAAATAGACTGCAGTAAATAATTATTAAATTTAATTAAATTAATTAAAAATATTGTAAACCCAGCGGTAGAACAACACAATTCTGTGCAGTTTTGGTTTCTGTTCAACATCTCTTATTTTCCTATTTTTCATCTGTTCTTTTTATTAAATATGTTTTGTGTTATAATATGTTATTCTCATTTTACAGGTGAGATTTGAATACATTTGTTTTGGTTATACTAACCATGACGGTGTTCTGCGTCCAAATTCACTAGTTCAGCCTGTACTCAATCAAATCCACAGCCAAAATTACTGGCACAATATTTGCCACATTTTTACCCATAATAATAAAATTATGATTCGTCAATATCGGCCAATATTATTGATGAACCAGAATATCGGTCTGGCTCTAACGGAATGACCTTTTTTATGTATTAGAATGTAATTTTTATGAACATGAAAATGAATTAAGGATCACTACTCAAGGTAAATGTGACCAATCAAACAACAAACACCCACCACAATCATCACTTGATAGCTTTCACTCACAAGACAAGTTCTTATTAGGAACAACTTACTAAGGTAAGCAAACTAATTGAGGTTTTAGAGTAGCAAACCTAGGCTAGGACAGTCTGTGTTCGGTTGATGGCCTTCATATCTGGTCAGGTGGCCTTAATGCCCCTTCAAGAACCGACAATATTAAAGACCAAATGGCTCTTGCCTGTAAATGACTAAACTTAAGGCGTGACAGGAACTGTTTAAATTCAGTTAAGTATCATTGGACAGAGCCATGGGATAAACACAGTACAGAAGCTAATCTATCAATGCCATCAGAACAACACTCTCTCTGCTGTTCCCTAGTGCATTCCTGTCATCACACATCACTGCGTACGGACAGCCATCAGGACCTGGTCAATGAAAGGTCAAAAACACTCACTCACAGGCCTGAAGAGCTGGAAAAAGATTAGACAGCTTTTCTACAGAATGACAAAGACGAAAACACAAAACACAAAAATACTGCAACTAATGATTAAGTACTGACTATTTTTACTTGACGAACTGGCTAAGTATATATAATCCCATGAAGCTTCCTGAGTTTAATCTGTCAGAATTATCGTCAGGGTGCCGCAGCATATTCCAACAGGCAGCTGATTTTCCATTTACAAATTAAAAAAAGGACAGATCGGTGCATCCCTAGTTGCAGCTCTTTAGCAGTTTCCAAACGTTTTCATGCGAAAACCCACATGTAGAGCTAGCATTTGTGCCTAGGCACACAAAGTATTTTATGAAGTGAAATAAGACATAAACTCATCATAAAAGTTCTAATTTTGCAAACGGCAGCGGTGCAGTGTATAAACAACGCAGTTCCTGCTCCTAATCCAAAAAACTCAGCTTTGCTCTTATGGAAAAACAAATTAATATGCCTTCCTCATGACCCCGCTGTCCCCACACTGTGACCTACAGTTTGAAAAGCAAAAGAATATCCCATTCGTCTGCATATTTTAAAGGAATAGTTCATTTAATCAGTTTTCCACTTAGTCCAGATTTAGTAGTTCAGCCAGGACATGTTTGGAGTCCAAATTTTGCTTCTTTAGTTTAGAACTGGAGCTTGAGGTGAACACAGTTAACAAACAATAACACTCAGTAGTCACTCAAATAGCCCAAATAATTTCTGTAAAAATACTAAAACGTCTCTCAAACCACATTCAGGTCATCGAATTGATTTAGGACACAATATGACTTAGGCCTAATCCCATTTCTTATTTTTACCCCTACCCCTTGTTTTGGAGTGTCATCTTGCCCATTGGAACTGAGTTACAAGGGGTAGTGGTTGAAATCTTCCCTATGAAATGGGACCCTCAAATAAAAAAGAGCATTAATTCATTAACAGCTACTAGCGCTGCTCTGTAGGCGACCCTGCCAGTCTGCAGTGATAGCAGAGGAGGGTAAAGTTCAGCTCCTCACTGCTGGGCTTTAGTTAACTAAAGAGGGGGGGTTGCAATTATTATTTATTGCCCACTGCTAATTCTTGGCGACATGAAGCTGAAGTCAGCTATTCGCCAGCTTCTTGTTCGAATTTTCCTGTTCCACCTTAAATGGAGCAGCAGTTACATTCTGGCACTTCAGGCGTCAGAACTGCTGGACTATTTAAGGTGGAACAGGAAATTTAGCTGGCTCCGTTTGGAGGGTCATGTAGTCCTAACACTTCACCCTACCCCTCCATCTCAACAAGAATCGGCACACCCTACCTCTAGACGTGAACACACAAAACAGTGGGCTAAGGGCTAAATGGTAGGGGCAAGGGGTGAAACAGGATAGGGCCTTACTGTGAATACAAAACTGCTGTATGAGCAGGTTAAAATAAGTTTTGGTGATTTTTTAAACAAATTATCTGGACTATTTGGGTGACTACTGAGTTTTAGCTTTTGTTAACAATGTAGCCTCTCCACCTCAGTTCTAAACTAAAGGTAAAAAAACTGTGTAAATTTGATTTTTGGCCAAAGCAGTTATTTCAGTATGATCAAGTGGAAGAAGAGAAAAGACCACTGAAAAGTTATGCTCGGGAGGTCTTACACATTGAAAGCAGTTTTTCTTCCACACGTACACATGCAGACACACACGTGGGTACTCCATTCTCTGCTGCTGGAGGTTATGAGGCCCCGTGCTCTAGCAGGGCCCCCGAGGGCCATATATCTGCCCCTGTAGAGAGAAACAACCACAGGCCGATTTACAGTGCGAGAGGGAGCCTGGATCTCATCGAGCTCCAACACATCCAGCACTCACACAGACACAGCCCTGAGGCTTCAGCGAGCCCAGCACCAAGGGGAGAGTGGGTTATGGGGCCAAGGAGGGAGAAGAGAAAGGTCAGGATCCATTCTTTGAAGTTAAAAAATAATAATGGGGAAAAGAAGTGCTTCTATGGAGCCAGTTGGAGGAGAACAAGGCAAAGCGATCGATTCGGTTTTCAAAGCAATTCTTTGATACACCTGAGTGTGTGAGGTTTCACTGTAGTTCTCGCCCGTCATCCTGAAACATTCAAGATGTTCTGATGGAGCTGAAGGTCCAGAGGTGGAGGAAAGGAAAAGAAGAGCGAATATTCCAAAATTCTAAGGCTTCTCCATGCAGACCAGTGGAGAATTCCTCCTGAGCTTCCTTGGGACTCTCTCAGCTAGTGCTGAAAATCATGAGCCTCATCCTGAGAGTGTTAAGAGGAAGAAGCTAAGGACATTTTCCCAGGGCTGTTGATGACACAGCGAAGGAGAGAGGGTGAGGGAGCAAGCGAGAGAGAGAGAGAGAGAGAGAGAGAGAGAGAGAGAGAGAGAGAGAGAGAGAGAGAGAGAGAGAGAGAGAGAGAGGGAAAGACGACAGGACAGCTCTCACTATCCCCCTCCATTCCAGCAGCAATGGATGACAAGACAGACAGCACTTATCAGCCTCCCTCCCTCTCACCATCACTGTTAATCTTTTCCACATTCCCCTCACTCTCCACAGTCTCCCATCTCTCTCTCTCTCTCTCGAGCAAGGCTCATCTGTCAGAAGAGCAGGGAGCTGGGCTCTGACACATGCCGCCATGACGATGGCTCCAGAGTGATGGGTGACAGGAGACCCAAACACGGCATAACCACAGCGCACATGTCAATCAAAGTAGCAAAGTTGCCCTCTGAAAAAAAATGCAAAAAAGAACAGAGCAAAGAGAGAGAGAGAGAGAGAGAGAGAGAGAGAGAGAGAGAGAGAGAGAGAGAGAGAGAGAGAGAGAAGAAGAAAAGAAGAAGAAGAAGACAGAAAGAGAGAAGGGAAAAAGAAAGACCGAAGAGGAGAGAGAGAGATGAAAAAGAAAGAAAGAGAGAGAGACGGTAAGGACAGAAGGGGATGGAGTGCAAGAGAGAAAGAGGGAGAAGCAGAAAGAGAGAAAGAAAGAAGGAGCAAGAGAGAAGAAAGAAACAGGAGAGAAAAGGAGAAGAGAAAAAGAGACAGAAAGAGAGGGAGTGAAAAAGGACAGAAAGAAACAGCAAGAGCAATGAGAGAGAGAGAGAGAGAGAGTAGAGGGAAAGAGAGAGAGAGAGTAGAGGGAAAGAGGGAGGAAGAGAAAGACAGAGAAGGGAAAAAGACAGAGGAGCAGAAGGAAAGAAGGAAAAGAAGAGAGAAAGGGGAAAGAGGAAGAAGGAGAGAAACAGAGAGACAGAGTAGAAAAAATAGAGAAGAGAGAAAAGAGAGTAGAAGGAAAGAGAAAGGAGAAAGAAAAGAGTAGAAGGAAAGAGGAAGAAGGAGAGAGAGAGAGAGACAGAGAGAGAAAGTGAAAGAGGGACACAAGGAGAAGGAGAGAGAAAAGACAGGGGAGAATGTGAGAGAAAAATGTGGAGGAGCAAGGGAGAGAAAGAAACAGAGGAGGATAGGAGGAGATTGAGAGTGTGTGAGCAGAAGAGAAAAAGGGAGAAGGAAAGAGAAAGAGAGAGAGAGAGAGAGAGAGAGAGAGAGAGAGAGAGAGAAGGGGGGTAAGAGGAGGATTTAACAAGCGAGATTCAAGTGGCTGATAGTGTGAGATCCATTTCCTGTCTAGATACAGACAACCTGAGGCAGCACACTGACACCACCACTGTGTCAATCACCCACCTGCCCACCCCCCAGCACGCACACACACACACACACACACACACACACACACACACACACACACACACACACACACACATGTAGGGTGAATAAAAACACAAAAACACAGATAACGAGAGCGAGTGGCGGAGAGAGCAGCGAGTCTTTGATACAGAGAAGGCTGTGAAGGAAGCGCTCGAGTCCAAAGCTCACAATTAGCAGTGTTCTGCTGGCACCCCGCTGAAAGCTTTTAGGAGCGGCTCTGTTCCAGAGAACTCCAGCAGGCAGTGGGACTGAAAAGCTGAGATGGCAGTGCGCGGGGTAGTCAGGAAATGGGTCAGGCATCTAAGGGTACTCCATAAATGATTCAGTGTGAGTGCCGAGAGAAGGTGGGGGAGCGAGAGGAGGAGGAGAGAAAAATAAAAAAGAAAAAGGGAAGAAATAGAGAAAAGTGACTGGAGCATTGTGGAGAGGTTCGGGGCTCAGGGCTGGAAAAGCTGCAAAATCGCACAACACTGAACGAGTGAGGGAGAGAGAAGCCCCACACAGACAGACAGACAGACAGACAGACAGACAGACAGACAGACACACACACACACACCACAGCAGAACCAGGGCCAGAACTCGGATCAACATTTTAGTGAGGTTCGCTCTCAGAAAAGAGCTCACAGAGTGAACAAACTAACTGCTGAATGAGAGGATTACACCAACCGCCACTTTACAACCTGACAGTTTTCACCAATTCATTACTCATTTTGTACACACTCGTACAAAATGATGCTTCTTCAAGGGTTATTTAGTAAAGAAAATGGTTCTATATAGAACTATGAACACTCAAAGAACCCTTTGCATAGTGAGAGGGTTCTCTGGATTGATGGAGAATGTGCTGTAGATGGTTCAATGTAGAACCTTTTTGAAAATGGTTCTATATAGCACCAAAAAGGGTTCTTCTATTGTTATGATGTCAACCTTGTTACAATGGAAAAACCCTTTTTGGTGCTAACTATTTGGAACTATTTTCCTTAGAACCCTTGAAGAACCATCATTTTTAAGTGAGCATCCCATATTTTTTATTTCTTTTTTCTATTTCTTCATTTACCATCATTTAACATATTATTATTCACCTCTTTTTTTTTTTTTTAAGCAGAAAACACCCAATGAAACCTACATAGTAAATCATACGTATTATATTAGAATTAATATCTATCTATATATATATCTATCTATATATATATATATATATGTCGTACAGTTAAATAAAACATAATAGCCTTATCTACCTGTTGAGTTCTTAAAGGGGACATCCACCAATTTTACAAAAATTCTGCATAATCAAATCATTAGGATGTAAACAAAGTCATTCAGAGTGGTTTGTTGTGAAATGCTTCATTCTAGAGAAACTCATTATAGTTCAAAGTGGTGGTGATAGGAACCAGACGTCTGAAGGGTTTAATGCCTCTAAAAGCTCCCTCACAGAAAGTTATTACATGAATATGAATACGCAGCCTGAGACACTGTTTAACAATCATTTTGAGATGAAACTGGGGTCTAACTTTCATTTTATGAATATGTTAATGCTGGAGAAGTAAATGCAGAGCATTATGAGCTAAAATAGAATATATTTTGGACTACTTCTATTGGTTCATTCATCATGAAACGTTCACAAAGTGGAAAAAGGCAAATGGAACTTCCAAATTATGTAAAGACAAATGAAAAAAGACAAAAATGGGGATACAAGGTCTTTTTTTCTGACAGCGATAATATGCTCACCTCTGCATACCTGCACATCCCAAGAAGTCAAAGTAACTCTGGGCAGTTCAAAGCTAAAAACAGAGGGTAACCACAGTGTTGAGGTCAGTTGAGAACCACGGCTTAGTAGTCTTGGGATGCAAGCATTTCTGCACAGCAAGCTACTGCATTTATAAGGCAAGCACTGTTTTCACAACGAATCTCATGATTACATGAAATAAAACCTTCAAAAACTACTGAGGTCTGGACCGCAGGGTCCTCATTCTAGCTGCTGCCATGAGCAAAGCTCCAAGAGAACACTAAGAATCAAAGAGAACAGAAGAAAAAAAATATCACCGCAGAATCACAGCCACTGTAAGAATCACAGCAAAAGAGACTGGAGCGGCAGAGAGTAAAGGACTGTGAGAGTGAGAGATGCTGTCACATCTCCTGGATCAATGCCGCCGCATCACCTGAGACAGTTCCATGACAAGCAGAGGCATGAACAGGTGCGCACTCTCACACAAAGGAGGTGACTAATGAGAAAAGGTGTAAAAAGTAAGCACCACAGGGGGCGGCTTTAACACTGCTTTATGAGACCACACAGAGTAAAGTGTCTGTGGTCTGGAGAGACCATGACTAACTGTGGAAACCTCCTTCTGCATCTGCACAAGAGTGCGCATGACTGATGTAGCGTCCTCTTTTTACACGACGCAGCTACAACAAATACATTGTCTCAGCTTCAGACTGCAGAGAAAGTTTTTTGCACACAGAATAAAGGCTGGGCGATATATATCTGATCCATTTACCATGACTCTTTGGAAATACAAAATTAGGCAAAACTGTGAATGTGCTTTTTATGCAAGGAACTTGAGTTTCCTGATGCCTGTGGTAGCTGTAGTGTAACTAACATTGTTATGGTGTGAAGTGCACACGATGTGATGAAGCAATCAAAAAATATACATATACACGCAAATACATACATATCGCTGGTGTCGAAACAACATATTGTATCTCCATTTCTGTCATATTTCAGTTTTGGACTAAAATGGCCCAAAATAGTCTGGCAAAGAGTCCGGTTACATAGACTTACATTGAAAGTAACGTATGCTTTTTTTCTTCTCTTATAAAGTTGCCATTATATAGAGATTTTTTTTTATGACAACAGCGATACACACACACATATATATAAAACCATGTATCTTTATTTCTGTCAATTTTTATTTTTCTACATCATTTGCATCATTTCAACACACCAGCTGTCCTGTATGTTGTGTAAAAATTTCATAATGAATGGACCGATAGAAATGCTCTAAACTCACTTGGAAAAAGTATTTTTTTTTTATTAATTTACATTCAAAGGTAAGAGTTTTTTGCCTTCGCCTGTAAAGTTAGTACTACTAGACAGCAACAATATAAATATATATATACACACACACACACACACACACATATGCTTTGTTTAACATTTTCCATTTGCATCATCATTCAACGATAGTTTTGAACAATTTCTTTACCCCTTCAACAGAACATTCTGAGTGAGTTATTCAAGTGCAAATACCTTTATTTTGTACATATAGTATGCATGGAACCTAAAGAAAACATTTTCATGGTCTACAAGCTCGTGTGCGGTTATTAGGAGTCCCTTTTTTCTGTACCTTTTAACCTTTTTCTTTTTAAGTCTAGCTTCGGAAACTCCTGTTTTTTTTGGTTTTTTTTTAAACTTATTTCACTTTCCCTTCTTCTGTCCTACAGAAGTGGATTGTCATATTTAGTCTGCTCAGAAATATCCCCTAAAAATGAATAACTTCTACTTAACAAGCATTTTAAGTGGAAACTGAAAATGAAGAGTGGTCTCTGAATTCTGCACATTACTAACCGCACTGCTCAGCTCTACACAGAATCGTACGTTGTGATGACTTTAAAGCAGCACGCGACTGCGACGTTGTGTTCTCCAGTAAGTACGATCTCACACACACCTTCAACGACAACACGAGACGCTGCTCTCATCTAAGAGTACCTAGCTGTCAGTCGAGCCTCTCACAGTCCAGGCAGTTCCTCAGGCTACCCTTGCTCTCTTCTCTCTTTCCTCATGGAACGTTCTAGAGGGAGCTGTGCTCACTGTTTGTGTGTGTCTATGAGGAGGGGTTAGAGATTAGACAGCGGGGACTCGTTGCCAGACTGGCAACCCCGCCAGTCTCTGCGTTTCCTGCAAATGGCAGATAATTAAATATCTCTCAGGGAACAAAAATATAAAAAACAAAAAATGTTTCTCTCTGCAATCTTTTCTTTTCTATTTTGCAGATGACTGGCTGTCAGCTCAAGCTTGCGTTTTTCATTTTTTCCTCACCTTTTGAAGTCATTCTCTTTTTTTTCTTTTCTCTCTGCCTTAAAAAATAAAAAGAATAGATATTTAAGGACGATAATTGCCTGGCAGTGGGAACATATAATCAAGCAAAAAAGCAGCATTTTTTTCCTCCCCCTCTGCCTTTTTCGCAAAATGCGTTTGTTAAGCGAAGATTACAACGGGGGGAAAAAAATTGGCAGTACAGGAATAATTAAAGTTAAAAAACACAGCGTGGTATTTAAATGAAAGCTTGACTGAGGAGTCCCACGGGACTCGCTTTTTTTATTGCGCCATTTTCTCGATTTCAATCTCTGTCCTCTTTACTTTAGATTTAAAGGACCAGGAAGAGTAAAATCAGGGGAGAAACAAAGCCAGAGACCATTTTACCACATCTTGGAACCGCACTGCGCCCTGAGTTTGAGATATTATATGCACAGTTTGACTGAGTGCACCCTGTATTGTCATTTAAGTTTAGAACTGCACTAATTTTCCTCACAATACAGGCAGAAACAAAAAGAGCATGAAGAAAGATTTACTGTAGACTCAGAAGACTCAGTTTTACTGTATACCATTAGACTTATAGCTTATTTAATACAAACTACTAATTAGTCAAATGTTAGAAAATGAAATGTGCGTTGCTCTATCATTAGTATGTTTTGTAAAAATAGCCCCTGATAGCCTCTGAGAGTGTCTGCAATAAACATCTAACAGACTCACACTGAGTGAATGGGTTATTTTCAGACAGCTCTCTTTGGCTGGGCCAGATGTCAGGAGCTGGGCTCTTTTTTTGGCCTGTGTTGGTTGGAGCAGTTGATCTGGCAGTAGGTACAGCTTTTGGGAGTTGAAAGCTCAGCCTGTTCTCCAAGCTCCAGTTCATTCTCAGCCCAACTACAGCCCAGCTGTGACATCCAGCACGAGCACAAATACACATACACTTTTTATATAATGTCAGGATGTGGGGTCATTCATATGTCCCATATGTATAATACAGTAACCCAGAAGCTAACCCTAAACGCTAATGCTAAACTATAACCTTTACCTCTGAAACCAAAAAGAAATGGTTTTACTTGGGCCGGCCCGAATAATTCTAACACTCAAGTGATCATTACACTGGTATTCCTTTCTTTATTAAGCATTCAAAAATGATTTCCCTCTGAAATAAGAGCTTAATGTAGTTTGTAAACAAAAAAAAAAGTTTTAAAACATACCATCCCCAGTCCATACAGTCCATATATGGAAACTACGCTGTAAAAACAGCCCATTTTACTGTTTTGTGATTCAAAGAAACCGATTTACGTGTAAGTCATATGGTATGTTTCAGCCCAGCCTTTTTGAATGAGACATGATGCAGGGCAGCCAATCAAAGCAGAGGTAATTTCCATACATTAGTCTTAAAGGCAGAGTAACAAAAGCAGCCTGTTTAATTCTAAGGGATAAAACAGGTTGGAAAACAGTCATGTAAAAATAAATCAGGACTAATTTTTGGTGGATAAAAACACACAGCTGTTATAATTATAAAAATAATGAAGAAAGTAGGACACAGCCTTTTAAGTAAAATGTAGCCTAACATAAATTTCATGAGCAAATGCCTTTTATTAGAAGAGTTACTGCTAATTTATGGAAAATAAATTTTAGCTGGTTTAGTTAACTGCATTATAAACGGCATTATATTACGGCAGGCATCAACGCCACTTCGCCTCACAACACACTGAACCGATTTCCACGCAGCCACTGAAGCTAAGAGAGAAATGTGCCCCAGAAAGAATTCAAATGTGAGGGAGCATTTTAAATCACCAGATGATAAGAAAAATGCGCAGTGCAAAATTTTTGATAAGAGGCTGGTAAATAAGAGCCACTCTGAGTTTGAAGAATTGTCTTAAATATGTAAGTGTAGTGATTCTTATCTGAGTACTGTCGTGCATCCACACTGCCTCTGACTCGGCTCTGAATATTAAAGAAAGAATATTAGCTCTTTTTCACCTTTTCTTTCCAAACCTTTCAAACAACACAAACAGCAGGACTGTTTTATATTTACCGCTGTAACAGAAAAATGTCTCCTCCACACAGCATTAGCACAGCACAGGAACTGCTCTGAAACCACCAACATCACATTTTAGTAAAGTATTACTTTAAATGTAATTTAAAAAGCGGAATTTGAATGGATCTTTATGAAGTTATGTATCGTCTTGTATTCTGACAAAATGAAACCGAAACTGAGAAATGTTATTGTTTTCTGAAAAATATGTGCCCATTTTAAAATTAATGCCAGCAACATGTTTCAAAAAAATTGGGACAGAGCAGCAAAAAACTGGTTAAGTTGCGTAAGGCTAAAAAAAAAACACCTGGTTGGCAACAGGTCAGTAACAGAATTGGGTATAAAAAGAGCATCCCAGAGAGGCTGAGTCTTTCGGAAGTAAAGATGGGGAGGGGTTGAGCATTCTGGGAATGTGCGGGCAAATACAAGAATAACATTTCTCAAAAATCTTGGGGATTTCATCATCTGCGGTACATAATATCATTAAAAGATCCAGTGAAATCTTTGTACGCAAGGGACAAGAACAGAAACCAATACTGGCTGGCCATGATCTTTGGGCCCTCAGGCAGCACTGCATTAAAAACAGACATGATTCTATAGTGGAAATCACTGCATGGGCTCATGAACACTTCTGAAAGCCAGTGTCTGTGAACACAGTTCATCACTGCATTCACAAAAGCAAGTTAACTCTACTTTGCAAAGAAGAAACAATGTATAAAGAGCATCCAGAAACACCGCCGACTTCTCTGGCCCAAGCTCATTTAAGCTGGATTAAGAAGAAAAGTTTCCTGTGGTCTGACAAATGAAGATTTGAAATTCGCTTTGAAAATTAATGGGCACCGTGTCCTCCGGGCTAAAGACCATCTGGCTTGTTATCAATGCACAGTTCGAAAGTCAGCATCAGTGATGGTACGGGGGTGCATTAGTGCACATGGCATGGGTGACTTGCACATCTGTGAAGGCACCATTAATGCTGAACAATATATACAGGGTTCATCATCCAGATGACATTTTTCACCACTTTTTCATTTTAAATGCGAGGAGTGTTGTGTCTCGTGATTAAAAGGAAGCAGGACGCTCTTCTTAGAAGAATTTGATTGACAGGTAGGTAAACATAGACAAAAACTTGGGGGGAATGCAAACAACCAAGATGATAAACATTTTAAAATATGTATAATCATAAACAGAAAACAGAGATAATATTAATGATACAAAAACAGAAAAGGAGCAAGAATACAGTTCATTGTGTTCAAGGATAACTTTTCACCTATGTTGGATGAGTGACTGATGAAAAAGGTGTCCTCAATAATGTTTGGTCAGCTGTGACGAGGTATGCTGGCATTCTTTTGTGAGTGCCAAGCAGAAAAGTTGACCTGGTGCCTGAATGACCCCTCAGTGCAACACAGTGGAAGTGGCGGCCTTGGTGGCTGATTCGGCAGATCCAGGTGAGAAGCTGTTGATTTTGAGGCAGGGTGACATGCACTTATCACACAGTGCACCTCCACCACTACAATGAGGCAGCATGCAAGAGGAAAAGGAGGAAGAGAGGGAGGAGAGAAAGAAAGCCGGTGGGTCTCAGTGTCAAATTGGGCTATCAGACTCGGATGATAAGCCTTACAGGTCGGGCACACATGCGCATGCACGCAGCATCCCTCCTGCCCATTTGGCACTTATCAGATGGAGGGGTGAGGGGATGAAAGGCTTGGCAGTGCAGGGGGGGACATGTCTCCTCTTTGTAGGCGACATGTGTTCCCATTGTCGGGGATCAGTGAGCCGGGCCGTGAGCATGCCGATCATACCGCGGAGAGAGCGCAGCGGAAAATGGGATCTTTAAGTACTCGTGTGCTCTGATTCACACACACACGCACACACACACGGAGCCAGTCCTCTTTATGAAGAGGGAGGTGGGTGGGTGGGAGAACATCATGAAGGGGAATACGACTGCAGCTGAGGAACAAAGGAACAAAGAGTGCAAAGAGACAAAAGAAAAATCGGGAGACAAAGGGGAGGCTGAGCAGCAAGAGCGGTGGAAAAAAGGGATAAAAAGAGGGAGGAGAGAGATGCGGAGGTATACACAGGCCATTCAGGAATGCTACTGAGGGAGGCCGAGGAGGGAGAGAGGCGGCAGAGGTTTCATGGCACGGCTTAAGCCTTCCAACCCCCACCGCCCCTTTTTTCCTGACTGAAATAGACAGCCCTACTTTTCCAGGCTGCACACTAATCTGCACAGGTATTCCCAGAAGCAGGCCTGAGAACCAGACACACGCAGGGAGGGGAAGGTGTGGGGGCTAGAGCTGTACGAGAGGACCCTCAGCAGGCAGTGAAGGAGCCAAGCCAAAGACAGATAGGGGAGACCAGAGGAGAGGCAAAAACGTCTGTTCTCCCACAGAAGGGACAGCAGGAAAGAACCAAAGCCTTCCCATCTAGATTGATCTCTCCACAGAGAAGCCAAAAGAACAGCACTGAATGCAAATCACCTCACAAACATACAGACAACGGTTTAACCTTTTAAACTGCAGGCTTATTATACAATTATTAATCTAACAAATGATGTGGTTGCAAGTATGGAACCTATATTAGATATATTATCAGATTAAGGAATTAAAGTGTGGGTCCACATATAGGGTTAAGTCTTACTAAGGTTTTCTTAACTTTTATTGACATTTTTCTTTTATTTTTATAACCTATATTTTACTTTTTATATAAAGACACATTTGTAACAATTTTGAATATAACGGGTTTTGAAGAATAAAGATTCCCCTAAAGTGCACGTTGTACTGCTATACAGTCATAACTCATATCTACGTGACCATTTTCCAATGGTCTGTTACTGTATATCTGATTCTGATATATCTGAATGAGCGCTGCTCTAATGGGCTGTCCTGTATTGTGGTTCATTCAGTAACACTCCTTATAACTGGAGTGTAAATGGGCGGACCTAAACTGCTGTAGGCCGAACAGGTGAATACATGCAAATGTGCGGTTTTTTGTGACATCCCAAAAACAGTGAATTCTAAATAGGCGGTTTTACAGCTTAGTTTCCATATATGGACTGTATGGACTGGACAATGAACAGTACACAGTGTTCTATTTTCAATGCTATGGGCCTTTTGAAGTCACCGTGTCCTTCTGTAGCATGACGTATTTCTAAGTGAAATTCTGTATTAGAGAGGGTCTCTGAGCTAGCTGAGTATTTTCTTTCAATGATGGTCGAAACATGATTTTATTGGTTAATATTACTTTCGCCTGCCTGCTGGAGCATTACATCATTTTAGAGGCAGGCAAAAGTCATATTTTGATGAAAGATTCCAGAAAACAGGACTTTTGCTGTCTTTTAAATGATATCTTATGATGAGTCGTGCCTAATATGATCAGAGACATGAATTAAGGTTAAAAAAAATATATTTAAAAAAATAATAACAGCAATAACAAGAATAAAATAATAAAAACAGGCAAAATGAAATGTACTTCTCACCACGATCAGGCAGGGATGGAAATAAGCACAGAGGATTAGTAAAATGTGCACTATAACAGATCTTTTTCCACCATACAAGGTATTATGATACAGAATGTTATTACAAAAATCTCAAAAAATATTGTGATAATTTGTACAAATATTGACCAGCTTTAATCCATTAAACTGCTATGATCTGTATGTAGGCCTGTACTTCAACTCCTCGCTCTCACAGCTACATAAATTACATATTAGTTTCAAAGCAGCTACTGAATAATTTGTCTCACGATAATAACTGAATAATAAGCCATGAGTTTTAGGAGCTCACCAGGCAGGATAAGTTCACTGTACACATAATAACTAGCTCAGAACAGTGTGGTGGAAAAGGGAGACTGGAACAAGAGCGGACTAAAGGTGGGAGGAGGAGACAGAGGAAAAAGGATGGATTTCTCCTCTGGCTTAATAAAGTTCTTCACAAGTCAATCGTTCCATTTAGCCCACTGTGTGTAGAGGCTGGATGGGGAGAGGGGCTCCCTGGCCTTGACTTCCAAACAGAAGGGCTTTGATGTGGAGCGCAGGGGTTGGAGGATGCCCTCATGCAGAAATGAAACCCCTGCAGCTCTCTGTCTCAAGACGGCTCCTCTGCCGGCTACACACATACATTCACGCAGCTGCTCTCAGTAGCACACGAGCGCAGATATTCGTTAATGTGTACACACGCACACACATCCACACAACTCAAAGCTAAGTATGGCCTGTAGCCAAAACAAACATATCCTGTGCAGATGCCCCACAGTCCACAAACAAAGCCGCTACAAGAGTAATTACTAAGGAGGGGTTTGGAGTGAGCTTACTGTTCCACATTAGCCTACTCATTTCCCAAATACAAAGCTGCTGCAATGAGCTGCAAACAAAAGTAAGGATTTAAACTCATCTGTAAACATACTTGACTAATGCCTGTCGACTGCTTAAACAGACATTCCCTCTCCCTGAGCTTTGCTGTGCAAATTCTCCGGTGCTCAGAATAAACACGCACGAAAAAGCTGCTGGTGTATCAGAGCGTGCTGCCCGATACATCGTTTGGCCAATAAAATCAGCTGATACTACGCTCACACTGCTTTATCAGTATCAGCAAAAATCCCAGCAATAAATACAGTTATAAGTGGTTGCATCACACTGTAATAAATGCACTATTCTAATAGGATCATTCAAGATAAATCGTATCGCAAAATAAATTGTTATATGCTTTAAGGGCTTAAGAATGGATTAAACTGCCCAATGCAGCACAAAAATGATGTAACGAATTGCCAGAAAAGTAGCATCAGAATTACCTGTAAAAATGCTTAAAACATGACATGTATTCCCTTTCTCAGTGCTGTGTGAAATGCACAAACTGTATGGTACAACATATGAAGCAGTAATGACTACTATTACAACGAACCATCATAAGGAGATAAAGGAACCATCATAAGGAGATAAAGGAATCATCATAAGGAGATAAAGGAATTTAATACATGCATTTGTTATTGTTGGCCTATATAAAAAAAAAATAAAGCGGAATCTTGACCCTTTTTTGAATAAGGCAGAATACAAATTCTCCACAAGGGGCGCTACTAACAGTCAAACAGAAGTGCATCGCATCAGTGACACCGTGTCCTCCTTCAGCCTTACAGTGCACAATAATGTGCTTCTGTAATGTATTTTAAAATAAGATAATCCTTTATTAGTCCCACAGCAGGGAAATTCAGTGCTACAGCAGCAGAGGGAGAGCAAGGCACTCAAGAACAGAAGTAACGAACAGAATTACAAGGTAATTAGTAATATAAACATTATAAATCTTTACACTGTAAGGATATTTTAACCGAATTGAACATGGAATATTGCACATGAAGTACTGATTATATTGCATATGGTAACTGTGATGAACTAACGATATAACCATTATAAATAGAAAAGCAAAAATCTTTACACTATAGGGATATTTTACACATATTGTACATGGAGTATTGCACACAAAGTATTGATTTTATTGCACACAGGTACGGCGATAAATTCACAGTTTTTACACTATTTATTTTTATGCTATTTGCATAAAGGAGACGTGAGTTAGATTTCTTTTACACAGCAAAAACAGTCCATGAATGAGGCACACTCAGTCTGAGGCGCAGTACTTTAATGGTAATTTATCGCTTCTCATATTAACCTTATGATATCCAAGACATTTATCAAATATCACATTTTAGGTTAATATTGTGCAGCACGAACACAAACCAACAAAACTCCTAAGGATAATCTGCCCCCAGCACCACAATTACATTCGATTTAATACTTGAGCTTCTGCTGTTTATTGAGTTTAAGAAATTTCACAAACGAGAAGTGAATCAAATTTGACAATTCATTGTTGACTGACAACGTTCTTTAGTAAAGCACTGTTTCACTACAGCCAGTGACTCTTTTTTGATCATATTAAATTATATTGGCTCTTTTTATTGGTCATCTTATTTTTAAGCTTCTGGTATTGGTGACAACATTTCATAGGTCAGGCCAAGTTAGAAGCTATGCGAACAGAACAAGGAGACGAAACGGGCACCCAGACAGAAGCGTGGTTGAGTCCGCACCACCCTGCTTGGCTTCCCGCGCTATTAGGGAAATGAGCATTCAAGAGGGGCAGCTGTGAAGAGCTCCCTGGAGGGCAGCTATCAGGAGCTGCAGTTAGCTGGCGAGGGGGAGAGGGGGTTTGCCCTCACACAGGCCACAGAGCCAGCACTGCTCAGCTTAATTAGATTCCGATCAGTCCGCACACTTTCTGGTCTTATCAGGGTCGAGCTGTTGTGCCGCATGTTACAGTCCGTTTCAAGGAAATATTTGGGCAATACTTTTGAGGACTCTCTAATGAGATAACAGCGCTTCACAAAACCTCGAGATGTACGTAATTTTTCCACTCTCACCAACCTAAGAGACGCTGCGCAGACCCTCGTTACTGCAGAGTTTCAAAGTTCACGCTTTTGACGAGCCACAATAATCTGCATGAACGCAGAACACTGCATCATTACATCTCCAGGGCTTCTATTCCAAATGAGGCGTCATGAATTATTTAATTGGATCAGAGTTGTGGAAGACGCAGATGAAAAGCAAGTCTCCTCATTGTTGTCTAGCGCAGGCTGAGCGGTGCTATCCCCTCAGTCTGGGCTGGGTTTTTATCCCAAGCCTGTACAAAGCTGCCTGCTTAGTGACAGATATGTACAGAGAGGAGGGTATGAGGGGAAAAAAAAAAAAGAGCTCAGAGGAGGAGATGAGTGCTGATCAAGGCGGTGGAGAGGAGTAGGGAAGGGAAAGGCAGAACACAAGCAACTTCTAAGCTTGTGCATGTGTGAAAGTCACTGATGCAATCAGATATTCCATCTAGCTTTTACAAAAGCCTGACATGGCACTTAAAAGACGCAGAACGCACAATTGGTAAAGAATTAATAAGTTATTACGATTCTGGGTGGGGCCGAAGAGCTGTTGCACCATCAGAGAAATGCAGCTGCATGTGTCATCAAAAGGTTTCTGTACATTCCCCTTCCACTGCCAGGCTCATCATAACAGGCATCCCTCAACAAGCCTCTGTTAGGAAAGAATCACCCTGGAGAGTCGCCACTCTCTCCTCTTTGTTACAGCATTATAGTGATGCAGGCTGAACTGGTACAAGTGAACTCAAAATACCATCACAATTAAAATAAAACCATGTGAAATGTATTGATGTTTAGCATGAGGATACATTACATCAGGAGAGCCTTTATGTGATGAAGAGAAGTGGAAAAAAAATAAAAATATTCATTTAGTCATTTAACCAGGGATGCACAATGTCATCAGACTCATTTTGGTATCGGGGAAATGATGTAGAAAAATAAAAAATCAACAAAAATGGAGATGGTTTTCTTTGGACAGTGACAATGTGTTGAAAAATAATTTAAAACCAGTAACTGACATATTTACTGTACTCCAAGAGCAGAATGTTTAATGCAACACTTGCCTACTGAGCTAAAATACCTGCATTTTATTAATTTTACGGCATTTAGAACCCTACATAAATAAATGCTTTGTTTCACTGCAATTGTAAGGTGGATGCAGTCCCATATTTTATACATGTTTAAGAATCCGCATCGACAGACATGTACCTGAAAAATATTGGATATCAACATCAGCCCACAATTCCCATATCAGAGCATACCTAATATAAGACCTTGTGGGAGTTTAGAGCTTCTTTAACAAAACTGAACAAAATTACAGTGGCTGATATTTTTGGTTTCATTTTTTTTCTGTAGTCTTTTGATATCATGTGCAACATACCATTATCAGGTCGCCTGTCCTGCTTAAAAAGGAGAAAATTGAAAATAATTCATTATTTTGGGTCAGAAACTTTGTTTTTTGTAGGAATCTATCTTTGTTCTTGCTATTAGTAGTTTTTGCTGCTTTTTTATAAACTGCATGTTTACAGCTTATAATTTGAGTCTTGTTAAAATAATTAAAACAGCTAAAGTTTAACCCTGTGATGTAGCCTACAGGCTATGGTTACTATAGCAATTCATTGCTTTTTCTTGTGTTAATAACTGTGTAATCGTAATATAAAAGTCTTTTAAGCATGGTTCATGTTTTTTGAGGGAAGGCTGCAGCACAGCTTTATCAGTTAAACAAGCAAGACAAGCACGATTTAGCTCAAGCTGCTACAGACTGGTCTTAAGCCAGACAACACATCAGGGCTGATTTAGGACTAACGTTACATATTAAAAAGAAACTGATGGCAAAACAAGCTCTTCATAGTGTCCAAAAGAAAGATCAGACTGCCTCAAACTGCCTCAACTGAGCAGCCATAAAGCAAACCCGTGGCTGCTTCAGGGAAGCGTACAGTAGCACGTGGAGCGGGCCCTGGATGGTGTAGAAGTGAATTTATCCCTTTCACCTTGAGATGGCAGACTGAAGATTTAGGAGAGCACACTTTCTGCGAGCTGTGGGTAGGAGGTGAGGGATATTACTTACAGGAATAAATAAATAAGCAGCTGGAGGGGCGAGGAGCGTCTGGGGCAGGTTAAGCTGGCCCTGAACGTCCCAGTCTGGAATGCAGAGTGTAAATTTAGCTCGTCCTGATCAATCACACACAAACGTATATCGCTAAATCATGCTCACCTGTCACCGAAGACTGAGGGGACTAATGAATAATGAACAGACATATTTGAACATGTAGTTGTTTATTAGGAGGAATAATGGTAGCGTTGCTTGCACGCCGGCTAAAGCCTTGGGAAATGGAAACCGAAACTAGGGAGCTGCGATGCCCCAATAAACAGCAGGGGGCGCAGTCACAATATTCTGAACTTTTTCAATCCTACAGTTCACTGCATTTTACCTTTTCCAACAGTAGCTGTCTAACTGTCTAGTAACATTTCTGAATTACATTGTTTTGATTATATATTTACGTTTCAGATGTGCATGTAGCATCGGCTGCTTGTTAACACACACAGCAACATATTATGGACCTTGATGGAGTATCTTAGGACTTCTTAACTTAAGTCAAGAAAGGATGCTGTAAGATAAGATTTCATCCCTAAATTATTAAGAACTGCTTCTATAATATGAATTTGATCATAACTGTAATATGGCCCCTGGCTGAAACACTCAGGGTAAATGGCCGGGACTACTCTGATTTAGGCTGAATATGTAGATATATATAAATGTGTTGGTTTTCATGATATCACAACAACTGAATTTAAAAAATTGGCTATTTAGCTTTGGACTGCAAGAACTGGGGAGTGAACTGTACACTTTGAAACTTAAGCAGCTGTTTACATAATATAATAATTTATTTAAGAATACCAGAATATACTAAGAAATATTGAAAATATTAAAGAGAATCTACTTTCCACTCAATTTAAAACTAAAGCCAGCAGGTCCAGGCTTATATTAACTTAAGTCAGTTTGCTTTGTTTTCAATGTAATTAATTATTGAATAACAAGCTTTGGAAGAGGTTTAAAAAATGGCTTTGACAGCAGCCTCCACTAGTAACTGTCATCAAGTAAAAATACTAGCATAGGGGAAGTAGGGTCAGAAGGGAAAGGGAAGAAGGGGAAAAAAAAGGGTCAAGGAACATTCACTCCTCTTCACTTTCCTGGTTACTGATCTGTGCATCACATGTGCCGAATTTAAGTAACACCGGAGTCGTTACTGCCAAAACAACAACAGTATTAATGTTGACGCAGAGCAGCGAACTACAGGAGCTCTCGCTAGGCGGCTATCCTCTTACTCAGGTACAACAGGCCTCTTTGAGCTGAGCAACATCTGTCTCCATCTTCACCAGAAAGGAAACCTGAGGGGCCCCGGTTGGACATGAAACACCTGAGAGCAGATTAATTCATTTTCCATTTTGATACATTTCCCTCTCGATTGAGGCTGTGAGTGCAGTGTTGCAGTTGCTGGAGCGCCGTCTGGTAAGTGAGGCCTGATTAATGTGAGGTCACGGCAGGCTCCCAGTTTTCCAGAAACTACAGTATCATGTTGACGCCGCTACAGAGGAGAAAAACGATACTTCAGTTACAAATCGGAGGAAACTTATAAAAGCCACCTCCAGGGCCTGTTAACATGAGCTTGCTGAGAGATTTATTTAGCTGTATTTATATCAAGAATAATAATAATAAAAATGGGGACAGTATAAAGCAGAGATCACGGGTGCCGCCAGCAAAAGGCTGGATCTGAGCGGGAGGGAGAGAGAGGGAAAAAAAAAGAGAAGAGAGAAACAAGCAGGGAGAAAGAGGGAGAAAAGCAAGCCTGTCGTTTGTGAAATCAATTTTCCCTTCCCTAGATCTGATATTACAGAGAAAATCCAGCAGGCCCCACTCTCCACGCTCCACATGATAAAACGGCTGATATCTATTCCAGCGCGGCTCTGGGCAAACACCGGGGACCGGCAGTGCTGTGAATTCTGCAATATTCTAACTACCTCCACGCTCTGAAGACGTGAGTCAAAGCAGGTCTCAGTGCACAGACCTAAAGATCCGCTTTGAGTGCATTAAAAAAGTATCAGTGTCAGTGACAGAGAGGCCTGAGCTCAAGAATTCATGTCTGTTCAGAGAATTGTGTTGATGCACAAAGGGAAAAAAATCTGTTGTTTTTCTGTTAAAGCTGAGACAAGGGTTAGGCGTACTTTAAAGAGGAAAAACGTTTTGGCCTGGTTTAATGTCATTTACAGCGGTCACTGTCGTTTGAAGCTGATTATTTTGACTATTAACCAAGTAATCAGATTTTTAGGGAAAAAATGCTGAACAATGAAATAGACCTAACATTAAATAAGCAAGCATATCTTTTACATTTTCAAATATTCCAAAAGACATGAGACATGAGAAAGTACTGAAAACTGACTTAATTTTAGGGGTAACTGCTGTGTAATTAATTAGTTCATTATATAACTATGCAACTATAAGTCACGTCCAAAAATAGTTTTTTTTGTTTTTTTTTTTTTCAAACATTCTGTTGCTTACCATACCAAGATCAAAAGGTCAGTACACATGAAAGTGGCTTCCTTTGAGACCCAACATCTATTATATACTTGTGTTCTACTGACATGATGGCACTTGGTGTTTGGGCCCCGATGATTGCCACTTCTGATGTAATTTGCATTGAAAGCTCTTAAAGTGGTTATAGTAAACAGAAAGTAAATGGATCAAATAATATCTTAGTTCTGACTGTATCTGTGGGTTGGCTGAATAATGAGTGAGCTGGGCTGTGCTGGTAGCAGAGGCAGGATCCTCTCTCAGAATTCTCTGCTGACTACTGCCCTTCCTGACATTAAAGACGCTTAAAATCTATACAATTCATGTGAATGCCACATTCAGCATTCAGAATGGCGAATTTTGCCAAAAGGTGACAAGTCTGCATGTATGCAAAAAACTTCCCTTAAAGATCCCAGGCTTGTAACACCCTGTGGTTTATTATTCATCAACTACACTAACTACAGTGCAAACTCATTATTTACAGTTACAGAGGTGTTACTCAGAAATTAAGACCCATTTAAGGGGTTAAAAGTACATAAATGCATAAAAAATACAATAAATACAACACAATAAAGAAGTACAATGTGTAAAATTTTAATCAATGTTTTTTTTTAATTGACTGATCAAATTAAATAGCTTCAGCAAGTAACTGTGACAGCTGTAATGTCAATGCAGGCCAAACAAGCCGCTAAGGTAAAAGAATAGTACAGAATAGCAACATGCAAAAAATCTGATAGCCAAATATGCCAAACATGCCATTTTTTGTGTCCTTATGAAGGCCTAAGAAGGCCGCAACGCGTCGGCACATTGTTATCCGTACTGCCATGTTTCAATAAAGGCATTTTATACTTTTCCTAAGACAGTGTGCCCGGGAATTTTCATTGTTCTGGAATTTATTTTGCACATGCTTTGTGGATGCGGATGGATTTTTTGTTTTTTCCAGCATGGAATTTTGTTTTTTGATGACAACCAAATTCGTTTCCCACAATGCTGTGTGCATTTGTTTTTAAAGGATTCTTTGTCCAAAAAAGCAAATTTACACAACTGTCCCCTTAACCCACACATATCCCATCAGCCAAGACCAGACTGTCTGAGACTGGCTGCTTTAACTTCGCACTGGAGCTACGAGCTATAATAGAAGTAACCTGATTTCACAGGATGAGCACCACTGGCTGACTGAACTCCTATGGAAAAAAAATAGCCAAAGTTTTGCAGAACAAGAACAACATATGGAATGGGTCCTGATGCCAAACAGCGTTCTATCCTCAATTCATCCATACTGGAGTTTACGGTGTACAGTAGAGTGAATAAAGCCATAACCTCAGCACCTTATACATTAATGCAGTGCAATAGCTCTAACCACAAAATGAAAAGAGTGAAAAAGAGAAAGTGGAAACGAGGGAGAGGAAAGAGAGAGCTACACATAAAGAGGGAGAGAGAGAGAGATTCACAGGGTGTGACTGGAGGTCTTTTGGCCTCTGTCCACTCCCCCATGTTGTGTTTGGCCTGAGGATGCAGAACTAGCTCCATGTCTGTCTGCCCAGAGCTTGGCTACTCTCCTCATTTTCATCCCTCTTTCATCTTATCAGCCACCTGCCTCGAACATGAGCCTTTACTGGGCCCCCCTTCTCCTCCCCCCGGCTCATCTCCACCTCTCACCGCTCCAGTTTCTGACTGTTTAATTATGCTGTTCCAACCTGTCACCTTGACTAACTCCCCCTCTCGGCACTGCTGCCTGCGGCCCACCGTGCCAAGCCAAACTGCTTAAGGAGCAGGTGTGGTGGACTGGAGATACGAGCCAGATAAATACATCTCAATGTGTGTGACTGTGTGTCGTTAGCTGCGTGTTTGCCATCCATAAATTAGAACCCAAATGAATTCTTGGACATCAGTTGAGCCGGACTTGATTGCACGCCACTTACAACAACGCTTCGACTCCACTTACAACATGCAACAAAAATCCGCCCATGACCCCAACAAGCACTGGAGCTGCTAACCACACAGCCAAGCATTTGTTCCTCTAATGAACAGTCAGAAATCCAGTACACATGTGCAAAAGTGTAACAGAGAAAGTTCAGGGCTGAAGATGCAGAAAATAAGCTACACGTCTGGAGCATAAGCTGCGAATTAAAGCCCATAAAAAAGATGATTTTTTCTCAAAACAATAAGTGCATATTAACAAAGAAACAGGATCCTTTGTGTAAAAACTAGTTACAATTTCCTCTTCCTAATCAGGCAGAGTGTGATGAAGTTAGTGAACGCCAGAAAAGGCTGGCTGTTTGTTATTAAGAGACACTGTTGTGGCTGTTTGAGTGGATAGAGATGTACAGGGCAGAGAGGGCAGGGCAGTGCTAGCAGTGTATTATAGCAGTAAAAACTTTGGACAAACCCGATACACGTCCATCATCAGACATTTAGATCTAAATGTATGGCTTGTGTTTAAAGCCTTGCTATTTGTTTCTAAATGTAAATAGTGATGTTGATGCTTGTATTCAGTACGTAAGAACATCTTAAAGCTGTTGTTAACGCCTGTCAAGTGGCTCCTCACAAAACTGCTTGAAACTGCTATCGTCTAAAGTAGAAGACAGTTTGATTAATGTGTTTTTATAGTTTTTGAACACTGCATTATTCCAAGTAGCTGCTTCAACTGTGTGTCTCCCTTTTGCTTAGCATAAAGTCATAAAGGTCAATCAGCTATCTGAAAGCTAGCTAGCTATCGTCTCGATATGTACAGGCAGAAAGTTTACTCGCCCTTGTAGAAAGTGAATTAATATTAACTAGAGTGGTGCTGCTAGCAAAAACAAGCTAAACTAAAGAAAAAGCTACTTTTTATTTATGTCACACTGATTTTGATTTGTGAAATCATATATTTCAGTATAACTCAGGAAATGCAACTGTCACAAAAGGCCCGCCTTCCTTTTTATCTGATCGGTCAATGTAGAGCAGGGGGGGTCAAATTCAACCACTAAAAGGGCCACATTAAAAAATCTCAACAAATACAAATCCGCAGGCCGGCTGTGTTTTTATTTTATTTTTACTGAACATTTTGCCATGACCCCATTGCTTGTTCAAAATATGCCAAAATAACAATGGCTTGAATACTTGAACGATTCAATAATAATTTTAAACAAAAACAAAAACAAATTAGCTGCAGATAACCGTTAAACCTCTTTAAATGTCCCCAGTGTACAGCAGTTCTTTAAAACTGCCCATTCACTTGAAATAGACACCTGGCATTTTTTGTTTGTTTTGTTTTTGTGGTACAGCCCCATTGATCGTTGTTGGGGAGGGGGTGGGAGCACACATTATGTTGCAGTGTATGCTGGGAACTGAAGTGCAGTTCATGGTGAAATGAGCTAATATAATATAAAAATTAATATAATTTTGCAGGGCTGAATAGGATTGCCCTGTGTTTGACACATGGGTGTAGAAAAAATGCCTGGGATTGGTCAAAGTAGAAAACCGCTTAATCTGATCAGTCAGTGTAGAAAAACACCCTTGATCTGATTGGTCAGTGTAGAAAAAACACTTGTGACGCAGGCTACTTAACTGCTTTGAGCACCCAGAATGCTCCCCACAAAAGACAGCTGTACAGAGCGCAGGTGCCTAATGCAAAATCAGTGCACAAAAATGCATCTTCCCCATTGAAAACAATAGAAATAGGTTCCTCGGTCTGCAAAACATGCGTCCAGTGTAAACTCACCCTAACAGTGGCTTAGTATTCTGGAATGTCCTTCGTTGTAGTAATGGTGTCCCATGCTAGGCTAAAAGATAGCCCCAAAAAATCTGCCGTTTCATTCTCTTTAATGTTCACCCCTTTAATAACAGATTGGACTAATGTGACCGTGACTCTCTACCAAGCGGGAGATGAGGGACTGCTGAAACATCCCTGACTCTGCCATTCAGCTAAATGAGCCAAACGCTGCATATGTTGGACTGTTTGAATGTTCTCTGCACTTATCTGCATACAGGTACAAAGGTTACGACAAATGTCTCAAGAAGAATGTCAACCAGTACACTGGATGAACCACTATATCGCCCACTACTGATCCCAAGAAATGTATAGTTTTGATGGCATCACTTCTGAAAATGCGAAAAACAGGTACTGTGTAATGGAAACTGGATTGAGGCTGATGCTGGTGGTTTTGCTTGACTCATGCCCCGGTTATGGTAGAAGGCTGCAGCAGATGATTGTACGATGGGGATATAAAGAAGGCTGGGTTGGGCTGGTGCCAGGGCGGTGAGTGTGAGGCTGGAGATGATGGCAGTGATTTATCGGTGGACAGGAGCCACCGGCAAGACATTCTTCCTCACGTAGAGTAGAATTCCCCAGCTCGTGCCATTGATAAGACATATGGATGCACATCCCGACGTTCTGACCTTGAGCATTCCCAAGGAGCTTGCACAAGCATACACACTAAAAAATATTATATATATATACACACACACATACACATGCGAGAGAGAGAGAGAGCAGAGGTAGGGGAGAGAACAGGGAACATTTGGGCTTTGCATTTGAGGAATCCATTTTTCATTTGTCTCCAACTCCCTCCCCTTCTATTTTATACATGAAGGTTGGCTGCACCGTCACTCTCTCCATTCACGCTCGTTTTTTTCTTTCCTCTTTAAGTTGTTGTGAGTTTTCCAGTACGCCCTCTCAAATTAAAGGTATGATGTATGGGAAACCGTGAGGATCTAGACAGAGTTGGACCAGAGAAGCCAAACACTATGGTGAGCTGAAAACTCAAGATATATGAGTGCACATAAACTATAGCTAATCCTTCACAGATTACCCTCCAGGAAAATGTATATATAACACGAATCTGCACGCAATACTGAAAATCAGGAGAGGAAACAAACCGCAAGGACTTACAAGCAACAACTCACAAACAGGTCTCAGTATGGACAGCTGGAGATGGAGGCACTGACCTACCACCCACAAACAGCGGTGTGGCTGAGATCAGTGGTAAGAACACAGAGATTATACCTGTGGAAAGCAGTGGATGACAGGAGGCTTCTGAAGTCATCTCTAGGAAGAACAGACAGCACAGCTATGTCATTTGTAAATGACATAGTGCCAAAAACCCTTAGCAACAGGGACTGTGGGAAACTCTGGCTTTAGGCCGGCTTTTATTTTTAATTTTGAAGCTTGAACTTTTTAATACTTTGAAAATTAACCTATTTTCACTTGTAACATGTATGAGAGAAAACAGAACTAGCATATCCAAAATTAGAGAAAGTAGAAAAAGAGAGGATTGCCCCTTGCACTGGCAGGCCAGGTTAGAAACTTCCATACATGTGATTTATTGCATAAATATTGATATTTTCTCAAGAGAGATCTGTGCAAGATTATAATAAAACAGAGCATTTAAGACAAATATGCTTTGTCTTAATAAAAAAAAAAAAGAAAAAGATTTGACTGACTATTTGAAGTAGTAATCGACTGCCAAATAGTAATCAACTGTCAAATAGTCATTGGCAGCAGACCTACTACTGATGAACTACGCATCACATACTCTCTTCATCGGCTGGCTAACCTGGAATTCAGCTTGATTCATATCCAAACAAGTGCAACTGCCGTGCTGTACCCCAGGCAGCAGAGTGACCTAAACATGGATGTGCATTCAGTGTGGAGCAGCACTTATCTCTATTCTATGTGAGTTTATTTTGTATATTTCTAGGCCGTTCTCCATAACTGAGTTTGAGTTTATGTGACATTTCACACTGCAATGGTTCAAGTGCACAAAATATTACCTTGGATGTTTTGTTTTCTCTGGTTGGTTAGAAATACTGCAGCGACACAAGAGCTCTGTTACTTATCTATTTTTAATTTCAACTTCCACTCGCCTATCAGAGTACAAAATCTAGACACACCCCACACTTATATTTTTGATAAAATGTATTATCATACTTATGCTGCATGAAAATAAAACGTGCTTAACGTCTATATGCATCACAATTAGGGTAATAAAAACGAACTCTACTTAATTCCTACTCTTTACGATCGTTTGGTTTAGTGATTAAGTTTGAATTCAACTAATAAAGTCATCAATGTCTGTCCCACCCAAAAAGTAAGGTTGATCCACTCTAGACAAGGTAGGTGTGAAAGCGCCCTTAAGGTGGGCTAGTCTCGCTGGGCCCAACACAATCTCACAAAGCGAGCAAACAAGAAAAACGAAACAGGAAAACAAGCCTGGGGACCACTTTGGACTGTGACACAAACAAGGGTACACCCCCTCTAAAACCTGCTCCAATTTCCTCTAGGCCATGCTGTTTTAACATACACTCAATAACACAAGAAAGATAAGTCAGCTAGCGAAACACGATCATTAGCCAGCGGAACTGTTTTTCCCTTTTAAGGCGTAATGTTTATTTTATCACATGCAATGTGGTTCTCAGCACATGCGACACATCTACATGTTTAACTGGAGTTTTGGAAGACTTTCCCTCCATGCTAACTTCCACGATGCTAACGACGCCGGACAATACTGACGAGCACACCATCGCCCCCTACGTTGAGCTCCACCTTCACGTACCACTGGAATGGTTTAGAAATGTCACACTCAGTTTGTTCCCATCTTATTAAGTTTATTTTTCCACCACACACTTACGCTTTAATTTCTCATGTTTTTCTCCAGACATTCTAATTATGAGATCACGACTGGCCCTGTGAGACTAATGGTGGGCCTGGCCAATATGTCTGGCTATAATTTAAAAATAAATAAATAAAAATAGACATTTGCCAATATTAGTAGTTGCCGGAATTTTCAGCGGCTTAACATTGGCATTGGTGATCATTTTCAAATCGGTGGTGTCCTTCTACATGCACAGATCATCTAACCTTCTTACAGAACATGTACCATCACCAAAAATTTCTGTAAGAAGGGAACTTCAGTTTACAGGGTAGATTTTGCTGCAAAAGCCTGTCAAACTACTGCTAAAATCTGTACAATGATCATCGCAGCTGAGAATGCTTGAGTCGTGCTAATGCTGAGCTTGAAATTTTTATCCTCGTAGGAAGGAAGTACAGTCCTATCGGTACGGGTCTTAAATCAGAGGATTAGGCTGCTTTTAATGGGATGTAATGATTATGGATGGAGCAGCGGGCCCAGAGCACAGAGGATCTGTCTGATCTGATCTGAGCCTGAGAGAATGTCTTAAGAAACAGAGCACAGCGAGTGCAGACTTCCAGCAGACCTGCTATTTACCCAGCCGTTGCATGCATCTGTTGCGCTTTCCTGACATCACTTGACTGTAGCTCTTGGGTACACGAGCTGAGCCCTTGGTACGGAGAAGAGGCACATGAGGAGCAGAGCCCATTACATGCTGTTTAAAGTCTAATCTCGCCACAGTCTGGCTGCTCTCTCACACACTTCGAGCCTCATTGAATTCTTGCTTAATCCTTCGTGCTCACATGCTCCCTAAGATCTCCAGGCCAGGGCTTCATGGCCTCTGACTGCTCAGACCTTCTCAGAGGAATCATGTCAGCTTCTCACTGCCTCACCACCCAGACAGTGCACACTAATCCACCACGGCCCCCTTAAACCAGCCACATCAGCGCTGTCAGGGCAGCCTGGGAGCACTAAGCCCATTGCGTTGATTAACAGAGTTTCGCAGTGCTGAGAGGAAGGCTGGGATGAGAGAGGTAACTAAAACTGTAGGCAAAATACTAAATAAACAAAATAAGGGAGGGAAAAACATTTGAAAATAGGACTATTTCATAATGAAAGGGCCAACAGAAACGGTCCAAACTTAGCCTGAAGAAAATCTTGTTACATTTACATACATTAAAGAATGTATTTTCCTTCTCTGATGGTCATGATTTTGGAAAAATGAGGCTTTGTTAATGACAGTAATGTGTGTATACAAGTTGCAAGCTGCTTTCTAGGCTGAATATATAATGTGATTCATACAATTCTGTTCATAATCTCATTATCATAACATTCTGGATTAATATTTACAATGTCTTAAAAAAATTAAGCTGCACAATACGATCACATTAGCAATGTTATTTAAATACATTACTGTTCAAAAGTTTGGAATCAATGTTTTAATTCAATACTCATGTTTAAATAATTCGAACACTAGGAAGCTGCAAATAGAAATGAAGAAATTCGAGCAAGGTAAGAATGAAGGACGTAGATGATTCTTAAAGTAGCATAACATTAAGAACTGAGTTGTAATAAAAATTACCATTCAGAACTCATCATATTTTTAAAATGGAGAGCAAATCTTAAAGCAGATAACTAATCAAAACTTAATGCACATATGTGATTGCAGTACACTACCATTTAATAACTTCTCTCCCTTTATGTTCACAGAATTTTTGAAATCTTGAGTAAAATGGTTAAAAATATTTTTGGTGAATCATAAACTCTGCACTGTATTAGACCAAAATACATACAATAACAAAAAAGTGTTAATACGGCAATGTATTATTACCTTGTGAATGGAAGCATAAATGAACAGAGAGCCTCTCTTTATTTCCCTCTACTGCACTGTCTCAGTCCACTGATCACAGCTGTCTCGCAGGTTTAGGGCTAAGCTGAGGTAGTGAAGCTGCATTCTAGTATATCACTCACTAATCTAAAGGAGTTCATCCGAAAGAGTGAGCAGGACCTCTGTGGTGCTAAGCCCTGTAAGCCTAACTAAAACGTCTGGGAGTGAAACCCAAAGTGATAAAAGGGGCAATTATCAGCTCACCTGACCTCTGAATGGACACTTTGTGCCCAATCATTAATGCCTCTAGCCAAGCATAACAGTCTATACACAAACACACGCGTGCACATACACATACAGACGCAAGTGCTTTACTGGCACAATTTGGCCTAATCCCATTTCTTATTTTCACCCCTACCCCTTGTTTTCGAGTGTCACCTTGCCCATTGGAACTGAGTTACAAGGTGTAGTGGTTGAAATCCTCCCCTATGAAATGGGACCCTCAAATAAAGAAGAGCATTACTTCATTAACAGCTACTAGCGCTGCTCTGTAGGCAACCCTGCCAGTCTGCAGTGATAGCAGAGGAGGGTAAAGTTCAGCTCCTCACTGCTGGGCTTTAGTTACATTTAGGGCATCATATGTCTTCAAAGAGGGGAATGCTATAATTATTTATTATCGCCCACCCCTAATTCTTCAGTGATATGAAGCTGAAGTCAGATATTTGCCAGCTTCTTATTCGAATTTTCCCATTCCACCTTAAATGGTGCAGCAGTTACATTTCGGCGCTTCAGGCATCGGACCTGCTGGACTATTTAAGGTGGAACGGGAAATTTAGCCAGCTAGCTACCGAGGCATTAACATACGATTGGTGTTTTTTTATGCTGGTTATGAAGAAAAGGACCATAATACATTGAAACGACATTAAACTAAGATAATACAATAGTTATTGTAATTTTTTTACAGAGACAATTCTCACATTTATGGGTTTCTTTGGTCTCTTGCTCCTAACATCTATAGGGTAATATGAATCAATTCCATCATAGTTAAGACTTTTTCATAAATGGCAGCTTCAGGCAGTTTACTCTCTTTTTAGGTCTTGGATTCTCACTTTCTGCAACAGTGCTGGAGAGAGAAAAGCCATAAAATGCAGACCAAAAGCCTCCATCTGAACATCTGAGGAAGTTCTTCATTAAGAGTTACTACATAGTCAACAAGCACCTCTCATCAGGCCCTCTGAAATTTCCGCCACTCCCCAAAACAAATGTGGGATGAAAGGTAAACATTTGTTCAAAAGCAGACGACAGATCTCTGCTACACAGCCCCACTTTGTTAAGCGAAGACTCTGAGCTGTGATTTGTGAGAGCGAGAGAACAAAAGAATAAGAATGAGCGAGAAAACCTCACCACATCAAACGAGAGTGGAGAACAATAAGATCTTACCACATCGCATCTGGACTATGGGTAACGGAGAGAGGGGGGCATTTAGACTGTGTTAAATGGAGAGGAAACGTGCGGATGGGGCAGTGTGCTGGTGTTCTCATCACCACTGCCTCCTCATTCCTCCTGTGAGCCCTCTGCTACAGAGTGACCCTGACTTTAACTGCTGCACACAGCCTACACTACAAGCTTCCTTCACAACGGCACCAGCACAGCTTGGGACTTCCTCCATGTGGACAGCTAAAACAGTAAGGAAGTCATTTTAAAAGCTGTCCAACCTACTTGTGCAATATTAAACAATGACGTTATGAAGGACTACACATGGTGCTTTGTGAAAAAGACAGAGATCATTTATTTAACCTCCAGTCAAAACCGCCATTAGGGCAAGTAATTCATTTTTCAGCATTAGGAAAAAATCCAAGAAAACATATTTTACAGAAAATTACATGGAAGCCTCAGCAACTACATAACATATCAGATTTTTCAATGCTTAGTGTGTCCACTCCGCCTTTACTATGGCTTACATTCTTTTCAGGGGACTTGATATCAGTTTTTTTTGCAGGAAATCTGCAGTCATATTTTTTCACACCTCCAAAGTTCAGTCTTAAAAACTGGCTGCATTTTCTCTTTCTCTTGATCAAGCCATCCCAAACACATTCAGTGATGCTGAGGTCTGGACTCTGGTGTGGTCAGTCCTTTGTTCTGAGTAGAACTGCAGCTTCTCCATTTGCCTTCTTTTTTGTGCAAGTCCTTTTCTCAGTAGGGGCTTCTAGACAGCTACCCATAACACTGAATTGTCTTCTCACAGTGGAAGGATGGCTTTGGATGTTTTCAGATCTGAAGCAGCTTGATTTTCTACTCTCTCTCAAAGATGAAAGCTTTATGAAAGCTGTTTATCTGATGAGTGCAGTTTTGGTGGTCTTGCATGGTTGTTAGGATTCCCATTTTCTGTGTATCCTTCACTCATTTTTTGAACTTCAGTTTGGAAACTCCTGTTTTTTCACTTTTTTCCTTTTTTCACAAATGTCTCCTGATATATGAACAACTTGTACTTAATGGCCATTTATTATTTTGTTTTTTTTACACTTAAGTGTTTACTGAGTTTTTACACAAGTAGACACAGATGTAAGATGTGTACAATGATGAAACATCACAGACAGGACAACACCAGGAAAAAAGAAAGGGGAAGAGAGAGAAAGGGGTTGTCTATGGTTACAAAACTCTTATCAAATGATCATGTTTAAAACTTGATGGCCATTTAGACTGGAAATTTATTAAAGATGCAAGCCTACACTGTCCATCAAAAGTTTGGGGTCACTTGGATTTCCTTTGACATTTGAATTTTCTCACTGCTATTTTTACAACCTATGTCCCAGGGAACATAGTGTAAGGTATTAAAACTGCACTACACTAAACTCGAGAGTTCAAACATCCCACAAAGTTTGAATGAAAAGTGTTGCAGGCCTCGTTGTGTCCACGGCTTACTTCAAACATTATGCAGCTTTTAGGTGGAAATGCCTTAATAAAGGTAAAGTTCTTAATCACTTCACTGCTGGATGTGCACGGAATGCTGGCATGGTCAGTTGGACGTCTGGCCTGCTAGCTTGGTTACATTTGCTAGAAGAGCGCAAGACTGTGAAGAACACAGTTTTGTTAAAGCTGTGTGGGCAAGAAAATCCATATCAGTCTTGTGACAGGTCTGAATAAAGCTTATACAAGCTTAACTCAAGATTAGGACTGCCAGCTTACGCCGAAAGAGAGGAAACTCTGGCAAAATGCACTGTTTATTTATTGCCCACTGGCACATTATTAATAGGAAATACTTTGTAAGAAAAAAACCTTCAAATGTTTTAACATTAAAACCTTTGGTCACGTATACTTTGGACACAACACTCACCTTTACGTTCGTCAGTAAGTCTTCCTTCATATGACGAGAAGTTTTTTTTTTTGCCCAAATAATGATTTTGCCTAAAAATCATTTGGGTTTTCTCTTCCAAAGTACTGTTAAAGGCTCTTTTTGAAAATCTTTTGGCCCAAAGGTGGTTTAAACAGCTGAAAGGTTTGAGTACTGACAGTACAACAAGGGGACAGAACACATGGCATGATATCCCAAGGCTGTACTGTCACAGATGTCACAAAAAAATGATATGTTCTCAAAATAAACCCAGTTAGACTTTTATATTTCATATTCCAAATCAAAGTCAAAAACTCATTTTTATTAATATTTTCTGAAACGCTTGAGGTGCCCAAAGTTTTGATGGGTAGTTTAACATCAAATAACAAGATTAATTCTTAGCCTTTACACTTTGGGTTCATGTTGTGTTAAAATGCCTACGCAAACCAGATAATGAGAATTTTGAAAACCATAAATCTGACTTTTTGGTCCAAAGAGCTGGCGCCTATATATGGCTGAGATTAAACTGGCTTGCGGTCGGAGGTTCAGCTGGGACATTACAGAAATAAGTACACCACTGGAATCCTTTGTGTCTGTCATTCATTTTGTGCCCCCTTCCCTTTTTTAATGATTCGTCCAGTTGGTTGTCTCCTGCCAGGCTGCAGTTTCGTCAGTGGGCTAGCAACACTTGTCACTGCCGCGATCGCACTGTTCTTGTCACTAGAGAGACCAGCAGGACCCCCGTTAAAACGGCTTCTAAACTTCCTCCCTACACATACAGGCATCAGAACGGCCTTCATGGTCTTATTTTCTCTTGGCAGTGACGTTTTGTTCTGAAAGCGTGCGGTTAAGCGCGAGGGGCTTGAGGAGAGACACACTTTTCCCTGTCCTAATCTGCTGACCTGGTTTTGGACACACGGGCAGGAGGACTTTTATGGCAATCTGAAGGCAGCATTGACTCAAACACATTACACCAAGATGAAGAGCCTCATTCCACCATCAGAAAGGCCACTCTTTATCTTTTAATGCCGCATCTCCTGTGGGAATGTAACTCAAGCATGTGCGTGGTACCTGTCCCCGAGGAAACTTCCGACACGCGGCAAACCACTGGAAATTGCTGGGAAAAGTCCTTGAAACACGAGTTCTGACTCACTTTTCCATTATTCCATTATTCTAAAACTTGTTTGATATTCCCTCCACAGAAA
Source organism: Colossoma macropomum (assembly GCF_904425465.1). Lineage (NCBI taxonomy): Eukaryota > Metazoa > Chordata > Actinopteri > Characiformes > Serrasalmidae > Colossoma > Colossoma macropomum. The sequence goes on along the minus strand of NW_023494792.1, from coordinate 57,498,584 downwards.
AGCAGTGGGCGTGTGAAGTTAACATCCAGCACATCAAAAGAGGGACTCTGCAAAGAGAAACTTCAAACTCCTCCTTTACATGCAGCATCACAGCAGGCTTATGGAAATCCATACCATTCCCAGAATCCTCTCATACATGTTTGATATATGTACGTCACCTGCTTTAATAATAGCATGCAGTATATACAAGGGATAATTTACTCACACCATCAGAGAGGTTATGCAACTCACTTACCCATAACAGTCTCTCTGTACTTTATAAATGCACGCCGAGGCTCATGTCTAATGATAAATTCCATTTTTTGTGGCATATTCAAACAAACTGCCATGTAGTAGAGGAGGTGGGATGATGTTAATGTTTCCAGCAGGAACCTGTGTAAGCTCTTTGGGCAGGCAGACAAGGTCTCAGCTCCAGAGTTCAAACCCTGCCAGGTGGAGCCACATCAATCACGTCCAAAGAAAGAGAGAAAAGGGGGATATATACTGGGGCAATGACTCCTTTTAAGCCTGGACCACCATCTTGTTTCTAAAATAGGGCCCAAACAGTTGGCTGATTAAACTGGCTGGTTAGAAGTGGCAAGGATTTATGAGTACTAGCAAAGAACACAAATAAAGCACTGATCATTATTACTTTTATTATCGTAAGCAATAATTTCTATTTTTAAATCCCACATAACTCGCCTATTGTAAACAGCACTATCGTAAACTCCGACCTGCGTCCCTTGCCTGATTTGCACTGTGCATGCGCATCACTCTCACACATGCGTACAGCACATTACTTTTCCCAACACCACCCAATCTGTACCGTGCATGTATGAGCATTTTATCGCAGTAGTCCAGTCTGTGACATATTTCCCAATAGAAATCACATGCATATTTTGTTGTGATGTCCTACTTATTATCAGTGAAAGCACAACGTTTGGTGTGATTATCTATCTGAGTGGTTTTGCTTTGTGTAAGACAGCATTCCTAGCCTGTGTAGGTGCTACAGTAACAACAACATGAATCAAGATGAAAAGAATACAGGCTCAATCTCAAATGGCTTCTTTCTTCCTATGTAGAGCACACTACATAGGTCAATACATAACAGCTTCTACATACAAACAGTCTGTTATATGTCTATAATGAAAGTCATTTATATACAGCCAAAGCTGCATATTATTTAATGCACTATTTGGGTACAGAAGCCACATATGCGTGAGCTGTGCTGCGCACTATATAGGGAGTGAGGTGACAGTCATAAATATGTGCTCACACAAAATGACAGTATCACTGAGCAGGTTTTTGTCCGTATCTCTCTCGTCTCTCTTAACTCTAATATGAACACTCTCACTCCTAGAAAGAAACCTCACATTAAGTAGTATTGAACTGAGAACAAGACTGCTTATATAGCAGTTTCTGCACTAAAAACTGCTTTATAGTGATGTACGTGGCTGGTGTTCATCATTTGCTAATCTTGCTGATCTGATGAAATGCTTCCCCAAGCTAATCCACTAATACATCATCGTAAAAAGATAGGCATGTGGGGTACAGATCCCCATACAGACCCCCCTGTGTACCCATGTGCGACAACGGTGCAGAGGACAGAGGACGCAGATAGGACAGCAACAACTGTTACACAAATAAATCTGAATTGTAGTGAATTCATTTGAACTGAGTTAAACTGAATCATTCATTATAGAACTACGCACAGAAAATTATTTTATAACTGCAACAAACAGACAGCTCTCACATGAAGAATGCCATTTGTGTCACCTACTGATTTGTATTACAGCTCTACAAACTGCACTGGTAAAACTGAACACAAAACATCACTGTTAAAATAACACAATTGTGTACAATCCATCAAAGCTTCACCTTTAGTTTGAACTAGAAGTGAAGAAAACTGAAGATTTTGTGAATTTCTGCTGTTTGAGTTTAAGAAATGAGACAATTAACAGTTAAATTATATTTGACAATCCACAGTTGTCAATTCAAACTGTCAATTATATCAGTCTGTGAAGAAATAAAACTATGGGAACCTATTTAATTTTGTACTTGTTATTTATTTATTTTTTTTTACCAACTTAAAATAATCTCTGGCCGCAAAATCTTCAAATCAGTCAGTCCTTGTACAGCGCAGACTTAATGACCTCCCGAAATGCTCAGTCTTGTGACAACACTAGTGTCCTACTTGCCTTATCCTCTATAAGGAAGCAACTCCTTTACTAAGGTATGACGACTGATAGAGCCAAGAGAGAGGCTGAGAGCAATGAGAATGTGTCAGAGAGGAGCATGGGAAAACAGAAGGCACAGACAGGGGTGAGGGAGAGAGGGAGGAGGAGGGAGAAGTGCTTGGATTCCACTGAAGTGGTCTGTGTGAGAGGTACGTCTCTGTAGAGGTTCTGTAGTGTGGGAGGAAGATACCTTCATAAAGTGGCACTCAGAAAGCCATTCAGCCTCCCAAGAGCTTACTGCCTCTCCAGAACACTAGCCTTAACTACCTCAGACTGCTCTGAGGGAACACGTGGATCCTGTGGGCCGCTTTGAAGGATACGAAGACTTCAGCATTAAAGCATATTAAAAAATGTTCTTGCGCATGTTGTATATGTATATATATATTTCGCTGTTGTCGGATGTAAACCTCGTATGGTAACTTTACAGGATAAGGACAAAACCTACTTTACTTAATGTAAGTCAATGGAACCAGCCTTTTTTCCAAGTCATTTCTTTTAGTCCATTCATCATGAAATTTACAAACAACGTAAAGAGCAACATTTTCAAATTATGTCAAAAACTGAAAAACGTCAAAAATGGAAAAACAAGGTTTTCTTCCAGCAACAGCGATATACATTTTGTAACGTTTGGTTGTGTTTCAAGCAGATAAATGAGACAATTTCGAGTGCACTGACAGAAAATTCAAAGATAACTCGGCCAAAATTTGGTGAAGGACGCATCTTTCGAGGATGTGAGTGAAATATCTGCTACTGTCATTATATCTTCATTATGTCGATTTTGCATTTGAGGCCTAAACATTGAGCTGGACATTCTTTTTGAGCCTGTGCGCGTGATGTTAATACGTAAAGACCTATATTGCTGTGGAAATTCATCCTGATGCCTCTTTTAAAAATTGTAATTTATACTTTTATACTTTTAAATGATCATTTCAGGCTTTACAAGATGACTTGCAACAGCGCATGCCCACCATAATTTACCATGTTTTTACTCAGTAATGCTACTTTTAGTTTCAACAAAAATTTTTACATAGTCCAGCTAACAGTGGTTTATTATCCTGGAATGTCCCTTCACTTTTAATAAGAACCAAATATAAAACAAATGGAAACGTGAAAATAGAACTGAACAATATACAGATGACTGCATGTCATGGTCACGTAAGCATGCAACATCTTCTCAGGGCATGTAAAAGATTGGGTTATTTCATCTCTGAATTTCTCAGGTCATTTATCTTAAATAATCCTTTTTACATCTATGGCCATCAGACACTGCTAGTCTGGTAAATATTACAGTGATTCCTGCTGTCATATTTAGCACAGAAAAGCTGAGAAGGTTTGGATTGGAGGACCAGGCCCTGAGAACACCGTGTCACCCAATGCAGCTGAACGAGGGAGGTGACACCGCAGGCGGTGTGGAAGGAAACAGCAGTCCGGTTTCATTAATAAGCCCAAGTCTAATCTTAAGAGATCTCCCATTCCTGCCATATTTCACCAGATTTCTTCATATATGTTCACCCTTTCAACAATAAACTGGACTTCAGACTCTAACTGACTACACAGCGGCAGATGAGGGGCTGCTGAAACATCCATGAGTCAGTCATTTAGCTAAAGGAGCTGTTTGTACACTGTGTCATCGGCACTTATACTAGTTTAAAAGGTTACGATAAAATTCATACTTCAAGAAGAATTTCTACAGGTATACTGGATGAATTGGCATATCACCCAATACTAGTTACATGCCTTGCAATACATTCAAAGCACACCGATGAAACAGAGAGTAAAAGACTGGTCTACAGCACTGTGAACAAAACAATTTACTTTCGTTGGAGTACATTAACACCTGCTGAAACACTCACCTGGAACTGTGACTGGTCAAAATGCTCATACAGAATAAAAGAAAACTGTGATTGATTAGATGACTCATTTGTATTCTACAGCCTTCTGCAATGTAAGTATCAGGCCAATATCGGGACACGTACTGTTTTACTTACACACTTTAAGATGGTCTAGATATGAGTAATAGATAGATAGATAGACAGATAGATAGATAGGTAGATAGATAGATAGATAGATAGATAGATAGATACATAGATACACAGATAGATAGATGCATCTTCAGTACAATGCTTCTAAAATTACTCATCCAGTTCTTTCTATATTACAGCTACCACTCATTACTCACAACTCAATAAACCAAATCCATAAAAAGTACCAAGAACAACGAAGTGAAAACATGGACGTTTCAAGAAAACAGACTCTTACTTCATCTCCAGGACCTCCTCCAGGTGCTTCCTGCGCTCCGCTCTCAGTGTGGTCAGGTGGGCCTCTTTCTCAGCCAGGGACTGCTGAGTAGACGAAAGCTTGGCCTTCATGGACTCCAGCTCTTGCTTCACCTTCTCCATCGCTGATAGCAGCTCTTCCATCTGTCCACATACACATTTACGCGCACACACACAGATACACAGAAACGTTTGAGGCAAGGTCACACACGCAGATAAGTGACAGATAAGACGGAGAGGACAACTTTATGTGCAATAACATGCACATGAACAAAGAAGGCATATGTTAGAGAAGACTGAAAAAACAGCTATCTATCCAAACGTCATAAATGCATGCAGTGCATGAGAGAGAACAACAGTGGGCAGATACAGAATAACCTGCGAGAGCACAGAGCGTAGAGATGACTGGCACAGGAAAAGAGAGCAGAAGGTGCTGGTGAGGATAAGAGAGGAGAAAAAAAACAGATTATGAGACAGAAAGGAATGGAGAGACAAGCCCGTGTGAGGGCTGCTGAGAATGCCGATGGCTACATGTGGTAACAACAATGCAATGACAACAAGCACAGTTTTGTGCAAAAGTCAGAGATCATCCTTCATTCGTTTAATCTGAAAATTGTAAATTATCTTTAATCAGAAATTATTAATTTTTGAGAGGATATTTCTGAGGAGATAAAATAAGATAATCCTTTATTAGTCCCACAGCAGCGAAATTCACAGTGCTGCAGCAGCAAAGGGAGAGCAAGGCACTCAAGAAAAGAAGCAACAAGAAGAGAATTAACCAAGTAATTAACCTTGTTAATTTCTTAACAAGGTTAAATTGTTACGTATTACTGTATAGACTATATCCTTCACAAAATAAACAATATAAACATTGTAAACAGACAAGCAAAAAAAATCTTTACACTATAAGAATATTTTACACATACTGTATATGGAAATATTGCACATGGAGAATTGTACATGAGGTACTGATTATATTGCACATGGGTATGGTGATATATTAACAATATAGACATTATAAATAAGGATATTTAACACCTATTGAATATGGGATATTGCCCATGGAGTACTGATGTACTTTTTTTTTATTTTATATATTTTTATTTTATATATAAATCCAGATTTTTTTTTTTTTAAATTAAGTTAAAAAATTTCAGAAATATTGAGAAATGGGACTCCCAACAACCTGGTCCTGGTCACCAGATAAACAGTACTTAAAGCTTTCATCTTTGAGAAAAAGATTTAGATCTGTAAAAATGTACAGGTGTTTTTATTTATCCTTCTAATGTGAAAATATCCCTGTGGATTTCTTCGAAAAACTAAAAGCAAGCCTTCTGAAAAGAATAGAAGCTATAATAAAGCAAAAGCATGGATACAATAACTACTCAAAAAATGGTATTATATTTAGTTGTCGAGGCTTCTGTGTAATTTTCTGTTAAATATACGCTGACAGGCCACTTCGCACAGCAGAAGCTGAACGTAACCATATACCTCAAACAGGCTAAAACCTACATGACTCAGCACTCAGTTTATAATTTATTTGACCCTCCAGTATTTTTGCTGTGTTACATTTTCATTATAGGTAGATGATCTCCAGCTCTCTCTCACTCTGGCCTTTTCTTCTAAGGTCTGTCCATTTCCACACATTGTATACAACCCACAGTTGGAAGAGAGTGAATGAGAAGGATAAATCAAACAGAAATGGCAGGTTTATGCATTCCGTGGAAGGATAGGTTTAGCGCTCTGGCTCCGGACGGTTCTCACGCACTTCTGAACTGCTGCGGTTCACTCTGAGCCTGTTTAAAAACTCTCAGCTTGAGAGAAACAGCCTGACCTGCAGACTGAATAGCCACTCTCTCACTTTGTTTTGTCTGACTTTGACCTCAATGTCTCTTACTCAGACCATCTATTCTTCTCTAGTTTATTTCCATGTGAGAGGCAGACAACATTCTTATTATTCCCAGCATTATTTATATTGCATGTGTAAGAAAGTGCCTCCTATTTGCTGAATGTAATAGCTATTGGTTGCTTTAAATGCTATGATGTAATATGCAACAACATCAGTGAGCAATATGATGATATTTATTGTTACTGTGATCAAATACATCACATTATGTCAGAATATGCCTTTTTGATTAAGTCATGGAAATAGTCAATACTTAAATACTGAAAATTTGAGAGGCTCATTATAAAGAGTGCTCCATTAATCTAGTTTAATTTGATTTAGTGCAGTGCAGTTTGTGAAACATTGAATAAAAATGATAGTGTTCATACTTTTTGACAGTTTTTGTGGCACTACTGATATATTGTCAGTTTTTTGTCTGCTCCAACTTGTCAAACCTAAAAAGAACTAAACATTGTGATGCATATCATGTAACGAGAAAATGTCTTGAAGTACTGTGATATTACATTTTTGCGACATCATTCATCTTTACATTGTTATGCTTAGATAATTTGGACACATTCAGAGAATTAGTCAGTGAACTCATTAGAAAATAGTTAAACCTAAAGTTTTTTAACCAAAGTTATTGTATTTGATGCTGCTAAACAGCATTAGAAATGTGTGAAAAAAGACAGGATTACCCCACTAAATCCTCCATGGTCTGTGTATCGTTTGGTCATTTGATTTTCATTTGAAAAACTATAAATAGTTTTGTTTTATAGTTTCACAAGCTAATCATAAACTAAAAAAACCTAACAACAATGGCACGCAGGGTTGTATTTTATCTAAATATTTCTATCACTTCAACCGGAAATAAACGCGCAGAGCGCGTATATGGGCACAGAAGCTCAGAAATCGGGCGATAAAAAAACAGTTGGACAAGTCCACACCAACCAAGGCAGGTCTGAAAGCGCCTCCCAGCTGAAAAGGAGAGTCTGATTGGCTCTGCCGCTGAGTTTTACTATGTCTGTCCGTGCTGGTCAGCACTTCATGCAGTTTAGGAAAAGCGGAGGTTTTTATGTGCACGTTCTGCACTCCAAAAGTAGTGGGGCATCGCCACAGTGGTTCCAGCAGCCCTGTCTGTATGTGCCTTTTCCGCTGGTGTAAATATAGAGCACTTCTCATAACAGAATCATGGCCTCTGCTGTGTCTCCTTTTTCACCAAGACGCTGTTTGTTGTGAAGGCAAAGTCAGGATTAACCGTTATTTACGCACAGAAACAACCGAAAGCGCAAGTGTTATCTATTGTCCATTTGCTCGCATGACGCACATGAAAAGGAGTCTGAGTTCAGCACAACGCAGACAAAAAACTTCTTAACTTGAACTTAAGCACATCAGCAGCTGATCTGGCTGAAGCCCACCGTTAAATGGCTGGAGTCCAGTCCCTTACCCATATTCTTTCCCTGTTTTGCAGATAGAGCAAAGCTGTGCACTTCCACTACACAAACGCCTACAAAAAGCTAATGTAGCCTATAGCCTACCAATGCACCAGAACAACAGGCCAGATTTCTGTGCATCTGCGACCATATACATGCGATCTGCATGTTTATATCCGGTTAAAGTGTTAGAAATATTTAAATTTGGATAAATAAAATACAACCCTTTATTCCATTGTTGTTAGTTTATTGTTTGATTTTCTGATTCGTTTGTAAAACTATAAAACAACTGAACCAAAAACGACAATCGACCCATTTTCCTGTTCTTCAATATTGTTTTTAAAATTAAAATTGAATGACCAAAAGATACACAGACCCTCCATCATATCTCTAACTTCTCTTTGGATCTCACTGGCACATTCCGGCTCTCTTAGACGCACCACTAGAGATGCAGCTTCAAGAATGCCGTACTACTGCCAACAAACACAGGACTGAACCCTGCCAGAGCTTGCAGAAGCCTGATTGCCTAAAAAAATCAATGTAAACCTCCAGAATTCTAACTCAAATCATCTCGTCATATCACAGATGATACATGTAAGTAATCCTGGTCCACGTTTAGGTCACTGAGCTCCACTGCCTTTAAGTACAGCCCTCTAGTGATTGGAGGGTGTGCAGCTGTGAGTAAAGCACACAAAATAGAAGGCTTGGCTGCTTCTATAACTCATCAGCCTAATGTACTACACTGTGGCCAAGCACTAAAAACTAACATCCAGAGCTACCGAAGCAAGTGCAGCAAACCTTACAGCTGCCTGTGCTTCACTTCTCATTGTCTTCCAGCCTCTTTCCGTTCCATTTCTCTTTCCAGCACATTTATCATCACACCATCATCTGTGACCGAAAGAGCAAGAGAGCAGTCTCTGAGCCATGGGCAGGTCATCTGTGAGACCGGGAAGCAAAATCCTTACGATGGACCACTGAACCTGAGTGTCTACAATCTCAGATCAGAAATGGGTGACTCGAGAGGCTCATATTAAAGAAGCCATGCCAGTAAATTCGGCTCCAGTCCAAAAAACACAGAGGGCAAATGTGCAACTCTAACTAAACCAGGGCTACGGATAACTCGTCTAGAGGAGAAAGTCTTTTACCTCGTTGCAGAGCAGAGGTCACATCTTATAAGAATAAAGCTGTGCCAAAACGTCTTCCTTAGCACACATAAAGGGGGTGATATTTTTTGCAGATTTGGAGTAAAAAGAAATATCTGGATGCCACCAGGGAGGCAGTTCACAGTACTCGCTTCTACCTCTCTAGAGGAAGAGAGAAGAGAGGAGAGAGGGTCCCTCCTTTGGGCTACCCGAAAGCATGGGGAAACGTTTAAACACCGACAGCATCGGTTTCATGGGCTACAGGCGCCCTGTGGTGAGAGGGAGATGTATGAGCTGCCAATCAAAACGGAATGCCCGACCAGGGGTGTGAGGAAAGGAACAAGGGCTGCACTGCTAGAACTGCAGCACTCTCTTACTCAGCTTTAAAGAAAATACCAATGAACTGAAACAGGCTTTCATATGCTCTAAGGCATACATGCAGCAGTCGGCAGAACGGCTGGTTAATGAATCCATGATGTGTGGCGGCAGATATGGTGTCACTGTGCCTGCAGGGCAGACATGGTAACCGAAGCCATCTTCAGTGACCCAGCCTTAGCCCGGAACGAATGGATGTGGGCTTAGATCTGCAGTGTGGTCACTTTTTACTGTAAGCTAACTTAAGCGCTGCCTGGAACTTGATTCACGCGAGCCATAAAGATAAGTCATTCATTAAGAGATCAGGCCTTATATTGGATATGTCTGTTACTCATGTGTCAGATGTTTGACAGTCTGCCATATTCACAATCAAACACACATTCAAATACATGGAAAAGGGGGGAAAACGGATGAAATTTGCCAACAGATGGAAACGTACGCTTTAACGTTTTTCAACAAAGAGTTTCATGCGGAGGATCTAGAAACCGTTTGGAAGAGTGAGGGTGTGCATTATAGACGAAACAGAGAAGCAGCATGCTCAGAATATTCTCTTTAAAAAATAAGAACTGATATATAAAGTTAGTTAAGTCATGCACTGAACTACGCTGCTCTTTTGCTGGACCACCCGGTGGGTCACTGTCTCCTACTAAGTCACTGACTAACTGACTGATAGCCTTTGCTGAAACATGCATGCTCAAGCATTGGCTGAGTCAAGCAGCAGGTGAGACTATGTACCATTAAATTCTGCCACATACCCTCCCAGCTCTATCAAATTAAAGACTACCAATAACGGAAGAAAGAATAAACACATTCATTGAAACGTACAATTTTTACAAAAAACTAACAGGTTAAATAACACAGTGATGAGTGCTCCTATTTGAGCTAGATCTGTCTGATTAAATTGGAATTCGTTCTTTATCTTTTAGCCTTATTTAGTTAATTTTACTGTTTCAGATGATGATACAGTCACTAAGCACTAGTACATGACCAATAAGTGCACCAGACTGTATTCTGGAATAATATTTTGGGTAAAGTGGTCCTTAATAAACTCTTAACAGATTTTCAGTAACAACATCTCAAGTAGCAGTAAAAGTAGCAGTAGTGAAGCATCTGAATACACTTAAGTAAATATCTTGTAGATGTTCTGTTGATACATTACTTACATTAAGTAGATGTGTTGTTAATGTTACTTCCATTATGCAAAACCTAACCTTACCAACCTTACCTAAAACCTAACCCTCACCCTGGGCCTAATCCTAACCTTAACCTCAAACCAAAACCTAATCCTAACCCTCACCCTGGCCCTAATCCTAACCCTAACCCTAACCTCACCCAAAATCTAATCCTAATCCTCACCCTGGCCCTAATCCTAACCCTAATACCAACCCAAAACCTAATTCTAACCCTCATATGTTGTTGACATGTTACTGAGAGTCTGTTGAGTGCTTGTTTCATCTAAACAGGATCACTCAAAATAAAGTGTCACCAATTCCTGATATGCCTTTCACTATTTTCAGAATTATGACTTTGTAAAGAGTTAACATTAGCTAGCTCAGATGCTACAATGCTGGAATTAGCTATAAGTAGCAGGTATGCCAGCACTACAGAATTTTTTACACCGTAAAGAGAAACTGTACTTTTTGCTTGGCTCTACACGACTTAGCTGGAGAGCTAGCTTAATCTGTCTTCATAAACTCATTAATGACATAGAAGTAGACACACCATGTCAGAATCATGAAACAAATTATTTAATGAATCCATGGAGAACAAAGATTTATCTATTTATCTATTTATTTTAAGGAGCTACTGCTCCTGTACCAGCACAGGATGACAGTTGTGAAGGATGGTGCCTTCAATGCCAGTACTGTCGTAATAAGATAGCGTCCCGTTTGGTTGTGCATTATGTTGACTGAGAAGTAGCTCTTTCTTTTTTTTTACTAAACAGAAGTGACCACAGCCTTCTCTCAGGTTTTATTCTGGTTCACACTCCCAAGGTTTGTGAAATGTAGTTTCATTATTTCACAAAGCAAAATTAACTACTACCAGAAGCAATTTCGTTTTCAGGTTCCAGCAACCTCTCCTGCTTAAGTGAATTGACTTTTTTGCCAGCCATATTTTATTCAGGTTAAGATTTATAGCGGCTTTATATTAGTTTGTGTGCAGCTAGCGTACTGAAAGCTGAGACTTTGGAGAACGTTTTTCCCTGTAATCTGGCTACTAATGGGTAAATATGGCTTTTATGGCCTTCTTGATTATATTATTTGGGTACTAAATCTATAATCAAAAAATTGTGGCATACAAATTTACTGTACAGTTATACTAGGCAACAGATCTGATCTTAGGCCTAATACCAGGAATCATCTTGAGCTTTCAGGGAGAACAAAGACAGGGAAAAAAAAGGGCCAGAGGAGAGAATGGGATTTAGGCTGGATCACAAAGGTTAGAACGGCATCCCTCTAGTAAAATGACTACATGAAAAGAAAAGAATGCAGCTGAGCTGTAGATACTTGCCTCCTTATGCTATGAGCAGAATGAGAGAAAAAACAGGGAGAAAGAGAGACACAGAAAATGGTGAGCATACCAATATTTCACTAAAATGCAATGTCAGCAGAAAAAAACAGCAAAAAAAAGAAAGAAATAAAAGCAACCCTTGTTCAAAAAGGCATGAAAATGGTGTTCCAAATGGCTGAAAATGCTGATGAGGGGCAATCCATCGACATAAAGGGGGAATAAATGAAAAATGCACCAGAAAATAGCTGATTCTTCCAATCTGTATGAAAATGAAGTGGAGGAAGCAGCTTCCACTCAAACACAATGATAGAAACTGAATCAATGGCTCTTGCTAGTTCTGTCTTTGCAGAATTGGCTTTGCAATAAGTAAAAATCCTATATTTTTCCTACATTTTCACCAGACCAGTGCAGCTCTGTTATACTGTGCAGTAGGCTCTTCTTGTTATTACAGAGGCACTGAATCAATATATATACAGTGAAAACGTCAGGAAATGAATAATGTTAAATCGTTGGTTTTGTTACTGATGCGTTACACCTGAGTAGCTGACAGTGTGAGGCCTGCAATGTTGGGTGATGAGATCATGGTCAGCAGATGAAGGCAGACAGGGTTGAGGCAGTGCGATTATACACTGGGGGGCTTTCCCCTGTTCCTGGCCCTCTCTGCAGCCCCAGCACGGCTCAGGAGCTCCTAATCATCTCCGCTGAGAGACATCCAAACGCAGAAACATAACACTAATACAAAGTGCTTAATGCTGCGCCGAGCCATTCTCTGCTGCACACCCTTCCCTTCCCTCCTCAGCCGTTTCACCCTCCTTTCTCTTCTCCTGGGCGGAAACTCACTGCCAAAATAGCAATCCCTGTCCTCAAAGGTGGGTTCCAAAGCCAAGCTCAACAAGTCTGGTCTTTGGTTCTGTCCACTGATGGAGATTATTAACACAAGGAGTTTTTTTTTTTCCCTCCAAAGTTTTATTGTAAAAACCCAGGCTGTTTCTGACGAAGCCTAAAATCCACCCTCACATGAGAAAAAGCTGCAGCAGCTGTGAGCGCTATTTTTTCCTAGACTAATTTCCATGTCTGTTTTCAGCCTGTATTGCTTCATGACCTCAGGGCTACAGTCCTCTACACTCTCCAGAGCAGCTGGAGCTGCCATCACAGTGCCTTCTGCAGCATGGAGTGAGAACTGCAAGCGTGGTGAAGGAGACGGGCTGAACTTCAGGCCTGCTTTTAAGAAAAGAGAAACAAATATGTCCTGAAGGGCCTTATTAAAGCTTTGAGGATAAGCCCTGCTTACTTTCTGCTCTTACTGATGCAACATATTACATCATGTGTATGGTATGCTCACTGTGATCTCACCCTTTGACTATCAAGCAGACTTTCTCATTTACATACAAGGCCAATTACATTGGCAATTAGCCATTTATGTCTTGAAATCCTTACCACAAACTGAGTGGTCAAACAGAAGGGCTGAGAAGCTGATGCCTTGAAAGGATGGAAGGAAGGAGTTAGGGAGAGGCTACTACTTAAGGAGCTTCCAATAGCAAAGACACACTCAAAGGGGATGAGTCTTTACATTTTCTTTTTTTCTTTTACAGGATAAGGAAATGATCACTCAAAAGAACAGATCATTCTTTGACTAAGTGGTGAATCTTTCTTCCCACAACAATGTATCACTCTCTGAGCAAAAGAAACATGAGAAGTCTCCTCCCTGAAACAACGATCAACGAAGGACTATCTTCAGGGAACAGTCAATAAAGTTCACTATGACAGTGGTTAAGCTTCCTATCACAAAGTTTGAGTTGGAACAAAACCAAGAGCCGCACTGGTTACAAACCCTTCCATATTTCCAAAAGAGTAGAGAGATGAACTGAGCAAAAAAAGGTCTAAAGGCTGAAGAGCGAGGGAAAATGAGAAACACAAGCAAGGCAGATTGAAGTCGTCCATTGAACAAAAAGAAAGAAAAGATTAATCATATCATACCTTGAACCACTTAAAGCCGGTGTGGTTGGAGTCATGCATAGGCTCATGAAAGAGCTTCACACAGGCAGTGAGCAGTGGAGAAGCAACAGAAAAGAAAGAGAAGAAGAGAAATTATAGAAGAAGCCAAAAAAAGAAATCAAAGCTGCCCCAGCAGGAGAAACAGAAGCAGACGAACAGAATGAACCAGAACGGTCTTCAGAAACAAATCACGCAAACGAAAATTGGAAGCAGAGGAAAAAGGAAAAGGGGAGAAAAAAAAAACGAAAGTGCGGGAAGACGATTGTAGCATGGTAAACAAAGGGTTGCTGTGACAACACGGGGGGGCTTCCAGGGGCAAACGAGCTCGGGGTGTGGAAAGAGGGGAAGAAGAGAGATCCATATGGGACTGGGCAGGGTGGATGTGGAGGAGGAAGAGGAGGAGGAAGAGGAAGAAGGGCAGTTATGAGACATCCCATCATCCTAGTCAACATCAGAGGAGGGGCTGAGGCTTTCTTTGGTCCGGTGCCTCAAGAGCGAAGGTTATGAAGTATGTCATTTGACTGCTGAATCATGTCTAGAGACCAGACGCGTATTTTCATGTGGTCTTGGGCAAACGTTTTCACTGGCCCCGCTTGAGCGGCTGGTCGCATTCGGACAAGCCGGCCGTAAATCCTGTGCTGGGCTGAGTGATTGGTGTCAGTGCACAGCGAGGGCCCTGTGTCAGAGGAAAATACTCCCTTCTCCGCCGAGCGGCCGCATTTTGCCCTTAATTACACACGCTCATTACAGCGGCTGGCTCGGTGGGGTTTGGCACGGCACAAGAACTCATGAGAGCATTAGCTAAAATAAGGTGGCCCTGTCCCTTCAGCTCCAGCAGAGTGGAGAGATTTCATGCGATGTCCTTCTGCTCTCCAGCAGCACCTGGCGCATGCAGGTTGAAGCAGACAAGAAGAATAAAGAAAGGAGACAAATGGAGAACAAAAAGGATGAGTGAGCGAGATAGCAAGTGAGCATGAAAATGAGAACAAGATGTATCATGCCCATGCTAAACTCATTAATGGTTCGTTCACATGCTGGTTTTTCGGAGTAGAAAGGACAATACAAACTGTTTTAAGCACATGTAGCGCATGGTTTATTATCTCATTTTACACTTTTTTACTGTATTGTATTTCTGTGTACATACTAAAAACCTGTTGACTAACAACCCGCTTATAACAGAAGCCAACGGGCAGGTGCTAATGTAGCTAGGAAAGGGCATGAAAATATACAGAAATGCAAAAGCACCTAAGCACATTGTTTAAAATTATCTCAGCAGTAAGTGTTTTTTTTGCCCATGGAAACACCACTTAGCATTAGAACAGATGCAAATCAGTATAAAGTAAAAATAACAATTTTTTATTTTCTCATTAAGTAGTTGATCTTATGAGCTAGTATGTTTCTGAGCAAGTCAGCACTTACTATTTTCTCAGGTGTTGATATAGTACTGTATATATAGGACTCTTAAGGCTAGATCCGATGCAGGTGGACAAAACACAGCACTCACCAGACCACAAATCCATAGTAGATTACAAACAGCTTGAAATTTACACCTAAAAAGGTGTCAATTCAAAGTCTTTAAGGTAAACGGAAAACTGCTAATAATTTTTTACCTTAGCTAACGTCACTTGCCTAGTCACACTGACTATTTCACCTTATAACGCTTAGCTTGGAAAGCTAAAGTTAGTTAGCCAATACCAAACCTTAGAAATACACTAAATTATGTTGAAGGTCAATTAAATATATATGAGTACAATGTAAAATGTAACGTATTGTTTATTGGCACTTTTCTGCAATGCTTCCTATGTGCTACAGCTGAGCTTTGTACCATCTGCTACCCAGTGCCAGACTCTGCACTAGCCTTTAGCTGGGTGCAGTAGACTTTCTATACTTCCTTCATTGGACTAAACAGTTGATGGTTCTACACCGCCCTCTGGTGGTGTCCAGAGATCTCACGGTTATTATATATGAAAACGCTGGACATTAGAAAGGGGCTAAATTGTATATCAAAACCCTAACTGTCCATTCAGGAACATCAAATGTTCAAAAATTCTGACTCGTGTTTTACAAAACAGCCAATGCCACTCCAATAATCATGTTTCTTGTAAGAATAACAAACATACTGTGGCAGAGAGACCTTGAATATGAAATTGAAGATAAACATGGTTAAACATTTTATCAAGTTCAAGGAGACATATCAGAGAAGCCAGGCATAAATTTATTCTGTATAAATAAATTCTTCGTTGATATTACTGGACAGCCTCAAGATTGAATAGAATTGGGTAGATAATGATCTGTGTAGAAATGCCAAAAGCAACAGGATACATTTCTACCTACGATATGAGGGTGTGCACTGCAATATCTTTCTGGGAGAAGACATTGCATATGCTGGAAAAACGAACTGGGAAAGTCTTGCCAGTTTGCCCACAGCTGTATTTAGTGGGCAACAGAAAGTGTGATGTATTTAACCAAGAGTGAATTCAGGATTGTAAATACAGGCCTGATATCGGTTACAAGGACATTTTTGAGACCATGGGAATCATTTAAAATACCTGACCTGAAAGAATGGGTGGATTTGTTTACTCAAAAAAACTGCCTCTTATGAATGCACGTTAGCTAGGGCATCTAATCAGCAAAGATAGAAAAAGAAAAAGAAGGTAACATATGGTAAAAATCTGTAGTGTAATACGTCACTGGATGTTTAGCTTGAATGCACTTCTCTTCACGACAATGTTCCTTGTCAAAAAACCTTGTTTTGTAGTTCTTGCTTTCTTCTGTCTAAGTGAAGTGTAAAATAAAAAACCTTTGTTTTCTGACTCTTTTCTAAATGCAGCTTCCCATTTTCTTCTACTGTAAGGGCTTTAAGGTTAAGGGGTCTTCTGTTCACTACAGGGAAACATGGAAATTAATGAGAGTTGTAATAAACCTTATGTTACAGATGCAGCAGACTAATATTATGTTGAAAAACAAGGTTGAGTATTCCTTTAAAGATCACACACCATCACTAATAACACAAACTACCATACCCTGACTAAAAGTAAGGGCATACAACTCAACCAAACATGCACAACAAACTGTCCTATATACTGTAGATGCACATAGTTTGAAAGGGCATGAAGGTCAGGGCAACTCTCTCCCGTCAAGCTAATAAAGAACAGTCACACTCCTCTCCTTACTTTTAAGACCAAAAGACTGACAGCAATTTGTACAGAGACTGAACTCAATCCAACACGTGTGCTACAAAATCTGAACAACAAGAGAACTGCAATTAGAGGAAATTGAAAGCAGAGCTAAACTGTGTGTGTGCACGTACACGCAAGGGAAAGAGTGTGAAGAGGCAACACAGAACGATGACGGAATGTGAATGTGTGTGCTGTAAGGGTTAGAAAGAGAGAAAGAAAGATTTTTATTTAATTAGGCAAATTAATTAAAGACTAAGTGTAAGTGGTGTCAGAATGTATGTACATGTACATCTACTTACATTATGTACTGTATGGAGTCAACGCAGTCACTCAAGTGAACAGGCATTTAAACTTTACAACCAAGAAAACAGTCAATGACGAAAAGATCTTCTTTGCAACACACATTGTAGTGCTCAAAATTTCATCACAGTTGTTTGTAACATTATTAGAGATGAGAGGAATTGACACTGTATTCCAAATAATTATGGGCTATTACAATAAGTGAAGCCAGTTATGCTCTCTTGGACTCCCAGCCACAGATGGCCGTAGCATCACCAGGGATCAAACTCGCGATGTCCTGATGATAGGGCCAACGCTTAGACGGTCGCACGACCATTACAAATTTTAGTGCACAATTTCTATTTATTTGCTGAGTTTAACATTTTGAAAACAGTTAGCACAGGCTACATTTTGTGTTTTATATTTCGCCCAATATGCTACATTTAAATCCAGAGAATAAACAGTAATTGTACATGTCTCAGTTCGGACGGTGTCTTATGGTGGTGGTATGAGAGGAGACCGATGAGCGAGGAGAGAGAACTTGGGCGGCTTCTGCTTGGAGCTAGAAGGTGGTGGTAGGAGTGACATAGGACTGAGGAACAGGGAGCAGATGAAGTAGTGGAGGGAACTATGAAAACTTTAACATCATGGGAAACAGAAGGTAGACATTTTTAGGTCGTCAGATTTGAAGGTGGAGAGGTTTCAGGCATGGTTGTCCCCTCAAATCAGTTATTTCATAACTCCATTTGAAATGTGCAGAAGTGTGTTATTAGGGGTAAAAGGAATGCACTCACTATGATTTTACTGGGTCCTTACACCTTAATTCCTGATTTTTTTTTCCTAATTTGCTGTCCCGCTGAAATATATGAGATCAATGAGAGTATGTTTGTACTTACCGCATTATTACTACAAAGAATTATTCAACAGTATGTCCTTTTTTAGCTTAATATGTACAACCAGTTGGGTGTCTCAGTGTAATTTGTTAAAACTGTCTTCCTAGTACTTTGGAGTTTGTACCCCACATTTACCTTGTTAATATATAAAGGGGCCTGTAAAAGAAGACACTACCAAAAAAGTGACAAAATGTACCAAGCAGTTTGGATCAGAACCCTTCAGCTCTAACTCCAGGGATAGACTTCCTGCGTCTGCTTAGGGCTATGCATCCCTGGACCTAGCACAGGTGTGGCTGCAGTAATGAGTATGGAGACTGGGCCAGCCTGAAGCTCAGTGATGGAGGAGCTTAGGAACAGTGCTCCAGAGGGTGGCACTCAACCCGTCCACCACTTCCTCCCTGAACTTGCAGAGGAGCCAACAGGGCTTAGCGGCAGCACTGGCTCCCACTAAAGCCCAGCACTAATTAACCTCATGGGGATCCGAGCTGAGGTCCACCCAGCCCGAGCCAGGAGAAAAGGGGGACTCAGACCATGACATGTTCATGAGCCTTAGACCCTCTGCAGGCTGAAACTCAGCCAGCCATGCAGGGCATTTTTTTCTGAGATGGAGGAAGAAAGAAAGTAAGAAAGAAAGAGAGAGAGAGGGAAAGAGGTAAGTTTCTATATGGGACAGGATAAACCATTAAGAATGGGCCCAGAGAGGAGAGTTTGGCTCGAGTGTGATGAAAAGAGAAGGAAAGAAAAGAGAAAGGGAGTAGGGTTCCAGGTACAGGGGGGGAAATAGGCAGTGGCTTGTGTGCTCCATTTAAATGCAGACTGACTGACTGGCTGTTTGTACTGTCCAGCGGAGGGAAGACTTATTCATTGAGGGCTATTTGAGTTTGATGCTATCTCCAGCACTGTGGGTCAGGCTGCGCACACAGCTGCATTGTGGTTTAATCCCCTTTAATGGTGTACAAACACAAAACCGGCCTGAGCTGTACACAAATGAGACATTCCGCATGAGTGTGTGTGTGTGTGTGTGTGTGTGTGTGTGTGTGTGTGTGTGCGCATATGTGCGCATGTGTGTATTCCATGTGGCTGGACTAAATCAGAACAAGGTTCTTATTTCTCCACACAGGCAACGCAGAAGTTATTTATTTTCCAAATGAAGACTGACTGGAGACGCAAACACACACCAGGCGCATGCCACATGAACGTTCTCCTCCGGCCCCATGTTGGCAGGGTGATGTGGGGTTGGCATAGCGCTGGGCACTTGGCATGAGGCTGAGTGCTGGCGCGATGATGTGCTTTGACAGGGCAGCCATTACGCTACCAGCCTTGGAGGTGCTGGTCTTGTGTGTAAGGGCAAAAAACCTCAATGGATTTATTTGCAATCAAGACTGGAAGCGTCTATTCTAGCATGCACAAAAAGGGGGTAGTTCCAGGTGAGGGCTGACAGCATCCAAGCAAAAAGTTATTTTCTACTTTTCTTAAATCAAAATGCATGATGTAGGCCCCCACATATGGCAACCACACACTCGACAACTTGGGTCAGGGAGCATTCAATATTTAGAAGAGTGGGAGGAGCTTGGGAGAGGAAAAGTTACAAAGATTGTTTCCAGCTTTGCAGTTTTATGTAAGAAAAACCCTCCACATGATCGCTGAAATTCAGTGACTTTTTCTGACTTAGAGATAACTGATCATTTTGCTAAGTAATAACTGACATGCCTTTCAGCCAATAACTGCCTCTACTTCTTCTATCGTGCAAAGGAAAAACTCATCAGAAACTCTTTAGAAAAAACCTGCAGCGAGAATGGCAGTGGCAGTAAATTAGTTGTAATTACAAGACTAAGAAATGGTCCAAAGGAACATATCGCTGCTGTCAGAAGAAAACCTTGTATCTCCATTTTTGACGTTTTTCAGTTTTTGAGATAATTTAAAAATGCTGTTGCCCTTTACATTCTGTGTAAATTTCATGAAGAATGGACTAAAAGAAACGGCCCAAAATGACTTGGAAAAAAGCCTGGTTTCATTGACTTACATTAAAAGTCGTTTTTTTCCCTCTCCTGTAAAGTTACCATTTTGGAGATACAAAGTTTTCTTACGACAACAGCGATATAACACCTGACACGCTAACCTAATGATCTGGAGGTCGGTGCTGTTTTTTATTTCATTACTGAATCTGAAAAAGTTTTGGATCAAACTATGTGGAAGACAAAACTTAGTTAATATTGCTAGAACACACAGCTCTAAGGTAAGCTAAATTTGATCTAAAGTTACTGTATTTGCTAAAGTTAATTTCAATATGATGTCTAATTACAAATAATGTAATAGAACAATGTTAAAATCAGTTCAATTACCCAAGTTAGCTTATAAACAGTTTTAATACAGTTTTAAAAACATTCTATGTAGAGGCAAATGTTAATGCATGACTTTGGGTTAACTTTAGTTTGAGCCCATCTGAAAGGGCAGCTGTGTCAGTTCAAACCACATGAAAACCTGGAGCTTTAATGTCGCTATAAGATTTCTAGTTTAATTAATGTAAACATGTTTCCAGAATTCTTTTGTTGTTATTTCATACATCCATATTTTGTCAATTCTCTGTACTGAACATCTTGTAAATCTAGTTTATAATAAAATGTTTCAAATTTCCTTTTCATTTCTTTTTCACTACTGAGCTTTTATGTCTTTTAGCACAAGTACTACAGATGCCATCAAACAGACTTGGATAAAAGTTTGACAAACATAACAGTAACTAAAGGAGGAGGGACTTCTCAGAATTCTCTGAACGGTCACTTCTGGAGGGCCCTACATATTCCTATCCTGGAGGCCACAGCATTGCAGAATTTATCATTTGGTTCAATTTGAGCTCATCAGATTCAGCTGATCAGATAACTAGCACTGTCTACACGAGCTGAACTTGGGGTGTTGGATGAGGGGCAACATCAATCTCTGAAGGCTTTGTTTGATAGGTGGCACTACAGTGTACTGCAGATTGTGGTTTTAAATGATTGTGACGCTACTGATTATCATAATTCACCGTATGTGATTTGTATCAGTGTGGTATTCTGACCTGTTTCTCGGCATGTGTGCGTGCAGCCTCCTCTTGCGCAAGCACCATTTCTCTCTCTGCAGTGATCTGAACACTCTCACGCAGCGCCTCCTCCAGTTCCTCGATACGCTCATCCTTCTGCTTGAGAGAGTCCTGGAGAACAGGAGAGAAAAATAAATGCAGAAGCAGTAAGTGAGATGCGAGATTTCTACATGTGAAAAAGTAAACGAAAAAGAGAACATTGTTCATTTATTTAATTTCCAGTCAAAACGGTCACTAGGTATAAGATTCATTTTTTGGAAGGAAAAAAAAAAAAGCAGAAAACATTTAACAGAAAATTATGCACACACCTCAACAACTTGAAATAACACCAATTAATCAATAACATCACTAATATCAGCTTCCATTGGTTTCCAGAGACTGTCAGTTTTCAAAGAAATCTGCACAGATATTTTTCCACATCTCCAAAGTTCTGTCTTAGAAATTGGTTGCATTTTCTGTCACATGACCCAAGTTATCCCAAAAACAACTGTAAGTTGGTCAGTCTATTGTTCTGAGAACACAAGCAGCGTCTTCTTATCATTGTCACATGACGTTCTTTGTCCGTCTCCTTTTCTCAGTGAGGCTTCTTGACAGCTACACATCCTTTCAGACCCATAGCGCTGAGTCGTCTTCTCACAGTGGAAGGATGGACAGAAACACCTGTGGATGTTTTCAGATCTGAAGCAGCTTGATTTTCTCCTCTCTCTCAAAGATGAAAGCTTTAAGTGCTGTTTACCTGACGAGGACTGTTTTGGTAAAATAAGTATACCAGAACTGATGGAGTTTTGGTTGGGATAGATCTGTTTTCATTTGAACAAACGATTGTTAGGAGTCCCATTTTCTCTTTGTCTTTACAGTTTTGGAAGCTCCTGTTTTTCCACTTACTTTCCTTTGACTTTCCACTTCCTACACAGGGTACACAAGTGTGTTGCTGTGGACCATAATAGAGCATCATGTGCAGTTGCAGAATCTCAGTTAAGAGCTTTATTGCTACAACTGTTGAGACCAGACTGAGCCCCAGTGAGTCATACACTCTCAGCATGCTCCCGAGAGCATTCATACAGGCGACTCAATCCTGAGCCATTACACACATCAGGAAAGACATGTCACTTTTGCTGGAAACGGTTTACTCGAATTATCAAAAAAAGGGCCAAGTTGTAAGTATCAGAGTTAATCTTACAGCCAGGGATGCTCAGGAGCAAACTGAGTGTCATGGCAAACACAAATTAATACAATGGAAAACAACACTGTCCAGCAGGCAGTGTTGGGTATAACACAGTACAAAGTACAGTAATGCGATTACTTTTTCCTGTATCAAAGTAGTGTAATTCATTACACTATAAATTATTACAATCAAATGACAGTTACTGACTTAAAAAGAACTTGCGTTATATGTTTTTGTCATTGTTCATTTGCTCTTATTAGGGTAAAAGTCAGAACTTATAATTCTGAGAAATATGACAGATACGCCTCCTATTTTCGATATGTAATATTGTATCACACTAATCCAGCACAACCACCACTGTATTCAATACCCTCCACTCACACCCTTCATGTGTGAGTGGAGTAAAATAAATATACCACAACTGAGGAAGTTCTGGTAGTGAAAAATCTGTTTTCATTTGAATAAAGTATTGAGGATAAGCTTAGGCAAAACAGGTATTTTTATCTTGCAGTAGATTTTATAGTAAAAAAAGAAACAATAAAAATCTTTTTCTTTAAATTCATGTTTCATAATTCGGCCACAATGGTGTGAACAGTTTAGGCTGCGGAAGTATCTAATCACACTAACATGAAACTGATGAATAATGATTTCCTGCTGAAAAAGAGAGCTCTAACTTCATCTAAACAGAACAGACATGATCTTCATTCAGAAACAGCTCATTTTATTCACAAAGAAATATTTTGGGAAAGCTGTTTTTGGACTGTTTCTACTGGCCAGTTTCTCTGTTTTCAAACAGCATTAGCCATTCATACTTTCAATCAAGCATAACTGTTTCTTGTTCCAAGGCAGGGACTCAAATGTCTTTTAAATGCTGTTTAATTCATTTGTTTTTGTTGAAATTGATTTGCTAGTTAAAGCAAATGAAGCTAAATGAAGTACTGAAAAGCACTACTAGGTTTGCTCTTGTACATTCAAGTTGATACAGATTTATATAGATTTTTAGAAAGTAACAGATCTAAAGTCAACAGCAGTGAGGTTTTACCAGGGCTTAATAAGTTATCCCATTACATTTTGAGAGAAGTTTAATTAGTATTTTGTAAAGAATTAATTTTTTGAGTAAAATAAGAAACGTTACTTTTTCCAGAGAAATTTGAATGGAGTTGTTTCAAGGAGAGAAGAGTTGAGAATGACTGAAGAGCAAGAAGAAAAGGACAGACGTACAGATTGAACGAAAGAGAGAGAGAGAAAATGACTGGATGATGAAGACACCCCATTTGCTTCTGAGCTCCCCTGGCTGCAACTGAGATGTTCGGCTGAAGGAACAATGTGCTGTAAATGGAGGTCCTGAATAAGTCCTGCTGGATAAGGGGATAGTCTTGAACTCATTTTGCTCATGCACTTCGGAAAGCATTCACTTTTTATTTCCATCCCCATTTTCAAAGCTGCTACACAGGCCTGACTTGCTTCTGAGACTTCTGGCTCACTGTAGCGACCCCTGCAACCCATACGTGCACAAATACATATATAAACGCTGCTCTTTCACACACATACACTTCACTCACACATTCTGCAGTAAAATCAATGTGGTCTCCCAGCAGAAGTTTTTTCCTGCTGCCCAAACAGTGTCTCACGAAGACAATATCAGACACAGTACTCATCTTCCTGTGGAATACCATACTGCGTACCGCAAGTGCTCTCACAGTTTATTTGCTTTCGGTTTTTTGTTCGTTTTAAGAGCTATTTCAGAGATTCCAATTCATGGCTCAGAGGAAAAACCCATCTGTACCAAATAAAACAGGATTGTTCTGAAACTGAGGTCAGCAATTACTGGAAGTTCAAGACAGTGGGAGGTGAAAGGTGAGGCCAGACGACGTAGCGTGGAAAAAGCAAAGCGTTAAAAGTCTTTATTGACCATATACATTCTGCTCTCTTCATTCGCCCTGAGGCATCAGCTCCACTTTCTCGAGGCACACCACAATCACTTGGGCTTGATTTAAAGCGACAGTAATCCTTTTTGTTCGGTCAATATCTCATTACGTTAATGCTCTCGGTGCCAAAACCACACGGGTGATAGAAAGAGACACCTCGGGGAGGAGCAAATTAAAGCCACATGCGAGAACGCTGTGACTGGACGAGTCCAGGGCGCAGCTTGCTGGGGAATCCGACCGCCGCTACGCCAATTTGAAGATGAGCAGGAAAACTGCGTTCCCACAGTGAAATCCCACATCCATATAAACACTTGCAGAAAATGACAATTTTTGGAGATCCCAACACGGTAGTTATCTTTCAGACTCAACAACCAAAAATGCTAATGCGGCTAACCATGAATGAAAGCTAGCGAAGACCGGTTAGCATGACCTCAGCCAATACAAAACTCATGTATCCCCAAATGTAACTTTACAAGAGAAGGAAAAAAGTTCCTAAATTATATTATATAAATCATAAGCAATTTTGAACCATTTCTTTTTGGTTTATTCATCATAAAACGTTCACTTGGAAACAGCAGCTGGTATTTTCAAATGGTGCAAAAAAATAACAGTTTTGATAGGACAACGACTACATCGCAAGCCATTTTCAACCACACTTGTACGCTTAGTTAGCCCAAAAGGAAACTGGAACAACATGAAAACATGATTTTCAGCAGCACATGTCCCTTCAAGCATACAGTATGTCATAGCACAGATGCGGCACAGAGCAGCCAGACTTCTCAGCAGGAGGAGAAAGACACTTCTGCAGCACACAAGAAAGAGAAGAGTCACAAATGTTTACGGAGGAAGCGGAAAAGAGCAGCAGGAGCCTGTCCTTCCTGGCTGGAGAAAGCGCGAGCATGGCCAAAACACAGAAACATCAAACGCAACCACCCCACAAACAGGCCCAATAAAAAACCCCCTTGGAAGTCTATTAGAGACAGGAGTGTTGGGCAGGAGTATACGGATGTGATTCCCACCACTCCACCGCCCCCACTATCATTTGATCCAGGACTGCTGATGGCTTGAGCTCCAGCTGTACTTTTGCTACGCTGAGCCTGTGGCTCCTGCTCAGGCAGCGAGGTTGGGAAACTCAGCGAGCCCGACCTGGCTTCGGTGTCTTTTCTTTACAAACGGACACAACAAATAAAACATCAATGAGCCCTAAGGTCCTTTTCTCCAGTTCACTTTCCACTGAAATTGCTACATTCTTTGTTCTGAAGTACAAATGCCAGGCCGGATTGTTTGTGCACTGGCAGTCAAAAAGAGCTGCTCAAACATTTTCGGCAATGACCACTGATACACAACAAAAGCTGAATGCAAACACAGGAAACAGAGAACCAAGAGTGTTTATCAGTATGTTGTAGGTCCCCCTCCGGTCTTGACCATCACCTCACACGGTCCAGTAGGGCTGGATGATTTTAGGAAATATCCCATTTCGATTTTTCTGTGCTGTGACTGAGATTTAAATTGCGGTTTTTTTTCTACAAATTAAGCTCCTGTTTTTTTGGCCACAAAGAGCAGAACATCCACTTTTTTCTAGCTTGAGGCTTAAACACTGATCAGTGGGCCAGACTGCCAGTTAGATATGGTTGTGATATCACAGCACATGAGTGTCTGGTTGCTTCTGACTGACCTAGGCCACATGTGTCAGGCTCCAATCCTCACAGCCCACAACACTACAGACTTCAGCACACTGCTTCAATAAACACACATGACTCAGCTCATCAGCTAATTCGGAAGGCCTTCATGAACTGAATTCAGGGCGTTAGTTGAGGGTAAACGCTAATCTCTGCAGCTCTTTGGCCCAGAAGGTCCCCAGTTTGGCATGCCTGACTAGGCAGTTCACTGAAACTAATGCCCGTGTGCTGTTTGTAGACTTTAGCTCTGCTTTTAACGTCATCATTCCTGACCTTCTACTAGATGAACTGCGGCAGCTCAATGTCACCACAGCTGTCTGCTACTGGATCCACAACTTCTTGTCCAACAAGAAACGGTATGTTAGGGTGGGTGACCACATTTCGGACTTGCTCTGCCTCAGCACTAGTGATCCACAGGGTTATGTGCTCTCTCTCCTGCTTTACTCTCCCTACTCTCTTCAGTGACTGTACGTCGAGACTGTACTTCAGAAAGAAACTCATCCCACTGCTTCCACAGGAAATGCACAGCTCCACAGTCGGCAGAGCCTTAAAAATTCCTGGGCATCAACATTCAGCACTCTGATCACATCCCTTTGCTTTAAACTGCTGCACACACGCTTTAGTACACACGCTGTAATGTGCATAACCACTATTTATCCAATACAACAACTGTACTTTAACTTATTGCATTACACAGATTTTAGAAATACATTTATATTAACATTCGCTGCTCAACTGTTCTAGCTGTACATAATGTTTATATGTAATTCAGTACTTGATTGCAACTAAACTCAACTCCTTTGTATTGCTCTAAGATTGTGCACTGCTTTATGCTTGTGTGGATTCACACAAATATGTACATATATATGTATGTAAAAATAAAACAGACCATGCATAAAACATCTTATATATTTTTTTCTATTAATTTTATAGGATTTTATGTTGGCACCAAAAGAAATTCCTTCTACATGTGGTATAAAGATTCTGATTCACAAGTTCTGTTATTACATTAAATTTGCCCACTTAAAACCTAAGACAACAGTGTTAATAATGCAGACTATACTAATAAAAATGCAACTCTTATGATTTGAAAATCGCACTTTTTCCAAATTGAGATTTCAACATAAAAATGATTGTACTTTCAGCCTTAATGCCCTTCTCTGCTCAAACATATCTAATAAACCTGTTAATTAACTGCCAAGCTGAATCAGGTGTGCTTGAGCTGTGCTGGATTCTAGCCCTTCAAGACTGGAGTGTGAGACCCCTGAGCTAAAGGAGCTGCTTCCCACTGACTGGTTGAGATTGTGGTGGTTGTGCCATCACCTGAATTTCCTGCACGTGCATCTGAGCAATTCCTTCTCAATGCCAGAAACATAGATGTTAGTGCTCAGGGTTGGTGTAAAAGACTGAATGCTTCAGCCTACAAAAACGCAGGAGTGAGCTGGCAGCCAAAAGAAGCTGAATCTGATTGACAGCAGTCAGTAATTTGTAAGTAGCAGCATTAAAAGAAGAAAGTCAACCTGTTGCAAAGACAATAACAATTCAAGAGACAATAACACTTCTTAAAAAGTTCCATGGTGACCTCAAAATGTGACTTTGTAAACCTTAAGGCTATATACAGTGAAAGTTTCCACGCAACTTTAGTTGCTTGAAACTTACATGAAACTAAATTGTAGTTGAGTTGCATTATGTAAAGCATCCTGCAACTCACTTGAAACTCAGCCACAACAGTTGCAAGGGTCTCAACTTCACACAACGAGTTTCATAAAACAGCCATTCAAAACGCTGATAACACATCACATGATCACAACGAACTACCAAGCGACTGATTTCAATGGACAAGAAAATAGAACAGAAGATGGTTTATTGGGTAACTGACAGGGAGAACACCCTGACTAACTTCATACAAGGCTGACAGTTATTTCATCAGTTATCTGAGCCATGACAACACACAAGTTTCGCAAAGCTAAAGTTTCTGTAGCCAGCTGTGTTATTACTACAACTAGCCAGCTAACAGCTACTGAAACGTCTGCTTGCGCCACCTGCTGTTATCATGATTTACGAAGCTCAGAATTAAAATACATATTAAAAAACTACAGATAGGTAGATAAAAGACAGATAATGTGGACAAAGAAATAACAGCAATGATAGGTGGAAATATTATACGAAGATGACAAAAATGGCTTCAAAACTTGTTGCATGAAAGATTCACCACACAAGCCGGCCTAGGTCTCAGGTATCAAGCCCCGGGGGTCTGTGGTTTCTGAGAATGCCAGCATTATGAACACTTCACTTTACTCTTCTTGATAACTTCCTTAGATCTGGTTCTTTGAAGCTGGCTTTCTATTTCACTCAATGTTCCTGCCACTTTGCTTGGTATTCATTAAGGGCAATGATAGATTTAACATAATACCTTACAACATCTGGAACATCTGGAACATCTGTAACTAACAACCAAAATTACCTGTCAACAGAACCACAGTGAAACACAATTAACTTAAAAAAAAATAGGGTTCTACTTTATAGTCTCTATTAGTCATCCTTGGACTGGCATGTGAAACCTTTATCTCCAGTCCCTAACCTCAATTCTCCAGCCCAGCCCAGCAGGAATGCCATTCTCCAGAGCGGAGCCAGGGAACGACAGCAAGAGTGTCAGAGTACACATCACTGGGGCATTGAGCAGAAAGCCATTATCATCAAAGCATCTCTGTAGTCAAACTTTGCCCTCAGAGTGCAGGCGAGCAGGACGGTTTCAAAGGCCCCTGTTTATGTACATGGGGCTAAGAAAAAAAGACAAGCGGGAGAAAGTCCCAAATAGCCTGAGGCAGAGGGATGAGAGAGGCAGCTTGAGAGAGAAGGGAAAGTACTGAGATGTGGCGTTAAAAATGCAAGTGTAAACGAAGAGATCTGGTGCTGATGGGAGGAGCAGAAGCCTGCTTGTGGAAAAAGCAGATGATGGGTATCAGATGGAGCAGAATTCAGCATCGGCCCTCAAAAAAAAAAGAAAAAAAAGGGGAAAAAAGGGGAGAAGAGCAGAGCTGAGCCTGTGCCTGTGGGAAGAACTAGTATGCGCCATCACACCGACCTGGAACTCCCATACCGGATTGTTCACGATACCTTAATTGCACACCATATCTTTCCTTAACTGATATCAGGACATCATCCTTAGCAATACTGGTTTTGCATAAGCAAACAATACACAAACGAGTCTCTAAACAACTGTCAAATGTTTTATACTTCAAAAAGTGATGTGTTAAAGATGCACTATGTAAGATTTGTTTTTAATAAAAATTTTAAAAAGTAGCATTACTGAATCAGTAGAAAAAACAGGCTAAAATGTGGTGTGCGCACTGCTGCAAAGCCTGAAATAAACATTTAAAAGTCAGATCCAGCTCAATGTTTATGTCTCAAATGCAAAATCAACCTGTAAAACCGTACTGATAAAGATATGATGACTAGTAGATAATTCACTCACGTCCTCAAAAGACACGTCAGCACAGCCCACATTACAAAATGCTCTTCTGCACGGGTGCAATTACACATTTCCACCTGAGAGGTCTCCAAATCCCCAAAACTTACATAGCAAGGCTTTAAATAACACACTTACCTGTGTTGCCCATTTTAACACATTTTTTTCATGCTGTTCTCTGTTTTAATACATCTGTTTTAAGAGTGTATTGTGTGTATGTGAGCAACCTGACCAATCACAGATGTTTTTGGGATGTTTGGATGAATCAATGAATTTGCATCACTCAGTAAATATAACAAATAAAAAAATTATCTTGGTTAAAGATAATGCAAGTAAATCTTTAACGACATCACATCACATTTATATCATTATTTCAATATGTTGCAATACAAGCGCGGAATGATTTTATGTCCATATTGTGCAAACCTGCTTGGAATACTGAACTTGTGCCTTAGTTCCCAAACTAAGTGCACCCTTTCCATTGCTAGAGTGATAATTACAGGTGCTCACCAACTTCAGCTCACCACTTAGAAGTTACACAAATGGCCAACTGCAGCAGAGGAAGCCTTTGGCTAGAATCAGCCAGCCATGCAAACATTCTAATGCAACTTTATTTCTGAGAAGTTAAAACATTGCACTTATAAATTTTGTGAATAATTGTTTCATCTGGCTATAAATGTGGCATAGAATCGTGATGTATCATCTCTCTTTTCGTTGTTGTTAACAGTGTAGCCTTTAGCTTGCTAACTAGCATGCGAGCAGAGTACAGTGACGAAGCTGTATCAACAGTCAGGTATATCAGAGAAAGTTGTTTTCAATAAACCCAGTAAATTGAATTTTATGGTTTTGAAATACTAAGCATTTTAAAAAGTTTACCACTATGGATTACAAACCACAAAGGGAAATGCGTCAGGTCACAATGGCTTAGAGCAAGTTCTGCTGTTGACACTTGTGTTCACTAGACCCATCACCTCTCTGAGGGCTCAACTAACAAACTTCACTTGAGCTAATTCATTAACTGAACAGCTCTTAGGACTACAGAATACAATCCAGCCCTACTAGCTAGCTTTGGAACTACTTCTCTTTGCCACCTCTCCAGTATCGTTCAGCTTGCACCAACAGATTTTCTACAGATTGCTCTTCAGCAAACTCCTACATCTGCTAACCCAAAGCAGCTGATAAACACTGAGAAGGATGGTGCATGGCCTAGTCTGGAGGGAGCTGAAGTTTTCTGGTTTGTGTCTGAAGACTTCTCTGCCAGCGCTTTGGAGTGTCAGTCACTTGGCTGGTGTCTGATCGCTCCCGCGTGACCCGCTCACACTTGCAAGGTGATGAGAGGGAGAATCAAGCCTTTCATGTGTGAAGTGCTCTTCGTTTCTCCCTTTTTTATCCTACTCTGTCTGTACCTTTCTGTACTGTACCTCTCTCTCTTCCTTGCTCCACCAGCCTCTCCAGTTCACTCTCCTGTGAGCGCTGTGCATGCCTCCCACCACCACATTAGTGCTGATGACTTTGCCGAGCTGACTTTGCCCGCAGCTGTGTCTCACCCTCTGAGTATTCAAGGTTACTACTGCTCTACGGTTTCTGAACGCCCTCACTAAGTCAAAGGAAGTGTCTGGATATTATAAAGTCCTTCACAGATGCAGAACTGTATAAAAATCCTGATCCTGCTTAACTTGAGATGGACAATCACTCCTGAAGTCTGCTTGGTCTCGCAGTATGACATGGCTGTTGTGATAACTGTAATATATATATTTAATTAAACTTAATATTTTCTAAATTTCTGCATAATTAAATGGTTAAGATGTAAACAAAGTCATTCAGAGTGGTTTGGTGTGAAATGCTCTGCTCTAGAGGAACTTACAAAAACAGAATTGTTTACAGTGGTGGTGACAGGAACCAGACATCTGAGTTTAATGCCTCTAAAAGCAAAGCTAGTACATTAAATGGTTATGAATAATTGTCCTGATGCCGGAGATATCTTTTTACAATAGTTCTGAGAAGGTTCTGGTCGAAAATGTACTTTTAAAATCCATTAATGGCAGAGTAGTACATGCAGAGCATTCTGAAAAAAAAAAACAGTCCCCAAAAACCTTTTTTTCTGATTTTACCCTTATTTATAAAATCTCTTTTCTTAAAAAAACTCTGAAGACACATGTGGGTTCACTGGTGGTTTTAGATAATAAATAAAATCTATATATTTATGTTGCAGACATTGTGACCCCTGGTCCCTATCACCACCACTGTAAAGAAACCCAAGTTTCTCTACTAATGAACCATTTCACATCAAACCACTCTGAACGACCTTATTTACAAAATTGGAAAAATCTAAGGAATTCCTGTTGAAGAGAGAACAATAGCTCTCCAATGTGTCATGGAAATAGAGGCATAGTTAGAAACTGGCAGCCTCTGTTTGACATTGGAACAGCAGACAGATGTCATGCCAAGTTTGAAAACGCGACATAGGCGTGTTTTACTCAATAACTTGCACACTGGAGACATGTTACAATAAATACATAGGTTCATTACGACTTCATGAGTTCATGTATAACATCAGCCACTAGAATCCAGACTCTAGTAGTACAGAATTCATGGTTTTAGCCTTTAATTAAAGAAGTCTGCATCTGCACTTTCATCCACAAAGTCTGTGACATATCAGTGCAAGTGGACAGTGGTAACATGTCCAAAGAACAAACTGACCACACTCATCTTTCAGTCCCCTGACACGCTAAGCATGACCAGGAGGGCTAGTGTCGTTGGTAATTTTTTAAAATGGTCCTTTACCCCGTCATATGCAAAAGTTTGGACTCCCTGGCAAATCTCTTGGTGAAAACAAGTGAACACATCCACTACAGTCAGCAGACCTAAATATATAAATAAAAATGAGGCTCAGAAAATCAACTAAACATTCGATTTGACCAGGAGTGCCCAAACTTCTGCATACAACTGTAGATTTCATTGCACATTCATACCAGATCAATTAGTTCCAGGTTCCAAAAATGGAAAAATGTCTACGGTGTCTAACAGACTTAGTAATTTAATCAAAAACGCTAATGCGGCTAACAATGAATGAAAGCTGGTAGGGGGCACTCATCAAGGTCAGATTTGCATAACATTAAACTGTTAGCGTTCATTCATTAACAGCAATGTCAGGAGCTGTTCCTTTACGCATACTGAGATAATCTGACCCTTAAAGGTACTCAAAGGTTACTGTGTTACCAGTTAAAGAGTCTAACATGCCTGTTCCCATTTCACATACATGAGCACATCTTTGTGGTGAGGAAGACCTTAAAAAAAAAAATAAATAAAAAAATACAGCTATCGAAGCTGCCCAACTCTCAACAGCCCTGACTGCACAGCATCTGGGAAAAAAACAGCCCATTTGTGATAATTGTCCTGAGCTAACTATAGCCTCCTAATGGATGGTGAATGTTGCGGCGAGGCCACGCTCTTGTGGCAGGTAGAGAAAATGACATTCAGGATGAAAAAGGTCTCCCCCCAGGGAGAGGAGTACTCTCCCGCTCCTCACATAAAAGCAGCAGCAGTCTCCCAGTGAGTCATAAAAGGCTTCCGTTTGACTCTTTTATATCTGCATCTTTAAAAAGGCCCATAAAGCCACGATCCGCCCTAAGCACTTCAGCTTCATTAACTCCAGTGTTGTTGCCATTACCTATTGGGTCTCGCTTTTGGCGGGTAAGTCTCTTCCAGGTTCCTCACATAAAAGCAGCTGCAGTGCTACCATCCACGGCAGTGAAGCACGGCGAAAGTGTTGATGTTTGGTCTGCAGAGTATTATGGATCATCATCAAGCATCATATGTTAAAATGCACGTGTACACGCCTGAATTGGACTCTTCATTCTGTATGCCAGTACCTTTTATACGTGTAACTGTGAGAAGATTTTTAAAGGCTTTTACAGTACAGATCAAAACTTCTAATGCCATAAACAATACATTAGGTACATAAGCGCAAGTTCACAAGCCCAAGTTGTAACAGTGGGGTGTAATGATATACTGGGGCTTATGATCTGATTCAATTTTCAATACTGTGTTCATTATTCAAATTTCTCACAATATTCTATACAAACTTCTAATGAAGAAAAATTATGATTTTCTTTTCAGGGATTTTTTCCCCCCAATTTTCCTCCCCAATTTAGTCATATCCAATTTCACCTACTTAGTACTCCCCTAATCACATGATACCACCAGCGCTAGAAGAGTGAAGGCAAACAAAAGCTTCCTCCGAGTCACGTGAAGCGAGCCACCTCATCCTTTTCGAACTCCTGCTAAAGCAACGTCATTGGACAGCTGAACGCGCTTCGAAGAGAATCCCACCCACACAGAGAGAGTAAGGCCAACTGTGCTATCTTGGACTCCCAGCCGCAGATGGCTGTAGCATTGTGGGGCTCGAACCCGCAATGATTGAATCCTTTAAATTGGAGCTGGAGACATAACGTATGATGCTACACATGCTGATATAAGTTATACTGACTGATGAAGTCAACCTGAATAATACATTTTTTACCTCATTTGCTTCAACCTACTATAGCATTTTAATGTCAAAATTCTTAACTTGATCTAAGTGTAGTGACTTTTGTCCTCCTGTCCTCAGTTTTGATTATATCACCTTCCACTAGTGGGCAGGGAAAAACAATATTAACCAATAATATCGTGTTTCATCCACTCCCACCACCCCAACCTATCAGTGAAGGAAAAGCTCAGCCAGTTCTAAACCGTGTTCTACTCTGAAATACATCACAGGACTTAAGGAAAATACATTACAATGTTGAACATGTTAAAACCAGACAAGAGCACACGGCGCCCTCTCTCACTCTCATCTTAAAATGTGCCCCTTGCTCCAAATTAGCATTCACTTTTTCCTCTATTTCTCACTAGCTGGTCTAAACGAGTGCCACGAGGGCCCACTGTCTGCAAGGCATGCTAAGAACCATGGTGTTCGCCACTCCAGCACGCAGTGGGCCATGCAATAAACAGGGCCAATCGTCAACCATGCAGTAAAACTGGTATTTACTGTGCTTCATTATACTGTCAACTCGTTTCCCCTGTTCTCCCCCTTGTTTCCCCAGTGAAAGTCTTGACATCTTCAAACTGTCGATATTCAATCTGTGGGAAAGGGGAAGATGGCTCGATGATTCACTCTCCACGTGTGTGTATCGCATGTCTGGGAGCACTTGCGGCGGAAAAAGTCTCATGGTCCGTATATGCGGTATCCAAAAAAACCACGCTGGGTTAATTTTCATCACAGCAGTGGGCTGAAATAAAAGGGAGGGGCTGATACAGGAGAGCCAAATCTTGAGGTCAGAAAGATGTTTCTGAAGAGCACTGCTCCTGCATTCCAGGCTCTCCCTTCAGCTACACCCCTGAGATGCAAATCCATGTGTTCAGCATGCTAGAGTGGTGATCTGGCTAGATCCAGAGTGTTCAGCTCCAGTTCTGGAGGATCTTAGTCTAGCTCTGAGCGGGAGTTTCCCAGTTCAAACAACTCTGATCTTCCTGTTTCAGTGATTCTACACTGGATTCAGTTATTGACTAGTGCCTGTCCAGGACACATGATTTCATGGTGTAGAACATATTGTGGAAGTTCTTTAAACCTTCTTTTCATACTCACCTACTCATTTACAAATGGCTCTTCAAATGCATAAAAAAGGTTCTTTAGGGTCTTCAGGGTCCAAATATGGTTGTACTATGGCATCGTTGCAAAAAATCCTTTTTGAAACCTTTATAAAAACAGTGCAGGTATGTTTGAGCAGAGGAATCACTGAACTGTGCTGGACGACAGCGCTTCAGAACCACAGATCTCTGGACTAGATTAATCTGAATGCTGCCTTGTCAGACGGACTGACCACGCTGGCGCCTTTAAGGACCCCCAGATCCTCGATAGAGCGAAGACGCAGCTGAATTGAGCCTCAGACTCAATGGCGCTTCATCCCCTTCTGTCCCCCCTGACCACGTCACCTTCTCCAAAGTCAACAGCAGCTTCCCGAACACGATCACCCTGCTCGAGGGCTTGACCCCCATATCCTCCCGCTTCTACTCCTCGGTTCCTCTGGAAGCGTCTCCAATTAGCTGAAACATAAGAGGAATCTTTTTCTTCAGAGCTGGTGGAAACAGGAAAGAAGAGGGTTATTGCTCTGTGGCCCCCTAAATGGTGTCCTGGGGTGACCCTGTTCAATCTGCCTTGACCGACCGCTCTGACGAGCCAATGCAAAAACCATTCAAATCATCAGCAACAATCGTTTCCCCTTCCAAACACCCCCATTGAGGCCAATAGCATGTGGAGGCTAGTTCCAATATTCCTGGCTTATTCTGATATGGATTCTCTGGAGCTCAAGACTAAAGTGCGGTGTCTTTTAGGGGGAGGCAGTGGCTGCTGGTCTTGGCTGGGGAAGACTACCGCTGGTTCCAGCATCTCTCCCCCAGAACAGGCCCACAAAGCGGGTGCATCAGGGCGCTTCGAGTGGGGGAGAAAAACCACAGTGCGGCCTCAGCGGCAACATGACCCCGTGAAGGAACCTGGAGGCCTAGCTTGTATATGAGTTTTTCTTCTGACCGCATTGCACGCTCACACACACAAACTGACACACAAACATACGGCGCCTCGGGTCAGAGTCCAATAACATAGCATTGCCAGTGCCGAAAATAAAGAAAATGAACTCAAATCAAAACAAAGAACAGATGATACAGGGAAAAGAGAAATGTGAAAAGAGAGAGTGAGCAAAAGAGTGGCCGAGAGGCCAGAAAAAACACCAAAACCCACAATAAAGTGGGGGCCGCATTTGGCTTTGTTGTCCAGAGGTCTATGGAAAGGAGAAAACAGTCCCTCCATAAAAGCCGGGACTTTCTGTACGGCAAGTGTTTGACATCAACAATGAACTCGGGCAGAGACTGGATTCTGAACTAGGGAGATTCATTTAAACCAAAACCCAGACCTTTCACATATTTCATATTCACCTGATACATATAAAAGCCTGCTATAGTACAGCTATGGATATTTGGTCGGCCTAGATGAGGATGGGTAGAACATCTGTTGGATTAGAAATAAGGACATGCATTTGGTTGGTAGGTGCAAATGTTTACGATTTTTAAAACTTTTATTTATACTCCAAATGTGGAACGAGAGGTCAGGAGCTGCCGAATGTGATTTGAGAGAGAGAATGTAGAATTCCGCTTTACCTGTCAAGCATTTCAGCAATTTTCAAAAGGGGAATTGGAACAAAAATCCAAACAAGAGAAGAGAGAAACAAAAACAGAGTGATAGAGTGTGAGGCGGTAAACATCTGCTATGATGAAACTCTTTAAAGTTAACAAATCTGTGGTAGTTTCAGTGAGCTTCTGTTATGTTAGATCTGAGTGAAGAATGTGAAGCCCTGTCAAAAGTTCAGACAGTTTGAGCAGCAAAAGGGCAAAGCTTCAAAAAAGATCGTCTCTCATCTTTCATAGAGAAGAGTCTTCCACTAGTACTGTGATATAGGTCACAACAAAATGTGTTCTGGAATTCTAATCTATTGTTTATTACTCATTCACGAGGTTTCAGAGAGAAACAGACAAAAAAAAAAGAAAATTATATGAATAAATAATCAATGAATGGGTAACTTTCGTACGATACTCTATCACGCACGGTGATCAACAAGCTTTACTTGACTTGAGCACTAAAGATTTATTGTTACCTTGATCTGCTGAGAGCTTTCATTGATGTTATCCTCCCGCTTGCGCGCCTCCTCCATCAGCTGAGCATTCTTGCTCTTCTCCACTTGCTCCTTGTGTTTAAGGGTGGCCACCTTCTTGCTCTGATCCTTCATCTGCCTGCAGGGGAACAAGCGATATGGGCAAACCATGTCAGAGGACACTTCTTTTTCTGTGAACCACCACTGAAGCCCCAAAGAAGGAACCGTATCCCACATTTTGTACACAGAAAACCTTATACAAAGAATCAATAAGTGCTTGTTTACAAATCACCGCTGATAGGAATATATTGTGGCGGACTGATGTCCAAGCTGTTGCAAATAGACAACCACATGTTTTACCCTAGTCATGGGATTTTTCTCATTACTGCCCCCTTTATCATGCGCTGGAGGATGAGAAAGAGTGAAGATGACACAAAGCAACACCCAAAAGCAAAATAAACATTTTTGTAGATGGAGGGGACTGTTTCGCTTATGAGCTCAGTCATGTCAAACGGGGAACAGATTTTGTACCCGTTCAGCTTCAATGAGGAGCACATTGTGGGCCCGTTGCGAGTGTTTTCCTGTTTACGTGGCTGCGATGTCTGGATTCTGTCCTGGCAACGTCATGGGCAGATCAGTTACCAATCATCGTCTTGAGTTGATCACAAAAATATGACACACCTCCCCTCTCCCTCTCCCTGCATACAGAGCAGATGTGGATGTAACTAGGCCAATATGCTTTTATGCAGAATCTAACGAATCGTGATACAGCAGCCCAGAAAGCAGCTCTCTTCCCTCTCGCCTGCACAGCAGAGCGAGCCAGACATCGAATACGGGGAGGTAATTGATGAGTTATAAACGGGAGTTGTGGGATACGACAGGCAAGTCCCATGTTTGGTTTCCAGGAAAGCACTACCTAGTGCTCCTCTGGGCCCATGTGTCTAGATCTACACTAAGCCTGTATAAAACAAAGCAGGAGAGACTGGGAGAGGAAAAGTGTGTACTGCGGAGAGCAAAAATCTCCTGTGATGCATTACGAAAGTGTTGGGTGAGTTTCCAATGCGATTACACTGACACAAGGTGCTCCCAAACAAGGCCAGGTGAGTACGAGCCAAGCCACTATGCCTCTAGCACCTGATCATTCTTCTGCACTAACCATAAGAGCACAGTGGAGGCTATGTTTAACGAGTAGCTGGAGAAAGCCACAGCCTCCTGGCTCCAACTACAGATATCTGCGCAGAAAGTATCCCAGTGTGGATCAAATCATACCCAGAACAACTAGCACTGGCCACATGTCGGAGACTGGATATATGCCTGTGGCAGAGAAACGGCTACTTCCACAGTTACGTACAGTGTGCTTAACAGTATATGTCTGTATGTGTGATCCTTATTTAGGGTTCACAGGGTTTTCTTTTCCAGCCAGAACTTCACTGTGTATGGATGGATTATGTGCATACAAACACCATAGCGACATCTACCAGGTTTCTAATGTGCTCAGAAGCAGTTTTGGAACAGTTCCATCATTACTTGTTTTTTTTTTAGAATTTTTCAGTATATTGATGCGTCGTGATAATTGTGCTTTACTATATTCAAAAGTGCATTATTTCAGCTATATTATGACCTCAATACTTTGGCTACAACTGAACAGTAGCAAACTAAAAATGTTTAATTAACCCCCCAAAACAAATGTTTGGACAAATGTAGGCACCTTCAAACCAGAGATCTCCAAAGCACAACCAGTAACACTTTATTTGGAGTGGTCCTTTGTAGCAGATGTTCTGTTCATACATTACCTACATTAAGTAGATGTGTTGTTAATAATGTTACTTCCATTACACAAAGCCTAACCTTACCAACCTTACCCAACACCTGACCCTCACCCTGGGCCTAATCCTAACCCTAACCTTAACCTCAACCCAAAACCTAATCCTAAACCTGGCCCTAATCCTAACCCTAACCTTAACCTCAACCCAAAACATAATCCTAACACTCATATGTTGTCGATATGTTACTGAGAGTCCGTTAAGTGTTGGTTTCATCTAAAAGGACCACTAAAAATAAAGTGTCACCGCACAATCCAACACACCTAACTCAAAACTTCATTAACGCTCCTAAAGATAGAGAAAATCAAGAAGTTGAATTAATATTGAGTTTAATTAATGTGATAAAATATGATCTCTTGGCAATAAACAGCCTGAAAGAGTATAGATATAATGAAAATTCCAAAATAAAAAAAATGCACCGAAGTGATAGAGACAGGATGTTTTCAAGACCTGCCATGCTCTGAACATCCAAAAGAGAAGAGTCATCAAGCCTGGCTGAGCATTAGTTGTGCAAACACATGCTCTTTATGCCCAAAAGACTACAAGCTATCCAAAAGAAAGGATATGCAAAATATTCACCTAAATGAAATACTATACAGACTGACACAGAGGACTGAGACACTAATGTTTGAGTGCTTTAATGGCCTTACAGTGTTCAGTTAATTACCAAGATCGTTTTGAGTTTCAGCTGGTTCTGTTTTTGTCGTTGCTGGTTGTTCTGATGGACATGAATGAAATTATAAATTGATCTAGAAAAGCAAAAATTAAATGAGATATAAACTGTATTCAGAGAGTATCCCAAGACTTATTTGAGCACTGTATATCCAAGGTTTAAACTAGCGAGGGATATTTTATTCAAATTTGATATTCAAATGTGTAAGGTATTATTTGAAAAATATTAGAATAACAGTCCTCCCCACCACAAAAAAGTAGCGCAGGACCCTTAAGGCCAAAGGACACTGCTCACTGGACATGTCTTATGGACGTCAGAGACATTAACTCCCCTCAGCATCATCTAAGATAAATAGACAAACGCTAATTGTCTGTTTTCACATCAGTTAATGTTACTAGGCTAGTCAAATTGTATTTTACCTCATACTTCATACTTTTTAGCTTTAAAACAGCAACAAAACTGATGAATTCACTGAACAATATTGAAAGTTGTTTTTTTCCATTAAATCTGTACAAGTAGAGTGTAAAATGAGTTTGAGCTTCTTGTTTATCTGCACTTTTGCGTATGTGGTATAACTGCATTCGGTAATATCTGCTATCTGGCACCGGAGCTTCTGTCGGCACAACATGGAGTTGGAGCTGTGCAGTAGCCTTCAGCCAGCTGCAGTAGCCTTCCTATGCTTCCTTCTTTGGGCTTAACAGATAAGAAGCTCTGACCAATTCGTAAGATGCTGGCTCTACACTGCTCTCTGCTGGAGTATAGAGTGTGAACATCTCATGGTTCTTAATACGAGAAGATACAAGTTTAAAGAACAGCTAATTTGCATACGAAAATGCTAATGTTTTATTTAATTTTTCAACTTCCAAGGCTATTCAAATATTCCAAAATCCTGACTCATCTGTAGTTTTAATGCAATCCAAATTCTCCTGCATTGCTAAAATCCCAAACCAACTGAACAAGAACAACTGTTTGATCAATGTGTGCAAATATAACAGGTCATAAACTGGAATTTTCCTATTTAGGATCAAGCCAAGCCATCTGCCTGGCTCTGCAGAACTATCCAATAAGCAGTTAATTGTTACTCCTTGAACAATTTCTTAATTCAGGTTCTTGATTACGTGAACTCAGATGTGACCCTCTTCAACTAAGTTCAGCAGGGAAAACCATAATCACCGCAAAAGAGGTTGACCCAGGCCTGATTCACATCTGACTCAGTGAAGCTTAACCTACTCTGGAAGGCTTTTTGAAAAATGAGTGTGAGAACACAAGAACACACTGTGATCTGGAAAACACTCCTAAAAGACAGAAGTAGAAGAGATCATTAGGGTTCTTCTATGGAAGAAGGTACACTGCAGGACCATAAGCACTATCACACATGCAACTAGATGTTTTTGTTTCCAGTAAGCTCCTTTATGGACATAACCACTGGTGACACGGAGCTATTCTGGCCTATTATGGCACATTGACCTCAGTACATGAATAAAGTGTTCAGAGAACAATCTGTAACACTGGACTACTTCAGTTTCTACCTGTGACTATGACGTGTGCACGTTTTAATCACTTTAGCTGTGGTCAAAAAAAAGAGAAAAGTATATATTTGAACCTTTTCATAACCAAATGTTTTAAAACGGAACAATAAAATAAAAAGCCTGGAGACGAGACGGGGAGTGTGGAGTCAGTACAGCTTAGAAAATATCATTTCAGTGGATTATGGTACAATTAAGTGACAGTTTGATACCTTTTTTTTTTAAATGTACACTGGTTTCACATTGTATCAAACATGTAGTGGAGAGGTTATTGAGCACTGTACCCAATCTTGACACTGGTATCTACAGAAATCATGAATCTCTTGAATCTCATGAATTTCCTCATAGAAACTGTTAAAAATAGTCTGACCTGGGCAACTTTTGTTTTACTGTTGATGCGCTGCTGTTCAACACGCGTTCAAACAGTTTGAGCAGCAGCAGATCAACAGTTTGACTGGTGCAGGAGAGCAAAGGAAACAAACAGAGCTTTTAATCTCTGATTCTCATTGTCATTTAAATTATTGTCGTTTAAGATTTTGACACTTCATTGCAGTACCATTTAATCTTTTTGGTTTGTTTTTTTTTTTCTCAGATGAGAACCAAAAGTGCAACTTCTGACCTTTTCCAGCTATATGAATAGTAATAATAGTAATAATGTTTTGGTTGCTGAAATTTCGATGCATCCTTAACATTTACACAAAAAAAGAAAAAAAAAAAAGCTGTCACTAGGGTGGTACCCTTCAAGGGTATTATACAACAGTGCATATATGTTTTTAAAACATTAGGTACTGAAGAGGTACACATATGTACCTTTCACATGGGGGGGAGGGGCATTTAAGGTACACAACTGG
Source organism: Colossoma macropomum (assembly GCF_904425465.1). Lineage (NCBI taxonomy): Eukaryota > Metazoa > Chordata > Actinopteri > Characiformes > Serrasalmidae > Colossoma > Colossoma macropomum. Next base: position 57,456,528 of record NW_023494792.1, on the reverse strand, counting down.
ACCTTAAGACCATTGCTGTACATTTGAGGGTACGTTTACATTGTTTGTACCTTGATGAACGAAAAATGTACCTGCACAGAAGTGATTCAAATCTGTCATTAATGTGAACGAACCGGCGTCCTGAAATGACCCGCTTGCGCACATCCTACTCGGTAATTTCACGTGAATGAATCACGTGTGTCATCAGCAAACAAACTAACGAGCAGAACGAGCTTCACTGAGAAGATAATTAACTCTGATCAGCTCTCAGCTTCATTATTAGAGCGAGACGAAGGTGAAAAAGGTGAGATGTGTTGCTTTTCCACCGTTTACAGGCTTTAACTTCTGTTCGGTGCTGCTGCCACAGTAACGCTGAATGACGGTGCACGCGCAGCGAAAAAAAAGCACATGAATTCAGATCTGAGCGTCACATTAAGGTTGCATGGCCATGAATTGGATATGTATCCGATCTAGGACCACATATGAAAGTGGTTCAGGTCTGATTTGAAAAGATCAGATTTGCGTGTCCACACAGCCACGAAAACATCAGGTCTGAGTCACATTAGGGTAAAAAATCAGATTTGTGCCACTTCAACCTGGTAATGTGAACGTAGCCCTACACTGTATACAGTAAGTGGCGGTAGGGAAACTCAAGCCTTGGTGCATCTGCTATAATTCAAACAAATAAAACAAGAAGCTTTCAACCACTTGGACCCAGTAGGTCAGTATTCAGGTTAAAAACATGATAAACACAGGGGAGATTTGGACAGGGCATCGCACCCTTCTATTAACCCAGTAGGCGAGCATGTGCGTGGACACACACTAAATGGAAAGATCTCCACATAGCCGGTAATTATGTTAACAGACTTGTATTATTGGGGTGAAATTTGGAACTCTTTCCCTGCGAAGGTGGAAGCCATCAGGGCAGTGACTGTTTTAAAAAAACAGGCTGTGGAGAGTGGCTCCTTTATTTCACCGTTTCCAACATGAACATTTTCCTTTCCTCCAAATAAAACCCAGCATCTGAGCATATACATACCTCCCCTTCTCTCTTGTCTCCAGGCTACGTGCCGCATTTAACGCCAGCAGCGTTAGCTCTGGAAAAGCTCTCACTGCACTTATCTGTTGGTCCAGCTTCAGGCAGCCAGAGGGAAGCACAGGAGGAGAGACATTAGTGAGGGGTGAGGGGGCGAGGCGCATGGGAATAAACACTGTTTGTGACCAAAAACGCGAGGGCTGGAGGACCTTCTAAAGAGGCGTAAGAAAAATATGTCAAGCTTTGATTTTCCTGCCTTTTCAAGTCAGTGCTAAAGAGTGCTGTAAAGTTTCCAGCACTCGCTCCACTCCCAGAACTACAGAGCTTTTTCTAACCCGTCACACCAAATACAACCTGCCCGCCATGTGACCAAACACATGCATATACATACGCTACCCACAAGTCTAGGGACACGTTGCGTTCTTTTGAGATGTTTTATTTTCTCAATTTAACTTTCCAGGCGAGCAAGAAAACTAAAAATACCTGTAGAAGTGCTGTGAACACAAAATAGATGTGTTCGGATATTTATTTATTTATTTATTTTCACGATCATCAAAGTGTCTTCCTTGATATGAAGAGCAGCTCCTGAGCAAATAATGATCTTTAATCCACATTTTGGCCAAAAGATATCCAATAGAACTTTTATTAAGAGTAGTTTGTAAAAGACAACTGTATCATCATTATTTGCTTCATATCGAGGAAGACACACACACACACGCATATATATACACATATATATATATATATATATATATATATATATATATATATATATATATTTATATATATACATACACACACACACACACATAAACACAAATATTGCCAAGAGAAATTGTTTACATAACATGCTTAGGTGCCTACAACCTTTGCATAGTACTTCATATATAAAAAAGCTTTCTTTTTTATGTATTGCAAAAACAATGTTTTATTAATGAAAATTGAACATGAAACATGCCTTTTTTTGGAAAAAGCATGCTTATTGACTGACTACCTGGATATTAGAATGTGGTACTAAATGATACAGACCTTTTCAGTACTCTGTAGTACTGAAGTAATGTGGTCAGTATTGCGAAAGTATTGAACTTAAATATTCCACTATAGTGTAATATGTTAAGACATTACAAACTGATTAAACACTCTCACTTTTATTAAAACCAGCATTTAGCATTGCAGATTCTGCCATAAAACATACATACAAAAACAAACACTGACATACACACATTTAAGAAAAAAGAAACATGGCAGACAAGAGAATTTCTGTTGATTAACTCTTATTAATAGTCCAGAGTTCAAGCTTTTATATTTTTTTAGAACTAAAAATCTAATTTGTTTATGATTTCCCACTATTTAAGAGAAATTCTTAAAATTTGATGTTTCAAATGGTTCTTTTTCCTTTTTATTTAGTATTATTTATACAGGCTTCAAACACTAGAATGTTATCAAAATATATTACATTTGTTTTGCTGGTCCTGATCGCAACATTAATAATTTATTTTAAAGACAGCTTTAGGCAATGTTTACAGGGTAAGACTTGAAAAGGCTTTGAAATTCTCAAGATATTGGTTGACGCATGGGGCAAACATCAGAAAGTCCAAGAACTTTCTCCTGTAGAGAGATATTTCTGCACAACTTCTGCATAACGAATCCTTTGAAACTTACATCAACCAAACACCTCCCTCAATAGCAGTGGCTTGACATTAAAATCCACTGGTGCTCCCTACTTGCTTTTTTTTCAAAATGATTTTTTGGATATTTTAGTTGGCCTTGTGTGAGAATGCATTCTCTGCATTTTACTTCGTTAAAGTTTATGCAGCTGGCCTTTGGAGAAGTGCAGTTTTGAGGTCACGAAGCTGGAGAGAAAAGCTCTGAGGGCCATTAAGGAAAAATAAGGCCTGAGTTCAATCACAGCTAACACTTAATAACATAAAATGAGACCCAGTGGCAAAGAGGCGCAATCTTTTGATGAATATACACTGAAGTCAATGCTAGAAATCCATCATGCTATTATGAGCAGCGCGGGGTAGAAAGCAGAAACCCACTAACGTTACCAACCCGCCGCATGTTTTAGTATTTGCTGAGGAGTGTGGAGATGGCTAGAGTACAGCCTTTTCATCCAAGCCATTTCAAGTCACTCATAACATCAGGTTTTATTTCCATTCCCTCTCTCAAATGTGCTGATGGTGTTACATGCCATTGTGTCTACACTCCTAATGCAACATGGAGTGAACTCGGCCATGTCCATGCTAAAGATGAGCATTCTGACGAATTTTGATATGAGTGTCAGTAGGAGTTATGAACAGATATCCAGTTAGCTGTGGAGTCATGTTTGCAACTCGAGGTACGAAAAAAAAGAGTCCTGCTCACTGTGTGCAGCGTACACAATGGAAGGATTTGATAAAGTACCTTTTAGGTACTTTACCAGCACTTCTTTTAATGTAGTGTATGAGTGAGTCTTGTTAGGGGAAGTGCTTTCACACCACGTAGAAGAAGTCTACTCTGTCTAGTGCCCTAGGTCAGAGGGCATCACCACATGTATTTTTGATTACTGGCCAGGGAAGTGAAGTGTAGTTAGCTTTTGTTTCCTTTTTTAGGTCAATTAAGTACTTTTATTTCAGAGTAGGTAAGTGTGGTTAGGTTTTGTTTTATTCTTTTCTTTGGTGCAGTCCATAGTTTGACTCTTCCAGTGTGGTACTAGGTATCACAGCACACCAGTTTTATTGTGGTTGGTTTTAATAATCTGTTCCTCAGGCTTTTAATCCATCATCACCAGTTAAGTATTTTAATGCCAATGTTCCTGATCCACAGCGCCCTAGAAAAACGTGGGGGCGTGACGCAAGCATAAACAATTATTTTGCAAAATTTATACATTTTTTAGAATTTCTGCCTTTTCAATCCAGGAATTATCATGCAATTTTAATATTTAATTTGCATAAAAGAGGTGGATGTAAAATTTGTTGACTGCTACCACACTGGATGCTGATGTCGTCTTCTACAGATGTTTTTTTTCCTGTTCAGTGTATGATGTGCCAAAATGATGTGCCAACATACGAACAAAACTTTCACGTTTTGCAGTCTGTACGTTTTCCCAGTCTTCTCATGATGAAAGGCAAATCAATAACCAAACAGTGATTTCAGTATTTAAACACTGGTAATTTACTCACTACTTTCATGATTAATCGAGAACTACAGTTTTTATAAGGCCACGCGATAAGCAGGGACTTAACTGAACAATAACAAATCATGCACAGCCTTTCCAAGAGCTTGAAAAACAATGTATTCTTTTCGTTTCACGTCGCTCTCCCTGTACTTGTTTTATGTTATGATTGTCTTCACATTGGCTGGATATCTCCAGAACAGCGTTTGGCATGTCAGGAAGCTTCGCAATCTTAAAAAAACGGGGATACTGTAGATTCCTCCAAAAGTTCTCGCCTAGATGTGGCTCTTTCCCAAGAAGCAAAGCAGCGAATACGGCTAATATTACAGCTCCGCAATGTTGTGCAGGGCCTTCCTGCCAGACAGCTACAGTATATGAAAAACAAAGCCCAGCCCTGATATTAGCAGCTCCGTCTGTGGTGAGCGGTGCTTTTTGAGACTGACAGAGCTGGACTTTAAAGCTGCCAGGAACCAGCTGTGCCAAGGTCTGTGGCCAGGTGCGCACTGGGACGCCCCAACCCTGCAAATGTGTGGGCTTTTCCCCAAGCACACTGTACGACACGCCAACATCTGTCCGTTCCCATCTGTGGGAGCAGCAGTGCATGGCGAGCTTCTGCGGGACGACTGCCCCCTGCCCTCTCCGACTAATCAAGTTAATCATGCGGCCGGCCTTCAGGACAGGCTGGCCAAAACTAACTGGGAACCATGCGGAGACAGCAGGCAGGCACAGGCACACCCCATATCCAGCGCATCATACACAGACAGCTGCAGGCCAGAGATGGACCTCCACATCTCTGGGTGGGACTGTGGCCTTGACCCATCTCAGGAACTGACCCACAGAGCAGAACAGTGCAGCAGAGGCCTCTCTCTAACGAACAGCTAAGCTTCACATCAACAATCCTCCTCAACAAAAATGAATGAGGAGAACCAAATCAATGAGGTGGAGAAATACACCGATCAGGCATAACTTTATGACCACCTCCTTGTTTCTACGCTCATTGTCCATTTTATCAGCTCCACTTACTACATAGGTGCACTTTGTAGTTCTACAGTTACAGACTGTAGTCCATCTGTTTCTCTGCATACTTTGTTAGCCCCCTTTTATCCTGTTCTTCTGTGGTCAGGACCCCCATGGACCCTCACAGAGCAGATACTATTTGGGTGGTGGATCATTCTCAGCACTGCAGTAACACTGACGTGGTGGTGGTGTGTTAGTGTGTGTTGTGCTGGTACGAGTGGATCAGACACAGCAGTGCTGCTGGAGTTTTTAAACACTGTGTCCACTCACTGTCCACTCTATTAGACGCACCTGCGTTGTTGGTCCACCCTGTAGCTGTAAAGCCAGAGACGATAGCTCATCTCTTGCTGTACAGTATGAGCTAATCATCCTCTAGTCCTTCATTGGTGGTCACAGGACGCTGCCGACAGGACGCTGTTGACTGGACATTTTTGGTTAATGGACTACAGTCTGTAACTGTAGAACTACAAAGTGCACCTATATAGTAAGTGGAGCTGATAAAATGGACAATGAGCGTAGAAACAAGGAGGTGGCCATAATGTTATGCCTGATCGGTGTAAAGGGAACTGTATTATCCTCTCTCCAAGTTTCATAATAAAATGAAGTCACATAGTAGGAATGATATTACAGATGACACAATATGGCACAATTTTCTTTTCTGATATCAATATGGACACAAAAAACTTGAGTATCTGCCAATACTGCTACCAATCCAATATTTTTTCTTTAAAAACTACAAGGGTTTAATGATACGCTCAGCTCACGATTTGATTCACTTTACGACACTGAATTCATGATTTGGTATTCTTACAATATTTTGAACATAATTAGTATGAAGGAAAACGTTGACTCTAATGATGCTGTTGCACAGCTTACTAACGACACTCAAGCTGGGAGCAGGAGGAGCACTGGAGTGCGGTGCTGGTTGGTGCTGATCATTTGCAAACTTTAGTGTTCAAACAATTCAATTACAGTAGAAGGCATAATTAACAGAATGCCTATTCTCCACAATGCACATTGCAATATCCCAGTGTCACAATGCATTTTTTACAGCCTAAAAACTACTAAGCTTTAAAATGAGCTATTTACATTGAAGCACTTCACTTAATATCTAAAAGTAGGCCATCAGGCAAAAAGTACTCAATCACTCCGCTACCGCACAGGAGCTACTACACAGCTCATCACGGCACACAGGGTGAGTGGGCGCTGGACAGGACAGATTTCTTACAGGATTGGATCACATTCCCTCTTTTTCCCCCCTCAATATCCAATCCAGTATTTTCTGCTAATATCAACCCTATAATGATACCTGATATTGAATCAGAGCCATCTCTAACTGGTATGTTTAACTGCATTTTTTAGCAAAGTCATTAATGCTAACCAGTTAAGTTAGTTAATTAAATTACTACTCACTTGTGATAACTGCTATATACTCCTGACGCTGCTCGGTGCATTTAAATTTGTTCAACATTTGTAAAATATGTAGATTTACATTGAAGATAAGTAAAATAGACGTCCAATTTGCAGTTGTTTTGCAAGTCTCTAGCTATTAACTGATAGGTCTGTAGTTTGTTTATGTTTTGATCTGACATGAAGATTTGATGCAGTGTGACACCACATTTGAATGGTCACTTGGCAAGGTGTTATACCTACAACAAACGAAGATTATTTGCTGCATACTAAAAATGGATACTTCCGCAACCCTAACGTGTTAATTTTTTTTTTATGCAATTTTTTTTTATCTTGACCCCAACTTCCTTCTGTAATTCCTGCGCAGATTTACTGAAAGGCGCAAACATAGATAACACAATGACTGAGGGAACATCCCCTGGTGTGGCAAATGGCAAGTTTCATTTTAAAAAGCTTCCAGATGGAAGTTTAGATAAAACTAAAGCTCGATCTGGAACTGGATGACCAAAGGACACAACTATAGGAACAGATACCGCTCACAATATGATCGTGGCAGCAAGGAATCTACCATATGAGCATTAAGCCCTGTGCAGTGCACATTATACAAAGGGTAATCACAGTGGCTCTCCGTGACAGCGAGTTTGTTGAAGTGCCAAGTGCTGTAAAAAAAAATTGGACATTTCAAACACAGTCCTGCAAACACAACAGAGATAAAAGTTTAGCCTCTCATGGTCAAGAAGAGGAGACACTCGTCCAGGATGTACCACGCCCTGGAATTCCTCGAACTGCTAAAGCGGGTCCAACGCAACAAAGACACACTGAAGACAATGCTGGTACCGCAGCAGAACAATTTAGCCATGCCTTTTCACTGGCATACAATTCATTCTTTTATTTGTTTTATTCGCCCCCCAAAATACAAGTAAATACTATTTAAACAACCTATTATTGTGATTAATTTGATTATTTTTTCTAAGAAATTGACACCACTCATTTAAAGGTATTTGCAGATGGACAGAGAAAATAGGATTATCGGTAATCTTAGCTCTTTGGCAATCAAAGAGGATTTGACATACATACCTCTACATTCTAAACAATGTGAAACTGTGCTGTGCTGTGCTGTGCTGTGTATCAAACAAATGTGGACGGGTCGAGCAGGGAAGTATATCTGATAATGCCTGTGCTGGGATAAGACGCAAAATGGAGCTAAATATATATATATATATATATATATATATATATATATATATATATATATATATATAAATAAATAAATACCTTGTGATTTTATTGCACTGAATATTTTACTTCTGTCTATTCTCTACTACAATACAATGTGGTACTTTTCCCGGATTTGAAACAGACTGACTTCTAGGTTTATTCTTTGTTGTCAATATGGGGTGAGAGGGAAAGATAAAGAGAGAGAGGGGGAGGGGGAGAGAGGAGGGGGGGTCTATATATAAACACAGTCATGTGCAAAAGTGTGAACACCTCTGGTCTAATGGCACATTTCGCTTGTGAAAACAAACACATCCTCCACAGAGAACACACCTAAAAATGGCATTTTTCTGCAAATTTTAATGCAGAGTTTCTATTTATTTACTGAGTTTAACTTGTTGGGAAAAACATCAAATGTGAAATATGTCATAACTTTTGCAAAGGCCATAATTTATATATATATTTAAGCAACAGAACAGAAGAGGGAGTGTGTTATTGTGAATAACAACACGGCTGTGATTTGATTTTCGCAATAACACACTCCTCGAGTGTTCTATTGCTTTTATACAACAGTTATATAAATAAAGTAATAAATTAATAAACTGGGCCGTGAAAGTGGCGTTTAATATATTTTAATGTTCGCAGTTCCTTCCGCCAAATTATAGTTCCTTAACGAGCAGCTTGTTGCTACGTCAGAGTAACGAGCTCCGCTCACTCGCTGCACAGCCGGCAGTTCGTTCTCCAGCTCCACACAGACCAACTGACAGTCTGGGAATTTAGTGTAGTCTCATCTTCAAAATCTGACCAATTCGGCTGTCGGTCAAATGTGATCTTAAAAGCGTCCATTTTCTGTTTGTGTAAGAAGAAGTAAGAAGTAAAAACGTTCAAATGTCTTGAGCGTCTCCTACAGTTCTCAAAGTCGTTGCTTAGTAACAGCATCTCAGTGGAGTGATACAGCATTTGTGAAAAACCTGTGATGTTATGGCAAAATAACAGCACAGTTAGAACACCTCTCAACCAATCAGCTTACGTGGCCAGAACTAACTGTTGCATAAACAAACACACATTATTTTATATATATATATATATATATATATATATATATATATATATATATATATATATATATATATATATATATATATATATATATATATATATATATGTTTATTTATTTATTTTCTCCATATATAAATATGCAAATAAACAGTAATTGCTAAATCAAAATGAGCAGAAGTGTGTTCTCCATACAGGATATTTGACCTTATTTTCACCTTATTACCACTTAACCGCCATTATTACAGGATTTTGCTGTTAGCTGTTTATTCTGAACATCTAAGAATTACACTACGATTATAAAAAATAAGTCACGGTGGAAATGTAAAATAAAAAGAAGGCATATAAAGCAGAGGTTTCAAACTCATTTAGCTTGGGGGCCATTTATAGCATTTCACTTCTGCCAGGGGACCCATCCATTGTGAACACTGACTTACCCCTAAAACATATATAGTCATTTTCCTTAATAAAACTGGTAATAATATATAAATCAATTTGCCTAACCAGCGCAGCATTATTGTTTTTGTAAGTCACTCCTCTGTTTTATTAGGTGTACTATAAATGTTCTCAGTACTTGCCAGATACCTCAGCAGTATTTTTGGCTCTGTAGCTGCAGTAGAAACTGTGAAGATTGCATCAGTTAGTCTCAATTTGGCTCTTGCACCGTCTTTGATGATCCTGGTTGGGCTGCATACAATGGTAAATCAGCATATCGTTGAACATTATAACCCTGAAGTCATCATTTAGCAAAAACACTCTGCACTGTCACTAATATTATTGCGTATATTCCATACAAAGCCTTACAAAAAAGAAAAAGCCAAATTATAAAATATTGCCCAGCACAAAACCGTTTGCTATACCCTACAGTCACTGATCCTCAAATAGTGCAATGTGTTCTTCTATCATGCTGCTTTTTGGTGGAAAATGATCCTTATAATAAAAATCAACCATTTGAATGGATCTTCTACAGAATATCAATTTGTATTAGATGGTAACAACCAGTCTGAGACTAGATGCATGTTGAATTAAGGATGCAAACATATGCATGAATCTATTGTTCTCATCAGCCTTGAATCTTTAAACAAGTGGAAGAGGGAAAGATCTTGATCAAGCACAAGAGAGAGAGAGAGAGAGAGAGAGAGAAAAAGCTCAGTGTCAACACAATGGTGCTGACTTTGTAAGGGTAAGAAAATTCTAGATCCTTACATATAATCCATATGGGAAACACACAGTACTGTGCAGAAATCACTAGCTTTCATTTATTTAATTTCTAGTCAAAACATTAAATATTTAAAAGCTACAGAGAAAATGGGGCTCCTAACAACCACCTTGAAGACCTGGTAGACCACCAAAACTGTCCCCCAATCAGATAAACAGCACTTAAAGCTTTCATCTTTGAGAGAGAGGAGAAAATCAAGCTGCTTCAGATCTGAAAACATCCACAGGTGTTTCTGTCCATCCTTCCACTGTGAGAAGACGACTCAGCGCTACGGGTCTGAAAGGATGTGTAGCTGTCAAGAAGAACCTCACTGAGAAAAGGAGACGGACACACCAAACAAAGAAGCTGAACAATGGACTGACCACCCCAGAGTCCAGACCTTAACATCACTGAATGTGTTTGGGATTACTTGGATCATAGAAAGCAGAAAAGGCAACAAACTTCAAAGACTGAACTTTGAAGATGTGGTAAAACATCACTGCAGATTTCTTTGAAGAACCTGAAGCAGAAGCTGTATAGAAAATAAAAAACCTACACTGAATTTAACTGCTGAGGCTTCTATGTAATTTTCTGTTAAAAATATGTTTGTCTTTTTCCTGATGCTAACAATTAATATTTTGTTTTTTAAAGGGGCTTTAACTGGAAATTAAATAAGTGAAGGGGGGGTCTCTGACTTTTGCACAGTACTATACCAATACGCCCTGACACTGCATAAAAACAAGACTCTGTGTGAGAGAGAAATAGAAAGTGTGAGTTGTACTCATACAGCAGACACTTGCACACACCTTCACTGTCAGCCATATGTAGACTAATTCAAGAGCTCCCAGCGCTCAGAGGCAACGCAACATTGGGGGAAATTAATTTCAGAGCGTCATGAATTCCTTTTCATGATGACGCGCCTTGATGTAGGGAAAGATATCAAATCGGCCTGTTCGTTATGTTTCTTTTGAGTTGCCTTTCCTGAAAAAAGATAGGATGAATGACGGTCTTGTCAAACATCCCTGTTACATTATGTTTGTTTTCTTCGGGATCACCAGCAGAGAAAAAAGAAAAAAAGCTGACAAGCCTCCTCTCCGAACTGAAGTGCAGAAAGAGATGAAAAGTAATAAGCGTGATAAACAACAGTGAGCCGAGTGTTGCGATCCGGGTGGGGAGGGAAGCCTATCAGGCTGGCAGCCAAGGCAAGGCATGAGAAATGGCTGATTAGAATTCTTTGCACTCCAATTACAGTTTGTGGAAGGAGTTACTTGTTCACTCTGACTGAAGCCCTATCTGTCTCTAGTCTGACTTCAACACGCTCTGCATTGAAGCTGCAGCACAGCTTCTTCCGCCAACATAGAAAACCTACAGACTTTGAAAGTTAACTCAGATGCTAATGACACATACACCAATCAGCCATATAAGTGTGTGTGTGTGTGTGTGTGTGTGTGCATATATATATACATATATATACACACACACACGTTTGGAAGCCCCCATTTGACCCTGTTCTTCAATGTTCAGGACCCCACAGAGCAGAACAGGTACAATTTGGGTGGACCATTCTCAGCACTGTACTGAGCAAAGTACACACATATATATATACACATACATACATATATATATATATATATATATATATATATATACATACACACACACACACACACACACACACATACATACATATATATATATATATATATATATATATATATATATATATATATATATATATATTTATTTGTTAGCCCCCTTTCACCCTGTTCTTTCACCTGGGTGCTGGATCACAGTGACACTGACTAACGCTGTGGCGTTAGTGTGTGTTGCGCTGGTACGAGTGGCTCTCAAACAGCAGTGCTGTTCGATTTTTTTTTTTGTAAGTTAATATTATGGTTAATACTAAGCTTTATTTAATCAATTTAACAAACTGTGGAAAAAAAACAAAATGTGGCCTTCACTAAAGTTATGGTACATTTATTTTTTCCCAATATGTTAAACTCACAAATAAATAAAGATCCATGTTTTGTGCACAAATTGTGAAACTGCAGAAAATGCCATATTTAAGTGTGCTTGCTGTTGAGGAGTCTTTTATCAGCTAATGATGAGAACCTGTTATTTCTCTCTAGTTTCTAAGCTATTTCATTGCAATTTAGTCAGATTGTCTAGGTGTTCACCACAATATTACACAAAATAATTACCCAGTAATTTCCACACTTATTCAGACAATATCTAAAATCTGTTAGACCTTTCAGTGTCATTTATTCCAACTGTCTTGGAACTTACCATCATATTACCTATAACGATTACTCAGTAATTTAAAGTTTGATCTTCACCTGGTTAGTACCTACAACTGGGTACTGTAAAAGAAAGTGTTAAAGAAAGTGTTTTATCAGCACCGTTTTCGCAGGTTAAACCCACATAACCTGTTATCTCGTCCGATTTTACCATCCAAACAATATCGGTCAGGCCCTAGTTTGTAGCCCTCGTTTTCACTTTTTATGCTTCCCTTCTCTAAACCCTTGATGAAAGCAGGTCAGTCCAATTTCCCATTTCCAAGAAAAAGTTTGAAGCCGAAGTCAAAGGCAAAGACGAGTGGGTAACAAGAGCAAATTGGGGTTAAGTGCCGTACCCAAGGGCATGACGGCACTTAAATGCATTCTATTAAACCCACAGTTGCCAATTTGTTCTGTGATCCCCAATGAGCGCCTTCAGCGGCACCTGACACTGTTCTAAGACTGCCTCTTCCGTTTCAGTGACCCAAGAGTGCTGAGGCTGACCGAGCCCTTATGGCTGGCCGAGGATTTTCATTCACATTCAGGTTTCATTTGACAGTAACAGATGTGCAGTTGAAGAGTACACTGAAGAACACAGGGTGAGGATAGAAAAGAGAGCAAGTGCACTAACCTTGAAGCCAAACTGATGATGAGACAGCAGTCCAGTGTTAGGAGAAAGAAGTGAAGGGAGAAAAGCAGGGAAAGAGAAGGAAGGGAAGAAGAACAGACACAACACAAGCAAAGTTAGCATTAATTATCAGCAGCAAAGTTAAGATCTGAAGTGACAACAGATTAATACAGAAGAAGAGACACAGTGAGTGTGTGAAATAGATACTGACTCAATCCACTCAATACCCAATTCACAAACAGGCCTAACGACAAACAGCGATGATGAATGATCTGACCATTTTCAATACAACCACAGCAACACATTCCATACTGTGACAAAGACCAACATGCACACAGATGTGCTGCAGCTCAGAGACAGAATCACCAAAGGCTGCATGCAGAAAAACAGTTTGTCCAGCTAAATGACGGACAACTCCTTCTTTCAGGAATGATACGTGTCCACTTTGAACTTCGGTCCTGTTTTTTTCCTCCTTATTTATGCCACAAAGGGTTCTTTGAGTAATATTACTACATAATTAATTTTGGTTCTATAAAGAGCCTTGTTTGAAAAAGAGATTTGTGAGCATGAAGAACCATTTCAAGGTCACATAATGTATGTGTTTTATATAAATTTAATGGTTCTTCCTCGTACCTTTTCACTATGTGGAGATTTTCAACCCTTGCAAAAATGGTTCTACAAAGAACCATCCACAGAAAGGTTCTTTTGGGGGAAAAAAACTACTTTTGGTTCTCAAAAGTACCAAGTTTGAAAAATAGATCTGCAAGTGTGAAGAATCATTAAAGGGTTTAAAGAACATTCACATCATAAAAGTTTAAGGGTTCTTCTTAGAACTAGACATTAAGTGGAGGTTCTTTAAATTTTAAAAAGGTTCTTCTCCCTCACGCTTCACATTTCCAAAATGGTTCCCCAAAGTACCATCCACTGAAAGGAAAGGTTCTTCGGGGAAGAATATTTTTGGAACCCAGGTACCTTGAAAAACAGATTTCCAAGTGTGAAGAACTATTTGAAGGTTAAGAGAACCTCCACATAATGTACTGGGTTGTTCCTGGAACTTTACATTATGTAGAGGTTCTTTAAATTTTAAAAAAGTTCCTCACACTCCCACCTTATCTGCAAGAGTGGTTCATCTATTGAAAGGTTCTTTAGGGAAGAACTACTTGTGGTTCCATAAATATTCATGTTTTAAAAGAAGAGATTTGTAAGTGTGGACAATCATTTAAAGGTTTAAATTATAACATGCAAAGGTTCTATATCAATTCAAGCGTTGTTCCTAGAAGTTTACATTATGTGGAGGTTCTTTAAAGTTTAAAAAGGTTCTTCTCACTCACACATCACATTTCCAAAATGGTTCCCCAAAGGACCATTCATTGAAAGGAAAGGTTCTTCAAGAAAGAATATTTTTGGCACCCAGGTACCTTGAAAAACAGGTTTTTGAATGTGAAGAACTATTTACAAGGTTTAATAGTTTAGAAGGTTTAGAAGGTTTGTTTACAGAACCTTCACATAATGTACTGGGTCATTCCTGGAACTTTACAATATGTAGAGGTTCTTCAAATAATAAAAAAAGAAGTTCCTCACACTCCCACCTCATTCGCAAAACTTGTTCAACTACTGAATGGTTCTTTTGGAAAGAACTACTTATGGTTCCATAAATAATCATTCTTAAAAAGGAGAGGTCTATGAGTGTGGAGAACCATTTAAAGGTTTAAAGAACAAAATGTAAAGCTTGTTCCTAGAACGTTTACATTATGTGGAGGTTCTTTAAACTTTGAAAAGGGCTCCTCACACCTCATTTGCAAAAAATGTCTCATCCACTGGAAGGCTCTTTAGGAAACCAAAAGTGGTTCTATGGTATTGTGCAAGGTTCTTTAGGTAAGAACTACTTATGGTGCCATAAATAATCATGCTTAAAAAAAGAGGTCTGAGAGTGTGGAGAACCGTTTAAAGAATAAAATGTAAAGGATCCATATCAATCTGAGAGTTGTTCCTAGAACGTTTACATTCTGTGGAGGTTCTTTAAACTTTAAAAAGGGCTCCTCACACCTCATTTGCAAAAATGGCTCATCCTCTGGAAGGTTCTTTAGGAAACCAAAAGTGGTTCTACGGTATTGTGCAAGGAACCCTTTCCGTGCCGTTATTTTTTATGAGAGTCTTTATTTCAAGCTGGATTCCTCGTTTACACGCTCCGAGCTCATCTGCCAGTTTCAGCTCCCTCTTTGGCGACATGCATCTTCCTAAACCTCAGCATTTCAAATGCAATCCTCAGTAATTGCCATTGCATTTGGGAATAAATATTCCAATGCCACAATTCAACCTATGTTCCTTTCATGGGTCTTTGACGGCACATTTGAATCAGGGCTGCCTCCGCTCCACTGATCTGCAGCCAGAGAACTTCTACTTTTCCTCCTCTCCCTCTCTCTCCCTCGTTCGCACACATACAGCCACACGCACAGAGACAGAAAGAGAGTCGGGGTAATCCTGACTGAGAACACGAGCTGCACTCCTTTAGAACAACAGCACACAACAACAGCTTCCATCTGCCACACTCGTCTTGATTACAGGCACAAGACGCTAACGGATGGAGAACTGTCACAATAACTTTGCCTCAAAATCCACGTCGAAAGTCAAACTCCGCCGTGCCAGGGAGCTGTGACAGTGCCATCTGAAACAATGGGAGGCTTTTGAGGGAGCTGAACCTCCAGTGCGCTTTTGAGAGTGTACGGCATGCCGCTTGGTAATTAGCTCTGGTTCTGAGCGCTCCGGTTCTTAACTGCCAGTGTTTATTTCCGAACCCCCTTGTTTCCATCCTCGTGCATGATGTATAGGGCTGAGCATTTCAAATGCAATCCTTTGTTCCTAAATCTGGCGGTAGAGAAGGAGACAGAGACGGCTGCTTGACTTCATTTCACCGAGTCACTTCACATCCATCCAAAGGCACTGCTACAGGCCTTGCCGTCTATGGAGTCCCAGCAAAGAAGAAGCTTTGATTAGCTGAATGGAGTGACATCTAGCTGCAGCCCCGCAGACCAAGCCCCAAGCCTGAGCTTTAGTGGAAGAAGATATCTACTGTGTCCCTTTTGGAACAAGATATAGCCACTGTATTGGAAAAGTTAACAGCATCACATCTGTAAAATTTCTATAATATTTTTTCTTTGAAGGATTCTTTGCATGCTTATCAAAGCATGCCACTTTGTTTCACCCTTTATTTTGTGATGTAGCACTGTCTTGACAATCACCTGACCTTATAAGTCACCCAAAACATTTTGTGTCAAGTCAAATGGCTCTTTCCTGTCAGAGTAGGGGGTCCTTGGCCAACAAAACTAATTAGGTTCTGCAGAAGTCTGAGTTCCTTGAGACCAATAACTCAATAACCCTACCCTAACCTTAGACATTTCCACAAATGCGAGTCAAGGCTCAAGCATTTTAGAGAATTTAATTAAGTCTTATTATCTGCTGCAGGCACTCCATTGTACCAAAAGTAAAATCTACTTAAAACTGTCAGATTTGGCATGGCTTCAAATAAGGAGCCATTCATTACAAAAAACCTTCAGTCTAAAGGACAGAACTGAAGCACTCATGCAGCAAATATGATGTTCGAAGGAAAAAAGCAAAACAACATGAAATAAGTGGTTAGTCTGTGATTTGTATAGCAAGTATGCTTGCTAGCTAGTGTAATACCTAATCTAGCTGGTGTTGTAACACTAAAAATTCAGCTAGATAAGCCGACAACTTCAGCCAAATAAGCTAGCAGAAGGTTAGTAGATGGTTAGTACATGCTAACCAACCAGGTGCTTTGCCTCTTTCCTTTAAACATCGTACTTACAGCATATAGCACTTGATTTTGTCTATTAGACTCAAGATTTGTCTATAATGGAAGGTTCATTATTTGAAGCTGTATCAAATCTGATGCTGCTTTAAGCTTAGAAGAATGAAAATGCAGTGAAAATTGTGCATAACTAGCAAAACTGACGTGCAAAATAGAAAAAGTATGAAGGTTGGTGATGCTGATTAAATCGTTTTTTGTTTTTCTGTTTTTTCTTTAGCCCATATTTGTTTTTCCTCAGGTTGAAATTTAGTCTTGCAAGTCAGCCAACATGTCCCCATCTCTGCATAACCATAGCCCTAATCCTAACGTTAAGCCTTTTAATGTGAAGGACCAAATAGCATCTGCCCAAACGGGGGCTTCTTTCAACCAGTCGAGGGCTTCACAAGGTTGGTTTGCTGGGCTGCAGCAGGATACCACCTAACAAACACCCCTGTCACAATGACACCGGCTCCTACTGAGCAGCTCCTGGCTTGAGCTCTGAGATCTGGAACTGTCTCACAGTGAGTTTGTTTACATGCACTTAATGATCTGATAACTGCAGAAAATCTGATTTTGTCAGTAACTTGAGTAATCAGATAATGGGAACACTCCGGGTCTACATAAGTCAGACAGTAATCAGATTTCTGCTTTGCCACCAGCCAATAAACTTACAGAAGAAGTTGTGACATAAACGTAACATAAAACTCGAACTTCATGCCGTGGCTTATTTAACACACGTCACTTTACCTGGAAATACGAGCATACATCTTCTAGAAGATGAAGAATTTATTTATTTTTTTTTATTTCATCAAGATTGTATTTTGTTTCAGCATCGCTCTGAAAGTGTTTTGCTGCGTCTCGTGGCGACGCTGCTCACTTATTTCCGGTACTGCCGTTTGTTTCACACATGCACAGACTGAGAAATCCGAAAGAAATCAGAGTAAGAGTCTACATGCACTGAGAAATCTGATTACTGAGCTAAAATCCAGCCTCTTTATCAGATTTCTTTATCGGATTTCTAGACCTTTCCCCAATCTAAGAAATCAGAGTATGCTGTTTACCTGACCATTTAAATAATCAGATAACTGCAGAAATCTGATTATGATTGGTTTATTGAGTGCATGTAAACGCATTCAGTGATATTGGGAAAAGGCCTGACTGAGTGTGCAGCTGAGCGCACTACAGGCAGTGCACCCTGTCAACATCAATGACCCCTGGGCCTCCTCACCCTCAGGCCCAGTCCACTCTCTCCAACTCCCCCTCATTCCTTTGTGCTTACGTTCGGCACAACCTCAATTATTCATTTGAACTTATTTATTTATGCAAGCCAAGGCAAGATGAGCCTTTATATTTGTTGCTAATTTATTATCTCAATTATACATGTTTAAAACACAGACAGCTCGACGCATGCTGAAACGCCAGGGACAGACTGTGGCAAACACACACACGCACACACACACATTCTCCTGACAGCGCATGCAGAGTAGGTTGGAGGCAGAGTGAAATAGCAGGTGAGGTGGAATGAAACAGCAGGGCTGGAACTTCACACTCATCCAGCATGCACTCACAGCATGAAGACTGTCCCTGCAGGGACAAAATGCACATCATTATCACGAGTTCAGAGCAGAGCTGATATTCTGCAAATTCAGCCCACGCTGTGATTCTGAGGGGTCAACGACAGAATGGCACAGCGTGGATTGTGGCGCATTTAGAAGATCGCACAATTGGCTTTTCGTTACGCTAGGCTTGTAACAGAGCATCTACAGGATAGTGGTGGGCAACACAGATAAAATATTACATCACAATATTATAAGGCATTTTTGCAGTACAGAGTTCATATCATGATGTTACATACATTTCTATGGGCTGGCTAACTTGGAACAGATATAATGCTTGATTAAAACAGTAGCATGTCAGATTTTAGTTTCTAAAAATAAAAACAGAATAAAAATTTAAAACTAAGAAATATATACACCGATCAGGCATAACATTATGACCACCTCCTTGTTTCTACGCTCATTGTCCATTTTAACAGCTCCACTTACTATATAGGTGCACTTTGTAGTTCTACAGTTACAGACTGTAGTCCATCTGTTTATCTGCATACTTTGTTAGCCCCCTATTACCCTGTTCCTCAGTGGTCAGGACCCCCATGGACCCTCATAGAGCAGGTACTTTGTGGGTGGTGGATCATTCTCAGCACTGCAGTAACACTGACGTGGTGGTGGTGTGTTAGTGTGTGTTGTGACACTGTGTCCACTCACTGCCACTCTACTGGACACTCCTACCTTGTCAGTCCACCTTGCAGATGTAAAGTCAGAGACAATAGCTCATCTGCTGCTGCACAGTTTGTGTTGGTCATCCTCTAATCCTTCATCAGTGGTCACAGGATGCTGCCCACAGGACGCTGTTGACGGTTGGTGGACTAATCTCAGTCCAGCAGTGACACTGAGGTGTTTGAAAACTCCAGCAGCACTGCTGTGTCACCAACACACCACCACCACGTCAGTGTTACTGCAGTGCTGAGAATGATCCACCACCCAAATAGTACCTACTCTGTGAGGGTCCATGGGGGTCCTGACCACTGAAGAACAGGGTAAAAGGGGGCTAAAGAGTATGCAGAGAAACAGATGGACTACAGTCTGTAACTGTAGAACTACAAAGTGCACCTATATAGTAAGTGGAGCTGATAAAATGGACAATGATCGTAGAAACAAGGAGGTGGTCATAATGTTGTGCCTGATCGGTGTATAGGAAACATTTTTATTGTGCAAAATAGTAGAAAAAGCAGAATTTCGCTGGGTCTAGTAAAACCAGTGCTAAAAAATCATGTCTGAATTTCTGAACTCTTTTGTCTCATATTTTCAGTCCATACACTCTGCTTACATCTACAGTTGTCAGGGGCTGCTGGCATTTGCTTAGTCTTTGGTAAGTGCTTCTCGATATCAGCAGCAGATGAGAAGCCGGTGATGGTGAGCAGTTAGATCCCATTGTTTTGAACTAAACGCGTCCCAAAATCCCACTGATCAGTGTGTAACATTCAGTGTGTAACATTAAGCATTGTCACTACTGAGAGACATATCTTCTGCAATTAAGTAAATATATATATTTTTTTGCATTTTAATGAACAATATTAATATTTTATGTGTGCACATCTGTTCAAATCACATCTGTGCTAGTCATGTCATGTCATGTACTGGTTAGAGTTTGAGTTCTGCTCAAAATTAGCTAAAATTGTCACAACCGAAACATTTGATTATGTTCTGAAGCCATGATTACTGCATGTGTAGTGACAAAACGGACAGATTAATCATTTACATCAATAAAATAAACAAAATTAAGGTCCACAGTCACTCAAAACATAAGGATTTTAGTCTAAAGTCAATTCGGTAGAATGAACCGTGTAGTCTGAGAGCTGTGAATGACCTGAATTGTACTTTATTCTCTCCAAATGCTGCTGTAGTTTTATGAGGAGAGGTTCACTGCCAGACTGTGTGAGTAAGGTAGTATGAAAGGGTGAGTTAGTGAAGCAAATGAAACAATGAGGGCTGGAGAACTTGTGAAAGAGAAAGTGCGCTGCTTGAGGAGGTGAGGTGCAGTCTAGTGCAGTGGCGTGCCATAATATGCCTTGACCACTCACTTGCCCAGGTAGTCCCACATTAGCCCCCCAATTTGTTGTGGCACAGGGTCTGTCACCTGCTGAGGCGCGGAGCGCAATGAAGCCACTGGCGATGGCTGTCTGTCAGTGGAGTCACACATACACGCATACGTATAGATATGATGGCCGATGGTTGCACAGAGCAGAAATAAAATGACAGACAGTACGGTTGACGGAGGATGCAAAATGATTTCAAGAGAAAACCAAAAAAAGAGATGAAACAATTATACAACATTCACGCAGAAGCAAAACCCACAACACACAAAGCAAGGAGAGTACAATAGTTAATACTTTGGTAAAAGACAGTAGGGAAAAGATACAGATAACCATGTGGACTTCACAGACACACATTCGTTAAACGTATCGCTGCTGTCGGATCAAAACCTCTGATCTCCAAAATGATAACTTTACAGGAGAAAGAAAAAACATACTTTTAATGTTAATGTAAGTCAATGGAACCAGACATTTTTCCAAGTCTGTTCATCTTGAAATCTACACACAATATAAAGGACAGTAGGTATTTTCAAATTATGTCAAAAACTGAAAAAAAGGTTTTGATCAGACAGCAGCGACATACAGCAACATACTGACTAACTGACTGATATGTAGGGCAGAGCAGGTCACAATCTAACCCATTTTGGTTTCTGTTACATATTTTTAAAGGTATTTGAGAAATATCATTTTTATGTTCAATTTATGTTCACATTTCTCAGCTACAAACAGAAACAAAAATGTTTCAAGGACCTACTATTTAAGAGCAATTCAGTTAACAGCAGCAAACATTATACTAATAACCCCAAAAAAGCCCCTTAGGCAGATTTAATCATAACAGACTGAAAGGCTCGTTGTAACAGTCACAAAAAAGTCTGATAAATTAATGCAAACTCAATTCAATACAATTCTATGTGGTTTGAACCAGATGACTTTTCTAACCTATACCGAGAAAAATGCTAATATATATTATCAGTGAAAAGAGGCTGCGTCAAACGTGGCAAATTTTGACCACAAAGTAGAAAAGAGGACACATTTTATTGACACGACATCTATCAGCATGTTTTTATGAATCTGTGCATACAATTAAAAAACAAACTGACTGCTGAATTTATAGGGGAGGATGTGGATTTCTCTCATCATTTATTTTAGGAGGCTTGGTTGTAACACTATTAAAACTGACCTCGCTGTGTGGAGGCTGTACTTTAGCCTGGCTAGCTCTCACTGCTTCAAAACAACGCCGCATCACAGCCACCAAGACGGTGATTAAAACAATGGAGGAGTGAATTCTGTGACTCATACACACTTTTATGGTCTTCAAGGTGAATCTCAAGAAATATCTGTCTGACTGTTGTCAGTATTCACAGATGACACTGCTATGGGAAAATGAGAACGTGACTAAAAGCACACTCTTCTTTAATCTGTTTGACAACATAAAATATCAATGACACATTAGTAGGGTTAGTTTGTGCCCCGCTCCCACATACAACACTTTCTCTCATGGGTAAAAACGCCAAGTACTGTATTTGAGGTTTCTGAAGCCTCTGTGGAGCTCTGCTGTAGGTTTGAGAGAATCAGTGATGGGCTGAAGTCTGTTTAGTAGATGTAATACAGAATAGCTTCAAGGAAACTCTCCAACTGACACACTGCAGGAGTGAATAGGTGTATATTTACGAGAGAAATGTAAGTACACTTCTATATGTACGGGAAATGTGAGTATGCATCTATATTGCTACTGTTGGAACAAAACCTCAATCTCCAAAATGATAACTTTACAGGAGCAGGGAAAAACATATCTAACTTTTAATGTAAGTCAATGGAACTAGACTTTTTTCCCAAGTCTTTTGGGGCCGTTTTTTTTTTGGTCCATTCATCATGAAATTTACACACAGTGTAAAGAGCAACAGGTATTTTCAGATTATGTCAAAAACTGAAAAACGACAAAAATGGAGATACGAGGTTTTGTTCCAACAGCAGTATGATGTACCGATATCAATTTCTAAAGTAGTCTTGGGACACTCAATTTGTATCTTGTTTATTTATTACTTTCCAGCTGAAGTTGTTATTTATTGTCATTTATTCACTCGGATCCATCAGAAAAGATAGTGATAACGATCAGGTTTATTAACTGAAGCCGAAAATGATCCCAGTAAATCACTGAAAACATAAGTAAGGCAAGTAAAAGTAGCATTAGACAGACAAACATTAGTGTCTCTTTTCATTTTTAATAGATTAGAATTCCCGGGTTTTATTGAGGTAAGTAGTTTGTTGCATATTCTTTCTTTTGAATGATGGATCAAGTCTTCCAAGCATGGAGGGCATGAGTTTGCGCAACTAATGGACTTTGGCTCTTTCCGCCACATAATTATGTTTTTTCACACTTGCTCACATATACATACATATACATACATATATATATATATATATATATATATATATATATATATATATATATATAGGTAGTTGCGCAAACTCATGCCCTCCATGCTTGGAAGACTATATATATATATATATATATATATATATTATTTGAATCGGTATTCAAGTTTTCTGCAGTAATATCTTTCAGAAAGTTAATCAAGTTAATAAAGTCAGGTATGTTGAATGGTGGCTTTCCAAGAGCAGGACTGGATCTCTGGTTTGAACACAACATTTGGATTGCATTTGTGCATTTGGATCAGTATCCCAACATTTGTTTTGAAGTATGTGAAAGTCTTCTAGTTTGCTAATGTTCAGCTTGACCTAAAGTACAGACTGATGAGATATAGCTGGAATGATGTACCTTTGAATGTGATAAAGCTCTTTTCCCTCAACATATTAACAAACAAATAATTATTAAAAAAATAATTCTGATAGAGGCGTCCCGACTACTTTTGAGCACTGTACATGCACTAAACATGCTGCGTGGAAGCGCGTACCTCTCCAGCTCACTGATCTTGCGGTCCTTGTCGTTTTTCTCATTCTCCATCTCTCGGAGGATCTCCAGCAGACGGTCCACTTCGGCCTGAGCCTTCCCAGCATCCTCTTTGTGGCGTGCTACCTCCTGCTCCAGTGTGCTGATGCGCTCTGACAGCTCTGTGTTCGCCTGAGCCTCTACAGCTGCTGTCTGAGCCTAAACATAAAAAACATGGTTCAGAGATTAACAACACAGGCACTATCATGTTATGACATTCTCTGCTTTTTAACCCAAGTGCAGTAATGGAAGCAATCTGGGATAATAAAGCTGCTCGGGATCATCATCCAACAGTGTGGTCTCTTATAAAAAAAATGTCACGAATGAAAATGATCTTCAAAGCTGAAAGCAATTCGCGGGTGCCTGCTGCTCCTCAGTGCCTTTTACATCAGGTTCCGAAGGCCGAGTCAATGAGTAGCTGGCTGGCATTTGTGCCCGAGAGTGGCCTGGGCAGCGTCATAGATGGGCGATGTGAGGGTGGAGGCGCCAAACGCCCACTTGCACCTGCAGCCTCTGTGTCACCTCGCCCATGACATCACAACCGGCCAACTGTATTTAGAAAAGGTATGCGCGCAGTGGAAACCCAATTACACTCATGTCGTCAAATTAATTAAGAGTTCCTTCAGCAATTACAGTCAGATACAAAAATAAAGCACTCTAATAAAAGCTGCAGTGTCCTTAGCCCATTAATATAGCTGCACTTACAAACCCAAACACTGTACAAGCCAAGCATCACCTCTAATACACTACACAGACTGTGTGGCTATCATCAAGATCATTTGGCTCATGCAGGACATGACAATTCAGTAACAGCACACAAAGACTGCACATTATGGTGCTGCATAGCAGGGCACAGCTAAAGCAGGCGCAGCACATAGCAGAGCACACAGCAATTCGGCTCGAACGGCATTGCACAAGAGTGTCTGGGCTCCGGGTGGCCGCTGCAGGCCTCTGCTTCTTCGGGCTGGCACGGCGTGAAAGGGGCCTGTTCTGTTTTATTGGGGGATATTATTTGAAGGTGACGTTTAGGCCCCTCTAATTTGCTTTTTTAATGTCTCGGCCTGAGGTTGAGGAGGTTTCCACACCGACCGCCAAGAGCACGTCGTCTGCGGGGGAGGACTTTGAGACAAGCCAGCATGTGTGTATGTGCGAGTGTCTATGTGTTTGCGTCTGCGCAGCCTGGAACAGGAATGATAAATCTGACACGAAAATGTATTAACTATCCATAACCGTGGAGCTATCATCAAGATGATTTGGCTTCCTGTGTACACAGAGACTGGAAGGGCCATCAGTTACGGGCAGGACAAAACAAAATAGCGTCAAGCACACATGCGAAACACACGTACACTCACACGCATACATGTTTGAATCGTAGATGTATATATCTAGATCGCCAACAGAGGGAGCACTACTGAAGCCACTGCTCCAGTTGTACATACCCCCTAGAATTAAGTGTTCCCCATAGACTTGCATTGATTTTCAGATTTTTTTTTTCTTTAAAAGGGACCGTTAAGACTCGTACGCATTAAAATAGTCTACAATAAAATTTTGATGTATAAAAAATGGAAATGTTTTGTATATTTTAAAAAACATGACAAATAGGCAAAATCCTTCTACTAGTGGGTTGCAACTATCATTGTGCTGGACTTCCCAACAGAAAATAAGACAATCAAAAAGTTTCTCTCTTAGGTAATGTCACTCTCTGGCTAAAGTTGGTGGGGCTGAATGATTTATTTGCATTAAACTAGATATTTAGCACACTGTTCCTCACTCAGTGGACAATAATTGAAGCTGCAACAAAAACAGCAGCCTATCAGTAGAGATTCTGTCTATTTTTACAAATAAAAAAAATATTTTGCTTGTTTTATTCAACATATTTTAATAGTACTGGACACGTACACCACATTGGGGTGTATATGTCTTCACTGTCAGCCTTCTCTTCATGATATCTATCAGAATCGAATGTATTTTTGTTTTCTGTAGATCACATCATTCATAACAGAAGGCATTTTTTTTTTTAAAAATTGTTTCATCAACAAAATGTTAATCAAAAAAGTAAAATTGGGCCAACAGAAAGGACAGAAAGACAATTAGGAGATTTAGTTTATTTTAGAGAGTTAGTTTATTTTACTTCACGTAACTTCATATAAAAGTTAGTTTAATTTTATTGTAATTGCTCTTGTGAAGAACTCAGGAAGACTAGTAACCACTTTGTGGAAGCTAATGGGGATCCAAATAAAGAATAAAGAAAATGAGAGAGAGACTGGGATAAAGAGGAAGAGAGTCTGACGAGGAAGGAAACTGCTTTCATAACTCTGGTTATTAGCAGGGCTGTTAGAGCAGCTGTGTTTGCTCTTGGGTCCAATGGAAGCTGTTGGTGTTGGAACACTAGTAGGGTCCAAGCACACAGCCCCATAAATAAGGGAAACACACAGTTTTGCTGATAGGAAACAAGTTACGTCCGTGAGGTCATGGATGAAATACAAAGGGTGTACAAAATAACAGAAACATCACATGAAAAACTCACCAATTTTATCTTGCCATATAGGTGCGCTTTGTAAGTTTACATTTACTGACTGTAGCCCACCTGTTTATGGATAATGTAATCAGCCCCCCCTCTACAGCATCTAACAATGGAGAAGGACCACCATAGAACTACCACTGACCATACAGTGGTACTATGGTCAGTTGTCTACGCTCAGTAACTGTAGACCTACAAAGTACACTTATATGGTACATGTACCAGATAAAATGGTCAATGAGTAAAAGTGTTTCATGGGATGTTTTGGTTATTTTATTGAGTCAGGCTGCACTGCTGTAACAGAAGTGAGCGGGT
Source organism: Colossoma macropomum (assembly GCF_904425465.1). Classification (NCBI taxonomy): domain Eukaryota; kingdom Metazoa; phylum Chordata; class Actinopteri; order Characiformes; family Serrasalmidae; genus Colossoma; species Colossoma macropomum. The sequence continues at coordinate 57,430,310 of NW_023494792.1, read as the reverse complement.
GGTAACTGTCAGCTTAACAGTCTTTACAAAGACAGGCAAACAAGCACAAAACCCACTCACTTTTGGTGCTTTATTGGTGAAATTTTCTGCAATGCTGACAAATCTGTGGGGCCTCTATATTGGCTTTCATGCTTGTATGCCCATCTTAGTAATGCTTGTTAAGCTGACAGTTACCAACTGCTCACTTCACAGAATATGAATTGATAAATTTGAACCAAAAAAAAAAAATCCAGAAACCATCATGGTTAAAATAAAACATGCAAAATCCAAACTTCTGGTCTGGCTGTAAGTTACAGGACTGTTAACTCTCTCTCTCACAGTTAGACTGTAACCTCTCTCTCTCTCTCTCTCTCTCTCTCTCTCTCTCTCTCTATCTATAAATACATATATACATATAGATAGATAAATGCGCACAGGCAATAGCTACAGCATCCCTATGTATTTTTGTGTATGAGGTGCTAGGCAGAGAAGCAGTGGGGACACTTGACCGGGTGGGTCATTCAGGGTAAAGTGCTGGGTGTCTGGTGTGCCTGTCTACTTCTATTTATTGAACAGCTCCATGGTCCTCCAGTGCGCTGTGTGTTTTAAGCGCCAGGCAGACACCTCGCTACACGAACACGCCTTCCGCTCACAGAGGACCGGCCAGGACCCCGGTCGCCGTTCTGTCTCGTCCAATCACAGCAGACGCCCACTGTGCTGTCAGCGAGTTATCACTTACACGCTTTTTATATGAGACCCTGCGTGAACAGACAACGCACATGGCCAACACTTTCATTGCTCTTGGAGCAAAGGATGGCGTCTGGATATACAGACAAAGCTGTGAAAGGAGAACTTAGGGTAGATCAGAGGGACTGCGATACACAATACACCACTGTGCACAGCTGAATTTCCCATGGATTAACGTTTCTTCCAGTGCTGAGGAGTCAGAAAGCTGCAATTACACACTCACCTTTTGACATTTGAGGCTCATAACTACCACATATACATGAGTGCTTGTGCAGATTTGTGCAGATAATCGTATACTGTACAAGTCTACATACACAGAGTTGCCATTTCTTAGGTTCATCTTCTTTGAAGCAACACTGACTGGCCATTTTATCAGGGACACATACCATATAGGGGCAATTTGTAAGTTTATAATTCGCTGCTGTTGGAAGAAAACCTCATATCTCCATTTTTTTCAGATTTTTACATAATTTGAAAATGCCTGTTGCCTTTTTCATTGTGTGTAAGCTTCACAAACAATGGACCTAAAGAAACGGCCCAAAATGACTTGGGAAAACATCTGGTTCCATTGACTTACATTAAAAGTAAAGTAGGTTTTTTCCTTTTCCTATAAAGTTACCATTCTGGAGATACAAGCTTTTCTTCTGATAACAGCGAATTACTGTAGGCCATCTATTGCGGCATAATTTGACACCCCCTCTACCCCATCGATCAATAGCAAGAGATCACCATAGGATCACCAATATGACCCAGGATTTGTCAAAACCCGTATCAATAAATCACACAATGCCTTTAATATAAGTGCACAGTCACTGCCATATAATTTTGAGGTCAAATAGTCAATTGAAAGATTAGATTCATTATTAATAATTATTAAGAATGCATGAGTGAATAACAAAGAGAACACCGAAGCGGTCAGCTTTATTTTCCGGAATATAGAACAGCTGTTCTCGAAATAAAGGAGATAAGGTGTCTCCCATTAGTTCTGTGTCATGTTATCAGCTGTTCACAGGTACTTAGCTTGCTGACTCAACCATATCAGTTGCAAAAAATGAGTGAACTATACCACCAGGGTCCAAAATTAACAACCGCCAAGCACCAAACTCATGCAGGTTTTCTGGCTAGCATTAAGTTTTAAACAAGCATTAAGATTTGATATATTGTAACTGGGTTTTTCCAATGTTCCAGGTGCTGTTTGATTGCTGATTTAAAAAAAAAAAAGTATAGAAGATGATATAAAATCTGTATTGGACTGAAAGTTGCAAGAGTTCACTTAATATCTGTAAAATGATCGTTAAAAACACCAACAAGCCAGCTGTCCATTTCAATATTAATGCAGGAATGTTTTAATTTTCTCTGCGAGTAGCCCACAACACATTTCTTACTAATGCTGTATGCTGTAGTTGAACAGTGATACAGTTATACAGTCATTCAGTTAGGGTCTGAATTTACAGGGGGAATTCCATCAATTTTTCAAAGTATCTGCATAATTTAGTCATTAAGATGAAAACAGTCAATCAAAATGGTTTAATGTGAAATGGTGCACTGTAGAGAAACTTACTGACTTGTGATGTCTACAACTCAAATACAGCCATTTTATTTAATATCCCAAATGACTAGTGAATCTACACGTCTTCAGAGTTTTTACGTGTAATGTTGATAATGGTAAAATAGCGGTAAATCTCTGCCGTGAATGGCTCTTAAAAAATAAATTTCAAGCCAAAGTCTTCTCTTCACTAGGCCGCACGTTTGTAACAATTTCATGTAATAACTTCCTATGAGGGAGGTTTTCGAGGCATTATGAGGCATTATGCTTTGGACGTCTGGTTCCTATCAGCACCACTGTGAACAATTCTGATTCAGTAAGTTTCTCTAGAACAGATCAATTCACATCAAACCAATATAATAAATTTGTTCACATCCTAATTCGTGGAATTCCCCTTTAAAACCTGGCTGAATATGGTAGCACTATTTAACGACTGACATTATTGTTGTTCACAGCGATTAGCCAATAATGTGTTGAACACCAGATGAGATGTTTTTAAATTGGCAATTCAAACAGTCTTGTGAAAACATTTGATTGCCCCAGTTACTGAAATCCACTCACTATAACTTAATAAAACTAACTATAACTGAGTGGAAGCATTTCAGCGTAATTTATTCATTTAGTTAGGTTTATGTTGAGATGTTCACAGAATAGAGACAATGTCAATTATGTAGCGGGTAGCGGAAATATTACACACTTAAAAATTATGGTTCTTCAAGGGTTTTTAGTAAGGAAAATGGTTCTATATAGAGCCATGAACATTTAATGAACCTTTTGTGTGATTAAAGGGTTCTTTGCATCATGAAAGAGTTCTTCAGATTGATGGAGAACATGTTGTAGGTGTTTCTATACAGAATCTTTTTTAAAAGGGTTCTATATAGCACCAAAAAGGGTTCTTCTATTGTTACGATGTCAGGGTTGTTACAATAACAGAACCCTTTCTGGTGCTATTTAAAAACCTTTTCAAAAAGGCTCCACATAGAAACATCTACAGCATGTTCTCCGTCAATCTAAAGAACCATTTCACTATGTAAAGAACCATTTAATCACGCAAAGCGTTCTTAAGACTGATGGAGAATGTGCTGTAGGTGTTTCTATATGGAATCTTTTCGAAAAAGGGTTCTACATAGCACCAAAAAGGGTTCTGCTATTGTAACACGTCAACAGAAGAACCCTTTCAAAAAAGGTTTTACACAGAACCATCTACAACACATTCTCCATCAATCTGAAGAACCATTTCACTATGCAAAAAACACTTTAGTCATACAAAGGGTTCTTTAAGTGTTGATAACTCTACATAGAATCATTGAAGAACCATTATTTTTAGGTGTGTAGATGAGGGTGGAGAAAAAGCAAGCCGTCTAATTGCTGTGGTTAATAATGTAATAGCTACATCAGGTCAAACGTTGATCTACATAAAATACCTGGTGCTTCTGATTAAAAGGACCAACCAGCCTACCACCTTCTGGTAGGCTGGTTACACCTCTGATAAAATGACCAATAAGTGTAGATATAAGGCAACTCAGTGCAGTGTATATGTAAAATTGCAGCCATTCTAATATTAACATGGTGGCCTATGCGCAGTAGGGGCTGGAAACCACACGGCATAGTTGAGCAGGGCAGTTAAAACAGATGCACAGATATGAGGCCACATCACAGCACACTGCAAAATATGTAAAAACGCAGAGACATTAAACCCACTTACAACAGCGGATCACTCGGAGCCTTTAGATAAGGAAAGAGCTCATGCATGCAGGCCTCAAACACCCTGAAGATCTTCAATCTCGCTCACTTTCTCTCTCTCTTTCACACACAAAACAAACTTCACATAAGCCTCAAGCTCATGCAAGCAAAGCCCCACAACTCACACGTTCATAAGATTCCTTTGCAGCCACACGCACAGAGCTAAGGGAGGATTTCCACACCGGGATGCACTTACAAGATTGGAGGGATGGCCTGACATGTGCTCAGTGTGCTTTAGGAAAGAAAGAAGGGTCGGGGGAAGGAGTTGGAGGGAAAGGGGTCCAGAAAGTGATGATCAAAGGAAATTAAGTTAACATTATATAGGATGTAATAAAGGAAAAAAAGAGGACAGGAGGTGGACAAGAGAGAACAGACACAGAGCAAAATGACATGAGGTGTGAGCATGAGAAAGAAAGAGAAACAGGGAGACTGAACACAGAGACGATAATGGCATTTGAAAGAGCACACGTTGACATCACAGCGTTTCAACTGTGTCACCTCAGATGCAGAAGGGGGTGGAATGCACCTCTAAAGGAGTGATGGGTATGGAGAATGACGGCACACTGCTAGAATATGAGACACGTTGCAGCAGAAACACAGCATGGCAACTGTCAACACCTGCCTGCGATCTCCTCATCAGCAGTAAGGTTATTTGCTACTCGGGTGAGCTAATCAGTTCAGATGTCTGATCTCTCCCTCTCACCTTCTTGAGCTGATTCTCCAGCTTGATGCACTCCTCTTTCTTCTGCTCAAGAGCAATCTCAAGAGTCTTGAGCTTGGAGTCCTTCTTCAAACCAGAGGAGGCCAGAGATGAGGCGTGCTCCTTCAGATCCAACAGAGTCGTCTGGGGGGGGGGGAAAGGAAAACGGAACAAGACTTAATTAACCATTTATAACACAATGTCATCGCACAGTTTAAAAGAAAAGTAACATTTTTGTGGCTTTTTCTGAAATAAAAGAGTTTGATGTAGTACGTATTCAGTCCATGTAGTCCATACATAGAAATTACACCGCAAAAACAGCTCGTTTTGAATTCACTGTCACAAAAAACAGCGCACTTAAAACAAGCTGTAGAATTTTTTGGTAACACTTTATTTGGATTGCCCACTTTAGATGCTTTTTAGATACTTAATTAAATTTTCATTCAAGGTACATTCGACTAAATTTCTACTTAAATGACCATAATTTTCTTTAACTCTAACCCTGGCCCTAACCTTAATCTCAACCCAAAACCTAAATTCCAGCCCTAACCCTGGTCCAAATCCTAACCCTAACCCCACTCCTTAGAATCAACTGAGGTCAACAGATAGTTAGTAATCAATTTGAACATCTGTAGATAATCTATAGGTATATATAGGACTATAGTGTAGATATAGTATAGTATAATTATAGCTAGAGTTTCACACTGCACCATTTTCGCCGCTGTCCATTTTGCCCATAAATGGAAATCAAGCAGTAATAACAGCTCATTTTAAACTAACTGCTTTTGCAATGTCACAAAAAACAACGCATTTAAATACATCCACCTTTCAGTCTACAGCAGTTTCAGCCCGCCTACTCACATTGTAGTTATAAGGAGCGTTTCGTATGGACTCCTTTTTGAATGAAGTATGTTTACATATAGCAGTCTTAAAGGCACAGTAACAAAAACAGCCTGTTTTGGTCTCTGGGATAAAGAGAGGTTGGAAAATGGTCATGTAAAAATAAATCATGACTGTTTTTGGTGCATAAAACCACACAAACGTCATAAGTGGGACCTCAGGGGGAAAAATACACAAGGAAAATGCAGGATATGGGTCGTTTAAAGTAATAGCTTGTTGAAAAATCTAATTAACACAAAGCCGGACAAAAGTACAAGCAATATTTTGGTTTCAAGATATGTGCTATAACTGTTTTAGCCATGCATCACACTGTTATATATAAGAATCGCCAAAAGCATGTCTTACAGTGTCAGAAACAACATAAGCAAACATATTTGAAAGGTTACCTAAACAACTTGTGGTAGCTGAGGCAAGTGTGTAATGATTTAGGAATGCAGCTTGCACAATGCTAATTGGAGAGTTATAAGCTTCCATTACTTTAGCCTCATAGGCTCCAGTGCAAAACTAACGAAGCAAACTCCGGACACAAAACATGTCTTGGCTGATTGGCTGTGTTTGGAAAAAGGGGAAAATTGTGTAAATTAGATTTTTTTTTTTTTCTCAGTGTAGTACTCCCTTAATATGCATGGCGCTGACCAAGAGCGCTGACTCCTAACGCGGAGGAGCACAAGGCCAGAGATGCTAATCAAAACCAGTTGATTAGCTGAGAGACTGCGCTAACGTCATGCTGCAAATCCTCATTACAAAGAAACAAACTAAGCCCAAACATATGCAAACATGAAGCCTAAAACCTCAGCCAGCTGCCTTACTTTGATTTCAGTCGTACCACAAACACCATGACATGTAGGCCCACTGCGCAAAAGCAGAGTAAAATATATTGGTCAGCAACTGGATAAAGTGGATATGATATGCTCACCCAAAGCCCTCTAAGTGAGTAATAACCTCAGTGTAAATCACACAACCATAAATACAGCGCTGACTGCACGGTCTGTACTGTACATATGCAGCGCATCGCTTCTCCATTCGCTAAGCTGTGTTTCAGATTCAGAAAGCTACAGCCTTCCATCCGTGAAGCCTTTCCTGCTGTTTCCGTTTTCAGCCAGAGAGCCCCACAATTTCACACTCCACTGCCATCCGCGGACCAAAATACATGCCTAATGTTCGGACGGCCGCGGCGCATTCCCGAGGTCCTCCGCTGGCGTTGGTAAAGAAAACAGGAGCGGGGGAATGAAGCGTGTGCCACGTGACTGCACAGAGTGAGGCTGAGGGAACTTGTCAGAGAGGTCACTGTTCATACATGCACGCTACACAGGACAAAACTGATCAGAGTTCATGCCAAAGCAGGGTATGAGAGAGGGAGGGCTACACAATATGCAATGGGGACCAAAAAAAACTGACCTGGAATCATCACAACACTTATAGAAACACATCTAGGATGCCTGTGATTGGTCAGGAAGCTCAAAGCACACAATGAAGGAAACTGATTTGTTAAAGGCTTATTTATAGATAGATAGATAGACCAATAGACCGATAGAACGATAGACAGATAGACATAGATAGATATTTGATTGATCCCGAAGGAAATTTAGCAAATTATTTTTTATTTATTATATAAATCATTATATGCAAAAAAGCCAATATTATGAAAATGGTGAACACATTTAGTATTATGCAGCCAAGGCATGCAAATTTTGGCACATACTTTTGAGCAATAACCAACCACCATTATGTCAGTAGTATCCAAGTGCAGATCCGCAGTACCGCACTTTCAGACCCCCACTATCAGCTCCTTACAAGGTTTTTTTTAGCACCAAAGTGAGTACAGTAGGTAGTAATGCTGCTTTCAAGCGCAAGTGAGGCAACAGTTTTGTACAAGGAGGAGCTTATACAATTGTGTTTTTTTGTGAGAGATAAAAAAAAAACACTGAGGTTGTGAAATGGGTGTTTATTAGCTTGCTGGTATATATCAGTATTTGGCCTATTTTACTGGTGACTTGGATGGATGGATGAAGGTTCTCCAAGGTTTCTTTAAGGAAGGAAACGGTTCTATTTAGAACTATGAGTTCTACATAGAACTATTTCATGCTTACATAGTTCTTGGTGAAATGGTTCTTCAGATTGATATCCGAGGGTTTCTTAAACATTACGCAGTAATCGCTCTCTGGTAACAGGCATCTGTATGCACGTTGCTCACGCTCTCCATGTTACAAACGGCAAGCCTCTCGACCTTTACGTGACATCATATCCGGAGTTAAGAGTGAGCGGCTGAGAGCGAACCGTTGAGACGGAGGGCCTGAGAGTGAGTGGCTGAGAGTGAGGGGCTGAGAGCGCAGTACTGCGGCTCTGCAGCTAGACCCTTCTCCATTAGTTGGCCATTAATCATTAACTGGTGAGCCTATAATCAACAACGTGACCCATCAAAATATCAATTATAAAAAGGCAGTTCTGGTTCTGAAATCAAAGCCATTGTAAAAAACTTGTGGGCAATTATGAGCGCACACATCAACTGAATTCTGTATTAATACACCAAGTCTTGTTTGCATGGACATAGCACTGATATGTGGGGTCAGGCATCAGCATGTATAGGAAGTAAACAGCCCAAAACCATATTAAACAAACCCTACGTAAGAATGGAGTCTCTATGATTTAAAGTCATATTTGCTACTCACTACTAGTCCAAGTTAAAACAAACACAAATGCCATGACCAGCGTAGCTTTGGCTTAGTGTACCGCAATAGCTTTCAAAAGGTGTTACTGACCATCACATCATTGTCTGTAATTTAACACACTCATGTGTAATTTCCTCACACCACCTTTCATCAGACTTTCTTTTGAAGAACAAGGACAAAACAGCTGCTTTTGATTTGGTACACTGTTATAGTTGTGATAGCGTCCTTGAAAATGGACCCCAACACACAGGAAGGTGTTTTAAATTGGGGTGCTGAAATTTTTAGCAGCATACACCTGACGGAAACAATGACATCATGCCGAATACTATTGTTTTTTCCTTCATTTGAATTGTTTGGAGTAAGAGACAGGGCACACCTGTACAAAGACAACCAACGCAGCAACCACAGCTGATGCTCACCCTGCTGCCTCTGCTCTCTCACGCTGTACGAACTTTATGCAAATGAGCTGAGCAATGAAGAATCAGATTGTTGAGGCAAGAAACGCTTGTGTCACAAGCCAAAGCCAAGCTACACGCTAGCCGGAGACTATTACAATGGTTCAAAAAACGGATGAGAGTGGGAGATAATAATGTTGGTTGAAAACAAAAAGCTTTCAAACCGGCATTAGGCCGCTTCAGGGCACAGAATGAGCCTAACAGTTGGCGAGGGAAGCGATTCACTCCACTCCAAAATGTAGCTTTAACTAACACTGCATGGGTACTGCAAATTATGCACATGAAATAAAAATATTTTGCATCCAGACTTTAAAAACTATATAAAACTACATACCCCACCCTACAGAAAGCACGAACTATTAAAATATTTTAAACTTATGTTCCTTTGTTATTTTTCTGTTACTGTTTTAGCTACAGAGGCCGAGAAGACCCAACAAACTGCAAATAAACAAAAACGAGCTGCAAACACAGAAAACACTTTCAATAAAATGACAATGTGGGTGCTGCATTTTACAAATGCTCTGCAAATTCGTAGACACTGAACTCAGAAATTCAGAAACGCTGGTAAGCCTGTCACAACACAGCGGAGGTCTTTCTGGAGGACACTCAGAGAGGATGGAGCCATTCAGACTTTTAAATTCTATGCAGCATAAACATTCACAGGCACAAGTCAGTTAACTTTTATTTGAGCAGATTACGACCATGGCTGTATCGTAATGGGGATTAGCTGTAGAGTGTTACTGTAAACGTTCAACTAGTAAGCAGTTCAGCAGAGAACCAACACAGCACAGCTGCGGCATGTCAGATAGCAAACTAGGCGGCCAGGTTAACCCTGAACTCTGGATGTGAGTGTCCGAGTGTCTGTGGTCTTCTCTACTTCTGTCAGTGGTTTTCCATCATAGATATTCCATCCCCTTTGAGTCTTCCAGGAACATTTCTGTTGTGTTGTGACTCATTTCCATTGTGTTGTGACTGGCTTTCTGTTTTCTACATTTGCAGTGCTTTTCTAAAAAGTAGCTCTGATGTGTTCATGCTGATGAAAGTGTTTTCTGTATTTGCAGCATGTTTATGAGTTTGCAAAGTGCTTTTAATTGTACTATGAATCGGGTCTTGTCGGTCACCGTATTTAGCAGCTGCAGTTGAAAAATGCTGAAATCTGGGAGTGCTCAGCACCTCTACTCCCTGTTCCTGCTCTCATCAGTACAGTTTAAAAAACATTCCAGACTATAATAATAAACCCACCTATTCAAACAGGAACAGCTGTTTACTGAAAATGAAATAAAATTAAATTCAGGCTTTTCAGTGGTCTAATAATTATTTGTTAGTTGCTTAATGGTTAAATTGGTTAATCATTTACATCCCTAATGCAGACCTTGTATACAGAAGTAGAAGACACAGACCACACTGCAAAGGAAATAGGACATACTAAGGCTTAAGAAGGTCAGAAGAAGAGAAGGGTGGAGTATGAGCAAAGAAATCGGGTGTGTGGGGGTACAAGACAGAGAGTGAGGGCGCTGATGGAAGGAGAAAGAGACGGATGGAGTGGGGAAGTGGTTTTGGTGTCTTGCTGCCTCTCTTGATGCAGACAGCGGAGAGGAATGTGGAGATCACAGAGTGCAAGAATAACACGAATAATAATCCACTCACAGAAGAAAAGCGCTAAGCATAGCCGTGTGTTTCACTGACCATGTGTGTGAGAACATGTATCTGTGTTCTGACCAAAGGGTTGTTTATTTACAGACTTTAGAAACTGTCTGTCTCTCTTAGGGCAGCGGGGAGGGGTAGACAGGCTGATGAAGAGAGGGACAGAAAGAAAGAGACAGAAAGCACAAGCAAACGAGACAGCAGAGCTGAGGACAGCAAGAGAAATGAGCAGTAGCTTTGTAGGAGGGGGCAGTCCCCTCACACGCAGAATCCTCCATTTATCTTCCTGTCTCTCTCTGTCTCTCGCGCACACACACACAAACACGGCGAGGCCTGACAGTGGTCAGATCCAGCCTGTCTGTTTTCATCACTCCGCTGTTCCTCTGAGGCTGTATGGACGGTTACAGAAGCAGAGCCTGTGTGTGTCAGCAGCAGACTGATGGCACTCTCTCACAGCAGCAGCATTTGCTCTTTATTCCCGATCTGGGACAGTTTCTGCACACTTTAATCACAGCCATTAGAGGAGAAAGCATAAAGTACGCCTTAAAAGTTTGGAATCACCAGTTTCACTCATATAAAACCAATTTTGTGAAATCATTGCATTAGTAAGGCATTAATGCCATAATGATTAATGTCCACATGATTTTCACGTTCAAGTTTAACCGTTTCACTTTTCACATTAGCAGCTTTCGTATTTTCATGTACAATGACACTTTATATAATGCAGACTCACAAAACAAACAAAAAAAGGTGTTTTTAGCAGGTAAAAGTGGCCCAAATCTGATCTTTATCTTCATATGTGACACAGATGTGTGTCTGGGTGGCAGTCTGAGCAGCAAAAATCACACTGACAGCAGAATTTAAGTAACCTTTACGTTAATCCAACTTCACATTAGTTATAATTTCGCGCTGCTGAGACTCGAACATTTTGGGTGATGTTTCTGTCCAAAAAAACATTAGAAGAGACTCCTCAAAACCACTCTGTGTTTGAAGAGATTTTGAAAGAAATGGCCGAACGCGGCCGCAGGAGAACGAGGCTGCAGCGTCAAAGAACAGTTAAAAGCCTGAGAGCGAAGTTTAAAGAATCCGAGGACACGAACCAAAGAAGTGACTGCGCCCTTTTTACAGTGAGCTCAAAGACATTCTGGGTGATGAGCCCAGTTGTCAGTGAATGTAGCTTCATGATGGCTCCTGTGATGCTGGAGAAGATGAAGCTGAACCCTCCGGGAGCGACTGGCAGTCATGATTGTTTACCTCTGGATGAGCCACGTGAAGCAGCGCGAAGCTCTGTTCTTTTGCGCATGTGGGTCAGTTTAGGAGCTGATCTGTTCAGACTAATGTCTCATACAGATCAAATTTTAAAGATTTTGTGAACAGCCGAACAAAAAAAAAAAAAAAAGATTTGGGGAGAAAATCAGTTTTGGGCCACTTTTACCTGCTATGTGAACATAGTCTAGATATATTTTGATAAAGTTATCCAGAGATAAACATTATACTGTAATTAAATATTTATAGAACTTTTTGTCAACTTGTCTGTCTCAACATATGATCGTCAAGCATTATGGATATGGATTTTATTTTAACTTCATGCAGTCATTTTATAATCATTTTATAAATGTTCATTCTGGACACACCTAAAGTTTCTTAATCCTTCTCACCGACTTACTTACTTACTTATTTATTTATTTATTCATCCATCTGAATTATTTAAATTACAACTTGAAGACTAGTATATTAGTATCACTTTTTATGTTTATCTGCCACTATAATGGTTTTATATCATTGAAAATAATGACACCAAACAGTAGTGAACAGAAATTATGATTCTAATTAAAATAAAAAAAAACAAATAAGTTCAAAAATATTTTTTAAGAAAGAAATTTTCGATTTTAGTCCAGAATTAGGAGTAAAATTGTATAAAGCTTTCAACAACGACTGAAAAAGCTTTGACAAGAACAATCAAATCAGAAAAAAATTTACTGTCAGTATACTAATCATCTAATATCCCCCCCCCAAAAAAGTTCCCAAAATATGTTTGATACTAAATGTAATAAGCTCTTTTAGTGTCTAGTTTACAATATTTCAATGTGCGTCATCACTGACTAAAATAAAATTAATATGACAAGTGATTGCAAACTTCTAAACTGGCTTCAGATCTGTCTCTTCTCCATCTCAGTTCTCCCTGCTTACAAATGCTTGTCTGCTTTTTCAGCTACCGGCTTTGCCAGCACAGAGCTGTTTGTCAGTCAGCGGACACGTGCACACACCTGTCACTCAAAGAAACAGGCTGTCGGGGAAGATGAGACACTAACAGGCCTTCACCAAACAGTTTCTGGAAGGTTCAGTCAGCCGCTGTGCCGGAGCTGTGTTTGGTCATAGGATTGTGAGAGACAGTTAAATGTTTAAGCGCTGTCCGACGTGCTTGGCCAGACTGACGTGTGCATGCAATCACTGTGATCCGCGAGTGTGTGAGTGTGTGAGAGTGTGTGCGGCGCGCATCACCTCACGGTCCGACAGGTCTCCCTGCAGCAAGCTGACTTTCTCCTTCAGCTCCTTCAGTTCCTTCTTGTTGTTTTCCAGCTCCTCGCCCTTCTCCCTCTCGTCTCTGTCTCTCTGCTCCTTCAGACGCTCGATAATGCGCTCCTGCACACATAACAAACAAACATCAACAATCAGCCAGTTAACTCACACAGCCAGCCAGAAAAACATGCCCCGGTCAGGGAAAAGTGTGTGCTCTACTGATTTTTACATGAGGTGATGGACTGGACTGGCCGCCAAAGTACAGCACCATTTTTTAACATGTAGTTTTTCTTCTAGCAGTTGACCTACACCCCATGTGTCAAACACAAGGCCCACGGGCCAAATCAGGCCCATGACACAGTCCTTTTCAGCCTGCGAAATTATTTTAATCTTCTATTCTTATTAGCCCGTTTCACTCTGAGATGCACTACAGTCCCCAGCATGCACTGCAACAGAGTGTGCATTCTGACCCTTTCCCCCAACAACAATCTATGGGCCAGCAGTTACACAAAAAGAAAAGATGCCTGGTGTCTAGTTCAAGCACACAGGCAGCTTTAAAAAACTACCTAAAACAATTTATTTTCATTTAGAATTATTTTGTATATTATAAGTATTCAATGCCTGTTTTGCTGTTGCACTTTTGGCATATTTTGAATAAACAATGTCCCGTTTGGGTTACGGCAGAATGTTAAGTAAAAATGAAATAAAAACACAGCTGGCCAACAGGTTTGTTGAGATTTTTTTAATACGGCCCTGTTAGTGGTTGAGTTCGACACCCCTGACCTACACACTCCACCTAAATGCACTCTTCCAAAGAATCTGTTGTATGGCTGGACAAGCTTTACTCACCTTATTCACCTTTTTGAAGCTACTTAACCTATTTAAAGCTAATAAGTAAGTCTGGGGGATTTGGACCCCTCTGGACCCCTCTGGTGGAAATGTGTAATTGCAAACAATGTACAGAACATTTCCTTTCCCCGACTGGATGCAAGTGATGATTGTGAGTGTGTCATAAGAGTAATCAGAGAGGACTCAGTCAAAACTTGGTAAACAAAGGGTCTTCTGAAGATGGAAGTGAATTGGCTACGACTGACTATAATATGAGGCATGCTGTACATTAATTTTTTAAGAATAAAATTGGTGTTATACAGCTTTCTTAGTTACTATGTAATCATAAACTCTGTTCAGCATTGAAATTTTTATTCCTTCAAATTATTTGATACGTACAGTATGCTGTCATTATATTAGAATCACTGTATAATGCATCTGCAACAACATTTATTTTATATTTATTTCTATTTTTATAATGTTGAATTTTGCATATTGGAAAAAAAAATAAAATGTGTCAAAATTTTGCAAAGGCCACATTTTTTTCGTCTCCAATTCCACCCACCAGTTAGGACCCCCCCTAATAACGCAATACTACCAGTGCTCGGAGGGTGAAGGCCAGCACAGGCTTCCTCTGAGCCCTGTGAAGCCACCATTTCTTTTCAAAATGCTGCTTACGCAACACCACTGGACAGCCGAACGCGCTCGGAGGAAAACGGCAACCGCCAGATATGTTACATCAGCTAACAGACGCCTGCGCTGACTAGCATCACAGTAAGTGATGGAGGAGAGGCGGGGCCATCCTACCCACCCAGAGATGGCTGTAGCATCACCAGGGATCAAAGTCGCGATCTCCTGATGACAGAGCCAATGCTTAGACAGCTGCATTTTATGTTTCCAATATGTTGAAATTAAGCAAATAAACAGTAACTGCGCAGCGTGCAGAGGTGTGTTCATTTATCTTCACTTAGAAAATCAACAAAACATGTCATCTGACCAGGTATGCCCAAACTCCGACTGTATAACAAAAGGTAAATTGCCCATGTTTCTCCAAGCTCATTAGAGTCACATACTGTATTTGATTCCATGAGAAGGAAAGAGAAAGACAGTGAGAGAGCGAAAGAAAGAATGACCACGATTCATTAATCTCACGTGTGTCAACTTTGGCCAGGCACTGAGGGCAAAGCCACAACACAGTGTTTTCGGAAACTAGAATGAACTGAGTGCAGCAGAAAATGAACAGAAACGAGTCAGATGAGATTCTGTCCATTCCTCTACAGCAGAGGCACTCAGGGGTGAATGACCACCATACCATAGGCACACTAATAACACACCGCAGAAAAAGCCCTTTTATTATCAACAGCGTGGATGTATGAGAGAGAGAGAGAGGAAAAAGGAAAGAGACACAGAGGGGAAAAGGAAAAAAGAGCGAATGTAATAATGCTGAAACAGTAAGAGGTTTGAAGCGGGGTGTTTTTGGCAGCGGAGGGTGTTTGCCGTCGATGGCCTGTGAAACCGGCCGCTGGAATCAGAGAGAGAGCGATCGCGCCTCCGGCCTCCGGCACTTTCACACCCTTGCCGGCCAAAACTCACACAGTGAGCGGCCGAACTGGACATTAATAACACGCTGCTTTTTCAGGCCTGCTCTGCTTTTCTCGCCATGAAGGCCATATTTCACTCCCTCGAGCGGCCGCTGCTGGCTCTGCCACGCCGGACTGTGTGGCGTTAAGCATGACTGCTCCTTGCTCTTCTAGCGTGTCTCCTCGATTTAATACAGAGCACTGAGAGAGAGAGAGAGAGAGAGAGAGAGAGAGAGAGCACGAGTGAGAGAGAGAGAGCACGAGTGAGAGAGAGAGAGAGAGAGAGAGAGAGAGAGAGAGAGAGAGCACGAGTGAGAGAGTGAGAGAGAGAGGGGGAGAGAGAGAGAGACAGAGAGAGAGAGAGAGAGAGAGAGAGAGAGAGAGAGAGAGAGAGAGAGAGAGCACGAGTGAGAGTGAGAGGGGGAGTGAGAGAGAGAGGGGGAGAGAGAGAGAGAGAGAGAGAGATAGAGCACGAGTGAGAGAGGGGGAGAGAGAGAGAGAGAGAGAAAGAAAAAAGAAAGAAAAGAAGAGAGTAAGAGAGAAAGACTGAGAAAAATAACAGAAATTGGAAAGAAAGAAAGATGGAAGGGAAAGAAAGATGGAGGGGAAGAGTAAAAGACAGAGGAAGAGCAAGAGAGCAAGGGAAAAAGTGAGAAAGTGAGCGAGAGCACAAGAGATAGAAAAGAGAGAGAGACAGAGAGAAAGGAAGAGAGAGTGGAAAGAAAAAGAAAAACAAAAACAAAAAAGAAAGAAAGAAGGGGAGAGAGAGCAAGAGGAAAAGAATGAGAAAAATAACAGAAACAGAGGGGATAGAAAAAAGTAAGAAGGGAAGAGCAAAAGACAGAGAGAGCAAGAAAACAAGGGAAAAAGTGAGCGAGAGCACAAGAGACAGAAAAAAGAGAGAAAGAGAAAGAAAGAAAAAGCAAGAGAGAAACAATGAGAAAAATGACAGAGACAGAGTGGAAGACAGAGAGGGAGAGAGAGAGAGCGAGAGAGAGGGGAAAAAAGTGAGAAAGTGAGCAAGAACACAAGGGACTGGAAAGACAGCGTGAGAGAGGGAGAGGGAGAGAGAGAGGCAGAGAGAGGGAAAAAGAAACAGTGAGAAAGAGAGAGAGAGACAGAGAGAGATTGACAGAGAGCAAGAGAGCGAGGGAAAAAAGTGAGAAAGTGAGCAAGAGCACAAGGGACTGGAAAGACAGCGTGAGAGAGGGGGGGAGTGAGAAAGCGAGTGTGTGTGAGAGAAAGAGAGAGAGAGAGAGAGAGAGAGAGAGAGAGAGAGAGAGAGAGAGAGAGAGAGAGAGAGAGAGTCTGCGTGATCGAGATTCAGGGTTAAAGAGTATGTTTTGGACTTGGGGCGTGTGAAAGGTGGGTGACTGTGTGTGTAAGGAGGGTGGGATTCAGTCTGTGTGTAAATGTGCTGAATGTAGATGTGATGGTGAGACTTTTAAAAGGGAGACACTGAATCCCTGTCTCCCTCTCCCCGTCTCCCTCTCCCCGTCTCCCTCTCCATAGACGGCTGACAAACTCAATTTCCGGGCTGAAGCTGCGGCGGTGCTGTTCAGGGAAGAGAGGAACGGGAGGCCCAAACCTCCGAGCATGAGGGTATGTGAAGGCGGGGGGAGAAAGAGCCGGACCGCTGGATTGCCGGCCAGACCACGGATACATAAGACAATGCTAATAATCTCCAGGGTTAGAACTCATTCATATTCATCAGGCAGAGCTGGCAGGCGTTAGAGCCGATGGAGTGACCCACAGACTGCCAATCCCCAGCGGAGTCGGCCTGCTGTGAACGGCCCCAGCTTCATATTCCAGGCTGTATAATATGCCTGGATACACAGAACCAGTGATGTGGAATCGGGCCTCATTCGTGAGGGACGGCAGCCAACATAAGGTGTGAGAGAAACATGAAGTTTGGACTCAAATAGGGATTTAATGTGTGTTTGGTAAATGGATAAACGACCTAAGTGCACTAGTTGATCACAACCCCAACCCAATCATGAGCAACGACTGGGGCTGGGCAATAAGACGATATTACCGTTATCACGATACATTTTCCGAGTAGATAACGAGAATCATCACCACCTCGAAGACAATGAAGAACTTGTAGACATACAGACAACTTTACTTGAACTGCATAGTAACACCTGATTAGATGCATCATGCCTTTATCTCACTTTATTAATGGAAAAAAATTATTGTGCTCAGTCTTTTTAAAACATGGCACCACTGTCCTCCTGTTTGTTTTGTTCTAACTTCATTCCAACAAAATATCGTGATATGTATTGTGCATTGGGAAACTGGCTTTATGTATCATGACTTCTGTTTTGAAACCAGCAGGCTTAAAGGAGAATTTCACCATTTTTTCAAAATCCATATAAGATGAGATGAGATAAGATAGGATAAGATGAGATGAGATAAGATGAGATAAGATAGGATAAGACGAGATGAGAAGATAGGAAAACTGGCTTGATGTATCATAACTTCTGTTTTGAAATCAGCGGCCTTTAAGGGGAATTTCACCAATTTTTCAAAATCCATGTGAAACCAGATGAGACGAGACGATCCTTTATTAGTCCCAACTTAGTGCTACAGCAGCAAAGGGAGAGCAAGGGGTTACTTACGACATTACTTATTATTGTATACACTAATATATATATATATATATATATATATATATATATACACACACACACACACACACACACACACACACTAAAAAATATCAAATAAAAAATATAAACTCTCTCTTTCACAAAACTCAACAATATAAATAGTAATAAATAGTATAAATAGTAAAAAAAATTGTTACACTATAGACATTTTATACGTATTGCACAAGGAGTACTGATTGTATTGCACACAGGAAACAGTGATGAATTCACAGTTTGTGTACTTTAGGTGTGTGAGGTCTAATAATTCAATCGTTCAAATGTAAATAGTCTTTCAAGATGAACAAATTTTCAGCCATCTGGCAGCACATTCATAATTCACATAAACTTTCAGTGAGGGAGCTTTTAGAGGTGGACGTCTGGTTCCTATCACTACCAGTGTTAACAATTCTGATTCAGTGAGCTTCTCTAGAACAGCACATTTCCTATCAAACCACTGAATAATTTTACATTGTCACAATTTAATTATGCAGAAATTTTGAAAAATTGATTTCCCCTTTAAAAAAAAGCAGCTGAATCTCTTTTAAAGGGTCTGCTGAATGAATCTGATATACCTTGGAAAGTATGAATCCTTTTAATTAAGAATCATATTAGAGCTGACATGTTTGCTTTGTTTTGGCTGCTAAACACTTAACTAACCGGCTAACGCCATTTGATATGGAAGATCATTTGCGGGACAGGCTCTCTGGGTGGTCCAAAACGTTAGGTGGAAATTTCTGCTGAGAGACAAGCAATAGGAGCCATCGGAACAAACCAGATACTACTATTCATCTCCAGGGTAGGTGTTTGGTGCTGCGACTATGGATGGCCTGGCTGAACCGTGCAGCACCGCAGACCAGGGGGATTAAATGGAGCGGCTGGGGAGAGGCCACAGAAAAGGTGAAAGGGGTTCAAGTTCAAGTAATAAATGCTCAAAGCTCACTTTGAGGTCGGGAAAATACCAAAAAGCAAGTGTACATCCAAAGGGCTGTGCTGGGAATATCCCTACACAGGACCGGCTGCTCAAACAAACACACAAAGACAGGCAAAAAGCACTGAGACACAGCTGATGAGAAGTGACAAGGGGATTGACCCTTGGCTCTGCCACTGTGCTGTGAGTTCAAGCGTGGTGTGAAGCTGACTGAGTCCTAACATGGGGACGTGTGACAGAGTAATCTCTGCTGTTGTCGCACACATTCACAGACACGCACACAAACACAAACACAGCCTCTCTGATGTATGAACTGACTTGACAGGCTATGATTTAAATCACTGATTTATGTTTTAAAACAGGAAATTAAAATTTTATGAACGCATTTCTAAAGAGGGAAAACAGAAGCAGTACTTTCTCTGTAACCATATGATGTGGTATGAACTATATGAGCCATTCTACAAAATTAGTTCAAACCACGATTCTACAGTTTAAAAAACAATTAAGTATTCAGACCTTAGATATTTACAAGGGTTATGTTATTATTTATTTAAACCAAAGGCATTAATTGAGATAGTAATAAATTAAACACAAACAAAACCATCTTCTATAGGGTACTTTCTACTGGGTGTTGTCTGTCTCAAACCCTAGCCCCTATTTTGTGTGTAAAAATATAAATAATACTTACTTTTTCCCCATTTTTTAAAAAGATTTTTGTGATTTATTATTAAGATAAAAGATGGATTTACCATGAGTTTAATTTTTAAATGTAAAAAAAAAAACTGTCCGATGTTTTCATGTCAATACCGAAACACAAAGAGTTTTAGTCTGTAGGCGGAGCCTTATTTTAGCCATGCCTCTGTATTTTAGAGCAGGAAGTGAGACTGCATCCCTTTTCCTCACAGTCCCACTGTTTTAAAGTAAATTTGCCCCAAAGTCTGAAAATCAGTGTGGATCATTAAGAAATGTCACCACTGAAATAAAGATTTTCTGCAATTGAGTAAACTCTTTATGTGCTTTGATGAAAAATATTAGATTTTATGTTTGTTTAAAGCTTTGCGTTTTTGAGTTCTGCTGAAAATGAGCTAAAATTATCACGACCGAAACATTTGGTAAATTTCAGAGGCGTTATTTTTGTATTGTTAGTGACAAAATGAAACTCTGAATCAATTGTTTTAATAAAATAAATATAATTAAGGTATAGGGCCATTCAAAGCAAAAGGATTTTAGTCTAAGTCCAACTCGGCTAAAAGTCCAAACTTCCGAAATAATTCAGTAGCACGATCCATACACAAAGAAGGAATCACTCCGAATGTAGGCTGCATTTCTAGGCTGTATATGAAGGGTCCTTCAGTTTGGAACGGCCTTCTATGACGTAGCGGCCGAAAAATGCAGCCCAGGCTTTGGAACGCAGCTCATATGTTAGATCTATGGAAGAATTTGATGAATTTATTCTAGAATATACTTATTTCAAATCATATATATGAATATAAATATTCCCAGACACAAAATTAGAACTTTAAACACTTCTGATAAAATTGCACCCCAGTAAAAGAAGCCCCATGTCTTTATCTCTTACATGCACTTAAGTATCAAAAGCAAATGTGCTGTGAAGTATTAAGAGTTACTACATTACTTTCATGAACAGTTTCCACTCAGAAGAGCTGTGTAATTTCAAACATGGAAAACACGGGGTTAGCTGTTTTATTTGCAGCTGCAGAGCTCTCCTTAAAACAAATTGCACTTCTGTGCTTTAGTACAAGCAGAAATATACAGGATGATACATGGAGCTCTCAACCAAGCCTCTGCCTTATAAGATCCACTACTTAGGAAAGATGCATAACACTGTTATAAAAGGAACAAAGGTCTGTCACTTTAGTTTAAGGCCCTTTATATCTTTGTGACAACATTTACATTATAAGACATTTCGTGTTGTGATTACTGGTATAAGCGGTTTATACATATTCAAGCACTGCTTTATAAATATGTTATTCAAGGCTTATGCATGTGTTATGAAGACCCTATGTAGGTAGTCTTCAAATAAAGTGTTACCAAATATTTTATATCAGCACAGTGACTACTGACTCACTGCACAAAGCTAAAGACTTTAGGCTGATGCCTTGTCTGATGCTCTTGTGCCAAGATTTTCATCTAAACTGAAAAGTAGAGAGCTATATGTTCTATACAGAGAGTGCACAGCATGAATAAGAGCACTTATGGCTCAGGCCACTACAGTATAATCACAAGAACACAGCCTCAGCAATTATTTCTAAGAGATGAGGCTCAAAAACCCTTAAACCCTGTCACCCTAGAGGAAACACAAAGATGCCCTTAAGCGTTCAGGAGGGTATGTGTTTGTGTAAGAGGGTAATACCCACCTTCTCGGCCAGAGCTTCCTCCAGCGTAGTGAGAGCAGTGTCAGTGTTGGAGGTGTCAGCCTGCAGGGATTTGACCCGCTCCTTCAGACTGCTCATCTGCTTCTCCTTATCTTTCAACTGTTCCTGCAGGTTCTCAATCTGCAGAGAGAGAGAGACAGAGAGAGAGAGAGAGAGAATGAGAAAGAGGAAGAATACAACTCAGCATCCTATTGACATGGTACATAACAAAGCAGTCTAGCAGGTGCACATACACATTTGGAGGGAAAAAAAAAGATGAGAAGCCATTGAGATGATCTGGGTCCGGCTGCACCAGCTCTGTGTAAGATCACAGGCTAGTTGTGACACAAGCGTTTACTAAGTTCAGGTTTATGCATTACTAAATCAAAATGAGTTGCACCACACAAACTAGTTTCAACGTTGAGGTTAAAGGGTTACTTAATATTTACACCCCCCCCCTCAGCAGGTGTAAGTTTTAGGGAAACCATCAGAAACTATGTACTGATGATGTACTGTAAACTCAGGACATGAAGATAAACACCCACAGCTCCAGCTCAGTGAGACCCGGTTAGCCAGAAACAGACTTTTTTTAAATCTCCATATTAGGTTGTCTCAGGGAAATATTAAAGAATAAACAGCGGCTGTAGTTTTAGTTTAACCTGTACACATTACATACACATTAGTTAGTTGTTACTAGTTAAGACACGACTTACAGATTTGTGGTGTGACCAAATTTAGTAAAAAGATAGTTTGAAACTAACTAGTATAACTAAGGACTTAGTAAAGACTTCACGACCAATCTTAAGTATAAACTTACGCAAACCTGGTGCGACTCAGCCCTGGTCTTCAGAATTACAATAAATAAATACACCTTCATTTAACAAATAAAGGCAGCCTTTATTATACAGCCAGAAGCTGTTTAGGAGCTGACAGGAAAAGTAACCTCTGATTAATTACCTCTTAAAAAGAAACAAACTAACATTATTTTCAAGTGTGGGTTTGCCCAGCATTGTTCCAACACAGTTTTAACCATAAATGGTCTTAAACGCTGGAGTTAATGTGTAACTGCTAATTCACCCTTTAACCCTGAAGGTTGGTGCGCAGACTGCTGGTCACCATAGCAACGCAGACAACTACCTTGCCTAGCAAGTAGCTAAAGAGACGGCAAAAAGAAAAATTTAAGACTAACATCAATAATGTGGAGACTAATGGACCTATTTGCATTTATAATCACTCCAGCTGGTTTTCTGATAACAAACTGTCAAACACTAAAAAGTCACAAGGCTGAAGATAGTTTCTCATTCAAATTTTTCCGTTCCACCTTAACGGGAAAATTCGAACAAGAAGCTGGTGAATAAGAAGCTGACTTCAGCCCTGTAAAAGTCGAATGTTAAGAGTGATTTTAGAGGAAACAGTCCTACTTTGGGGACAATTTTCCTGCCAGAGATGCAAGAAAAGCGACTACAGCTGAGCTAAAGCTTAAAGCAGAGCAAAATAAGTCTGCATTTTCATTTATATTATATTTTTAGCCTACACTAGTATTATTGAGACAAATTTACAGCCAAGGTGGTAAAATGGACATAAAACACTGTGGCTCCGAAGGTGGTTTGATTTTTGTTGAAAGGACAAAATGGCTCTTCTTAACATTTGGGTGGCGACTCCTGTCCCAGACCATCTAGATGAGCACTTCTACTCAAAGAAGCTCTTTGAATTCAGGCTACCTATCACGATTTATTCAAGTAGAGAGCTGCATAATAACAAACTGCATAATGTCAACATCAATGGTGTTATATTATTTGCATTCAAGACCTAAAGAGTTAACTAAAACTACTACCCAACCTGATTTTATTCAAGCACCACTGATTTTTGCATTTCATAAAAAATTACCAAGCGCAGAGAAGAAAAAGAAAAACACCAAACAATCAATTTTCTGTTTTTACTCAAAATAAATAACGACCTCATTAGAGTCATATTCCGTGTTAATTTTCCTTCATAAAACTTTTCTTATCTGTGTCTGCGGCTGGTGTGAAGGCTGCATGAGGCAGGAGCTGATAAATGACAGGGGAGATGGGCATTTCGCAAACTCAATCCATTCATCATGCTGCGACAGCTCAATGAAAAGACTGACTGTTCCTGTCCCCCCATTTCACATTCAATTAAACACTGACGGATTTGATAAATAGTCGCAATTCTCCCCCCAATCACTTCAAAAAACAAACTGTTGTCAATACCCTCCCCAAAACGCTTCGGTAAATCGGGCACATTTCTGCTTGAGGCTGGAGGTAAAAGGTGATCAAGATCCAGAGAGCAGAAGAAACGACATGAATTGCGAACTGGAGGCACCTTCTCCCTCGTTCCCTACGAGAACGTAAAATTCCCTCAACTTTAGGCTGGTTGCCATGGCTACGGCACTGCAGAAAGCAAGGCTGTAACAGCGGAGGTTAAGTCGCTGAATGTGACTAAATTAACAGGGTAATGAAGAAAAACGACGGGCGCCGGGGATGAGCGATGTGTGAAAGACGTGTGGACTTAGGAAATGAGCATTAAAGAAGAGCAGCTTCCTCTCTGAGCTTCCCTGCATCCCTCACTCTGTTTATTTTCACATAAACCCTCCGCTCCTTCAGTCCAGGCCAGAGTAAGCTTGCTATTCTTAATGATTCAAAAGCCCTGTGCTCTTTTCAGTGCCTTCAAAAGGGCAAGAAGTAATGCCTGCAAACGCTGCCCTAGTCAAGTTTCCTAACCTGATCGCTGAGAGAGATAAAGTCGTGTCAACTTTTCAATTTAATTAAAAGGATGGATGTTTTGGCAAAAGGGTTCCAAAGGAAAACAAATGATGTTAGTGGGAAAAGTGAGAAGAAACTCGATAATAAATTTGTCCTGGTTTGAACAACTACAGTTGTTTCCCCGAGTAATAAAAACGATGGCGGAGTTTGTTGTTTTAAATAATTTCAGACATGTTTGGACAGATGTCTGGGGCTGAGTTGCTCTACTGGAGGTACTTCAGGCTGAAACAGTGACCGTTAGTAGGACACGGTGGATTTGTTTGCTGCTTTTTATGGTTGTGTTTTTATTCGGGACAGGCCACTGAGTCCCGTCCTGACGTAGAGCTGTTTTCTCCTCCAGAGTCACCACGGCGCTTCAAGGACACGCAGGACAGACACTAAGCTAAGACTATACTCATTTCAATGCAATGCACATGAAGAGCGAGAGAGCGAGAGAGAGAGAGAGCGAGAGAGAGAGAGCGCGAGAGAGAGAGAGAGAGACATGGAGAGATACAGAGAGATAAGCATGCAGAAAACATTTCCAGACTCTCATTAATCAACTCTGCACCTGACAGCTGAACTGACAGCTCCACCTGTCTGTCACAGCACACACCACTCAGCTGAGTGCCTCTCTAAACACACACACACACACACACACACACACACACACACACACACACACACACACACACACATTCATGTCTGAATCTATTCACACACTTGACATTCACGGAAAGTGTTTGCCTTTGATGGTGACTGTAGTTGTTCTGAAGGTCTAACAGCCTGATTAAGGTTCTCATCTCAGACCCTCAAAAGTTTGTCAAAAGTTTGGGCGCCCTGGTCAAATTACGTTTTGTTGATTTTCTATATACCGTTACTAAAATAATACAGTATTTAGGCTACAGTACATGCTACAAAATCCAATGTCCTTGACCATAGAGAACAACCGGTCATTCAAAGCAGTGAATTGCATTATTTCGCACTTTGGCACTTTTGTTTGTGATCAAAACTGTGGCTACAGGGATTTTCTGCATATTGATGATGTTGGAACAAAACCTTTTCTCTCAATTTTTGACGTTTTTCAGTTTTTCACATAATGTGAAAATGCCATATATATTGTATGTTAATTTCATGATGAATGGACTAAAATAAACGGCCCAAAATTACTTGGAAAAAAGTCTGGTTCCACTGACTTACATTAAAAGTAAAGTAGGTTTTTCCTTCTCCTGTAAAGTTACCATTTTGGAGATACGAGGATTTGTTCCGACAGCAGTGATATAAATCTGACATGGAAAAGTAAATCTGTACTGGAAGAATACTGAATAACAGAAACAGAAGTGTTTGAACACTTGTTACCCCTCAAAGTGTATCACTAAAACTGGAAAAACCCATATAAAAATGTTTACTTAGATTTAAGTGGGCTTACTGGAGCTTTTCCCCCTATAATGGCATAATTCTATATGATCAGAATAGCAAAACAAAAGTAATAACGCTCAACATCTATGGCTTCACCTTATTCATTTCAGCATCTCCAATAACCCTAGGCAGCCGGCCACTAACGACAAAACACACTGATGATTATTTCACCCAGTCCATATTATTCACGTACAGAGTCATATGATAACTGTAATTTTATTTTAGGTCAATAATCACAGCAATGAGAAACAGCCACGCTTCCAAATTCAGCTAATGGCAGTAATGTGCATTCATCTCCTGCCCTGCTGTAAGAAGAGAGGTGAGGTATTACACAGATGATGATTACATTCAAATGGGCTGTGGGGAAGACGGGAAAAGGGCATAGACTGAGCGAGCAAGAGAAATAGAGAGAGAGAGAGATTGTGTTTGTCAGGCTATGGGGGCAGAATAAGCAGGATTGGATGACAGTAATTGCATATGAACAAATGAACAAGATGCGCACAGAACTGTAGACACACACACACACACACACACACACACACACACACACACACACGCCGTACACCCACATACTCAGGTCTGAGCCACAGTCTCGGGTTTCATCCACTCATCTGTGTGTATGAGAGGAAAAAAGACGAGGGGAGACAAAAAGAGACGCTTTCACTCAAACACAGAGAGACTTAGAGGAATGTGTGACTGAGTGCAAAGAGAGAGAGAGAGAGAGAGAGAGAGAGAAAGAGAAAAAAGAGACAGAGAAGGAGATAGAGAAAAAGACAGAGAGAGAGGGAGAGAGGGAGAATTAGAGAGACAAGGAGGGAAGGAGAGAAAGAAAAGTAAAAGCGAGAGAGAAAGAAAAAGAGAGACGAAGTGAGAGAGAGAGGGAGAGGGAGAATAAGAGAGGGAGAGAGAGAAGGAGAGAGAAAAAGAGACGAAGCGAGCGAGAGAGTGAGAGAGAGAGAGAGAGCGAGGGAGATTTAGAGCGAGAGAGAAAAAGAGAGACAGAGCGAGAGAGAGAGGGTAGATAAGAGAGATGGAGTGGGAAAGGAAAGAGAGAAAAAAGACCGAATGAGAGAGAAAGAGAGAGAGAATAAGAGAGACAGAGAGAGGAGAGAGAGATGGACAGAGAGAGAATAAGAGATGGAGCGAGAGGGAGAGGGAAAGAGTGTGGGAAGGAGAGAGAAAGAAAAGGAGAGCGAGAGAGAGAGAGAGATAAAGATGGACAAGGAGAGAGAGAGGATGAGCAAGTAAAAGAGAGAGTGCATGAGTGAGAGAATGACAGATAGAGGAGAAAGAGGAAGGGAGAGAGAGAACAAGAGACAGACACAGAGAGAGCAACTGAGAAAAAGATAGAGATGGATGGAGGGAGGGGGAGAGAAAGAGAGAGAGAGAGAAAGAGAGAGAGAGAGGTGGTGCATGAATTATTAAAGAGTGTTTTGTTTCACTTAGTGATCTGCAACTTGTCAGCATGGCATCAGCTCTGACTACAGACAACAAGACACACAGACCCAGACACACACACACACACACGCACACACACTCACACACGCACACACACACACACACACACTCACACACACTCAAACACACTCAAACACGTACACACACTCGCACACGTTCGTCCGCAGAGGGAAGAAACTGCATTTACAGTGAGTTGCATCATAACTGTATGCAGGGTGCAAACAGAAGCAAACAACACCTCAAATCCTCCGAGTTGGAGGAGAGAAACGCACTTTATTGTTGGTTTTCCTGCAAAAACAGCACGAGGGAGGAAAAGCTCAGGTTAAAATCCCGCCGTGTAGAGACGGGGTTAGAGTTAGTGTACACATATTTATCTGTTGTATGAATGTGTTTTTTCTGTGCATCATAAAAGGGAAAAAAGGAGAGCACACGCTCGACTCAGTAATGCAAATGAGTTTCAGGCGTCTGACACTTGAGTGGGTGAGACCTGACAGGTAAGTGACACACCGCAAGCCTCTTCACGGCAACTCCACACACACACACACACACACACACACACACACACACACACACACACACACACACACACACACACAGAGGATCAGATTAATTATAAACTTCTATTCTACTGACTAAAATAAACACATACAGCGCCCCCTAGAGACGGTAAAGATTTAAGAGCCTCCCTGTTTGATGTTGAGGTTATCATTAATTTAAGGGCCTTATTAGCATTCATCCTCCTCTTCTGCTCTCGCTCTCTTTCTAAGAAAACAACAAACACTAGATACATCTTCCAGCTTTCCATTCTACGTATTTGTAAAAAAAAAATCAAAACAAATTAGAGTGATAATATATAATATAATATATACACACTCAAATAAGGCATTTATCTGCCAATTAAAGTGCACAATTCCTATTTATCTGTTAAGCTTAACGCACGTCTAATGCACTGAATTTGGAACCTCAGAATTGATTATAATAATTTTTCCATTTTTTTGGCCAAAAAACATATTGGGCTATTTTTTAATGTAAAATTAAAAAAATAAACAAATAAATAAATAAACAAACAAATAAATAGGTGATGTAGTACTTTAATATTGCCCTCCCCCTCCACATATGAAGAATTTGGAGAAAAAAAATAAAAGTAATCAAATCATGATGAGTGATGAATGTCACTTCATGGTGCACTGAACACCTTCTATATCATTGTGAGGGTATAAAAAACGGATCCACTCGTGCACTTTGACGACTCAGGTCTTACACTGGAAAAGACGCAGCAGGAATCTCCTCGATCAAAAGGTCTAAACGCAGTTAGATGTGGCTCCCCTGAAAATCCTCCTGTACAGTACGAGTGCCAAAGAGAGCCTGCTCAGCGTCAGATGGCCCACTTCAGTTTACATACTTGAGTGAGGGCTGCTGAACTGTGTCCTGTATTTTTTCCTCTTCCTCGCGTTAACAAATGTTATTTTCCTCACCGTGCACTCTGAACTTAAAAAAGGACGCTCGTCCAAACCACTGCTCTCGATGTTTAGCCTGGAGCGAATGCAGCAGAATTCCCTGCCAACTTATCAGCCTTTGACGAAATCAAATTAAAGTGATTTCTCAGATTGTTGAACGAAGGTGAGTGTTTCCTCTTACAATAATAAACAACGAAGCTAAACGAAGCATGCTGGGTTCATATCTCTTAAATGAAGTCCAAAGAGGTTGGAAGTAGAACTTGTTTTCATAAACAGGATGGCAGACACTGAAAGGGAGGAAACCTTCAGCTGCACAAAATCAGCTTGAATAAGAACCAGAAAGAACACCAGAGATGAGCAATGGCCAAACATGAGGAAGAAAGAGTGGAGTCAGGAAGGGCTAACATTCCACATTGATTTTGGTGATATGACTGGTGTGGCATTGTGTAGAATTGTGTAGAACTGTGGTGTAACTGCTGCCCCATAGACTGATGTCTGCATAGGAGATTGAGAGCACACATTATGTTGCAGGGCATGCTGGGGACAGTAGTGCTGCGCATTGTGAAACAGGCTGAAATTAACAGAAAATTAAAATACTTTTGCAGGCCGGATAGGATTGTGTCGTGGGCCTGATCTGGCCCGCTGGCTTTGTGTTTGACACGTGGGTCTTATGTGAAGTCCAAAGAGCTTAGAGGTAGAACGTGTTTCATAAACAGGGTGGCAGACACTGAAAGGGAGGAAACCTTCAGCTGCACAAAAACAGCTTGAACAAAAACCAGAAAGAATACCAGAGATGAACAACAGCCAAACATGAGGAAGAAAAAGTGGAGAGAATTATATGCGTACACATGCGTCCACGCAAAATGCTCTTACTGCACATCTAGTGTCTAAACAGCTTTGCACAGATTTTCCTACACAAACGCAGAGTTGATTCAAAGAGACAGACGGGTTTTTATTATGAGAACACGACCGACTCTCCCTCACTGTAATTCTGTCTCTGCGCAGTTCTCTCATGCTCCATCTGACCTGCGCAATGCCGGGTATTCAGCATAAAGCTTCGCCGTAGGAGTCCGCACATACCTCCATAGCAGTGTCTCAATGTGTTATGGCCATTAGGAGTGGCTCTGGGGCGATGCACAGCGGCTATGGAGCTATAATGGAAACAAAATGTTTCTCTTTCTGCGGCTGGGGAGCCGGGGCTCTGTTTCAAAAGAAACTGCATTCACCATGCCCCCGATGACTCCGAGATGCTTTTAGACTCTGACTGTGAAAAGGGAAAGACAAGGGGAGGCACAGAGAGAGAGAGAGGGAGAGAGGGAGAGAGAGAGAGGGAGAGAGAGAGAGAGAGAGAGAGAAGGGGAGGGAGAGAAAAAGAACAGAGAAAGTAAAAGAGGGAAAGAGACATACAGACAGAAAAAGAAAAAAGAAAGAAAGAAAGAGTAAGGAATAACAGAAAAAATGAGGGGCAGACAAGCAAGAGAGAGAAAGTGCTCGAGTAAGAACAAGGAACAGAGCGGGAATGAGCGAGAGAGTAAGTGTGAGTGAGAGAGAGAGAGCGAGCTTGTGTAAGAATAAGGAAGAGAGCGAGAGAGAGACAGTGAGAGAGTGAGTAAGCGAGAGAGAGTGTGTGTGAGGATGAGAGAGTGAGCTTGTGTAAGAATAAGGAAGAGAGCTAGAGAGAGACAGCAAGAGAGTGAAAAAGTAAGTGTAAGAGAGAGTGAGCTTGCGCAAGAATAAGAAAGAGCGAGAGAGATACTGAGAGTGAGAAAGCACGAGAGAGAGTGTGTGAGAGAGCGAGAGGATGAACTTGCATAAAAATAAGAGAGACAGCGAGCGAGCGAGAAAGCGAGAGAGAGAGTGTAGGAGAAAGCGAGAGAGAGAGTGAGCTTGTGTAAGAATAAGGCAGAGAGTGAGAGAGTGAGATCTTTACAGTGACGGAGCAGAACGCAGTGAAAGTGTGAGAGAGCTGCTGGAATCTCCATCAGAGTGCAGCAGGAGGATGATTCCTCCTCCCCCATGAAGGTGATCTCATGGTGGGATTTGTCTGATCTGATCAGTCCCTGCTGGAGCTGTAACCGATCAGGCCTATCAAGCTGTGTGTACGCATGGTATGAGAGAAGCGCTGCAGCTGCTCAGCTGAGACCTGCGCTCGTCAGTGGCCTGTTTCTGGCAGGAGCAGAGCAGAGGACGAACGGAGACAGACACTGTTCATGCACCATAAAGACACTGTCCGTCACTCAGAGCCTCCTGTCCCTTCACACTTGAGTCTGCCTGCCAATCACACCAGCATCCGCTCAGCTTTTACGATACCAAAGCTCCTGTGGCCGGATGCACCAGCTGTGCGTAAGTTCAAACGTAGGCTAGTTGCACCGTAAGTCGTTACTAAGTTCAGGTTTATGCATTAATAAATCAAAACGAGTTACACCACACAAACTAGCTTTAACGTTGAGCTTAGTAGTTACTACACCCCCCTCAGCAGGTGTAAGTTTTGGGGAACCATCAGAAACCATGTAGAAAGCACAAAAAAAGACTAAAAACATTTTTTGGTTAACTAAGCTAAAAATTCTAAACACTATACGCTGTGATTTTACTTACAGTTCTAATCCTTGCCCTGGTTTAAACTCCGAGCATGAAGCTAAAGACACACAGCTCCAGCTCAGTGAGACTCAGCAGCTGCCCAAACGGATAAACCGAGGCCACTGTTGTGTCGGTTATCCAGAAACCGTTATTGAAAAAGCCCTATATTTCAAGGAAATATTGAAGAATAAACAGACAGTGGATAGAGACAATTCGTTTTATTCAGTTTAACCTGTACACATCGTTCTCTTCTACGCTGGATATTTTTTCCACTGAAAAAGTCAGAGCAGCTGCAGTGGCATTTCCATGGCAGCAGGTTTACTGACTGGTTCTGAACATGTTGTCATGTTAAAGCGACGTACGCATTAGTTAGTTGATACTAGTTAAGACACGACTTATGGATTTGTGGCGCAACCAAATTTAGTAAAAGGATAGTTTGAAACTAATTAGTGTAACTAAGGACTTAGTAAAGACTTTACGCCCAAACTTAAGTATAAACGTACACAAACCTGGTACAACCCAGCCCTGGACTGGGTTCCAAAAGTTTTGCGCAAGTTTGTACTTAAGTTTGTGCGCGAAGTCAAAGTCAAGCCAAGTCAAAGTTTATTTATACAGCGCTTTTTACAACAGGTGTTGTCACAAAGCAGCTTTACAGAAAAATCTGGGTCCGAGCCCCCATGACCGTCGCCAATGGCAACAGTGCCAAAGAAAACCTCCCTAAGAGCAAGAGGAACCAAGAGGAACCAAGACTCAAAAGGGGAACCCATCCTCCTCTGGTCAACAACGGATAGCAAATAGCGTTAGTATAAAATATTAGAATACAAAACAGGGAAAAACAGGTAAGGCAATGGTTAATTAGATAGTTTGAGTCTGCGCAGCAGCAGCGGCAGCATCAGAGGGGTCAGTTCAAGCAGGTGAGATTTGCACAGCATTGTACAGCGAGAAGCTCCATGGTGGTCAAACCGGTCCAGAAGGCTGGTGAGCAGTGGGCACCCAATCAAGGACGAAGAAGCAACAGCATCAGACCGCACAGGATGGGCAGCTGTTCAAAGCCTTTACAAAGTCCTCAGTTTACACTAACAGGTTTCAAACTGTCCTTTTATTAAACTTGGACCAGATTTTTAAAGTCATGTTTCTAAAGTGTACGCCGCTTTAACGTCGCTTTAACGCAAATTCAGAACCAATCTATAAACCCACTGTCATGAAAACACGATGGCTGCTTAAGCATTCGTGGAAAAAATATCCAGTATAGAAGAGAACAATGGGCCTCACTCACCAACCGTTCTTAAGAAGAAATTTCTTTTTAAAACCCACTGACGCAGTTTTCAGGAAGATTCTGACATTTACCAGTGTTTTCTTATTAGGCATTTGTTCTTAGGTAAGAACAGAATCTACACACACTCAAGAGCACAAAGGTGAGAACAATTCTGTGGTTTAAGAACACGTCATGACACTGACGCAGACTTTTTCTTAGGAACTTTTTCCAACTGAACTGATTAAAACTGAACACCTGTTTTCACTGTTTCTTTGTTTATTTTTTAATATTTCCTCAGGATGACCAACTGTGCAGCTTTTTTAAACAACAATTTGTAACCATTCAACATTGTTCAACAGTCTAACATAAACAAGTCTCAAGAAACTGGAACTCTGCATGTTAGCTTCATGTTTGGAGCTGAAATTGAAATAAATGAAAGTGTCACAATTAAAGCTGTAACTAAAATCACAGTACACAAGTGTTTTTAGCCACATTACCTTAACCAGTCAGGTCATTTTGGTCTACTTTGTGTTGTACAGCAGCTCAGGGGGAGATGTATATATTTACTCGCTACTAAATTCAATGTAAAGACCAGTCTAAGTGGTGCAACCCATTTTGATTCACTGATGCGTAAACCTGAACTTAAGCTATAACTAGAGCATGTTTAAAACTGGTGCAAATTGAGGAGGTATATTCACACATTTTAACTGAACACTTCCACCCGCCAATTCTTTAATCAGTCATTTTAAACCTACACTTTACAGTGTGGCCTGTATCTAGACACCCTTTCTGATTAGTGAATGCAGCTACATTAACGTTCACTCAACGCTGACACTGGTGTTCAATTAAGCTTGTGAAATCTCTTTCAGAAAACCGTCGCCAATCGAATGGGACACTCTGGAGCAGCAGCACATGAGCCTAAGGTCACCATGTTAAACGCCAAGCGTCAGCTAGAGGGGTTTAAAGCCTCCCAACACTGAGCTGTGGAGTAGTGGAACTGTGTTCTCTGGAGTGATGGAGCTCCATCCAGTACATTGAGTTGGAGTGACCCAACCTCAGTACCTGACCTCACTAATGCTCTGTGGCTGCAATCAAAGCATCACAGCAATGTTCCAACATCTAGTGTAAAGCCTTCCCAGAAGAGTAGAGGCTGTTCCTGCAGCAAAGGGAGACAAACTCCCTATTAATACCCTTCATTTCAGGAGAAACACTGGAGGAGCAGGTGTCTACAAACTTTTGGCCATATAATGTAGCAATAAAACTAACATGAACAACAAGTTACAGCAAATGTAATATTCACTGAAATTAATACATAAATGCAGGATGGTAAAAACTGTGAAGTCAGATAAAAATTTTAAAATGGTGCATATCGTACAGTTTTCTTCAATTTTATTTTTTCCTTTATGGTCTCTTTATACTATTTGCGCAGTCTGCTGTACCAAAAATGCTCAAAAAACAACTCATCTCACTTGATCATTTTCCAACCTCTCTTTATCCCTTAGAAATAAACAGGCTGTTTTTGTTACTGCGCCCTTAAGACTTCTGTACATGAGCTCTGTTCTGATTGCCTGCCCTGTGTACTGCCTCATTCTGAAATACTCTTTAGAATGTAAAAATGAATGGGCGGGTCTAAACTGCTATAAGCCAGACAGGCAGACAAACGTAGATGAGCCGTTTCCCGTGACATCACAGAAACAAATTCAAAACAGGCTGGTCTTGCAGTTTAGTTCTCATATATGGACTGGATGGACTGGAGAGGGAATGGCTGCCTCGAAAGTTTAACAGTGTTTACATATTAGTTAAAACTCCTTTATTTTCTATTTTAAAGCTTGGGGAAGTCAGTTTTCCATGATAAGGGCCATTTAAAGTCAGAGCTGTATTGAGGCTGACTGACTGTCATTTCTGAGAAAAGGAGAGTCCTTCGCCATCAAAAATACAACTTTTCCCTACTTTTAGAAATCAGATTCACAGGGATGGCTATTTTGTTAGTCTGCTGACATCGAACAATGGAAACCGTGATTTAACACTGCCATCTATAGGTGGGAAGAGGAAATCACTGTGAGCATGTAGGTATGTACGAGTCTCCTTTACCTTCTTCTGAAGCACAGTGACTTTGCGCTCTTTGACATCGAGCATGTCTTTCAGGTCGTGAATTTCTCCATTAAGTGTGCCTTTCTCCTCTGACATCTCCTGGATCTGCTTAGTCTTCTTGTTCAGCATGGCCTCCTTCTCCTCCAGACGTAGACGCAGAGCGTCCACCTGATCACACAAACACACAGCAGCTGTGAGCAACTCAAACACCCTCAAAATACACGCTCACCACAGCAATAATCAAATTAAAGTCATTCTGTGCTTCGTGTAGTAGCACCGCTTTTCTTGCTCTTCATTCCATTTGTTTTATTTATACTTGAGGCTGAAATATATTGAAATATAAAATGATAACATTTAATATAACAACAAATATAACGTAATCTAATATGATGAACAGTTTGAAGTAACACTAACATGTAAACGCACATGATTCTATCAAATAATTTCATGTTTCTTTTTTCTGTGAGAAATGTATGCAATTGTTTGTAAAAAATTGGGTGCCCGTGATCAAATTACATGTTTTGTTCATTTTTTAAGTGGCAAAAAAAGCGAACATATTCTCTACAGTCTGCACGTTTTAATATACAATTGCTGTTTATTTGCTGAATTTAAAATAATCAGGGGACAAAAAACAAAACATCAAATGTGGCCTGTGTGAAAGTTATGGCACATTTGGGCTTTTATGTATTTTTTTCCCATTATTTTTAACTCATGTCATGCCTTATTTAAGTTTATACCCTGAAGAGGACGTGTTCTCTATGAGAAATGTATAAAAGCGAGCCAAGTGAATTCCAAAGTGAGAAAAATATGCTTTCTGCATATTTACACTTGCTGATAGAACAGCAGTAAAATAAGTCTATCTGGCTTTTTTCAGGTTCACTTGGCTGAAACTGTCTTTTATGTTGATATGGACAAAAGTGCCTTCAAATCATCTTATGCATAAACTCAACACAGCAGAAACAATACAAATAATAATAATAATAATAATAATAATAATGTAACAACTTTCCAAAAACATTCATCCCCATACAGACAAAAGTATTCTCCACTCTAATTTGGAATGAATCCTCAGCTCCCTTGGCTGGTATTATAAACGACTGGGGAAAATTTCTGCCTCGCTAAGTTTCTGACAGAGAGACCCATTCACTCCAAAAGCGACTTAAGGTATTT
This sequence comes from Colossoma macropomum, assembly GCF_904425465.1. Classification (NCBI taxonomy): domain Eukaryota; kingdom Metazoa; phylum Chordata; class Actinopteri; order Characiformes; family Serrasalmidae; genus Colossoma; species Colossoma macropomum. Next base: position 57,394,859 of record NW_023494792.1, on the reverse strand, counting down.
ATTGCATGTCAAACAAGTGAAATATGAGATTATTCATCCAAATGACCATGTTAGGAAACAACTTCTTGCTTGATACAACAGTGCCCCCTAGAGTTTCAACCAACATCTAGTCGTACCATTTGTGTCTATTCATGTTAGACGTTCTTGTGTACATAATCGTAAGTCCAACAACGTATTATCATGTTGTGCAGTTCTTGTGCAGTTATTTAGCTCCTTCACAATATCATAAAGGTTTATAGGTGCCATGTGAGTGAATATGGCAGACAGCAGCAGTTTGTTTAATCACTGGTAAAGGAGTACAGTTCCGTAGGGTTTACCTCGGTCTGCAGGATGGCAGCTCGCTGTTCTTTGGCAGTTAGAGACTCTTTGAGAACTTCAATGTGCTGCTTGCTATCTGAGAACTGATTGGTGAGCGTCTCCAGTTTAGTCTGCAGGCCCAGGAGTTCAGTGTCCTTTCTGGAGAGGTCCTGCTTCACCTGGTCGATCTGTAGAACACGAACAGTAAGTGAGCTCATGCTGTGTGAGAAACGCTACATGAGGAAGAGCACAGTGCAGGTTTTCAGGCCCTGCCTAATAAATAAACAAACAACTCTCCAATTTTTCCCTTCTCTAGTGTTCCTTCTCTACTGCATACATACAGACAGCGTAGCCCATAAATAATTGGTGACAGTTTTTTGTTGTTTTGGCTCTGTACTGCAGCACTGGATTGGAAATGAAACAATGACTACGAGGCTAAAGAGCAGAATGTCAGTTTTAACCGAAGGGTATTTAAAGATATACTGAGTGAACCAAATATAACCTTTGAAATACAGTCCCTCATTTCTGGGGACCACAGTTAATCGCACAAGTTAACATAATGTTTACAGATTGCATATTACCACTTTTCTCTTTCTGACAACAATACTGATATATTTATCCAGGCTGGAACAACCAGACTAATGAACAGTTTCTACCCACAGGCAGTCAGGCTTCTGAACAAGCTGTGAAGCTGTGGGTCCTTCCCCAACTGCCATTTCACTCGGTCACGTATTATTTATTTATTATATCACTGCTACGACAATATCACTAAATCACTAAGTCACTTCAAAATGTATATATACTGTTCTCAGATTATCCCTTGTTTAGCATATTTGTACACAGCAGAGAGTTCTTACATATGCCCCTCGTCTCTCTGAATATTTTGTGTATATTTATTTTATTTCAGTTTTAGTATTTTGTTTTTAAATTTTCACTTTGTTTTCTCTGCACTGTTTTTAGTATGTATATAATGCTGCCCTGTGCCTTACCACAAGCATTGCAATGCATTAATGTCCCGACATTTTGTGCAAATGACAAGCTTCAAACTTGAGTCCTGAGTATCAGCCGATACCGATCCAATAATTTATTTTTCTTAAAAACTACGAAGATTTAAAGAGCCCATAGTGCGGAAAACTACATTTTCCTTACTTTTAAATAAAAGAGTAGTATCTAAGCACTGCTAAAGATTCAAAAAATACTATTCACTTTCCAGGCCAAACATGAAACTAAGCTGCAAAAACAGCCCATTTTGAACTCACTGCTTCTGAGATGCCACAAAAAACCAACACATTTCCACATATTCACCTATTTAGCCTACTGCACTTTAGTTCTGCCTATTCACATTTAAGCTAGAAGGAGTGTTTCAGCCTGGTCAGCTATTTGAATGAGACACCAATACAAGGCAGCCAATCAGAAATGTTCTCAATATTTTTGGTAAATAAAAATCACACAAAAATTACCCCAGGAGAAAAAATAAAAAGCAAGAAAAATGCAGGACTTGGGCCTTTTAAACCGTGCCATTTATAATAGAAGCAAACATCTAAAAGTAGGCTCAAGCTACTCAAAACACTCTACTACTCAACACAAAGAAATAACATAACATGACACAATGTGCAATTTCAGGGTAGATTCAGATACATGGTATCGCATTGGTGCCATCTCTAACAATCTTAAATAAACTGCGAAGTTAACGAGTGCTTGTCGACTGTGACCCAGAGATGTTTACTATCTTTCCTGGTGATGCTCTACTAGGACGCCCTTTTCAGTTGCTACTTGTTTGAGGAGTTTTTTGCGCTCAGTTTTGTCGTCAGTAAGTAAAATTTAAGTGGAATTCACTATGAGTGTCAAGTTAATAACATTTCATTTTTTTGTCCTGGAAAACTCCATGAATATGAAAGGTTTTGGGTTGTTGTCTTGCTGCAAAGTATTGCACCATCAGTTTTGAGGCATCTTGTTGGATCTGAGCAGTTAAGATGCTTCAGAAATCATCCTGCTGCCTCTAGCAGCCCCAGTACCGTTAAAGAGAGCTGATTCAGTCCCACTAACAGCATGCCAGAGTCACCATGTCACACAGATAAGCTAGTGTGCTTGTATCACAAACAGTTCCATTTTCTCTCCACACTTTCCTAGTTTCATCACTCTGGTGCAGGTTAATCTTCGTCTCATCTGTGCAGGCTTTTTAATGAATAGTTTAGCAAACTGCACCCTTGCCTTTCACTTAATGAGACTTACTAGTTGTTTGTATTGTGATCAACCTAGTAGTGGGTGGTATGGGCAAAAATTTAAAACAAAAAATTATACTTAAGCTTACTGATGGTTTTGGTGTATGTAACATCATAGTGTATTTATGTATATATATATATATATATATATATATATATATATATATATATATATATATATATATATTTTAAATAAAACCCTTTTGGAGGTTTAAGTAAACCTTTTTTTTATAGATTAGCAAATCATATATTATTCTGGATATCCCTTCACTTTTAATAAGAAACACATTTAACAACTGTCGTAAATCTAAAATATTTTTATGGAATATTTTATTGAATAAGCCCACAGCAGCTTCTGAATGTGATGAATGTTGCTTTATGTCCAAAAGTCATTTGTCTCATATGTGCGTCTCTCTCACACTCGAGCTTTAATATACGACTATCAGATGCTTCTGGAATTCAGTAAATATTACAGCCGTTCACACTATCAGTTTTAGCTGAGAAGCTGTGGACCCTCTCAGCTTGTAGGCAGAGACCGCGTCATCGCCTGAAGCACCTGGCTGAGTGAAGAGTGCCATCAACAGATAACCCTAAGAGACTGGCTTTTCCTTCCAATCACCCCCCACCAATTAACTCACAACAATCTGATAGCTGGTCCTTTGACAACAAACTGGATTAACTTAAAAACCTGACGAAAACTGGATTTTTGTCTTTGAGGTGAGCAAGCAAGCCAATATTTCTAAAAGTGTTTATTGTGTGTTATTGTATTTAAATGTTGTTGTTTATTCTTTGTGGCAGTTGTACATGATTTTTGATGTGGAAACGCTGCAGTTGCCCATTTAATCTCGGTACAGCAGTCTATTTGTGGAAAGGTGTGAACTGTTCTCACAGCAGGGGCTCTCATCCCTCACCTTCACCCTACATTGCTCGCTAGCAGCTCGTCACACAGAGAACTAACAGTGTCCTAGTTAACCTGATTTTGTTTGATTATATTAATTAAAAATATAAAAGTTGATTTTTCATCCCACTGGCAGAATAAAGTGTAGACATGCTGGTCTAATCCACTCTTTACGGTAGTCTTACTTAACTACTTTTGGTCACCTGAAATGGGTGGACCATGCATAACACATCGGATCTGATTCATAAAGGATTCACTCAATATGGATGCATATGTCCTCAAATTAAAGCTGACCATTTGCAATTTAAATTCACCATCATTGTTTCATTTCAGATCCAATGCATTGGAGTACAGAGCCAACAAAACAAAAAAGCGCCAACTAAATTTCGCTCCTCAGTCAGGACATCTGTGGTGAGAGGAGATGACAAAGCTGACTTTGACGTGACTTGTTTACTCTCCAGTTACTTACAGACTGTACTGTATAACTGCCAATAATTAATCAATGATGGAGAGCCCTCCAACCACTGATGTAAGTCCTTCCAAAAATCTGTTCTGATATACTTTTCAGTTTCACTGAGGAGCTCGGGGCACTCCAGCATCTCATTGTCTCATGCTGCAAATACAATTTGAAGTGTTAAACTGGACAGACATAACTGATCAGTTGAGGTTTAGCATTACTACACTGCTACAAAGGGAGAAAGCATATCAAATACACTAGAAAACGCATTAAGTATGTTTTTTATACCAGTTATATAAGTTCAGCTGCGGGACATACCACACATTCATAGCAGCTGCCCCGACTTGTGTTGAAATGCTGCACTGAACCGCCCAACTTATATATACAGCATAGATTAAAGATCAAAATTTCTACAGACATCAGTCATCAGTCATGTGAGTCATCACCACAATGGTTTGCTGTGAAACGGTGCATTGTAGAGAAACTTAACAGCTCAAATTTCTTTCCAATGGTGGTAACAGGAAAGAGGGGTCACAACGTCTACAACTCGTTCTATTTACTATCCAAAACAAATAGTGGACCTACAAGTGTCTGAGTTTTCATATGTAACATCAAAAATAGAAGTAGAAAATAACTGTTAAATAGAAGTGAATCCTAAAAATGTGTTTTCTTTAGGCACTATTTTGCATGTATCTCCCCACTATGAACACATTTAAAAAATAGGATTTACTTTTATGTGAGGGAGCTTTCAGAGGCTTTAAACTCTCCTATTGTTTCTGGGCTCAGTTTGACACCATTCAATATTTAGCATCTCTAAATAAATAATTGACAGTTTTTTTGCTCCATATTTAATGACTTTCACTAATTTCATGGGGACAACTGGGTAAATATAAAAGTAACATAATGTTTTCAATGTTTTTGTATGCATCGGTGTCCTTTGGGGTCAGTTTGACCCCACGGCTGTCTTAGCTGTATATAACATAAGAAATATCAACATATTACACACATTTGTTTTGGTTGTTTTGGATGATTTTGAGGTCATGTTTTTATGCAATTTTATTATCCTTAACAAAAACTTCCCTCTGCTTTAGGGCCCTAAACTAAAATCATACCTGTAGTAGTGCAAGAACCACGGACAGTTAACACTACACAGGGGACAGGAAAACATCATTCCCACCAGAACTTTGAGATTTCCCAGAGGTTTAAATTCCTGGGGTGAAACTGACCCCAAGGATAAAATATATGTATATATAATATATGTTAGTAAATTTGAGGATAACAGGAGGGTTAAATTCTTCAGATATCTGGTTCCTATCACCACCACTCCGCAGGTTTCTCTAGAATGACACATTTCACAACAAGCTACCCTAAATTAACGATTAAATGATCCAAGTGAAGTTCTCCTTTACAGTGCTCCACAGGTCCATTCACTCTGACAATCATTAATTCAAAAATACAGTTAAAACAGAGAGCTGTATTCACTCCATGGACATAAGCATATTTCAATATAATTCTAACATGCATGGTAGAGAGCAGCAGGTTAGCAGAGGCTCTAGCTGTGATTCTACCAGCAGTAACCCTGGGGAGAAAAAGTGTGCTAAATTACAGCAGAAAGGAAGGAGAAAAGGAAAGAACAAGGCAGTGGAAAAAGAAGGAGCAATTAAAATCTGGTGGGATATTAGTGCTCACAGCTCTACTCCATCCAGCACTATGGAACAACAGCAGAGGGGGGAAGACAGTGAGAGAGGAAAAGTGAGAAAGTCAAGGAAGATAAGAAGGACAAAAAATAAAAACAGTGCCGGGGACTCTAGCGTGGCGTCCGACCTCTTTGCACAGCAGCGAGCAACCCTGCTTTCCTGATCAGAGGGAGAGTGGGAGAAACCCAATGACTTCACTTGTTTAGAGTGCGCCACTGCCTCCTCAGCCAAGATCCTGCTATTGTGGCAGCAGACAGCCACTGATAAGGCACTGGGAGTCATAGCTGGAATGTTTAATCAGTTCCGTCCCTACACCTCCTATATTTTTCCACCTCACCTCACCTTTGCCCACGGAGCCCATTGATCATACTGTCTCTGCTGCAACTGTTTGTTTACATCTGTTCTCCTCTATCTTTCCCATGACTTCATTGAAGAGTCAGAGACTTTAGTCATCTACATGGGGTCAAAAAGGGCTAGAACTGCAGGCATGAACTATTTTGGTCTGAAGAATAAACTGAATAATTTCTTTAGTCATAAATTATCATATAGTAGCTTAATAGATCTGCCTATTGAACAAATGGACAGTTTAGGATTAAGACTACATGATTATTTGGTTTGGATAACGTACTACAGTAGAAATAAACAGAATAGAAATTGCAAGTGTGGATCCACAGACTTTTGTTATTTGGCACTAGAGCAGTATTTTGCCGACAGGTAAACTGTTCTAAAGGGATGTCAGCCTGCATGTCTCTTTAGGATACACAGTACTGTGAAAAGTCAGAGACCACCCTTCGTTCATTTAATTTCCAATCAAAACAGCCGCTAACCATGTTATTCTTTAGCATAAGGGACAAAAAACATTAACAGAAAATTACACAGAAGCCTCAACAACTAAATGTGATATCACATTTTTCAGTATTTTGTGTGTCCAACCTTTGCCTTTAATACATCAGGCAGTGTTTCGATTTCTAGCTTCCATTCTTTTCAGGAGACCTTTAGTTTTTCAAAGAAATCTACAGGGATATCTTTCTACATTTCCAAAGTTCAGTCTTAGTAGTAGGTTGAACTTTGAATTCTTACGATCGAAGCGATCCCAAACACATTCAATGATGCTGAGTACTGGACTCTCTCAGTAAGGGCTTCTTGACAGCTACACATCCTTTCGGGCCCATACACTCTCAGAAATAAGGTCTGAACTATCACTGGGGCAGTGCCCCTCTTGTCACTGGGGTGGGACCCTCAAGGGTACATCTCAGTACCTTTAGTCAGGGAACATAACTGTACTGTAATCCAATTACATTTTTTTTTTTAAGCTGTACTGACTCCACACACCCCGTCTCGTCTCCAGGCTTTTTATTTTACTGTTCTGTTTTTAAACATTCGGTTATGAAAAGGTACAAATATGAACTTTTCACCTGGAAAAACTTATTTAAGGCTCACAATCAGACCTTAAAACCACTGTTGTACCTTTGAGGTACATTTACATTGTTTGTACCTTGACAAACAAAAAACATACCTTATTTCTAACAGTGTACAGCGCTGAGTCGTCTTCTCACAGTGGAAGGATGGACAGAAACACCTGCTGATTTTTTCAGATCTGAAGCAGCTTGATTTTCTCCTCTCTCTCAAAGAAAAGCTTTAAGTGTTGTCTATCTGATGGGGACAGTTTTGCTGGTCTACCAGGCCTTGCATGGTTGATAATGAGTCCCATCTCCTCTGTATCTTTTTATCATTTTTGAGAATGCTGTTTTTTTTCTTATGCAAGTGGATTATCTTGTATCTACTCTTTAATTATCAATTATTTAATGGTGGTCTCTGACTTTTGCACAGTACCGTAGAGGGATATATGATTCTTCAGATTGTGTAGCACAGGAAAGGTACATAGCATAGCTATCATATGCGTGGATCCACAGACATTAAAATGTCCTTTAACAGAGAAGTTAACTCTTCCAAAGCCATGTCAGCCTTTAGGATATAAAGGGATATTTGATTCATTGGTAGTACTACAGCAGACGTACGTAATATGAGAATCATACGTGTCCTTCTACTGATAAGTTAACTGTTCTGCAAGCACGTAATCCTACATGACCCTTTATTATAAAGAGGAGCTCAATGGTGCCTTGTTCTCTCTCTGGTGAGGGAAGCAGAGCTGTATGTGCACTAGGCTGGCTCTCTGGGTGTCTTACTGCAGAGACCTCCTGCTGCAGCTCAGCCGCCCGCTTTCTCAGCTCCTCGCCCTGGGCCTCACTGTGAGACAGCTCCTCCTTCAGCTGCTCTACCTGTCAGGAGAGGGTGCTGTTACTGCAACAAACCACCAAAACAGCATCCCAAAGCTCAGCAGGCGGTCACTCCTCAGCCAATCACCAGTCACCATGCAGATCACATGGTCAATTCTTAACGTGAATGACATACGCAGACCAATCAGCATTCAGCATGCGGGAGAAACTGCCTGTCTTCAACTCTTGCACAAGAAAAACAGAGGTGCTTGTTAAAAAGCTCATTTGATTGATCAGTTGGAGGCACAGACCGAGAAATGCAAGAAACTGTCACACATTATACAAAACAAACAGATCAATATTAGCACAGAGTAACAAAACGCTGGTTAGGGCAGACTGTTAGTGATGAAGAAACAGCAATACATTACAAACCTTTACTCATATATGTCTAGGCATCATGTAACTACCTTGTTCTTCATGAACTTCGAGTGACTGCGGTAGACTTCCATCTGTTTCATCTCCTCCTCCCTCTCCTCTGTGCTCAGAGCTCCGTTTGACTTCAGCATCTGAACCTCCTCTTCCAGATCCCTCAGACTGCGCTCCAGAGAACTGATCTTAGAGTCCTTTTGGAGAGTAAAAAGGAGAAAAAGGTATTGGAGCAAGAAATGAAAAAAGCGAAAGAATCATTAACGAACACAGCAGGAACAAAGCACAGCAATAAATAGGGCTGCATGGTAAATCGGATTATTATTATTGCTATGAGTTTCTGCAATAAACACATTGTTAAAAGAGCAGTTTGGCTAATTTACCCAATTTTCCACTTACCCTAGACATAGTCTACCAGCCAAAACATGTCTGAAGTCCAAATTTTGCTTCTTTACTTCAGAACTGAAGCTACAAGGACAAGGTTGCTAACAAACACTAGAACTCAATCGTCTCTCAAAAAGCCCAAACGGTTCTGCAAAAATAAACCAATAAAACGTCTTTTATTCTGCTTCAAGGTCTTTATTAAGTTGTGCAGACATGCTCATGTGGTTTAGAGCGCAGTATGACTTACTGTGAACTATAAAAAAAATTAAAAAACTTCATTTTAGACTACATCAGGTCTGGTATTCGTAAGCAGGGCTGACCTTAACTCAGATTCCCCTGCAATTTTTACAAATTAGTTATAATTACAGACTGTAGATCAGCACTCGAGATGGTTTGTGAATGCAGACCCTACAGTGGCTGCCTGCAGTTTTGTTCATATTTAAAGCTCACAGCAAGTCATACTCTGCTCTAAATCATATCGACAAGTCTGTGTGATCTTAATGAAGACCTACAAGCAGTTTGAACAGGGTGAAAGAGGCTTTAGTGATATTTTTGCAGAAACGATTTGGGCCATATGGGTGATTACTGAGTTCTGCTGGTTGTTAGAAGTGTTAGTCTCACATGTTCAGCTCTAAACTAAAGAAGCAAAATTTGGACAACAAACATGCATCACCATAATGAGCTTTTTAAGGAATGAAATATAGATTTATTAATTTTGTAGGCCTATACCGAAAACCAATATAGACATACTTATTTGTGTTTGTAGCCTGACTGCAAACATGAGCAGAAAAAGCTGTTCTGGGAGTCCTGACTGGTTTTAGAGTGAAGTACCTCATGAAACTCACTGACACTTCATAGGATCTAAATTCTCCACAAGGGGGTGCCATTAGTTTTTAACCACCCAATAGCTTTTGATGCTTGGCAAGTGCAGCACTTCACAAGAGCGACACTGCATGTCCTTACTCAGCCTTACAGCACACAAAACAGATCTTGCAGTTTTGATGTAAGTAGCTAGAAATATTTAATTATTTTTACAACCCCACTTCCAAAAGAGTTGGGATGCTGTGCAGAATGTAAACAAAAACAAAATGCAATGATGTGCAAATCATTTGACCCCTATGTTTCATTGAAAATAGTACAAAGACAACATATCAAATTGTTGAAACTAAGAAATTATTTACCACCAGGTGTTATATTAACACCTGGTGGTTGATTGGCAACAGGTCAGCAACATGACTGGGTACAAAAGAGCATCCAAGAGAGGCTGAGTCTTTCAGAAGTAAAGATGAGGAGGGGTTCACCACTCTGCGAAAGACTGCATGATTAAATAGCACAACAATTCAAGAACAACATTTCTCAAGTAGCAAATAACTTATGCCTTTCATCATCTACTGTAAAATATTCAGAGAACCTGGAGAAATCTCTGTATGCAAGAAACAAGGCCAAAAAATAGTATTTGCTGGCCGTGATCTTTGGGCCTGCATTAGGCGGCACTGCATTAAAAACCGACATGATTCTGTAGTGGAACTCACAGCATGAGCTCAAAAACACTTCTAAAAACCAGTGTCTGTGAAAACAATTCATCACTGCATCCACAAAATGCAAGTTAAAACTCTAAAATGCAAAGAAGAAACCAAATATAAACAGGATCCAGAAATGCTGCCACTTTCTGTGGGCCCAAGCTCATTTAAAATGGACTGAGGGGAAGTGGAAAAGTGTCCTGTGGTCTGACGAATCAACATTTAGCATTCTTTTTGGAAATCATGGACACTGCGTCCTCTGGGCTAAAGACCACTCAGCTTGTTATCAGTGCACAGTTCAAAAGCCAGTATTCATGACGGTATGGGGTGCATTAGTGCGCATGGCATGGGTGACATGCACATCTGTTAAGACACCATTAATGCTAAACGATATATACATGTTTTGGCAACATATGCTGCCATCCAGATAAAGGGAAGGCCTTGCTTATTTCAGCAAGACAATGTAAAATCACATTCTGCATGTATTATAACAGCATTGCCCTATATTAAAAGAGTCCGGGTGCTAAACTGGCCTGCCTGAAAAATACGACAAAGGAGACCCTGAACTGTTGAGCAGCTGAAATCCTATATCAAACAAGAATGTGAAACACTTCACTTTCAAAACTACAGCAGTGTCTCCTCAGTTCCCAAACGCTTACAGAGTGTTGTTAAAACAAGAGGTGATGAAACACAGTGGTAAACAGGCCCCCGTCCCAACTTTTTTGGACTGTGTTGTTGGCATCAAATTCAAAATGGGCAAATATTTTTCAAAAAACAATAAAATTTCTCAGTTTCAACATTTGATATGTTGTCTTTGTACTATTTTCCTTTAAAAAAAATAGGGTGATTAGCATTGCATTCTCTTTATTTACATTCTGCACAGCGTCCCAACTTTTTTGGAAATGGGGCTGTATTACTTTGCACAATAGTGACTGTCGCTTTTGTAACTGCTGCGTGCTTCTAGAAGAGGCTAGTTAGATTTCTGTTTACACAGCAAAAACAAAGTCTTGCAGCACATCCAGTCAGAGACACTGTTTTAATAATAATTTATTGCGTTTCATTTCATCATCATGATATCCAGCAGCTTCATTGCATTTTATGTCAATATTGTGCATCTTTAGTGTTAAAGGAGAAGCTTCTGCATGACTGAACTTGATTATTTTGGGGGACGTGGAAAAGACTCTCATCGTCTCACATATAAACAAACACTTGCCTTCATCTCAATGACCGTCTGCAGGGCTTTGGTTTTGGCAGATTCCGGTGCTCCCTCATAGCGTCGGTGGATCTCCTGAGGAGAAAGCATAAGACGAGGGTCATGAGGAGTTGCAGCCATGGGAATATGATGCCTCCCCCTAGCAGCGGCTCCCAGCAGCCGCAGGTCCACGCTACCATCCCACATCATTCCAGCTCAGCCCAAGCTAGTGTTCTCCTATGCTTTCGCCAAGTTCTGAGCAGTCTCTTCTTTTACTCCCTGCTTTTTAAATGACATCATATGGTTCAGAACAGAGCACAGACCCAGCCTGCCGGTCTACTCTCATGCTTTCTTTTAGTGTTGAGTGTTTGTGCTTCACTGAGTCTCTTATGATCAGGATAATGTACCCAGCATCCCACAAAGGCAGCTAATGCAACTTCTACCACATACAAAGAGATGGAGGCAGCCTGCATTACCCGAGGCAATTAAAGAACACAAATTTGATGATGGTACAAAAACAAAGTATGTGTGGTAGAACAAGTAGTTTTATGCATTCGTAAAAGATTACATGCAAATAGCATGATGCATCTGCCCACAGTACGTATGTGAGTCAGAGCTATCATGGTGGCCTTGCGTTGATATTTTGGTAACATCTGAAAAAGGTCAAAGAAAATTAGAAATTAGTTTTGTATGCATCAAGCTATCTGACCCCTGAAACATGTATGGAGAGAGCAGTCATGATTATGGGGAATACAAGCTCTGTCGACTTGAGTATGCCTTCCCATTTCCCAACTGGTGGGTGCAACTTGTGTAGTTTTTGTTTTTGTTAGATTTGATAAAATAATTATGAGAACAAAGCCCCTCAGCTACAGTGGCACATGGATAGTTAATGATTCTCCTTTTATCTATGAAGCAACACCTCAAAGTCATGAAAGACAATGTCTTTAATTATTCAGTTTACAAACTGAGAAATATCAAACATTTGACTGTTTCAGTTAAGAAAGCCTAATTACCCAGTAATGGTCCACCACAAAAGCACAAATTGCAGTTACAAATTTGACAATTTTTCTCTGTATATGATTTTAAATAAAGGAAAATGTTCAAAAAGCCTCAACAACAAGGGAGAGACCTAACTTAAATACAGTACTTTGCAAAAAATTAAGGCAACTTTGATTTAAAAAGCTATTTAAGTGTCCAGTAAGTATTAATTTACTCAGAAAATACTAATATTACAATAAATAAAAATACAGCTGGTTTACACAGTAAAAATTTCATGCAATTTTTGTAGTTTGACATGAAACTAGACTGCATGAATGTAAAGCATCCTGAAACTCATTTGAAACTCAGCCACAACATTTGCAAATGTTTCAACTTAGTGAAACAAGTTTCATGAAACAGCCAATCAAAACGGCAATAAAAACACATCATGATCACACCGAATGGCACACTTTCAAATGATTCATTGCTTAGATTAGTGAACAACTTGCACAGAAATGATGCTACAGGCAACTTGCAACTCGCAACTAGTTGCATGAAAGTTTCACAATGTAAAGCCAGCCTAAATTAATAGAATATGCAGTGATTTTGTGTTAGAATTCTTGTTTAAGTACCTCTCCTCATTGAAGTCTGAACTGTAGCTATAATCCAATGTCTGTTGTGGATAATAATAATAATAATAATAATAATAATAATAATAATAACAACAACAACAACAACAACAACAACAACAACAACAACAACAACAACAACAACAACACCAGCACTTCATTATGTTACATCAAGTGCGCTACTGATTGAATTTAACAAATCAATGTGACTTTTCACTTGTAACTTTTGTACAATATTGTAGTTCCACTTTTTGGCACTAGGTGTCAGCACTCTCACAGAGCTGCTATGGTTAAGGAAGGTCACTAGAAGCCTTGTCTGTAATACAAAGAGCAAGAAAGTAGACCAGTTACATGTGTGAATGTGAGCTCTGAACGGAAGCTGCTAGTTTCAGTTTATATGAGCAGTACTGACAGTGTTAAGTTTGGGGAAACTGCTGATGGGATGAATGAGCAACAGCTGGAGCTCCACCGTGACGAGCCTCTGTGTACAGTGAAAATAAAACAAGTAGAGGAAGATACAAATATGTAGAAGGTAGAACATCCATGTGTTTTCTTCCAGACAAATCTTTACTTCACTGACCCAAGAGACCCGTTTCACTAGATAATGTGTAACAGATCTTATGTAAGAATTCCAGCTACAACGCATGTGGACTGTGAATAAACTTCAAGCGGCCGGTAGCGTCTGAGCTCGGTGGGAATTTGCAAGACTAAACGTGACAAATCGGTCTTTAACTAAATTAACAATTTCTGCACTCAGCAACATCCGTCTCCTTTCATCACTGTCCTCTTCCGTCTCTCCTGTTTCTATAGCAACTAATGTTCAATGGCTTCAATCTGTCTCTCTCTGTTCATGTTCATAAGTCTGAGTGTCTGCTTGGTCTCGTCTTATGAGTCTGGGACTTCAGAGCTTTTCCCCTGACCCTAGTAGACTGGAAAACTCAAGGGTCAAACACTGACATAAAACAGTAGTAGAGGCTTAGCAAATTTAATGAGATTTACATGAAACAGAGGAAAACAAAAGAGTTAATTACTTAAGGCACGAAGTACCATAGTACCACAGTGCATTAGGTCCAGCCAGGCTTTGATTATAGCAGCAATGATGGCTGTTTAACTCCTTACATCCTAAGAGGGGCTAACAGATATTAACATTTTGTGCCCAATACTGATAATAATTTTAAGGGAAAAAAATTATTTGATTTATATTTTACACTAAGAATCTCTCACTGGGACAGTACCCCTCTATAATCAGAGAACATAACTGTACCATAATCCATTGAAATTATAGTTTCTAAGTTACATTTTACCCCATTATCAGAAGATTGCAAGTTTGAATACCGTGAACAAAAAAGACACTATTTCAGTGTGTTAATATTGGCTGATATTATTGGCCAACACATATATCGGTTTGGCTCTTATCTCAAAGCTGGCTTTACACAGTGAAACTCTCATGCAACTTTAGTTGCTTGAAACCCAAAAAAATTAAGAAATAAATTCCACTTGAGCTGCATAACACAAGGCATCCTGCAACTCATTTGAAACTCTACCATAACAGCTGTAGCAGTTTCAACAACAGCCAACCAAAATGACGTTAACGCATTACATGATCATGTCGAACGACATTTGAAACAAGTATCAGTTTCTCAAAGCTAATGTTTCTGTAACCGCCTGGTTTAAAGAGCCAGCTAACAGTAACAGCTGTTAATACGGCTGCTTGTGCAACCGTTTATTCTTCTAAATTAGTTATTACAATCTATTCAGCTAGATTATTCATCTTCTTCTTTCTTGATAGCCCCCAAGATATGCATGCGCACATCTCCACAATAAGGACAAGCTTTTCCATCTGGAGGGGGACTTTCTTCATAAACAGACTTTGAGCATTACAAGCTTTCCAATTCATTTTCCATCCAGTAACCTGTCTCTTCCTTTATAACGTCTCCTTGCATAGCTGTCAAGCTGCACAACTCACAACATGCAACTAGCTACACAAAAGTTTCAACATGTAAAGCCCACCCAAGGACGAATATGTAGCCCACACTTAGTTCCTCACTCTCGTACTTGCAACTTGCATATTACTTTCATGACACAAACCAAAAAAAAATCATATTAGCTACTATATAATAATTTTTTTGATGGGATTTTCCCCCCAATTTTCTCCCCAGTTTAGTTGTCTCCAATTCCACCCACTAGTTAGGACCCCAATCACGCGATACTACCAGCTCTAAGAGGGCGAAGGCTAACACAGGCTTCCTCCGAGACCTGTGAAGCCACCGCATCCTATCAAACTACCAGCTCTGTTACGTCAGCTAACAGACACCTGCGCTGACTAGCATCGCGCTAAGTGATGGGGGGAGACGGGGGCCATCGTACCCACCCAGAGAGCGAGGCCAACTGTGCTCTCTTGAACTCCCGGCCACGGATGACTGTAGCATCACCAGGGATCGAACTCACAATCTCCTGATGACAGGGCCAATGCTTAGAAGCTGTCTAGCCTTAATGGAGTTAAAGGTTATATGAGGTTAATGAGCGCACTAGTCAGTGTTTTACCTCCCTCAGTGCAGAGGTTTCCTTGTCCCTCTGCTCCAGCAGGCTCTCCAGGTGGTGGATGTGCATCTCGGCCTCAGCCAGGCGGCGCGTGCGCTCGTGGTCCTCCTCGCTGGCTTTGGCCGACAGCCCTTTGCTCTGCAGCATCTCCAGGAGCTTCTTGATGGACTCGTCGCGGGCGCTGAGCGTCTGCTTCTGCGTGTCTATGCGCAGCTCCATCTCCTCTAGAGTCTTTCTCAGGAGAAAGAGCTCCTTGGCCTGCCGCTCGTGCTCAGCGTGAAGCCTCTGGAAGTTCTCCTCTGTGAGCTCGGCGGAGAACGGCTCGCCTGGCCGGACGCTGCAGTCCTGCTGGAACAGTTGATTCAGGTCACGCTGGATGCGCAGCTCATCCTGCAGGGCCTGGATGGTCATTTGGAGGTGCTGCAAACAGAGAGGAAAATGTGTGTAAATAAACTGTTCCGCACTGAAAACAGCATCTGCCAGGGGTGTGAATTAGGATTTTTCGGGAAATTATTAGGAGTATTATGAAATCTCAGATTTTGCCACAATTCAGTGCAATTATTTTGGCATTCAGAATAATGTTGAAAAAAATTTTCTGATAAAAATCACAGACAAAAATCATTTACAATACTTTTTATGCTTAAAAAATAGCTTGAGAAATGCATAATTTAATGAAAATACCAATATCAATGCAAGTGCAGCTGAATCCCTTAATTTTTAGACCCTTATTGCGTGCCATCACAATTTGTCACAATTAGTTATTCATTTTAGCTCATTATAAAGAGGTAGAAATTCACAGAAATTGCAAACAAAAGTGTAACAGACATGAGAGCTTGCCAGTGTTTACAAAAAATGAATGAGGAAACCTTTGCCAGCTGACTCAGTTTCTGGACCGACAAGAGTTAGTCCCCTTCTGAGATTATTATGTGCTCTGCTGCAGAGCACCTCATGACTGCACACGTCTCCATCTGCCTATGAGGCTTAGGCTGACCCCCTGTCTATGTGCCACCATCTATGTATACAAATGAGGTTAAACTCCAGCCAATTCCAGCATTACTGCAGCTATTAGTGTTGTAAAAATGGCATTAGCTCAGCAGAAGTAGAAGCACTTTATCCTGACTTTTGCATTCATAATAATGCACTCGATGACTAAGCTTTCTGGCTGTAGAAAACAAAGCACAAGAAAATTGTCTGAGCCCCTGTGGGTTCAAACCGTGTGACATTCAGGCTTCACTGTGGACTCTATTCCAGACATGCCACAGGCGACGGCATTGCTAGGCAACGGCAGACAACGTAAGAGGGAGGGGCTACACATGTGCACTCACTGCTCAAGTCTGTGCAGGTGTGGGCAGGCCAGAAGGGCTGGGGAACAAGATGACTCTCATATCTTCATGTCACTGCTGTCGGAACAAAACCTCGTATCTCCATTTTTGTCGTTTTTCAGTTTTTGACAATCTGAAAATGCCTGTTGTTCTTTACATTGTGTGTAAATTTCATAATAAATAGACCAAAAGAAACCAAAAGCCCAAAATTACTTGGAAAATTCTGGTTCCATTGACCTACATTAAAAGTAAAGTAAGTTTTTTTCTTCTCCTGTAAAGTTATCAATTTGGAGATACGAGGTTTTCTGACAACAGCGACATGCTTGATTGGAAAGAGATCAGCAATTTCCAAAACTATAATAAAGCAGCCATTTAGGCTGTGATGTCATTTATCACGATAACAGTAAAATATTGCCCACCCCTACTTCAATGTTAGCAAAATTAATACAAAAAAATATTAAATTAGTAATTGTCCCACACCATGACAACAATAAGAGACTCTGATATTGATATATATATATATATATATATACACATATATATATATATATATATATATATATATATATACACATATATACACACACACACATATACACACATACACACACACACACACACACAAGACCTTGTGTAACACATGTTCACCACAACAACATGTCCACATTCAACTCAATTTTGAAGAAAGTAAAGCTTGGACTAACGTCAATCTATATTATTGGGATGAGACTTTTCCATCTGAGGATTCTGTGGAGCTGAGATAGCCCCCTGACCCTGCTCCCTGGAGGCCCAGAGTAGCTATTCCCACCTTAGGGAATCAGTCCCAGTGGCCAGAGATAACTCTTAGCAAAGGCAGAGGAACAAAGCTCTAGCCAATTCACTTTGCCATCCCCTAAAAAGTACTCAGTGAGATGATAATCATCTTGTAATGGAGTTTGATCATAAGCTATGGCTGCAGTCTCAGAGCAGACCTGTAGATGCAGAGGAACTGAGAGTGATGAGCTAATGCAGCACCCAACCTCACCACAGTGACATCAGGTCTGCCTCTATATAATGGACCCAAACAAGTGATAAGCACCATCCGGCCTTCTGGTCATCTCTGTCCTCTGTTCCATCACTTCCTCTCTCTTCCACATGGTCTCTTTCAGCCAAGCTAATAAGTGATGGACAGTTACAGTCGTGTGCAAGATGGCGCTAAAATGATTTTGAAGCGAAGTGAACACATCCTCTACAGAGAACCCACTTCTGCATATTTTACTGCACAATTATTGTACTGGTGTATATACACACACACACACACACACACACACACACACACACACACATTATATATATATATATATATATATATATATATATATATATAATTTTTTTTTCTATTTATTTTTCATTCAGGTACTACAAGGGGACTTACCTTTGCACCTGTGTTAATGTGATGTGATAATAAATGTGATTTTATTTTTGATTCGATTTTGTTTCTTTCCTGAAAATAAGATATTGATGGGAAAAATAAAACATAAAATGTTTATTATTGTCCATTTTATATTTTGTTTTTTTTTTTCTCAATATGTTAAACCCAACATGCTGAAATCTGTTCCCTGTACAAGATATGTTAACTTTCAACAAAATGTCATTTGACATGTTCAAACATTTGCATAATTTGGTTTCTGTCAATACGTATAAAGTATGGTAATAATATATGACAATATATGGCAAATAATATGTCACTATATGACATACTGTTATAAAAAAAAGGGTCACAACTACATTGCATAGCTAAAAAGAGTACTAGCAGTGATCACAAGGCCTGAATTTTGCCTGTACTTTTGTCCATTTTGTCCATTTTGGTAATTGTTGCAAACATTTTCTCTGGCCAAACCATCTCTTTAAAGACATCAGGATTACTAAATGAGGACAGAGAAGGAAAGAAAGCAGCAGCATGGAGAGATGAGGCAAGGAGCACAGACAAGATAAATGAAATAAAAAGGTTACTACTAGTGATTCACAATTATCAGCACTGTGAGAACCCGATGGCCAGCCTGAGAGGAAACAGAAGGCCTGCTGTCATTTTGTGTAACAGCAGGAAAGACTAACAGATTGAGATAAACAAGAGCAGAAGACAACATGTCCTGTGACATGCTATGCTCATTGATGCATAGACATGAGGACTGGTGAGTCATGAGACAGACTCATGCAAATATGCCTCCCTCTCTCTCTCTCTCTCTCTCTCTCTCTCTCTCTCTCTCTCTCTCTCTCTCTCGACAATAGAAACATCACAAGGAGGAGGACGGAGAGCTCAGGGCTGCCATCCATTCTCTCTGTCTTGTAAAGGGACGAGTCAGAACACATCCACCAACACGTAACCCAAGCACTTTGGTCCTGGTGGACCTTAGCCTTCAATTTCAGGCAATATAATATGGCCTGGGCTCATATAGAGGCTGTTTACACCTTGCAAATCATGAGTTAACAGCGAGTGGATCCTGTTCAGATTTCATACGAACGCATGAACGGCCAGGTATAAACTACAGCTGAAATATTAATCATTTCTATATTGAAATCACGATTTGAAACAGCAATTTTCAAATCGCAAGAACCACAATTTAAACTGTCAGCTAAAAGGGGAAATTTAACCTTCTAACATAAAGCTTGTTGAACTGGCAGTCCGAAAAGTAGATGTTCTGGTCTTACTGAGGGGAAAAAGGCTTAATCGCTTAATTAACAGAAAACAAATCACACTTCCATCGCAATTGTAATACTGGTCATAAAAATTGCAGATCATATATTTTCCCCAAATCATTCCGCCCTAGTGTAAACACACACAGGAAGCTTTGTGATTTGATTATGAATGAAACACTCAAACTACATTCAGGGGGTAGTCAGAGGCCATGTTCACATTACTAGGCTGAAATGCTACATACGTGATTTTTGTGCCTTAATGAGACACAAATCTGATGTTTTCAGAGCTGTGTGAACACAAAAATCTGATGTTTTCAAATCAGATCTGAGCCTCTTTCATATGTTATTCTAGATCGGTTGCATATCCATTTATGAGAAGAGTGAGATCATGTATGTGTCCCCCCCCCTTATACTTATGAATTATAAAAAATAATCCTCCTTTGCAGCAAAATAAAGCTCTGCTGATCATTCAAACACAATTTTTGAAACCAAATGGTCTTAAATACTGGAGTTAATGTAGAACTGCTAATTCACCCTTCAACCCTGAAGGTTGGCACGCAGACTACTGGTCACCAAAGCAACGCAGACAACAGTCTCGCCTAGCTATTAACTAACAAACAGGTAAAGTGAATGATTTAAGACAAACATTGATAATTCAGAGACAAATGGACTTATTTGCATTTATAAGCATTTAAGCTGGTTTTGATACATTTAATCTGCAGTGAGAAACTGTCAAAACACAAAAGTCGTGAAGCTGAAACCAGTTTCTTGTTCTAATTTTTACAGAATGTAACTGCTGCACCATTTAAGGTGGAACGGGAAACTATTCCACTTTTGAGGAAAAGTTTCCTGCTGGAGATGTGAGAAAAACAGCTACAGCTGAGCTAAAGCTTAAAGCAGAGCATAGTAAGCCTGCGTTTGTGTTTATATTTTTAGCCTATACTAGTACATTAGCATGTGCAGAGACATATTTGCAGCCAAGATGGTAAAATGGACCAAAAATGTTGTGGCTCCCCAGGTGGTTTGATTTTTGGTGAAAGGATTAATTTTCTCTTCTTAACATTTGGGTTGCCGACCCCTGGTCTAACCTGAAGTTAGTGCTAATAAACATTACCAAAGAATCTGACTTTCTTTCACCTTCATCTTGCTCTATTAATAAACAGCTGAGAGCAGATTATCTTGGTGAGAAAGGCTTTTTCTGTTGATTAGTTTGTTGTTCTTTATGAACGTGGATCATTCACATGCTTTTCTCAATAAGGATATGCACATATTGGTCATTTCAGGACACGTGTGTTCACAGTAATGACAGATTCGAGGCACTTAAACACACAAATTTGAACCAGAGTTAGAAAGATC
This sequence comes from Colossoma macropomum, assembly GCF_904425465.1. NCBI lineage: Eukaryota > Metazoa > Chordata > Actinopteri > Characiformes > Serrasalmidae > Colossoma > Colossoma macropomum. The sequence continues at coordinate 57,374,048 of NW_023494792.1, read as the reverse complement.
GGATCTGAATTAATTATTTTATTAATATATTAGTTGTATTTCGTTCAATTAAACACTTACTGCCCAGATAGCCAGGTTTTTAAATATACTTTCCTCAGGTGCATATATAAAAGTATACATAAAAACTGTATATATATACATAAAGACAGACAAACACATACAGTTAGAGACAACGAGAGACAGGTATTACCCCTGTAAATATTGACTGCTGCTCTCTGTGGTTCCTTAATGGCACCATGGAGACAGGAATATGCATTATTCATGCATCTCATCCCGCTACTCTTATCTCAAACTGTGTGCGTGTGTGCGCGAGTGTGAGAAGGTGCTGCGTGCAAAGTGAGAGAACAGCCTGCCATATAAGAAAGATTACTAAACCATTCTCTCTCATTTCCCTCCATGTAGCCTACATTTTCCACCACTTTCCACAAGTCGCTCAGTGACTTCCAGGAACAAAGTACTTTCACTGCAAATTTCTCAATCCATACCTTCTAAATATCTTTTAAAAAAACATCTCTGTCCAGCTTGGACAAACACTAGCCATTGTGTTCCCTCTCTGGGACAGCAACAGGTGCAGATCCATCACTGTGTGCATCACAGAGATCATGTGTATGTGTGTGAGGTCTATGGGCTCCAGTGGAGCTGAACTGAGCAGTGAGGCTGAGAGAGGAACAGAATCAGGTCAAGCAGAGCGCTTTTCTGTTTAGGTTACGAAACATGCTATGAGTCATGAAGCTAAAGACAGTCTGATCGGAGGACCTGGGGGCATGTCAGGATAGAGTCCCATATAACAAGACTATATAACAGAACTATACGAATAAGAGTTTTAACACAGTGTTTGAATTGTTAATAAAATTCTGATATTTGATCCTGAGCAGTGATATAGAGCACCATCACTTCCACTTACGACAACGAATAACTTAAAATATAACGTTTTTAATCATTCTTGCAGTACTGGCCATTGCAATATCTGCAGGGGTCAAAAAGAGCAGCAAAACCACACATGAAAGTGCATTGTCAAAATTCCACTCAATAAAAAAGGGAAGTATGGAGCCAAATATATATTGGAGTGGAAGTCTAAACTGAATGTTTAAAGACCCAGCACAGAGTCTTTTTCAACTGTCACCAAACTATTTCATACATTTCAGTCACCTTCCAAAACTGTCCCGAAAAAGGGAGTTAATACATTATTTTTATTTTTATTTTGTCTTTGTCGATTTCTGCATCTTAGCCATTTCGCTGTGTTTGTGTGACCCTCAACATATATTCCTGCATATTCATGACCACCTCTTGATAGCCTCACAAGCCAGACTTCTACCGATCAGCACAGAGTCTGGTCCCTTCCATCGCATAAAATGGCCAAGAACCACTCATCTTGTCAAGATGCCATAAAGCTGACATGCAAAATGACTAAAAACATAGAGCATGGACTGGAGAGTGAATAACTACTTTTATTAAAAAATAAATAAATAAAAAAGTTAGGACAATTTGGTTTTCCATAATATGGGCCCTTTAAGTATTTCCCCTGGCAATATGTAAACCAGCCCTGAAGTCAATCACAGTGATTTAAACTATACTCTTTGAGCAGCCTTACAAAGCACAGTTACACTTCCACAGTTCCGTTTTGATGAATTAAGGTTTTTATTGATTAATATATTGCTTAATATATTGCAAGACACATAACAAAATATTTAGCAATACTGGTCTAGTATTAGTTATACTCAGTTCAGTTTGCATGCTTGCAATTAAATTGGCTAGACTTCGGTTTAATAATGTCTAAATAAGTGCTGATGTTAGCCTCAGTATCATGAAGCCCATTGATGCTATCTATTTTCTCTATAGGCCTATTTGGACAGGACTACATCTACATAGGGACCTGAGGTAATTTCCCCTTTTACAAGTGCTTCCCTGTGATTTCATTTCTGTCTGGATCGGCCACTTCTGTGTTTTTCTCCCTCCTCTGCTAAGAAAACTGCCATTCTATACTGTTTTTCCACCAAACTCAGTGGCCTTCTGAGAAATTATATTCCGTCCAGATACAAACCTCTGTGATTTTGTCGGACTTTCCAGGCAGACACCACATTGTGTTGGAAAAAATAGCTTTTTGAGTGCTGCTATTTATATTTAGACTCATACTGTTCCTATCCATCGGCCCCAAAACACTGATCGGTCCATCTCTAGAAATTACAGCCAAAAAACTTGCACCTCCTGAGGCAATTTTATTGCCATTCAGATGAATGAGTTAGCACTGAGGATACATGTCCTTTTTAATTAATTAATTAATTAATTAATAGACGGATAGACAGATAGCCATCTTCCCGAGATACTAATCCAATCCAAATAGGGCTTACGAGACACAGCACAACACTGTTGTGCTTAATCAAAGATCACACTAAGATACTGCCACAGTGCCATATCCGCAGACAACATGAAGAAACATGGCAGCACAATGAGGAAATGGGAGTAAGAAAGGACAGAGAAGAGAGAGAGAGGAAGAGAGAGAGAAAGGGAGCCCAAAGGGGGAGACAAACAAAGTGTTTGTAATAAAAAAAAAATTGAGCAAAAAGAAAAAAAAAAAAGTTCTGGCTTTCCAGCTCAGATTTCCTGATTTTAAGCCGTCTACTCGCACAAGACAAACTCAAACAATCCAAATGTCTCCCTTCATCCTGGACCACCATCTGATAGCATGTCCTAATAATGAATGGAGCGCACTCTGAGGCTGCTGTATATTCTGTACAGCTGGAGCGGTTGACGGGCAGTGCACTGTGGAAGGACGACAGGCACTGTGATGTGACTGGAGCTCACTGAGCGTGCTGTCACTGTCGTGAAATCTCCTGGTCAGTACAGGCCTGGTCAGACATGGGAATAGTGAGTGTCAGAATGAGAAATGGCACAGAACCTCTTTTTCATTTCCACTGCTGATTCTCAGCATCAGCTGATACCAATATTAATCCGAAATAAGCTTTAACACTACAAATTATTGGGCTCCAATTGACCAAATAGGCTGTATTTCTTTAAGCATTTTATCAGTAAAAACATTCCTTGATATTCCACACATTTTGCTTGAAAGAAATCTTGTTTATAATCCTCATAAAAGCCATATTCATATTTCTTGGTCACAGGTTCTGAAAAAATAAGGCTTGTATCACTGCCCCTAGCCTTCGTAGAAGGGGTCAAAATGACTATTCATAGGGAATTTTGACGCACCATGTTATTTTTGGTCAGTTCTGTCAATAAGAATACTTTATTCCTTGACATTCAAAGGAAAAAATCAAAAATATGTACATTACAAAAGACATTTTATGCATGACTAGTAGTCTCTGTAAAAACATCAACTTATTTAATACATGATTTTGCCCAGATTTTTTTTATTAGCATTATCCATCTTTATCAAATATTTAAACGTCATTTTATCACTTCATACATTACGTCATATATTTCTCATTTTGTCTGATATCAAGTGTTGTTCAGAATTTGCTTCAGACATCAGATCTCATAGCCAATACTCAACTGGAATCTTGCTGCAAGCACTGACCTATTGTTCTTGTGATACAGTTAATGAACTGTCCGTTATGAGCTTGAAATGTCCGCATTCAATCTATAGACCAGCTATGGCATGCAAATATTAACCACTGTTAGCTTGATGCTAACAGAACACTGTGACTCCCATTACCAGGCTAGCTGAAATTAGCATTATCTTAGCAGGGAGGAAACAAGAAAACAGAAGGGTTTCTATATTAAACGTTGGCTGATGCTCAGCTAATTCTGTCACTGTACCTCGCTCTGTACTGTGCTCTGCTGCAACCAACATTGAGCTCTCCTCCACTGCAGAAGAGCCACACCCATTATGGTATGTAAAGGGCAATTCATAATGCATAATTAAATGGATAGGATGTAAATAGTCATTCAGTGTGGTTTAAAATGAAATGCTACGTTCTAGAGAAACTTAGAATTGTTCACAGTGGTGGTGATAGGAACCAGACGTCTGAAGAGTTTAATGCTTCAGAAAGTTATGAAATGGTTATGAATACACTGCCTGATATTTGAGACGTTGTTTTACGATAGTTTTGCCATAGGATGATTATCTTATAAAGTAATAATCTTTTTTAAATCAATTCATGGTGTAGAGGTACATTTAGGGTGTCGTAAGGCAAACGTCTTTTTTCAGATTTATTACCATTATCAACCTCAGAAGCACCTGTAGGTTCAGTGGTCATTGGACAGTAAGTAACAGTAAATATATTTGCTTTGTAGACTTTAAGACCCCTGATTCACCACCACTGTAAGAAGATCTGAATTGTTAAGCTTCTCTACAATGAACCATTTCATATCAAACCACTAGGAATTACTTTGTTTACATATAAACGACCGAATTAAAATAGCTGGAATTCCCCTTCGCCAATAATACTTGTTCTTATGTTAACAATAGACTATGTGTGGCTACAGCTGTTATCACTCGTGTCAAACACAAGGCCCGCAGGCCAAGTCAGGCCCGTGGCACAATCCTTTTCTGGCTGAAAAATGATTTCAATTTTCTATTAATATTAGCCCATTTTACCATGAGCTGCACTACATTTCCCAACATGCACTGCAAAAAAAAGCCAGTTTTAGAAAACCTACTGTACATTGGGGACATTTAAAGAGGTTTAACAGTTAATCTGCAGCTAATGTAGTCTATTGTTTTATATAAAACAGTTTGTTTTTATTTAAAATTATTTTTGAATTGTTCAAGTATTCAAAGCCTATTTTTTGCCATTGTAGTTTTGGCATATTTTTAACAAACAATTGCCAGTGGGGTCATGTTATCACATGACCTGCTTTCAGTTGCAAGCACTTCAGAGATATTTCAGATTAGATTTGCTACAGATTTGGATCCAATTCGCTCCTTTTTCCCTCCAAAATCTGATCCAGTATTTTCTGCTGGTATCTGCCTGATACCGATGTCTGGTGTCGGCTTAGTGCCGTCTCTAGTGAGAGTGCTTGTCTCGGTTCTGCTCAGAATGGAAGTCTCTCTGAGTTTAAAGCACACCGTGCCAGGACCTCATTCACCCGGAGCTTGGTATGAGCTTCAGCAAGGCAATCACAGGCACACATATCTTCACCAACATCTGCTTTACATCAATACCTACTGTATCATTCACATGCTTATCCATCTCTCTCCCTTCCTCTCACTTGCTCAGAGTGACACCCACAGGAAAAAAAAAAAAACATTCTGTTCAAGTGTGGGCTTGCACACCACAACCCCTCCCTTCTCAAGGTCTCTCTCATTTTCTCTCCATCCTCTCTTTCTTTCTCTCCTGGGTTATGTCATCACTCTTTTTTTCCCTTCTCTCCAGGGTTATATCATCCCTGCCATCCTTTACACTCGTCTCCGCCTTACAGTCCCATCTCCGCTCCTCCTTCTCCTCCTCCACTCCATCTATTTCCTCCATTCCCTCTCTCTCCTCGGGGCTCCAGAGGCTGACATTTAACTAAAGAACATACTGAGGCACCCTCCTGACACAGACCAGCCCACTGCTGGAGTCTGATTCTCCCTCATTACTGCTGGATGATGTGCTGACCTCATATCTGAATCTGATCAGCGCTATGCAGGTTTTCAGATGAATATACAAACACAGATCTGTTTGTTTCACTCGCAGTGCAATCACTGCCAGGCAACTCCGAAATAATCTGTCCTGCTATCAGAACGTTCTACAAAAACTGAATGACGCTGTGTGAATCATAAAGAGTATTCTGGGAACGTTATACCACTGACAACGATACAGTACCACGCAAAAGTCAAAGACTACCTGTTTTTCCAGTCAAAACAGCCATTAAATATAACATATTTTTCACTATGTAGTGTGTTCACACTTCGCCTTTATTACAGCTTCCATTCTCCAAGAGACTTGCTTTCAGATTTCAAAGAAATCTGAAGAGATATTTTTCTACTCCTTCAAAGTTCAGTCAGTCCATCCCAATCCCAAACACTTTCAGTGATGTTGAAGTCTGGACTCAGTCCATTGTTCAGCTTCTTTGTTTGATGTGTCCGTCTCCTTTTCTCAGTGAGGTTCTTCTTCACAGCTACACATCCTTTCAGACCCATAGCGCCGAGTCGTCTTCTCACAGTGGAAGGATGGACAGAAACACCTGAGGATGTTTTCAGATCTGAAGCAGCTTGATTTTCTCCTCTCTCTCAAAGATGAAAGCTTTAAGTGCTGTTTATCTGATGGGGGCAGTTTTGGTGTCGACAAGGTCTTATAGGTGGTTGATAGGGGTTTCATTTTCTCTGTAGCTTTTAATCAGTTCTCACACTCCAGTTTTGGAAACTGCAATTTTTTTTCCCCACTTATTTTACTTTGACGTTCCCCTTCCTTTAGGTGGACCATCTTATATATATTCTTCACAGAAATATAACCGAAAAAATTAATAACATAATACTTAATGGCCATTTTGACCGTAAATTAAACAAATGAAGGATGATTTATGACTTTTGACTCTGACTAGAGAACAATGTTCCTATAAGGAAATATTTTTGTTTCAATTTTTTATTGAAATATTGATTCTCTGCACTGATTTTCCTCTTAAGACGTATTTAGACAGATATGCTTGCTAGTTAACTTGTTGCGTGTTTTGTGTGTTACTTTACAGCTAAATCAGTACATATCGAATAACTGACCACATTAGAGTGAGTGCTCAGCCCAAAGAATGTTTACTTTGGGAAAATTTGGCACAAGGGCAAATCTTTTTGATGGCCTTGCCTTAGATAGTAAAAGTAAGTAGATCTGACTCTGGAAGCCCACCTTTGGCACAACTGACACGGCATAAACAAACCAATTGTCATGACTAACAGAATACCATTCAACTTCCTTCACGTCTTTGTGAACTTTTACAGCTGAAGCAAACACTTTCTACCACACTTCCTCTCGCAGCCTATGGGTATCCGCACTGAACTGGCCACACAGGTTTCAGCCAACACGAAGGACAGCTTTGCCAGCCAACCAAAACCATGTGCCCCTCCCTTGGAGGCGAGGTTTAGAGTGTGGGGTTGCAGAGGGAGAGTTAATGGTCAGCAGGGGAGACATGTAGCCCCGAGGCAAGAAACCCGGAACTGTATGCATAATTCATCACACCGGCGAGGGTATCTAAGAGTTTTCTGAATGGCTTTGTCAGAAGAAGGAGAAGCAGAGTGAATCTAGAGCTAAAAAAGGAAAGCCTCCAACCTATGTGCGTGCCAGCTGTTGACAAATCCTCAGATTATAATACTGTCATTGAACGACAAACTCACATCAGCTACTTGAAGCTCATTTAGTACTTTTAGTAGTTTTCTAGCTGGTTGCTGACCCTCTTCCTTTCTCACTGCTTTCATTCTTTTCATTTTTGCGGAGGGATGAGATTCTGCCAGGCCGGCTCCCACACATGAAACATGTTTAGAGAATGCCAAGCCGCAGACTGCTAAGGAGAAGGAGAAAAGAAAGCAGAGGAATTCACCGGAAATCTTCACCCTAGACGCTCAGCAGCCTATAGCTATAACGGGAGCCTGAATAAACCTTGCGGAGGGCGGGAGAGTGGGTGGTTATGGGACCTCCTTGTAAGCAAAGCAACTGCCCTGTAACATCCACCATGTGCTATGCCTGAACCTCAACTAGGTTTCCACATTCTCTGAATAGTTCATGGGTCACAGTGAAAGATGTGCAGAGTTTAGCTGGTGAGCACACACTGCTTCCTCTTCCTTCTCCACCATCTACAGCATGAGGCTCTCAGAGCCACAGTAACACTGTTCTGGCTTTCAGTCTGGCTAAACAACCTACTCACCGCAGCTTTCTTTTTTTAGTTGTTGCACTTGAGGTTAAAGTTGCAATCATGTTAACAAACATGTGTACTTCAGATGTAATCGTAGGGTGGGCGACATGACAAAATTTATGGCACATTTTGTAACATTACATTACAATATGCTTTTCTGAGTAAGTCATGGATATCAGTTATTAGAGAACACTGACCAAGTACATGTCCTATTACAAGAGTGCATAATCAGTCCTGTGTAACTGGATATAGTGTAGGGCTGAGCGATTCATTATTATATTGAATTTCATATTGAAATTGCAATTTGAAAAAGCACAATTTTCCATTTACAAGAGCCGTAATTTTCATTATAATCTAGTTTTAATGGGCAAATTTAACCTAATAACCCTCAACTGGCCGTCTGCCACATCACACTCCGCATTCAAGCCTCACTTGTGAAGAAAAGAAAGTGCTGATCGTGGTGAAAAATGGCCTGGAGCTTAATCGACAGAAAATAATCACTCGCATTTAAATCGCAATCACAGTGCAGTGCGGTGAAATACTGACTACAACTCACTATCAAGTTAATAGCATTCTTTAAATGTGGCACTGCTGGTTCTTTATTTGCCTGTTACAACTTGTCGTGATATTATATTGTTCCCATATCGCCCACCCCTAATATAAGGAAGATACAGGGCCATCATCCCAAATACAGAGGAACAGTCATAAAATATGATTGTGTAGCAAAAAATTAAAAGACAATAACAAATACAAAATAAATGCTGAAATCAATAATAACTAAATGAAGAACGGGTGCTCATGAATATCGAACATTTTAAATCATCTCAATCGTGAGAGTAAATGCTGCCCCAGGTCAGTTCTGTGTGTGATCCTTTACTGAGCAGAAGGAATGTTAGGGTTCTTTCAAGCGTACTTTGTTTGGTGTGGACCAAACTTTTCCTTTGGTTTGGTTCATTTTGACTGGTGTGAACCAACTGAACTGTGGTCCACCAAAAATCTGGAGTCTCTGCCCACTTCCAAGTAAACTGTTTGTTGCGGGGGGGGAACACATTTCTCTGCTGGATTGCACCAAACAAGTGAGTCCCAACATCAGAGCATGTTTCTCTCAGCGCACATCAGCATTGAATGTCTGCGTAATCTGCTTGTTTTAACATATGAATCTTTACAGACACTTGTATCATTCTTGCAGATTGAAACACAGAACATATTTTCCATTGCTGGGGCCAAGCAACAGCAACCTTATCAGGATTATCTAACCAGTTAAAATAGCATTATGTATTTTATGAAAAGTATATGTGAGGTTTTTTTGGCACTAATTGAGGCAAATGTGAAAGTAACGCCTTTATCACCACCAAAATTTCTGTCCAATCAATGAACACCCACACGTACAATCTGGTGCACTTTGTTACACTGTGAACCCAAGCAAAGTAAATGAAAAAATACAATATCAATATCACAAAAACTCTGCTGTGGACTTTAGCAGACGAACTAGGTGTGAAAACAGCCTTAGCTAGAAAAAAACCTCAGCAAGAGACCATCTGCCAGCACCACACATTCAAGAAATGCTCTGCTTTAAATGTAAATATTATGTATATGTTGTATTGACAATTACCGTTACACTGTTATGTAACTTGGAGAGAGCAGAGCAACTTCCACTGTCATCGTTTGGTCTTCTGGTTTATCAATATGTATCATATTCAGAGCGTCCAGAAAACGCATATGCTGACGAAGTGCAGGAAGAGGCCTATTTACGCTCTTTGTCCTATTTGATTTTAGGCATCCTTACGCTTTTGGTTTATTTCAATCTTGTGGGAATTTTACATTAAAAAGAACACATCATAATGGTATATAACATGATGACTATATATTATATATATATATATACACACACACACACACACACACACACACACACACACACACACACACACACACACACACACTACTTTATGCAAATGATCAAAACAGCAGCAACCAATCAGACTGTTGAATAAAATAAATTAACACATCTTCTACAGAAAAAAAAACTTAAATATAGCATTTTCTCCAAAAACATATGCACAATTTTAGTTTACATATTGGAAAAAATAAAACAGAGTATGAAATGTGCCACAACGTTTACACAGGCTACATTTTATGTTTTAGTTTTTTCTAATTTCTCAAAAAATAAACAGTAACTGGGTATTAAAATGTCAGAAGTGCGTTCTTTGTAGAGGGCGCGTTAACATATTTTCACTTAGAAAATCAACAAGACATGTAATTGGACCAGGGGCAGCCAAACTACTGCATACAACTGTATGAAGGTTGAAAAAATGTATTCAAAATGTGGGATGTTACTATTATTTTTTTTTATTTTAAAAAACAATATTAGAACTCTTTGAAGCACATAGCTAGCCTACAACTCAATTTTACTTGCGCATGTTTAGCGCCAGCCCCAAAGCGGACAGCAGTTGTTGAGGTAAGCAATTCGGCTCACAATAATGAAAACACAGCGTTAAAAAATAAAATTAGGATTAAGATTAAGTGACCCTTATTAGTCCCACAATGGGGAAATTTCACCTCCGCATTTAACCCATCCGTGCAGTGAAACACCACATACACACTAGTGGACACACACACTAGGGGGCAGTGAGCACACTTGCCCGGAGCGGTGGGCAGCCCTATCCACAGCGCTTGGGGAGCAGTTGGGGGTTAGGTGCCTTGCTCAAGGGCACCTCAGTCACGTACTGTCGGCTCAGGGGCTCGAACCAGCGACCTTCCGGTCGCAAGGCTGGTTCCCATATTTTTTATTTACATAAAAATATGTAAATAAAATGTAAAATGAAAATACTAACTTCACCCTAAAACAAGTGCACACAGGTCTTACACTATGCACATATCATTCTTTTTGGTTATTTTTAGCAGTTGAAGAATCCTGAAATCTACAGCCCCCTCAGCAGCCTCACTTTCCACGTCCCAGACATTACTGGCTGTGTGCTATTGTGCACCGTTTGGATATCTTTTACCACAGACTTCAAATTCCCCCCACAAGCAACATTGAATCTTCCCTGCCCAGTGAATCAATGGCGCAGGATGGATCAACATCATGAATAAATCATTACAAAAGCATTAATTAATTACTTTTTGTTCCCTGTGTGCAAGGAGCCGGGTGAGAATTCCCAAAGGCAAACAACAACGGTGCAAATCAACAGTATCATGTAACCAAGCACCTGAGGCAACACAGTTCAACTCAAGCACATCTCCCATGCTTAACATCAATTCTCATTAGTTTTGATTATAGAGAGACTGATTTACATTCTTATTTAAAGGTAATAACAAGCATGCAGTAATAAACAGGACCTGTGGTTAGTCTGCTTCTAGAAACTGTTAGTGAGGCTGATAATACACTAAACATATAGCATACGAACGAATAAACTAGATCATTCATCCTTTACCATCTGATATGTGAACCCATTGCTCAACAAGGGCCTTCATGGTATTTATATGTCAGAATTCCAGAAATAAATAAATAATGATGAATTAATCAATTAACTAAACTATTACAGCCCCAACGTTCAAAGCTCCATCTTTGTTCAGGGCTTTTGTGTGCAAGTAAACGGCATATTGACGTATTTTTTACCATAATCAACTTCACCAATGACTAATCAACTTCGTCACTGCAGCCCTAAAGCTGGCTTTAGTTAGTAAAGCTTACAAGCAACTTGCAAGTTGCTTGAGACTTACACGAAACTAAATTGCACTTGAGTTGCACAATGTAACGTGTCCTGCAACTCATCTGAAACTTGCATGATTGTCATTTCAAATGCTTGAATTCACTGGATTAACAGGGAACAAAATAAAATAGAAGATGGTTCATTGGACAACTGAAAAGCACATCCTCCTGATCCTCCTGATCCTCCTAACGTAACGCAAGGTTAGTAGTTTTTCATTTTGTTGAGTTTCCTGAATCATGACAACAAACAAATGAGCTCCTCAAAGCTAAAGCTAACCTTTCTGTAAGCAGCTTGTTTAACAAAAGCAACCGCAACCGCTGTTTAAACAGCTGCGCCAGCATTTGTTCTTTGTTAGTTTGCTGTTATTGATCTTCTAAGCTACATAATTCTTTTTCTCCTCTCTTGATGCCCCCTTAAATTTACACCGAAGTCAAATACATAAACCATATATATACATAAAATCATATATATGTATTTATTTATTATTATTATTTTTTTTTTTTTACAGAAGAGGAGACTGAGATGATGAGTCCCTCCACGAACTTGTAGTGCTTACAGGACAGGATGAGTAAGACAAGAAGTACAACTTCAACACTGAGTGCGTTTACATGCACTCAATAATCCGATAACTGCAGAAATTGTCAGTAATCCGATCAACACATTTACATGCACTTGAGTAATCAGATAATGGGAAACTCCGGATCTAGGAGTCAGAAAATAATCAGATTTCCTCTTTGCAACCAGCCAATAAACTCACAGAAGAAGACGTGACGTAAACATAATGTAAAACTCACGCCGCTGTTTTTTAAACATCGCGCCCCTTCACCTGCAAATATGAACATGTATCATCCAGAAGATGAAGAATATTCAACCCTTCATTCCGTGTTTGGTTTCAGCGTCGCTCCAACAGTGCTGTGCCGCGTCTGTTTTCGCGCATACGCAGACTGAGAAATCCGATAGAAATCGGAGTAAGAGTTTACATGCACTGAGAAATCTGATTACTGAGCTAAAATCCAGCCTCTTTATCAGATTTCTTCATCAGATTTTTAGATCGGAGTGTGGTGTTTACATGATCATTCGAATAATCGGATAACTACAGAAATCTGACTATGATCGGATTATTGAGTGCACGTATACGCACTCAGTGACTTAAACACTCATTTTCAAAGGCTTAACATACACAGAACAGATTATAAGTAAAATATAAAATGAACCACAGATATAGAGCTAAAAGTCAGAATGTAGACAAACAATGACAACTGGAAACGTATACAAAGACAAAGAAAGTGCTATAAATATCTAAATTACACCTCACAGCTGACAGAACGACACGGTATATCAAAGAATACAAGCTGCAGTATAATATAGCAAACTCACAACATACAAGTAGCTTCATGAAAGTTTCACCATGCAAAGCCAGCCTTAGACTGACACAGTAACAAAGGACTATTTAAATGTTTACAAATAACTTTGGGAGCTCTTTACATTGGTTATATATACAGTGGTGTGAAAAAGTGTTTGCCCCCTTCCTGATTTCTTATTCTTTTGCATGTTTGTCACACTTAAATGTTTCAGATCACCAAACAAATTTAAATATTAGACAAAGATAACACAAGTAAACACAAAATGCAGTTTATAAATGAAGATCTTTATTATTAAGGAAAAAAAGAAATCCAAACCTACAGGGCCCTGTGTGAATAAGTGATTGCCCCCTAAACCTAATAACTGGTTGGGCCACCCTTAGCAGCAACAACTGCAATCAAGCGTTTGTGATAACTGGCAATGAGTCTTTTACAGCGCTGTGGAGGAATTTTGGCCACTCATCTTTGCAGAATTGTTGTAATTCAGCCACACTGGAGGGTTTCCGAGCATGAACCGCCTTTTTAAGGTCATGCCACAGCATCTTAATCAGATTCAGGTCAGGACTTTGATTAGGCCACTCCAAAGTCTTAATTTTGTTTATCTTAAGCCATTCAGAGGCGGACAAGTGCGCTTCAGCTTGAGGTCACGAACAGATGGCCGGACATTCTCCTTCAGGATTTTTTGGTAGACAGCAGAATTCATGGTTCCGTTTACCACAGAAAGTCTTCCAGGTCCTGAAGCAGCAAAACAGCCCCAGACCATCACACTACCACCACCATATTCTACTGTTGGTATGATTTTCCTTTTCTGAAATGCTGTGTTACTTCTATGCCAGATGTAACGGGACATACACCTTCCAAAAAGTTCAACTTTTGTCTCGTCAGTCCACAGAGTATTCTCCCAGAAGTCTTGGGGATCATCAAGATGTTTTCTGGCAAAACTGAGACGAGCCTTTATGTTCTTTTTGCTCAGCAGTGGTTTTCATCTTGGAACTCTGCCATGCAGGCCATTTTTGCCCAGTCTCTTTCTTATGGTGGAGTCATGAACACTGACCTTAACTGAGGCAAGTGAGGCCTGCAGTTCTTTAGATGTTGTTGTGGGGTCTTTTGTGACCTCTTGGATGAGTCGTCGCTGCGCTCTTGGGGTAATTTTGGTCAGTCGGCCACTCCTGGGAAGGTTCACCACTGTTCCATGTTTCCATTTGTGGATAATGGCTCTCACTGTGGTTTGCTGGAGTCCCAAAGCTTTAGAAATGGCTTTATAACCTTTTCCAGACTGATAGATCTCAATTACTTTGTTTCTCATTTGTTCCTGAATTTCTTTGGATTGCAGCATGATGTCTAGCTTTTGAGGATCTTTTGGTCTACTTCACTTTGTCAGGCAGGTCCTATTTAAGTGATTTCTTGATTGAGAACAGTTGTTGCAGTAATCAGGCCTGGGTGTGGCTAGGGAAATCGAACTCAGCTTTCCAAAGATGTGATAAACCACAGTTAATTTATGTTTTAATCACTTTTAATCACTTTTTTCACACAGGGCCCTGTAGGTTTGGATTCCTTTTTCCCTTAATAATAAAGACCTTCATTTATAAACTGCATTTTGTGTTTACTTGTGTTATCTTTGTCTAATATTTAAATTTGTTTGGTGATCTGAAACATTTAAGTGTGACAGACATCCAAAAGAATAAGAAATCAGGAAGGGGGTAAACATTTTTTACACCACTGTACACAGAAATCTTACACATAGCTTCTTTAAATTTCATGGAATTTATCATTTAAACAGTTATTCAGACAATATAACCCACGTCTGTGACAGTAAGCGCTCAGAGGAGCTGTAGTGAATGTAGAGCTCACTGAAAGACGCTGTTGTTCCTGTGACAGTCTGCGCTCCGGCTGCCCCGCTGGAACAATGCTATTGTTCCACATCAACTTAAGGCCTTCAGTAACACATTCAGCCCTTAAACAAAGATTCAACTCACAGCGTCGCAGAGCATAACTGCAGTGAGGTCCGTCCTGTTAACTGTAATTAATACTGTCAACTACGGTGGGCGATGGCTGAAACGATCCAAATATTTCCTTGTTAAAAACACAGATTATCAACTACACGTGCACCCAGATATAAACGGAAACCATTAAGCATTATGTTTTCTGAATTTTACCAATTATCCCACCCACTTTATACAAGACACTTTAGCTGTATGCAGGTGGTGTGTTGCAATCTGGGAAACCCATAAAGACAAATGGAAATTACTGGAGTCTACTGGCTGATTAATGCCATGTAAAAAATTTTTCAGTAACAGTAAAAGAGAACAAAACATTAGAAGTAAAGATTTTTAATAATAGGCTGTTTAAAATTAAATAAGGTCTGTTTTCTATCAGTTCTCTTTCCCAACATGAGCAATTACCTCCTGCTGAGGCTCAGCATCGTGTTATTTGTCAATCATTATCGATACCCGATGACATCATTCTATTGTTCAAGTCTAGTGTCAGAATCATTCAGTGCATTGAACTGAGCGCATCTTTAATTATCATGTCGTGATGATTTCAGAATCAGCCCCACTGATATGCTGTGAGGTAAGGGGTGAGCAATAAGGCAAAAATATAATGTAATATACCTGAAGATTATTCCAAAACAGAATACATAACACATTTTTTTCAGGTTTGATTAGAAGTGGGTGGTATAGCTAAACATTTGTATCATGGTATAATTATATATATCATGGTATGGTATATTGTATCATGGTATATCTTTTTGTAAAAAAAAAAAAAAAACACTTCAGATGCTTAAGTAAATCTACCATTGTAGGTTCACCGTGGCTTGCTGTCCCATCACTTTATAATAAGAACTACTTTTAACAACCAAAGAAAATTTGAAACATATTTTTTGTGAAAAATAGTAATAACAAAACTCAGAAACACACAGATATACCTATATCAATACTGCTTTCTAACACTAGCAAGATGGCCCTGGCAAAATGGTGCTAAATGTTTCACTGCTTAATTTCTTAAGGCTGAAGTTTCCTATTGGGCGGCTTTTTGTTTGAATTTCCTGCTCCTGTACAGACGCCTGAATGTGACTGCTTCACCATTTAAGGTGGAACAGGAAATTTGAATAAGACGTCAACGTCAGCTTCATTGTAGTTCTCAAGTCATTTGCATTCACATGCATCCCATACACTGGTGTCTCCAACTGTCAGACACTGGTGGAATTTGGAAAATTCAGTACCAGCTGGTCTACAGCTTGTTGTGTGGACAATGCTGTGAGACAGCAACAATGACCAAGTCAGGCGGCTCCTTAAGGCCGATCAAAATGTAGAAACTGGAAGTAGATCTATCTGGATATGTGGATATGTGGATTTTTTAGTGCAGCGTCCCAGGGTCACTTAAACGTTCTGTTCTTTCAGAGTGCAATAAACACGTCACAATATCTAAACAACTGTAAGATAGTGTTATTTATTTATTTATTTTTTTTATTTTTATTTAGGTGCAGTGTGGAAGTTTTAGCAAAATCTATTAGCAGAAGTAAATTTTAGTAAAACATGGAAAAATATAGTATACGAAACTCTGTTTTCATTAGTACATAATGACCTGTAACTATGAAATGCTGTGTTTTCATTAGGTTAGAATGAGCCTTTCATGTCTACACTGGCAGCGGGTCAACTTCCACCAGAGGCCGCCATGTTGCATCGCCATGTTTCTACAGTAGCTTAATTATACTTATTATTTAGTACAAGAAAAAGTGAGGGAGGATGAATCCTCGTTGTCAAAAAAGCAAATACATAATGACTACTGTAGGTTTTACTACATACACCGATCAGGCATAACATTATGACCACCTCCTTGTTTCTACGCTCATTGTCCATTTTATCAGCTCCACTTACTCTATAGGTGCACTTTGTAGTTCTACAGTTAAAGACTGTAGTCCATCTGTTCCTCTGCATACTTTGTTAGCCGCCTTTTACCCTGTTCTTCAGTGGTCAGGACCCCCATGGACCCTCACAGAGCAAGTACTATTTGGGTGGTGGGTCATTCTCAGCACTGCAGTAACACTGACGTGGTGGTAGTGTGTTAGTGTGTGTTGTGCTGGTCTGAGTGGGTCAGACACAGCAGTGCTGCTGGAGTTTTTAAACACCTCAGTGTTACTGCTGGACTGAGAATAGGGTCCTGACCACTGAAGAACAGGGTAAAAGGGGGCTAACAAAGTATCAGAGAAACAGATGGACTACAGTCTGTAACTGTAGAACTACAAAGTGCACCTATATAGTAAGTGGAGCTGATAAAATGGACAATGAGCGCAGAAACAAGGAGGTGGTCATAACGTTATGCCTGATCGATCGGTGTACTTGAAAAGCGAGGGAGGGGTGTTCAGTCGGTTGCAATCTGCATCCTCACTATTAGATGTCACTAAATTTTATACACTGCACCTTTAAAAACATGTTTCTATGTGCTGGTAATGATACGATTCTGAAATCATTGTGTATTCCTACTCAGAATATGCTCAGAGAAGCTCACTGGGAAATTTATCATGATAACATACAGCCATATCCCTCTGTGATATGCACATCGCATCTCTTGTGCATCACTTTCTCCATCTTCTGCTGCGTTTGTTACTTATCTGTTCGTTTAATCACCCTTTTTCCTCTCCCTCTCCTGCACCCTGTTATTCTGGTAGGCAGGATATTAAGCAGGCATTCTGTCCTGTCTCAGGACAGAGGAGGCTGTACATAAATAAACTGATGAATTTACATCCGTTCACTTCAGCACTGCAGGTCATACCCGACTGTCCTACGACATTAAACATCTCCATTCGTCTTCCTCTTCCTCCTCCCCCTCTCTTTGTGTATTGCAGAGCACCGTCCCCCATCAGTGAGTCATGCTCTTGCTCTCATTCTGTTCATATGTAATTCAGCCTCGTGGTGGAGACACTGTACACTCACCAAAGACAGAGCTGAGAGACTCCCTGTACAATTCAAAGCTCAAGAACTCTGCCCTACAGAACAATGGGCAATGGTCAAGCAAGCTTCTACCGAGGAAGCCTAGGACGGGGACATAGCTGGAACTTTTAGAATGGGGCGGATGGGTAAGATCCTGAGATTTGATTGGGGCGCCACGGCTAAGAAAACAACTATATAAAATAACATTACCATATTAAAATGGCATTTAAAAAGACTTTCAGTTCATAACCAAATTTGTCCATCTTTTACACATGAATAAAACAGTAAATCAATACAACTATTGCTAAAGGTAAACTGAAAGACCAAACTGTGTTGACGTGACATATTTCACTCATTCATGAGAAAATTGTGTGTTTGAATAGTAAAGTAAATTAAATTCATCACTTTTTCAGTGCAAAACATTAACTTCAAGAAAAATATTTCATACAGACAGGCCATAGAACTTAATTAAGTTAATAATTAATTAATTCAGGATGCATACCCTACAGGTTATACATGAGTCTAATGACTAGAAAGCTAGACAGTACTGAATCAGGTAACCTAAAACACGTGCATGTATTAAACTGTACAAAGAAACTGCATGATAAACGATTATAGCTGACTAATTTTTGATAATTAACTCATTTTAACACACATCGTACTTCATAATGTAGCTAACAAAGCAGCACTGCTGAATGGACCCAGCACACATTCACTATCTGGTCAGCAAATTAACCTAGCCAAGACATGCTAACCATTCAATGCAGTGTCATCATACTCTTATAACTGATTTGTAACTACCCTGACAGCATGTTCACCATGCTTTATCAATGGCAGTTGATTGACTGATGGTGGATTGTCTCATTTTTCTTAAGTGGGGGTGGCCAGAAGGGTGGTCATGCTTCATTTATGCCAGTGCCACCCCTGGCCACCGATGGAAAAGCGTGAATAAATACTCCCTTAATCAATAATTAAATAGAATAGTAATCAATAATAGATAGGTTAGGCACTGGCTAAAAGAGAATATTAATTTCTCTTACAATGGGGTAACATAGGAAAAGCAACAGGCCACAGACTGTGTGCATGGAAGATTCTAGCTTTAGTGAAGCCCTTGAACTCACATGCAGGTGTCAGACTGAACTTAACTCAATTTAAGTGAAATTATATAAAGATGACCTTGCAAGATGAAACGGACTGGCACGAACATGGTGAAACCAGTTTTAAAAAAAGGAGTGTTTTATACATTTGGATATAAGGGGAGGTAAGTAATGTGGAGGAACTGGACATATTGGAGACTAATGTCAAATCAAAACTGATAAGAAGGGTGGGGTGACATCATATCACCCCAGTTAAAGGTATAAAAAGCGTTGTTCTTTGCATTTGGATCTCCAGAGACCACTTGCCGCTTGATGCTCAAATAAAGCAAAGACTTTTTCCTCCTTTCCACAAGAACTCAGCGTGTGAAGTCTTTTTTCCTTTTTGATACTTTTTGAGGACTTAGAATTAAAAACACTTCCGTGTTCGTTAATGTAGAAGAGTAAATAGTAGCGTTAAACGGCTTCCGGTCACACGGTAAACAATTCCTGAGACTGCCCGAAATCATTGCTGCGTTCCTAATGCACCAATAATTCAACTAAACAGCCTCACCTGAGTTTCCACCGATCAAAAAAGAGTAAAGAGAGTAAAACAGAGCTGTAGAGTGAATACGGGCTGTACAGCAGGACAGAATTACTCACATTTGTGATTAAAATGCTCCAAGACAAACATTCATTCACTGGTGTGTTCAAAATCCTGGAGACTGTCATCACAGAGGTTTGATTAAAAACCCTGAGAAACTGAGAAACTCCTCTCCACTGTAGCTCAGTGATCAGTAACTGTAATATAGAAATACGACGCTGTGTCTCTGTGCTGGTTATGGTGTTCAGGGCACTTGCTAATGTTACTAATGTTTACATGGACTGAGTAGGAAAAACTAAACCTGATGGACTTTTTTTCCTCCAAAATAAACCGCAGTGAGTGCAGATCTGTTTAAGGATGTGGGATGTGGTGTTGAACATAATCCGCTCCGCTTTCCAAAACCCATCTCAGGCAGATTCCTCTCGGTTCCAACACGGATTTTGCAAAATACATTCCGCCGTCTAAATGCAGCTGCTTTGACATGGAGATGCGCTTTCAGACAAGGGATGCGTGGCTCTGTTGTCTGCTGCAGTGTAGTGTGTTTACCGGACTGCCCCTGAGTCCAGAGCGCATATTCATAGCAACTTTTGCGCAACGTGCTTTACCCACATCAGACTAGCCTTTCTGCTCACGTTAAAGGAACTCCAGACGTGCAAAGTGCTCTCCTATTAACCGCGCTGAGGCCAAAGGACGATTTTGGAGGGATGCTTAAATCAGCGACTCTCTATTGCCGCTCTTTTTAAACGGTGCAGGCGGAAGTTCAATAACGCTGCTATTAACAGCCGGATGTGACGACTGTGAAAAAGGTCCATTAGTGTAAGTGTTCAGTCAGTATTAGAGATTTAAATGTCCACAGCTTTGGGCTGTAGGGATAGCTCTTGGTCCTGACACCACCCCTTGGGTACGTCTCTGGCCTTCGACGAACCAAGCACAGCGCTCATACCTACAATGCAGAAAACTGGCCTGATAAGCAGTGGGCTTACAGATAGTAAAGAATACTGTTCAGGTCCGTATTTTATTGGTGGACTGAACATCCTTTCTGATCTCTAGATGAACTAAGCATATGTGCTATAAAGCCAGAGCAAATCATGTCCTTGAAATGCAGCTATTCATAGCAGCAGCTAATTGTGGCTCTCCACACAGGGACATAATTCATGACAAATATGACAGTTGCTTCCCCATCATGAACCATATCACTAAAAATGAAAGAGAACAATTCATAACAAAACTACAAGGTCAAAAGAAGTAAAAAGAAACAGAACAGGGGGTTTGATTTTTACTTTAGCTTTTATGAAAAAAAAAAAAAGTACAATATTTTTACTTATCTTTTCACTTTAGCAATTTTACTTAATTGTATTACTATCTTCATCCTGTGTTTTTGTCTGTATTTTTATTATATTTTAAACTTTCTATTTCACTGTAAAACACTCTGAGCTGCTAGAGTCCTGTGTAAAAGCCAGAGACCACCCTTCATTTAATTTCCTGTCAAAACAAGTATTAATTTTTCAGTGTCAGGAAAAAGCAGAAAGCACATTTAACAGAAAGAAGCTGAAGGTTTATTTTTCCCATGATCCGAATATTGAGTTGTCTTCTCACAGTGGAAGGATGGACAAAATAACCTGTGGAATGTTTTGGATCTGAAGCAAGAGTGGAGCATTATTTTCTCCATTCTGTCAAAGGTAAGAGCTTTAAGTGCCGTTTATCTAATGGGAACAGCTTTGGTGGTCTACCAGCTACCAGTTCGCAACCACCCAGAGCCTGAGCACTTTGGCTAATAAAACAAAGTGAGAAATATAACTGAACATGAAAGAATTATTAATGCTAACTGGCCAGAGTTTATGGGAAACTGCATTAGACTCGATTTCCCATATCACGGCCTCATACAGCCATATACCTCCACAACTGGGTATACCGTATGGGGCTGACACCTATGTCACTGGCTTCTATTAAAGTGTGTTCTCAATGGCTTTTCTGGTCTTTTCTCACCTTTTTTGGCCAGACGCCTTCTAGTGCTATATTGGAAGTCGCGAGCCCCCCAACTCATCCTCTTTGGATTAGGGATAAACTTCATCAGGCTAACCCTGAACGTATTCGGCTGAGTTTAAAAGGTTCCGCTCTAGTATTTGGTGAAATATGGCAACAATTTTTTACCTACGTGAAAAAGCTTTCCAACTTTTCAAACTGTCCTTGGGTAAGATTTAATAATTGTACCAGACTGCTGACCACCTTGACTGACCTCCAGCGCTATGTGATCCTCGCCATTTAGTCCCCCTCCCGCCCCTTTCTGAGACATACAGAATATTCTCATTCATACTAGAACCCTGACATAGTTAATAATGGATCCATATTTTTTTCTCTCTGTACTGCTCTGTTGTTTGTATTTGGTTACATGTTTATTAAAAACAATAAAAAGATTTTCAAAAAAACTTTTTTTTTTGGAGTAAACCACTTGAGTAAACCATATTGACACCTATGCCGCTGGCACCTAAGCAACTATACGATCTACAGACACAACAGATAGAGTTTAGGTCAAAAAATGCTGCAGCATTCATTCCTCAGTAAACTTTTTAAAAGTATAATATTTTTGAAAGGGAAAACAGACTCTAGAAGGGGAATCGAAATTTCTGCATCATTAAATTGTTTAGACGTAAACAAAGTCATTCAGAGAGGCCTGATGTGAAATGCTCTGTTCTAGAGAAACTTACACAGTGGTGGCGACAGAAACCAGACATTTGAAGAGTTGAATGCCTCTAAAAGCTCCCTCACAAAGTTATTACATGAAATGGTTACGAAAACGCTGCCTGATGTTTGAGACATTGTTCTATGATTGTATGTTCACAGGTGGTTTCGGATAGTAAATAAAATGGCTACACACGTACTATAGATTACGCTACCCCTGGTTCCCATCACCATCACTGTAAAGAAATCTCACCCACTTTTCTCTACAATGCACCATTTCACACCAAACCATTCCCAATCTCAATGACAATTAAGCAGAGATTTTGAAAAACTGGTGGAATTTCCCTTTAAGGGATACCATCCTGTGTTCCTTGTCGAGACGCCCTCCATAGACGCATGACTGACCGCACTTTGAGCCTCAGTCCCCAAGGGACTGGGAGAAGTTGGAACACGGACACTGAGCGAGCACTTGTGATACAGTCACATGCACTCGCTCACCCCCCCCAGAAAACTTTCACAATCAAGTCTGTGTCAGATGAAGTTCTGCTGTTCGCAACACCACCCTCCCAGAGCTGCTGACCTGCCTCAGCTTGAGACGTCACCTCTCACCCAGACCTACTTTCAGCCTCAGTGCCACGGCGTAAGCTACAGGAAGCTTCAGCTCCCTCTCTTCGTCACCCCATGATAAGCTGCTCCATCTACCCGCTCGAGAGTGGCACTCCGCAAGAGCCGAAATGCCAGTGCTCGACATATAATGAGCAGAGCGATAGCAAGAATGCTGCATGCCTGTAGAGCCACTCTATGATTAGAGGCTTCTCCGTCCACCACGGAACGGCCTTTTTGTCTGCCGCACTCCGGGTGACTGTGCAAAGACACCGTTTAAAGCTGACATTAAGGAAGCTTATGAGGGCGGACTAAGCTTGAACAGGATTCCACAGCCAGCTTCCCCTGAAATAATTTAGGGCAGGGCCTGAAAGTATGCCAGAGGACAGCACATTAAGGCCTCCCCGGGATGTCATGACAACCAACCACGCCATGCCATTTAGACCTCAAGGGAGGAGAGTCTAGAAAGAGCAACTGGACAAATCATATAATTAACCAGTCGTAGTCAGTGGGGGAGCAAGACTGGATGGGAAGAAGATGGGAGGGAGTGCAGATTTGAAAACAGACATTTTAAATTAGCGCACGAGCTGATTAAATGACTTCTGCTCTCATGTCATTCCTCAGCAATGCTGAGCTTCCTTCTGAACGAGCCAAGCTCTGTGCATTAAATACAAGCAAAATATCACTGTGCCCCCATAATGATACTAAAGGGGAATTTCAGTAATGTTTCAAAGTTTCTACATAATTCAGTGGTTGAGAAAAAAATATTAGGTGGTGTGAAGCGAAATGGTTCACTGTAGAACTTACAGCCTCCGGTGACAGGAACCAGGGGTTGTGATGTCTACAACACAAATATATTTTATAATCTATCCAAAACCACCAGTGAACCTACACATCTTCTGAATTTTTATATGCACATGTTGATAATGGACAAATAGTGGTAAATCTTCGGGACTATTTTGCCTTATAGCACCATACGTACCTCTCTGCCAAGAAAACAGGCCAAAACCTTCTGACACCTATCACAAAACAACGTCTCAAGCATCAGGCAGTGTATTCACAACCATATCGCATGATAACTTTTTGTGAGGGAGTTTTTAGAGGTGGGCATCTGGTTCCTGTCACCACCACTGTGAAAAATTCTGATCTGGTAAGCTGCTCTAGAATGGAGTATTTCTCCTCAAATCACTGTGAATGACTTTGTTTACATCTTAACCATTTAATTATGCAGAAATTTTGAAACACTTGGAATTCCCCTTTAACAAGTTGCTTTTACTAAAACACTGAGATACACACTGAGATACACACTGTTTCAGCCTAGACTGCTCAGGCACAGGAATAAGCAGCCAATCAGGTACAGTACCAAAAACCTGTTTCGTTCTACAAGCCATGTAAACATGAATGACAGTTTTAGGTATAGTAATGTGAAAAAGTCAGAGACCACCCTTCATTTATTTGTCCAGTCAATGTCCAGTCAAGACAGCTATTAAGTACAAGTTAGTAATTTTTAGCAACAAAAAACGCAAGAGCAAAACAGAAATAAAAACAGAAAAATACACAGAAGCCTCAACAACTAAATATAATATCACTTTTTTCAGCATTTACTGTGTCCATTTTTTATCTTCATTATCTTCATTTTCTGCTTCTCACAATCCAAATAATCCCAAACACATTCAGTGATGTTGAGGACTCTGGCTGAGGTCTGGGGTGGCTTTTAAACCTATTTCCTTTTCTCAGTGAGGTTCTTCTTGACAGCTACACATCCTTTCAGACCCATAGCGCTGATTCGTCTTCTGACAGTGGAAGGATGGACAGGAACACCTGTGGATGTTTTCAGATCTGAAGCAGCTTGATTTTCTCCTCTCTCTCAAAGATGAAAGCTTTAAGTGCTGTTTATCTGATGGGGACAGTTTTGTTGCTCTAGCAGGTCTTATGTGGTTGTTCGGTCTCATTTTCTCTGTAACTTTTAATAGCTTGTTTTTTGCACAGTACTGCACATAAACCCACAAACATCATAAGTGGACCTCTGGGGGCGAAAAAATGTGAGATAAATGTAGGACATGGCCCTTTAAAAGCTCCCGTTTCATTATTTTCTTTTTAATTATCATCAGTGTTAGTTTTTTCTGCTGGAGGCTGCTCTGATGAACCCGTATCTCCTCTCATCACATTCTGTGTCACATAAAAGGAAGGAGAGCCACTAAATACGCTTTCTGCGTACACTTTCTGTGACAGCATGTTTCCAAGCCACTACCCACGCACCACCGCTACACGCCTCAGTGAGCTTGCAGGACAGTGTTAATCATCCAAGTTCAAGAAGTAGCTCTAAGGACTCCATCAAAAGTATGTATTGGTATGCATTGCTGATTAGCTTTTTCCTCCATCTTACTTAACATCTCTAATTGGCTGTCGCACGGTTACAACAAGGGATGCACAATGATATCACAATCTTAGAGGTATCTTAAGATATTTGCTTAAAAAAAAAACAGGTCAGATGTTTAGACTTGACCAATATTTCAAGCATTTGATCATGTATTAACTGTACTCCAGAAGAGCTGAATGTTCAGGCGACGCCAGGCTACTGTGCTAAAACATCAGTATTTTATTCATTTTACTCCGTACTTGATAAATGATGCACTATTTGGCTGAAGAGGCTACAATTTCTAAACTTTCATACCACACTAGAGAGCCACTGGGGATTCAGTCTGGGTTTGATGTGACTTCTAACTGAAACACAAACATCTGATGCATGTAGTCCATTCAAGCGACATTTTTAGAATCTGATGCCACCGTTTTACACTTAATTATTTCGTAAGTACTTTAATTCAAGCCTGTGATATTAATGATGGAGTTGTTTAGGCTGTTGGCTCTTTTAGCCTGCTAGCGAGCTGACCAGCCTAGTTCTAGTTAAGAATATAAGACATAAGCGGTCAGCCCCTCAGTTTAAACAAAAAATGGGTTCTTACTTCATCAATATACTCGGTGGTCCATGTGAGCAGCATGAGAGTCAAAGATTATTCCTTTAACAGTACAAGGATTTTTTCGCACCATGGCGCAGTGATACACGATTCAGTTGTAGGGGTTTGAATGAGCTTTGCATGCGGCTCAGCCAATCAGATTTTAGAATAAAATATTAAAAATTTAAATGTATCAGCATTGGCAAACACATACATGAAAAATATCATATATTTGGTCTGTCAAGATGGGAAATCAACACCCGGTGGCCACAGCATACATACAGCAATTCGAACTGTAAACTAAGGATGCCTACAATTACTCTTATCATATTACTCTCTCATGTTTGTCAATATATAATGTGTGAATATCCATAGACATAATATTATTAATAGAAATTAAGTTATATATATTCAGTGCAGCTATTCAATTCTGTTGCCTTTTACAAAGCCATATTTTTCACTAAAATTCTGAAAATTCACTATATGACCTGCATGGTGCTATAAATGATTTAGTAAAATAATGATAAGTGATGATAATTAAGAAGAAAATAGAAGGACTATTAAAACTGTTCTGCCATAAGTCAACAAAATCAGAATACAATAAAGAAGTGCTGAAAACGATTCCAGGGCGAGTTATATTGTGATATTTTTTGACGTCACTGACTAACGAAAGGAAACAACTATCTATTTTGGGTTTAACTAGAGTTTTAAACCCTAAACTTAAAACTGCCAACTTCAATCAGCCATGTAATAACTGATATCTGACAGCTCTTCGCAACTCAGCCACATACTTTTGTTGATAACCCCCAAAATGATCTCGCAGTATTTCATAAAAAGTGGAGTGGGCATGCCCTCCCTTATCCCCCTGCTGAACTTGCTCCAGTCTAAGTGCGGAATTTTCCCACTTGGCCCCAAGGACACCTTGATTACTCTCAGCCATGCAGTGTACAGCATCTTTTGCTCAGAATAGGCCCAACAGCCAATGGACCTTCACTAGTGAACACCTTGAAAGTGGGCGGAACACCTGCTGACCAAGAGGAAGCTTTGAGCCGATCACAGGGGCTTAATCTTAATACAATGTGTCAGAGAGACCATCTGCATGGTCAGTGGGGATTTGGGAAGTGGGAAGGGTGGTAAATAGACCAGTGACGCTGTATTTAACCTTAAAAAAGAAAAAAACAGCAGTCAAAAACACTGACAGCAATCATCTAGCAGAGCTGGAAGTCTTTAGGCTTGTTTTGTTCCCAAAGATCAGGCGGTTAAATGGTGTTTCAAAAAACCTGCATCAGAAAAATGAGCAATTTGGGTCCATCATTCATCCTGGAATCACTCCCCAGTGACACATCTGAAAAGGATGATTGTTTCTTTTTCCTCTTTCTTTGGTCACATTATGAATGGTGCGTGATCACGACTTTGTGTGACTATCTACGCAGCCGGGAAAGCGAGAGGAATCGGCACTCGGCGCATGAACTCTCCAAGAAACCCCCTTGCAGCTGACATCGATTTCCTCACTCTCTCTCTCCATCTGTTCTCCTGCCTGCCTCTCACTCTCACCCTCGCTCTTTCACTCGCTCTCCTACGTGTGAATCAGACTGAGGCACGAAATGGAGACAGGAAAGAGGGAGCAGTGGAGGGGGAGTTTGGCCTCGTACCCATACGCAGAGATTCTGGTCATTCCACACCTATACTCCATGACCGCACTCCATAAAAGGGCGTGTCTGCCAAAGAGCAGCAGCTAGCAGCCCCCTGGAGGGAACGGATAAAAATATGACCCGTCACTCTTTCGCTCTCTTTGCATTGCTCTTGAGCTCAGTGCCCTGTTCAGAGTCTGAGCATGACAACAAAAAAAAAAAATAAAGTCAAACATTTTGTTACCAAGTTTCCACTTTAGTTTATGCAGTCATATGCAAAAGCTTGAGCACCGCAGCTCAGATTACATGTTTTGTTGATTTTCTGAACTGAAAATAAGCACATCCTCTACAGAGAACACATCTCAGCACATTTTAATCTAGTTACTGTTGATTTGCTGAATTTAACATAGTGGAGAAAAAGAAACAAAATGTGCCCATTACTGAAGTTACAGCACGTCATATTTCATGTTTTATTTGTTTTCCAGGATGTTAAAATTAGCAGAAAATGCCATATGTAAGACGTTTTAGCTTATTGTCACTTAGAACATCAACAAAGCATATCATTCGACCAGGGTGTTCAAACATGGACAGACAATGGACAGATTGGATAACTTTTCTAAAATAATTGTCTACATTTAAGTTCAAGCCTGCCATTACCCCTAAGTTTTTGGTTGCCAGTTATGGCAGAACAAACAAGCTGGAAACAGACAGGCAACAAACTGGCAAAAAATATGTGCTTAGAAAAGGTTTACAGAACTGAAGAAAAATATTGAACATTAGATGCAATGTTCGGGGGTTCTTTGCTCTACTTTTTATTTTGCAGAACTGTTGTATAAAAGCAATTAAACACTTGAGACTGTGCATTACCATTAATTATCATTATTATTATTATTATTATTATTTTTATGCTCTGCAATGGACTGGCGACCTGTCCAGGGTGTATCCTGCCTTCTGCCCAATGACAGCTGGGATAGGCTCCAGCACCCCACTGCGACCCAGAAGGATAAGCGGTTTAGATCATGTATGTATGTATGTATGTATGTATGTATGTATTATTTTTATTATTATTATTGACCCTTATTAGTCCCACAACTGGGTAATTTCACCTCCGCATTTTGACCCATCCGTGCAGTGAAACACCACATATACACTTGCGAACACACACACTAGGGGGCAGTGAGCACACTTGCCCAGAGCGGTGAGCAGCCCTATCCACGGCGCCCGGGGAGCAGCTGGGGGTTAGGTGCCTTGCTCAAGGGCATTTCAGTCACGTACTGTCGGCTCAGGGGCTCGAACCGACGACCTTCCGGTCACAGGGCTGGTTCCCTAACCTCCAGCCCATTACTGCCCCATATGATAATAATGAATCCCAATGAATAACATGAATAATAATCCCAATAGTATATGACAATCTATGTCAGCGTTCGACTCTGAAGCTGCATGCGGCTCTTTTACTGCCCTGTTGCGGCTCCATAGCAGAACCAGTTTTCTAGGTTAAAATAAAATAATCCTCCTTTGCAGTAAAATAAGTCTCTGCTGATCATTCAACACAGTTTTAACAATAAATGGTCTTAAACGCTGGAGGTAATGTAGCCTATAACTGTTAATTCACCAACTTTTGACCCTGAAGGTTCGCGCACAGACTGCTGATCACATAGCAACGCAGACCACAACCTTGCCTAGTTAGTAGCTAACGAAAAAGCAAAGAGAAAGATTGTCGATAATTTTGAGCGGAACGGACGTATTTGCATTTATAATCACTGCAGCTGGTTTCCTGACACGTTTACGATCAACGAGAAACCGTCAAACACTAAAAAGTCACGAAGCTGAATTCTGCTTGTCGTTCGAATTGTCCTGTTCTACCTTAAACGTTACCACAGTTGCATTCTGGCACCTCAGGCACCATTTAAGGCAGAACGGGAACATTCAAACAAGAAGCTGGAGAAGGAGAAGCTGCAGCTTCGTAAGAAATCGAACACTGAGAGACATTTTACAAGAAACTGTTCTACTTTTGCTGAAAAGTTTCCTGCCGGAGATGCGAGAAAAGCAGCTATAGCTGAGCTAAAGCTTAAAGCAGAGCAAAGTATTTTTTTTTGTAGCCTATCGCTGTTGTCAGAAGAAAACCTCGTATCTCCATTTTTGACGTTTTTCAGTTTTTCACATAATTTGAAAATACCTGTTACCCTTTACATTGTCTGTAAATTTCATGATGATTGGACTAAAAGAAACGACCCAAAATGACTTGGAAAAAGTCTGGTTCCATTGAATTACATTAAAAGTAAAGCAGGTTTTTTCCTTCTCCTGTAAAGTTACCATTTTGGAGATATGAGGTTTTCTTCCGACAACAGTGCTATACTAGTACATTAAGCACATACTGAGAGATATTTACAGCCAAGATGGTAAAATAGACATACAATGTTGTGGCATTTTGAGTGGTTTGATTTTTACTGAAAAGACAAAATAGCTCTTCTTAACATTTGGGTTGCGACCCCTGTCAATCATAACACACTCCTTCTTGTGTTCTACTGTGTGTCACTATTTAGTCCATTTTAGCTTCCACCGTAGATCAAGCAGTGTTTCGCAAGTGCATTTTTTCCTCCAACAGTGTGCTTAGGAGAGCTAGGAAACACATCAACAAGAATTTGATGCCCATTTGCAAATTTCCACTGGCAAAAATGCAACGTAATTAAAACTTACACAAGACCGGTTCCAAGACTTTCCATTATATTAACTTTCCCCGGAGGAAAAAGGGAGAGCTGTTTTCTAAAGAGTGAATTATATTTAAGATGTTTTGTGCAGCTGGACACACTATCTCAATGGCAAAGGAGCTGCTGCTTCACGGCCAAGAAGAAGCAGATAAGATTAATGAGCTCATTCATTCATTACAGTACATGGCAATTACATAGTGTGTAAAAACCATGTATTATTTTAACAGAACAGTAAGTAATGGAAAGTAATAAACATACAAATGCATAAACTTTCGTGTGCAAACATATCATTAGTGATTCACTGTTCTGTTGGCGCAAACTCAGCACGATAGACTGTTTAAGCTGCATTCGTATTCAGGTTTTTAGCCCTATGTTTAGTTACTGTGCATGCCCTTGACTACCTCACCAAAGATGCATTAATGAAGCGTTTGCCATGGTCACCTGAAGACAGGGAGGCTTTCAGCTCCACCCATCGCCATCTGCTGCCTCTAAATTACTTCTGCTGACCTATCTGAATAAACACACTCGCTGGCCCTCTTCTAAACAATATTGTTACAGGTACAAAGGGAGAGACCTGACAAATGAGTATGAAGGGGGGGAAGCAAAGGACAAAATTACATGTTTCTTGGCTTCTATGAAAAGAGAATTGTGAGATCAAACATGAAAACTGATACGATATTTTGGCTCATTTCCTTTGCTTTGGGCGGTATAACTGGAACCTTTACAGTGTTGTTTCAATAAGCTCATCGGGGGCTGTGTTTGCCATCTGGTCCTCTGAGGTGGCACACGAACATGCACACACATGCACATATACCTTATTGGCTCTTCAGTCTCAACCATCTGAAATTAAGTCACGACAGCGTTTCCCAAAGATCTGACAGGCAGCAACACTCTTTCTGAAGAGAAAATAAGTGAACACATCCTCTACAGAGAACACACTTCTGCACATTTTAACACACCCGTAACGTTTATTTGAAAAATGTAATATATAGAAAACAAATAAAAAAAAAACGTAGCAATGTAACATTTATAATAAATTATTAAATGAAAAATAAAGTGATATATTATATTAATAATGTATATTTCATGTTTCACCAAAATATGTAATTTCTCCAGGGGTATTCAAACACATACATACAGCAGTATGTAACTAAAAGTAATAAAAATGAGTATTTTTTTTAAAGTAATGTTAAGTTACTAAAAATAAGTTGTCTGACTGTGGCTGGGCCAAATCATATTCAGATTATATATATATATATATATATATATATATATATATATATACACACATACATACATACATACACACACACACACATATATATTAGGGGTGGGAATCTCTAGGCACCTCACAATTCGATTACGATTCAGAGAGCTGCGATGCGATTATAAAACGATCAAAAAAATCTTTTTTTTTCCTATATAGCATTTATATTTTCTCACTGTGTGAGCTCAAGTTTCGAGTTATTTGACATTTGCACAACATGTCAGGACATTTATGCATTGAAATGCTTGTGGTGAGGCTCAGCTAATCACTCTACAGAAAGTAAATAAGTAAAAATAAAAATACAAGAAAAACCAACTGAAATATATTAAATATGCACAAAATATACACAGAATATACACAGAATATAGAGACAATATACGTTTTAAAGTGACTAAGTAATTCTGTGTTATTGTTATTTAAAATGACTTGGTACTTTTAAAGCAAAGTATTTGTAATGATCCATAATGAATTTACTTCCAATATCTCTTATTAATAAATCAAATGGAAGTGATGTGGCAAGTGAACTAGAAGGCTCTCATTCAGTGCTCTTGTTTGGAGCACGAGAAGCTGCTGCAACTCATCTGCGATAAAATGCGCAATTATGGTGAAATAAGATCCAGTGATGATGGATGACCACGCAGCACATGTTACAGCTATTCTACCCGTTTTGTTTAGTGATTTTATAACTTCGGTTTTGGTCTCGTTGTAGAGAGTTGGGGGGTCGCTGTGTCAGTAAAGTATCTTTGAGACGGGTCGTGTGCAACATAGCGCGAAAACCCTATTTCGCAAGGACTGAGAACTGCAGGTCACATAGCAGCGATGCGTTATTCACATTTATAAGCAGCGCAGTTGGTTTCCTGCTACGT
This sequence comes from Colossoma macropomum, assembly GCF_904425465.1. Taxonomy (NCBI): domain Eukaryota; kingdom Metazoa; phylum Chordata; class Actinopteri; order Characiformes; family Serrasalmidae; genus Colossoma; species Colossoma macropomum. The sequence continues at coordinate 57,341,879 of NW_023494792.1, read as the reverse complement.
TAAATCTGCAACAAGAGACTGTCACACACTAAAAAGTGGCGGAGCTGAAGTCGCTTCTCTTTCGAATTCTTTCGTTCCACCTTAAATGGTGCCGCATTTACATTCGGCGCCTCGGTCAGAATTTAAGGTGGAACTGGTAAATTCGAACAAGAAGCTGGAGAATAAGAAGCGACTTCAGCCTCGTAAAACTGTTGAACGTTGAGAGACATTTAACTGATCTACTTCTGACTAAACATTTTCTGGTGGAGATGGGAGGAAAGCAGCTGTAGCTGAGCTAAAGCTTAAAGCAGAGCGAAGTAAATCTGCGTTTTCATTTATATTGTTTAGTCTATACTAGGACATCACATACTGAGACATACTGGACATAAGACTGCAGGAACTCTGAGTCATGCTCAGAGAGAAGGGGATGGAGGATGACTGACTAACAGTGCATGATGACAGATGCAGATGACAGTGCTACAGTGTGTAACTGTACACCTACATAGCAGACCCAAAAGCTGGACCTCAAAGTAGCCAGTGAGTGGAAGTACAAGGAGTTTCTAATACAGTGAACAGTCACTGTGGGTGTGGTTCTAGTGAACTGGAAACCTGGAAAGTCTGCTATTGAATCTTCTTTCATTGTAAATCAATCACATACATCTCAAATTCTGCATTATCAGAAGGGATTACAATGCCACACACTGCATTAGTAATTAAAACATCTTTTTTTTTTCTTTTTTTTTTAATGAATAGCTCTTATTCCCATAGCAACGTCTTAGGCTAAGGTCCCACACTGTCTCCTCAAGTAACTCTACACCTTTTGTGGGTTAGTCGGTCTGTTACCAATTACTACAAAGGAATGCCATGCTTTTGCCTAGAATGTTACGCAACTAATACTACCATGACAAAGTCTCAATACACAGCTGAGAATAAGTAAACTACAGAATGTATGTTTAGGATATATTATATAATCACTTCAATGAAATGAACATGTAGACTAAACAGCAAAACCAAGTATATGCTTCAGTCGGCTCTTCGTATCAAGCCATTTGTAAAGGCCACTCAAAAAGACACTTAATTCACCCTGAATGATACAAAAATGAACTTAGACAAATCTAAGCTTTCCACTAATATATGATTTTACGGCAGGTTAAGCAGGACTGTTTTTCAGTCTTGCGTATTTGGGGTGCAAACCAAGCCAAACAAAAAAGGAAAGAGGACAGTCAACAGAAACCTGAACAAAACATACATACTGAACAACAACGACTGAAAAAACTAAAGTGCCAAAACAACAACACCCTATTTAAACCTACCCTACCATCTTTTAAACCTTTATCAGTGTCCTGGTGTCTTTGCCACACCTGTTAAATTTGGTGTTTTAGTGTCTTTGTACATTTCTTTATACAGTTTTATGCCAATACTGGAACACCCCTCACACAAATGACATGTTCTAAGTGAAAATATGCTGAACTTAAATATGGTAAAACTTAAATATGGCATTTGTCTGGAATTTTTGTGCAGAATTTCTAGTTATTTATTCAATTTTTTTTTTCAACATAGTAAATTCAGCAAATTAAAAGAACTTAAGTACTATTCCCTTTTCACAGCACCTACAAAATGCAATTTCAGCCTGTTCTGGCTTAAAACTGTTTTATATTTTTTGCTAAATGTTACTTTTAAAATATATATTTTTAATTAAACTATTTTATTTGATTATGTTAATAAAATTATCCAACAAACTGGACACCTGCAGAAAGGGTTTAACATGTACAGAGATGTGTTCTCTGTGTTCAGTTATTTTAACTTAGAAAAATCAACAAAGCATGAACAAGATTCTGTGTAAACTATATACAGTAATAATAATAATAATAATAATAATAATAATAATAATAATCTTCCTCTCTTCACACAACAAATTAAAAGTATGTGTTCTACTATCAGCAAGTTCTTGTGTTACCAAGACTTGTGGTTGTTCTCAACAGGTGTTTTTTTTACTTAGAAATTCAACAAAGCACGGCATTGTATGAGCAAGACCCTGTGTAAACTATATACAATACTAATACTAATACTAATAATAATAATAAAAATAATAATAGCCACCACCCCTGCATATTGTCCTCTCTTCAAACCACAAATGAACAGTGAATATTATTGTGTGCATATCAAAGGTTTGTTCTGCTCTCTGCATTTTCTTGTGTTACTAAGGTTTGTGGATGTTTTCAACAGGTGGTCACTTGTGATTGGTCAGTGGCCATAACAAAAGCCAAGATAAGACCGCAGGAACTCTGAGTCATGTTCAGAGAGAAAGTTCCTCTTCCTAGGAAAAGAACCTTTCACTCAAAGGAACAGTGGCACTCTGAGATTTGAAGAGATCTTTGAGTCTGTTCTCTCTCTCTCTCTCATATTCTCTATGTTGTCTCTCTTATTTGTAATAGCCTTTTTGTAGCCCCATCACAATATTCTCTTAAATGTTTCTATCACTTTAGGATGGAACTAAATAATTTGAACAATGTTGGTAAATCCAGGGTAAAGTCTGTCTAGATTTTGGTGTTTTCATGCTTTAAAATGAACAGTGTCCTCATAGATTTAGTGTTTGGATGTCAGTTGCTGCAGGATAATACTTACAGAATCAGTATACATGCTAATGTCCACAGTTTATATCCCTGGAGACACTTTAACCTGTGCTAGGCGTAGCATTCTGGTTGTCCTAAAAAGCATCTTAAAGGAAAGAGTAAGCAGTTTCTTTCAGATTCAGTATACTGAAGCCTAGGTGCTCTTCTTTTATGTAAAACTGCAAAAAGTGATATAGGGTAGAAGGTAATTTGAAGAGTTTTTGAGCTTTGAAATGATGTAAAATATTGTGTTTGTTAATTTAAACTAAGATTTTTTTTCACATTGTTTCAATAAAAGTATCTGCGTTGAATAAAACCAGTTAAAATGCTTGTTACCACTTCATGCAGTCCAATGCAGAACCATAGTTTTGCTCTAGTTAAGTCCCTCAAACACCTGTGACAGGTAAGAAGGGGCTAAAAAACACTGATTTTATGTGTAAAGTCTGTCACTGGCTTCAGGGCACCCATTTTCAGGTCTTTATCAAAGAAAACTAACCTTTTCAACTCCTTGGGACCACCAGTGGTTCCAAATCGCACTTAGTCATATTCTTTACTTCATAAGTTTCATATTTCATAAGCTACATTCTAAAGGTGGGGGTCATATGAGAGCTGTAACTGTCTTCTTTCCAGTCAAATAGATGGGTGATGTAATTTTAAACCCTTATAATAAAAGAAGCTGAACTCACTTTTTTTTGTCTACTGAAAGTCGACCCATTTTTCCACAAATCTGGACTATAAACTATAAACAGATGGCGTCTCTTCAGTGATCTGATCTGTAAAAATTATTTTTATAAAAAAATACAAAGAGCGTCTAAGATTTTTGGCTTTCAGCAGTAAATTGTAAGCATATAGCAATATGTGTATCATAAAACATGTTCTGTTAATTTGAGGGGAGCTTTTACAAAAAAATAAATAAAATAAAAATGTACATTTATTTCATGCAGTTACTGAATAATGTGCCTTACGATTTGGTCATGTGAATTCAGATGGACAAACCAAAATACCCTGGTGAATAAGAGGTTTAAAGACTGTTTCGCCCAAAATGTGCCATGGCCTGGATAAGAGCTAACTGTATAAATGTTATGTAACAGCAAATCTATGAGCCTTGTCTGGAAACATTAACTAATCATAGGTTATCCAAAAATCCGCCATCACTAGAAAAATTCTGCCGGTGTTATTTGGTTAAATGAAATGCAGCTCAGTGCGCTCATCCCAATTTCCTCCTGGAGGAAACTGTGCAGCTCTGTGAGCGATAAGAAACAGGTGAATCTGTCAGAGTTTGAAACAGCAGAGTCAGTGACCGGCTTACATCAGCATTTCTGCTGCTCTGAGGAACTGACTCATGACATGCAAGTTAACTTCTCACTCTGCAAACCTGCTTCCCAGAAAGCCCTGCGAATCTAGCATCATTGCAAAATATGAACAGTCTATATTTGAAAATCAGTTTAAGTTTAGCCTGAGAAGGAGAAGCTGATCTCCGGAGAAGCTCCCCAAAATAACAGACAGACAAGTGGAGCTGTCAACACAAGGCCTGATAATGTGGCGCAGTGAGGAGCAGTTCTGACTACGCAAGATTTAGAGGACAGACAAAAAGAAAGACTTCAAGCTAAAAGAGGACGCGCTAAATTATTCAGTGAGCTGCAGAAATCACTGCAACTAATTCAACTAATGACTGACATGTTTCTGTCCATCACTTGGCAAATCAATTAATGATTTAACAATTAGTGAATGTACTGTGGAAAACGCAAAGTATTGATTAATTTATGCAACACAGACTTTGGCCCAATCCCATTTCACCCCTCGCCCCCACCACTTAGCCCTTAACCCTCTATTTTGTACGTTCACGTCCAGGGGTAGGGTGTCCCAATGTTTGTTGAGATAGTGGGGTAGAGCGACATTTTAGGGCTACATGGCGGTTTTTCAGAGACACACTCCAAAAGGAGTGTTATGAAAAAAACTGCCAAAAAACTCACAAATGAGATTATTTTCTTTGTTAAAAATTACAGTAACCACTGTATTATCTTAGTTGTTGTTGTTGTTGTTTCAATCTATTATGGGCCTTTTCTTTATAACAAGCATAAAAATCACTAATAGTATGCTGATGTCTCGGTAGCTAGCTAGCCAAATTTCCCGTTCCACCTTAAATGGTGCAGCAGTTACGTTCTGGCTTCATAAGTGCTGCACCATTTAAGATGGAACGAGAAAATTCAATCAAGAAACTGGCAAATAGCTGACTTCAGCTTCATATCACCAAAGAATTAGGGGTGGGTGATAATAACCCCCCTCTTTGAAGTCATATGATGCCCTAAATGTAACTAAAGCCCAGCAGTGAAGAGCTGAACTTTACCCTCCTCTGCTGTCTGGTCGCCTACAGAGCAGCGCTAGTAGCCTGTTAATGAAGTAATGCTCTTTTTTATTTGAGGGTCCCATTTTGTAGGGGAAGATTTCAACCACTACCCCTTGTAACTCAGTTCCAAGGGCCAAGCGGACACTCGTAAACAAGGGGTAGGGGTAAAAATAAGAAATGGGATTGGGCCTTTAAGTGTAGTAGTTCTGTTCAAAGGAGACCACCCATAGGCCACTTTTTCCAGTCAAAACAGCCATTAAGTACAAGTTTTTCATGTTTCAGTGCCAGGAAAAAGGCAAAAACAACAGTCTCTATCAGTATTTAGTGTGTCCATCGCTTACCTTTGATACAACCTCCACCTGTCTTCTGTTTTTTAAAGAAATATGCAGGGGTGTTTTTCTACTCCTTCAAAGTTCAGTCTTAGAAGCTGTTTGTATTTTATGCTTCTCACAATCCAAGTAATCCCAAACACATTCAGTGATGTTGCAGTCTGAACTCTGGGGTGGTCAGTCCAGTGTTCAGCGTCTTTGTTTGATGTGTCCGTCTCCTTTTCTCAGTGAGGTTCTTCTTCACAGCTACACATCCTTTCAGAGCCACAGCGCTGAGTTGTCTTCTCACAGTGGAAGGACGGACAGAAACAACGGTGGATGTTTTCAGATCTGAAGCAGCTTGATTTTCTCCTCTCTCTCAAAGATGAAAGCTTTAAGTGCTTTTTATCTGAAGGGGGACATGTTGGTGGTCTACCAGGTCTTGCAGGGGGTTGTTAGGGGTCCCATTTTCTCTGTAGCTTTTAATAAGATTCCAGTTTTGGAGTCTCATTTTTTTCCAATGTTCTCAATTTCCCTTTGACTTTCCTCTTTCTTGGGCAATCTTATATATAATATCTCTAGACATTTTGACTACAGAGGAAATAAATGAAAGGTGGTAAAATCACTGAGTTGTAAGACTTTGTCTACCTCCTAGAGTGAATGGCTTGCAGGGCAGATAACAGAGATAACGGAAGGAGGTCAACAGTAATTTGTGCAACGAAACACAAAAACCCTGAGACTGAGGTTGTCAGTCACATGTCATCATGAGAGAACATGTCTATGAGGAACCTTCCTCTTCTATTCGGATCATTCCTTAGTCTTATTCTCCTTCCTTTAACCTCTTTCACCCTCTGAATTGCACAGTTATGACATGCCTTTTATCAAACAAAACCATAAATGAAATACGGCATGTGGTAACAAACTAAATCGACCTTTGTGACCCTAATTATAGCCCATCCTACTACAAGAGTAAGCGTGTGTGTTTTGACTAATCACCTAAATTCAGCCCCATCAGAGGAGCTGCTCAGTTAATCAGAATTACTGAACATTACTGCAGGGAGCAGCTTTCCGACAGCCTGCTGAGTTCAAAGCGAAGTCTGTAGTAACAAATACCAGAGAACCGAGCCAGAGAACAGCTGAGACACAGGAATTCCCATTTTAAATTTACCTGCGTAGGCCAGACAAACACAAACAGACACAAAAAGGTAATAAGCACTATTACTGACTGCTAATGATTTTGGATATACACTAAATACTACTATAATATACACTATAAAACACACTATATACTACTGCATTATGCATGCTGTATACTACTCCTGGTTTTTAGAGCTGTAGCAGTTCTTGCATTTTCTCCACATTTTACCTCATTTCACAGTGGGACTTTTTCCCACCATGACTTGCACTTTAATTTACCATCACTCCAATGAGGCATCATCTCCAGAATAAGAAACTCCATCACCCTCGCTCTCTGTTCTACCTCTCATTCAGGGCTCCTCTGACCATACAGCAAAAATGCTCATACAAACAAGTACAAGTGTTACAATCTAGGCCTAGGCACATAAACTAGAGCCCAACTGATTAAAAAATAAATTAATTAAATAATTGTGGCCAATACTGATGTTAAGGGGCTAAAATTTTCAATGATCAATAATATCAGTCAATAGTTTAATGTTTCAATTTAAAGTTTTAATTTTAAATTTTTCAATTTTTTGGTTTTAATTGAATAGTGCTTTACTGACTGATATGGCTGTCAGCTGTCAACTGTGAATTATAAAATATGATGACAGGCAGTTCTTTCCTAAATTCATGTCAACCCACTCACATTCCTGGTCTGTTTCACGCCCTTAGTATATCAGCCAATCTCCCCCGAATGCGTTTGTGCATTTGTGTCAAGTGTTGGCCATATTGAGGGCTGTCCCAAAGTAATTAGTGCGGATTCGGAGTGGACCATAAAAACCTCAAGCTGAAAACCTCAACTGACGTTCACCAGTGTTCTCTTATTTGGGATTTGATCTTAGGTAAAAACAGAATCTACACACTGAAGAGCACAAAGGTGTGAACAGTTCTGCACATTAAGAACACGTCATGAACCTGATGGAGACTTTTTTTCGGACCTTTCTCAAGAACACATTTAAGAAAAAACTCCCCGAGTGCAGCTGATTTCCACATAGTCCAACATGCAAGCATCGATTTAAAAACAAAATGCACGATTATTTTATTAAATATGTGCTTTATTCTTCTGTGCGCTCTTATCTTTGCCTCTTGTAAATGCTGAAGTGCTTATGCAGCACATGATGACAACACAGCTCAGAAAACAAGGGTCTGTCTGTAAACAAACACTCACTTGATAGATAGAACGATAGATAGCTAGATAGATAGATAGACAGAACAACAGATAGAACGATAGATAGGTAGATAGAACAATAGATAGAACGACAGATAGGTAGATAGAACGATAGACAGCTAGATAGATAGATAGATAGATAGATAGATAGATAGAACAACAGATAGATAGAACGATAGATAGGTAGATAGAACAATAGATAGAACAATAAGATAGCTAAAACGATAGAACGATAGACAGCTAGAAAGAATGATAGATAGCTAGACAGATAGCTGACAGAACGCTAGAAAGAACGCTAGAACGATAGAACAATTGAATAACAGAACGATAGATAGAACGATAGATAGAACGATAGAACGAACGATAGAACGATAGATGGAACGATAGAATGATAGAACAATAGATAGAACGATAGAACGATAGATAGATAGATAGATAGATAGATAGATAGATACTTTAGTGATCCCCAAGGAAATTTAGCTGTTCTTGCATTTTCAACTGTTCAACTAAAGGTTAGCATGCTGGTAAAGAAAGGAAGCCAGTTTCCCACGGCTGAAAGAAAAAGAAAAGCAGGCAAAGAAAAATAAAACCAGAGTGACCAACCAGCCAGGGACTGACAGAGACAGACAGATGATATAGATAAGATAGGTAAGTGTACACGCAGAGGCATCCTGCATGCTTCTCATCATGGACAGCCTAAAACAGTACCAGCCAACAATCACCCGTAACTAATAAGGAGTAGCTGAGCACCACAGCGGTGGAGTGGGAATGCGCGTATGTGAGTTTACACTCATGATTTAATTACTATTACAAGCGCAGCTGTATGTTCTACTGGCGTCAGTCCACGGAAACAAGCCTAGTCACTGAGGACACGGCCCCTGGTACTGAAAGACTGCTCCAGAGTGACCACACACACACACAAACATACACATACACACACACACACACACACACACACACACACACACACACACACACACAAACACTCTGGATGTACCTGCTGCTTGCCCCTAAAAACAAGTTCTCTCTCCGCACGACTACAACCCCCATTAAAACGCTGGAGAAGACTGTAAAGAGATGCTACTACTACATATTCTACACATTACTATCCTGAGTGTTTAAATATCCTATAAAGACCGAATCAGTCACGAGAACCCACCGGCATCCCTCTGCTATTTTTGAGGTTTTGAAGAAAGAATTTTTTTCCCATTTTTGTTTTTGCTTTTTTACTCCCTGCGGTTAACCAGATATCCGCTCACTAACTCTTAAGGATACTCGAAAATATCAAAATTAGTGTCCACATATCCACAGTAGCATAAGCCCTATATATCGCGGTTGTTGGAAGAAAACCTTGTTTCTCCAAAATGGCAACTTTACTGGAGAAGGAAAAAACCTTCTATACTTTTAATGTAAGTCAATGAAACCAGATTTTTTTCCAAGTAATTTTGGGTCGTTTCTTTTGGTCCATTCATTACGAAATTTATATACAATGTAAAGATTAACAGGCATTATCAAATTATGTAAAGAACTGAAATGGAGATACGAGGTGTGTATTTGATTTGATTTGACTGTTCTTTGATAGGAGCATCCAGATGCCTAGTTTTCATAATTCACAATGGTTTCCTTGAAAGATGGCGAATTAGAGACCCTTGGAAATCAACTGTTTCAAATATTTATTTATTTATTTTTAATATTCTAATGAATTTACTGATTTTTTGTACTTTTTATTTGCGGTCTTCGGTACTGCAGTAAAGTTTATTCAATTTCTTCCCTCAAAGATACCCACACACAACGACACAGAGCACAAACATACTTCCACATGACGAGGAGAACCTTTAAAATTCCAGTCTAAACTATTAAAAACACACATTTCAGACAAAAGAAGACAAAACTTCATTTAACATTACCAGCTGCCTTTTGGGGCTGATGTAGCGCAATCAGCTCCTGCCATCGGCTCTTAAGAACCAAATCCAGAGCGGCTGGATTCTGGTCCAATAATAACATTCTCCGCTCACCGCTACCATTAACATATTTTCCGTTACACGCTCTCTCTCCCCCTGCTTATATCAGAACATGTGATGAAAAGGCATTGCTTATGTTAAAACTGTTAAGGAAAGTGCTGCGCGGCAGACGGCATAAGCGATTCATTTTCTAGTGGAACCAAGACAAAACTCACATACAGTTGGTGGTGATTATGAATAATCTTTATCAGAAAGTAAAAGGGTGGTATAATATTCTGCTCTGGTCTTTGAAACAGAAGATTTGTCTTCAGATAGCTTGCAACTTTGCTGCTGCTTTCCCTGAAAACATACAAATCTGCATTACACGCTTTCAGTTCTACAAGCCAGGCTCATCTGCACAGCACCACAGCCTTAAGCTAGCCATTAGAAAAAACAACAAGAAGAGAAAAGCCTGCCTAAGAAATGCTTTCACCACCACAGAGCGCTTCAGTAATCAGACCCCATCTGCAAGAGGGGCTGTCTCTTTCTGTGCCAGGAGCTAAATAAAATGTCACAATGAGATTACATGGTAATAGATTAGATCTATTGTGTGCTACGGCACAGAAAACTAACGCAGGCCTTTTTTCACACCACAGCCCCCCATATTAACAGGGCGATTACTTTCAGATAGCAGAACCACTGAGGAAACGAATCACGTCTAAGGTGTTATAATACTTATTAGTCTGTCACTAAAGGGCTCTATAGGGAAAGGGCTATTATGTCTGTAAGGGTGGGATGTATACTGGTATAAACGTGAGGTGTGACATCAAAATTTTTTGGCTAAAAAGATAAAGTCTAAACATTTTGGAGATTAAATGGGCTTACAACAAAGGCCCAATCCCATTTCTTATTTTCACCCCCACCCCTTGTTTTTGAGTGTCACCTTGCCCCTTGGAACCCAGTTTTAACAGGTAGTAGTTGAAATCTTCCCTATGAAATGGGACCCTCAAATAAAAAAGAGCATTACTTCATTAATAGCTACTAGCGCAGCTCTGTAGGCGACCCTGCCAGTCTGCAGTGATAGCAGAGGAGGGCAAAATTTAGGGCATCATATGCCTTCAAAAAGGGGGGATGCTATAATTATTTATTATCGCCCATCCCTAATTCTTGGTGATATGAAGCTGAAGTCAGATATTCACCAGCTTCTTGTTCGAATTTTCCCGTTCCACCTTAAATGGAGCAGCAGTTACATTCTGGCGCTTTAGGCGTCAAAACTGCTGGACTATTTAAGGTGGAACGGGAAATTCAGCTAGTGAGTTAACAAGACATTAGCGTACTATTAGAGGTCTTTTATGCTTGTTATGAAGAAAAGGACCATAATACATTGAAACGACATTAAACTGAGATTATACAGTGGTTATCATAATTTTTTAACAGAGAAAATTCTCACATTTGTGGGTTTCTTTGGTCTCTTGTTCAGCCATCTTGCCAGTTTTTCTTTTTTTCTCATAACCCTTTGTTTGGAGTATGTCTCCAAAACTACCCCTCCATCTCGACAACAATTGGGATACCCTAGCCCTAGGAAAACAGAGGGCTACGGGCTAAGTGGTAGGGGCAAGGGGTGAAATAGGATTGGGCCACAGTGTCAAAATATATGACTTTACAAACAACGTTAATGGTAATAAAAAAAAATAAATAATAAAAAAAAGAAATAGTGATGAAAACTCTGGTTGTTCCTTTCTCTCACGTGTGCCAGTCAGTGCAGATGTGTTTAAATAGTCGGAGCAGCAGTATATCAACAGTGAAAACGTCAGCTGTGTGGATCTATTTCATGGTTTCTATTAAGGGAAATTAGACAAGCAATATATAATTCTTCGGTTTGAACAGAGACAACCTGCTCGATATACAGATTACAGCAAAAGAACAGAAGCAGAACGGAAAGTCACAAACAGCCAAAGTACAAACAATAATGAAAATATAATGGAATCCAAGGCCTTGAATTTCCAATCATTCTTAAGGATGTTGGCACATAGAATAGCCTTCATACTGTAATCAGTTTATTTCTGCTTCACAAAATTCAGGTTTTTATTTAGGTGCATCACTGATGAATGTATTACATCTTGGATACTATCATACAGTCACACTGTGTTTAGCTAAAGGTGTAAACATCAGAAGGCTTTTTCACCACATATACTCCAAAAAATTAGACCTTGGCAAGTGAAATCATCTTAAATCCAGTGTAAATGTCTAACATTTCCCTTTTTTAAGATTCTTGTAACAATATTAAGATTATTCAACAGATTTCTAGTTTCCTTGTTTTAAGTGATGGTATCTAAAGATGTTTCTTGTTTCATGTAATGCAGATTATTTTTATTTTTTTTGAGAAATAATGCTTGAAACAAGTAAAATTATCTGCCAACAGAATAACAAACTTTCACTAGATAAAAAGCCCTTCAAGAAGTACAAAAAGAAGAGTCTAGAAATAAGTTAATTTTATAATATTCTCACAACAATCTCGAAAGAAATATTTGACTTGATTTAAGATGATATAACATTCCATAATACCATTTTTTGCATGCGGAGGAACATGGTTAAGTTACTAGACTGTGGGCACCAATTAGCATTTCTGCAATAAATGACAGAAAGCTTTTTTGATGCAAACTGTCTCACTGTGCTGGGGTTTATGAGATTAAGAGGGAACATTATAGCATTTATTAACTATGAAGGGCTTATATCATTTGATTTAAATCATTATTGGTTTTATTTTCAGTATGACATGATACTCGTCCATTACAGTTAAATTCAGTTCATATCACCCACACCAATCTGTCAGTCCTTACCTGTGTCTCCTCCTGCATCACTCGGTACTGCTCCTTCCACACTGCAATCTTGGAGACCTCGTCCTTGCGGAGCGCGCGCTCCTTCTTCAGCTCGGGGCTCCAGAAGGTCTTGATGGAGTTCATGGAGGAGCTGAGCTTGCTCTCCTTCACATCCACCTCCTTGCGCAGGAGCTCGTTCTCCCGTAGCACCTCCTTCAGCTGCGCCTGCAGATCCATGATGGTGTTGTCGCGCGCCTGCCGCAGCGAGTGGGGCACGGTGGATGCCATGCTGGTGGGCATGTGGTCCCCGAAGGCGATGGAGTCGCTGGCCACGGAGCCGGGCACACCAGTGGCGATGTTGGGGCTGCTGCCCATCACAGTGGTGCGGACGCCATAGGGAAGGTGGCCCCCCGAGCGGCCGAGCGTCATCGTGCTCTTTGGCAGGTCCGGTCCGGAGGCCACCACCTCGTTGTCGCTCAGGTACATGGGGCCGGAAGTGGCGTAGGCAGCGTTAAGTGACTGAATGTTCTCCATGGAGAGGGTTTTGCCACCGGGGCCTCCACTTCCACTGCCCCCTGTGCTGCTTGTGCGCCGATGGCCTAGCCGGGGCGAACGGGGCAGGCGAGGTGAGCGGCCAGGGCTTTGATTGCTTCCTCCACTGTGGTTGCCCTCCACTTTGCCCACTGAGCGGGCGCTACCATACATTGTGGCTTTGATTAAGGGTGGTTCTGCGTAAAGCAGAAGAAATCTGGTTAAATATCACTGAGGCTGGTTCAGGTAATCCTCAAAAGTCCTGAAGGACGTTCTAGGCTGGCAGATCTCTTAACTAAACAGGAATAAACATCTCATGGTCGAAAGATCTGAAGCAGGAAACACAGTGACTAGGCTGTAACTCCGCATAAGGGTACTTTGATTTATATCAAGCACAATCCATTGAGTCCGGCTTCGTCAAGCAACAGGTTTACCTGTAACAAATGAAAAAAAGAGAAGTCAGGCCACCACATTACCAAAACAACAGCACTTGAGTAATCAGATAATCGGAAACCCCAGCTCTATATGAGTTGGGCAGTAATCAGATTTCTGCTTTGCAACCAGCCAATAAACTCACAGAAGAAGACGTGACATAAACTTAATGTTAAACTCAAACTTCATGCTGCAGCTTTTTTTTATAAAAACGTGACCTGAATATATGAACATACATCATCTAGAAGATGAATATTTAAAAGAATATTTAAATCCTTCATTTCGTCATGCATGTACTTTGTTTCAGCGTCGCTCCAAAAGTGCTTTGCTGCCATCTTGCAGCAACGCTGCGCGCTTATTTCCGGTACAGCAGTCTGTTTTTGAACAGGTGCAGACTGAGAAATCCGAAAGAAATCAGAGTAAGAGTTTACATGCACTGAGAAATCTGATTACTGAGCTAAAATCCAGCTCTCTTTATTGGATTTCTTAACCAGATTTCTAGACCTTTCTCCAATCTAAGAAATCAGAGTGTGCTGCTTACATGACCATTTGAATAATCAGATAACTGCAGAAATCCGATTATGATCAGATTACTGAGTGCATGTAAACACACTCAGTGGCATGATATAAATAATCCACAGCACAACTGAATAATTAATGTAGCTGCAATTTTAATTATAGCGGCCTACGTTATCAACAACGCTGTCTTCAAATTTAAGTGGGAAAATTTGCCCTACAAACACAAAGCTTGTAAACCTTCTGTAGACCAATCAGAAGCAACCATACACCCATGTACATGACAACATAACCGCAATTGGCTGTCTGGCTGTTCTGCATTTAAGCCTCAAGCCTGAAGAAAATGGTTATGCTAGTGTTCTTGGCAAAAAAAGGCCTGGACCTCAATTTATAGAAATCAATCATAACATTTGACAAAAAATTGCAATTAGATATTTTGCTCAAATCTTTCAGCCCTAATCTATACTCTCCTGAATAAAAGCAGTGCTACTGTCAGACTTCTGGAGCATTTCCCCTGTCTGGAGTCTGCCTGCCTGGCACTTTTTTCCGCAAAGAGGAAATAAAGGCCTAATGAACAACTCTGGCATAATCAGCCTTTTAACCTCCTTCACTGGGCTCTATGTAGGTCACTCACATGCCACAACATATCTGCTTCAGCCCTGTGGCTCACTTCCAGTACCTACACACTGCACCCTTAGCAAACCTTCTCTGCCTCACGTAGTTGATCTTTAGTCCCAGTCTTCCTCCATCTTCACCTGTTCTGTCTTTATTTCTGAGTTTTGTTTTCTATAATTCTCCTGAATGATATACTGTAGTTCTGGACCATTTTCTGGACGTAGTTTAAACCTGAGCATGAACTACATCCTGCTGTCAGAGGATGTAGGACAGGCTTAAGCTGTTTATGAAAAAGCAATGCAACCCTGTCTTTACTACATGGACACCGAAGTCTGAAATGCCAAAGAGCATCCAAGCTACTTGGACAAAGTAATCATAGTCAATTCTGCATCTGCGGGTCAAATACTGCACATGTAAACACATTATATATATATATATATATATATATATATATATATATATATATATATATATATATATATATATATATATATATATATATATACACACACACAGCATACTGGCTTGTAAGATTGGGTGCAATATACTATTGCCCAATCATGCCCCTTCGGCATTATCAGTTGATGATTCTATCAATAAATACATGAATAAATATGACTGACATTGTTCATAAGGATGAAGATGTCAGCACAACCTTCTCTGGCAGTACTACACGCAGTACAACACGCTCCGCTGTGTTCGAGGAAGATCACGGCTCTCAGAGTGGGTGTGGCTACGTGTTCAGAAGACCTGTCAATCCAAATCAGTTAACAATACGAAGTGTAGGTGAACGCCCTCTTCTAAGACCCACCCCCTGTTAACAAGTGCCAAAAGTAAGAAGCAAAGGAAAAATTTCAGAAGCAAAAGAGCGATTCAAGATGCAAAATGTGTATCAGCAAAATCAACAAATAGAGAAAGCAAAATCTGCCAAAACAAGTAATAAATCTATACAGGATCAGTGAAAATAACTAGAAATCTTTTTGAAAAAAATGTTTGATTTAACTGTAATTATTTGTATTTGCAACAAACAATTTTAGACATTTTGATAATCAATATTTTGCTTGTGAACTTTATAATTTTATTTTTAATTTTTGGCACTAAATTAACTCCATATTTACATCCTATAAATCACCTCTTGTTAAAACAGCAAAACGGGCAAAGCTTAATCATGAGAAGGAGCCTAAAGGCTACTGTTACTGCAGCTGCGTCGTCTTTTTTTGTTTTTAATAACTAACAATCACAACGTATCCCTTTTATGGTTCAGTTCATGTTTCGGGGCGGAAGCCTTACCGTGTGTGGAAGGACGCTGCACGGATTTATCAATTTAACTGCACGACAACAGGTGGGGAGAAAAAATCTGCTACACAATGTTTTAAAGCCTGAAAACATACCAGGGCTGCTTCAGGACATCAGCTAACATTACATTAAAAGAAAACTCATTAAAAAAAAGTAATTACTTGGAAACTCAGGCTCATGTTGAAACGTTCCTTAGGATTTGCTTCTCAGTAAAAGTAAGTGTCTACCAGATTTCACTGAATACCACCTTTCTACCAGCAAATCCCTGGAGAGCTGCACACAATAACTACAGTCATAGTTTGGGCTCCCCAGGTCAAATGTTTTGATGATTTTCTATGTTAAAATAAGTTTCTCTTCTGCACATTTTAATGCATAATTACTGTTCATTTGCTGAATTTTAAAATATATGGGGAAATACATATACATAAAATACATAAAATACAATACATAAAATGTTTCCTGTGCAAAAATTATGGCTGAATTTATGCTTTATCTTTTCCCAATACATTAAACTCATCAAATAAATAAAAACACTGCACTGTAATTTACAGAACAAATTACATGTTTAAGTGTGTTACCTGTAGAGGGTGTGATAACTTATTTTCACTCAGAAAATCAACATGTAATCTTACGAATTTGGCTGTTTCTATGCTTGCTAGTGGCATTTCTTTATAACGTCTCATCCCCTCAATACGCACTTCAGCATATTGATTTCGCTTCCATCACTGACGAGCAGGACACTCAACATTCTCAGTTATGCCCAGTCAGGGCTCTGAGGCAGACAATCCATTTATTAGTTTGCTTCAGTGACAGAAATAAAGGGGCTCATCTGTCAAAACAGCTTTTCACGCTGTGCAGTTGAGGTGATTTATTAAGGTCTACACGTCCATCCAGCAGCCACCAATGGGGCCAGCGTCTTGTTACTCTGCCTGGGGTATTTCTAAGGTCTGGATGGGGATGATGGTGTTATGCAGGTGAATGTGTGTGCAGCAGATATTTGGTGAATTCCCTGGACATTTTCCCAGTTTTACAGAATAAACGTGGCCTCCTCACACAGAGTCGGCTTGGCAGGGCTACTTAGGGACACCTTCTTTTTTCTACCCGAGTCCCATTCTCCCATTGACTTTCGTTGGTATTCATCATCCACTGTACTTTGCACTGCCTCTGGCTGTCAAAGGACCAAACCAGAATGTTTGTAAACACATACAGATCAGGCATAACATTATGACCACCTCCTAGTTTCTACGCTCATTGTCCACATTATCAGCTCCACTTACTATATAGGTGCACTTTGTAGTTCTACAGTTACAGACTGTAGTCCATCTGTTTCTCTGCATACTTTGTTAACCACCTTTTACCCTGTTCTTCAGTGGTCAGGACCCCCATGGACACTCACAGAGCAGGTGCTGCTGAGTGGATCAGACACAGCAGTGCTGCTGAAGTTTTTAAAGACTGTGTCCACTCACTGTCCACTGTATTAGACACTCCTACCTTGTCAGTCCACCTTGTAGATGTAAAGTCAGAGACGATAGCTCATCTGCTGCTGCACAGTTTGTGTTGGTCATCCTCTAGTCCTTCATCAGTGGTCACAGGACGCTGCCCACAGGACGCTGTTGGCTGGATATTTTTGGTTAATGGACTATTCTCAGTCCAGCAGTGACACTGAGGTGTTTAAATAGTACCTGCTCTGTGAGGGTCCATGGGGGTCCTGAGCACCGAAGAACAGGGTAAAAGGGGGCTAACAATGTATGCAGAGAAACAGATGGACTACAGTCTGTAACTGTAGAACTACAAAGTGCACCTATATAGTAAGTGGAGCTGATAAAATGGACAATGAGCATAGAAACAAGGAGGTGGTCATCATGTTATGCCTGATCGGTGTAAATGTTGGCTATACATCTGAGTGGATAACTCACATCCAGTCAGTGGTAGGGCCATTTTAAGTAGCGGTAAATATGAACAGAACACGTCACAGAGAAAGTTTATACTGTTCAACATGGCGGGAGCAGAAACTGGTCTGCACATGTATTCCTTAATACATGTATAGCACATTTTTAAGCAATTATCAGTGCTCGCTGTCATGGTAACGTCTAAACTAAGTGATTCTCTACATATGCATAGTTTTGGATCAGACTTGTAGTGAGCACGTAAACGGAGACTTCATCAGATTGTTGAGTAGAGTGAGCACATGAACACCTCAGTCTAAATCTGTAATCGGAATGTATTCAATCGGATTGGCAAAAATCTTTGCACGTAAACACAGACATATTTACAGCCAAGATGGTAAAATGGACATAAAATGTTGTGGCTCCCAAAGTGGTTTGATTTTTGCAGAAAGCAGATTATTTAGAGTTGCCGACCCCTCGGATAGTCAGTGTCTGCTTGATGCATGACTCTGCAGCTTCACATGACACGTAGTTGAGATTTGCAAGTGTGCACATCTGTAAGTCTCTGCGAGCTGCCCAATGCAGACACATTTACACGCCACTTTCAACATTACAAATCCACCTCTAGGGAAATAGAAAATGTGCTTCTTCTGTACTGGAGTTAAAGGGAAATACCACCAATAGTTCAAAATATCTGTATTATTAAATAGTTCAGATTTGAACAGGCATTCAGAGAGGTTTAAAGTGAAATGCTCCATTCTAGAGAAGCTTAACAAGTCAGAAATGATCACAGTGGTGGTGATAGGAACCGGATGTCTGAAGTGTTTAATGCCTCTAAAAGCTCCCTTACAGAAAGTCATTATGTGAAATAGTGCAATGAATGCACTGCTTGATGTCCAAGACATTATTTTATGATAGTTTTGAGAAGGTTTTGGGCTAAAACGTAATTTTCGACCAATTTATGGCGAAGAGGTACATGCAGGGCATTCAAAGACGAAACGGTCCTCAAAGAAAACTTATTTTTTTCAGATTTATTACTATGTTACCATCATCAACATTACAAATAAAAGCTCAAAAGACATGTAGATTCACACGTACGTTTCTGTAGAATGGAGCATCTCACAATAAACCACTCTGAATAACTTTGTTTACATTTCAACAAATGAATTACGCAGAAATTTTGTATAATATGTGGAATTCCCCTTTAGGCCTTATGGTTACAATGCGGTTAAACCAATAAAACTGCATGGCATTAAATTTGAATATTAAGCTGCTGTTTTCGCTGCTTATGTTTCTATTGTTTCTATATACAGACTGTAGGAACTGATGGATCAATGGTACATTTGGAAACGTTAACAATGTTTACATTAAACAGCAAACTTATTTAAAAAGGAAAGAAAGATGTCTAGACAAATTAAGTCAAGAGAGCTCAAGATACCTTGAGATGTCTCACTGCTGATGGCTTAGTATGATATCAGCACAAGCACACTTACATTTAGATCAAAGAGGCATTTGTTTGCATTCAGCGATGAGGGGGCCGTTTGTTTCAGCAAGCAGCCTTTTGTTTCACGCATTTATTCCTTTTGAAAAACTCTCATTGTTCCTTCCGTAGCGAAGCTTTCTTTCTTAGCAAAACTGGCTGTACATGGCACGTCATATGAGGCTTCACCAAACTTTAAATCATAGTTTTACATCTCGTAATTTCTGTAAAACTAAAATTCAGAACCAAAATTCCATAAGAATCAACTGAGCTCAAGTGAATTTTTCAGGTCTCTGTTTTATATATTATTTAATTTCATTTCTCAGTGAGTGCGTATACATGCGCTTAATAATCCGATAACTGCAGAAAATACGATTTTGTCAGTAATACAATCAACACGTTTACATGCACTGGAGTAATCAGATAATGGGAAACTCCAGGTCTACACGAGTCAGACAGTAATCAGATTTCTGCTTTGCAACCGGCCAACAGACTCACAGAAGAAGACGCGACGTAAACATAATGTAATCATTTAGAAGATGAAGAATATTTAAATCCTTTATTTCGTGTTTGGTTTCAGCGCCACTCCAACAGTGTTGTGCTGCGTCTCGCAACATCCACCGTCTGTTCTCGCGCATACGCAGACTGAGAAATCCGACAGAAATCAGAATAAGAGTTTACATGCACTGAGAAATCTGATTACTGAGCTGAAATCCAGCCTCTTTATCGGATTTCTTAATCAGATTTCTAGATCGGAGTATGGTGTTTCCATGACCATTTGAATAATCTGATAACTGAAGAAATCCAATTATGATCAGATTACTGAGTGAATATACATGTCTAATGACTGCTGGGGAAAGGGGGAAAAAAACAACAACAGAGGGATAATGGAATACTAGAAAATGGTCATGTAATTTGAATTATGACCATTTTTGGCACAAATAAAATGCAAATGTTATAAGCGAACCTGAGAGAAAAAAAAAAAACGAGACAAATGTAGGATAAGCGACCTTTAACTTTTGTAAAAAAAACAATACCGGTTAATAATGAGACTAAACTAAAATTCTCCACTAAAGACATTCACATTTCACATTAAACCACTCTGAATGACATTGTTTAGATGGCTACACACAGAGACTAGCACAGCCATTCAGGTAAGGGGCTCCCATTAGCATGTCTTACACTGTGTGTACATTGTTGACTGGCTTATTTGTGGTGTACCGATGAAACAAATACCTTAGGAAGTATTGTCCCTACATTTTTCTTGTATTTATTTTTTCTCCGTCCACTTATAACATTTGTTTGATTTTACATATCATCCATTGCTGCCATTGTGAAAGACAGCTGAGACATGAAGCTGCTTATATGGGCATGACGCCACCTATAGAATGATACACGAGTGCTTCAGAGATCTATGGTCTGCTGAAACAATGAAGATAAAAGTATTGGGGTGACTGAAAAATATATATGCAGTGTATATGGTCATGCAGCCCACCCTGTGTGAGAGAAGGGGCTGTTGGACTGGGGCAACATGACAACTGGTAGAAAGGCCACAAATCAGCAGACAGAGATTAAGACAATTAGCATTATGAGAACAAGCTGGGACTTGGGTTCAAAAAGCGAGGTGTGGATTAGTGCAGAAGAGTCAGTGATATAGATGATGAGAACTGAAATGATGAGGTAAGCAGTCACTCAGACTGAACACAGGCTGACAGCAACTGAATGTCCATTACTGTGTAAAGTAGACATTCAGAACAGCAGGGTCAGATGAGGACACCAAAGGGAATGAGTGCTTGTGTGCCTTACACTCATGGCAAAAAGGGCTCTATTTAGGATTGCAAGTTAAACAGTTTATATCGAAACTGTAATTTTTGAGCGCAATTATTAAAATGCAAGACCTTTCATTTTAATTATAGTCTATTTTATGAACAACTTTGCCTTAGTAACTTAAGATAACTTTTAATTTGGGAAATTTATCCCAGTTATCCCAGAGTTTGTGAACAGTCTGCAGATGTATTAGGCCAATCAGAAGCAACCAAATGTGCTGTGTACAGTACAAAGTCTGGTCGAAGTCCAGTGTTCAAGCATTAAACCAGAAAGTGGTCACTGTGATCTTCATGGCCAAAATAAAACACCTGAATTTGAAATTTAAATTGATTTAAATTGAGGTCACAATAGTGGTCAGACATATCGAAATTAGACAGTGTCCCTCAAACTGTTCAGCCCCATTCTAATCTTTTTGTGGAACCCTATGTACAGCAGGTACTCAATCACAATGAAGACCCATTTAAGTCCCATGTGTCAAACACAATTTTCTATTCTTATTAGCCCTTGTCACCTTCAGCTGCACTACAATCCCCAGGATGCACTGCCACATCGCGTGACCCCCTTCCCCCAAAAACAATCTATGGACCAGCAGTTACACAAAAAGAAAGACGCCTGGTGTCTATTTCAAGGTTTTAAAAACATTTAAAGAAGATTAACAGTTATTTGTAGATGTTTTTGTATTTGTTTTATATAAAATAATAGTTTTTTATTTTAAAATCATCTTTGAATATTTCAAGTCTTCAGTGCTTATTTTGCTGTTGCAGTTTTTGCATATTTTGAATAAACAATGGCCCGTTAGGGTTGTAGCAAAATGTTAATAAAAGTTAAATAAAACCACGGCTGGCCACAAATCTGTTGAGATTTTTTGATAAGACCCTTTTAGTGGTAGAATTTGACACCCCTGATTTAAGTATCTAAATGCTTCTTCGAGTTGTCTTGGTTCTATATACAGTCTTATGCAAAAGTTTGAAAGCCATCTGTCAAATTTCATGCTTTGCTGATTTTCTAAGTGAAAGTAAGTTCCTCCAGATCCCTCTGCCAAACGCAGTAATGCATGTAGTGCACAATTTAAATTCATTCTCCATAAGTTTTACATTTTATATTTTATTTTTTCCAATATGTTAATTCAGCAAATAAATAATGACTGTGCATTAAAATGTGCAGCAGTGCGTTCTCTGTAGAGGACGTGTTCACTTATTTTAACTTAGAAAATCAACAAAAAGATGTACTATGACCAGCACGCTGAAACTTCAGGGTGTAGCACCTGTGAATTAAAGTAAAACCTTGCACTAGTTTGAACTAATGAACTGAATTTAAGTAAACTTAAACCACTTGTAGTCCCTCAACATAAGGTTCTGTAGATCAGTCACCCAATCTATAACAGGGTTTGTTGAACAGGAAACAGTAAACTCTGCCGCACGGCATCTGCAACGCATAGACAACTAATCAAGCTAAAGTGGCAGCTGAAAAATCACATTTCACATTCAACAGTATAAAGTAACACAAGGACATACAGATTTTTACACAAACCTGGTGCACTGCACTGATGCCAAGCTATAAATACAAAGATAACTATGACAAAAGACAGCATGCTACCATCTGGTTAGGCCTCCAGGCCAGAAGCTTATTCCTGGCCAGTGGACACAGAAGGACGGTCACCAGTCAATTTCATTTCCTCAAAGCTAAAGCCCTTTATCTTCCAGTGACGTTTCTTCCATTCAACCTCATGAACTTTGCATTAAAAATAAATTCTGAACTTTTTATTTATAGGCATATGAGTTCCACCTAGGATCGGGTCAAATAATTAAAAGACTTCAGCATTCATTCATTCATTAAGCTGACATTTGCTTTAGTAATCAGAAGCTTCGTTAACTTCTTTTTCTTTTGTAAAGCCGCGAAAGTTGAAGCCAAAAACAAATTTCACCTGCAAAAGCCTTCAGATAGAACTGTTATTGTTAATATAGGGAAAATAAAGCTAGTTGAATCTCATGAATTCATTCCAGGCATCCACATCATCTCGGAGCACAACAAACTGCAAGATTTCTACTGAAGCTAACAGAGCAAAGATGCCTCAGGAAGAAATCTCACATGTGGGAGCACTTTAAAAAAATCAGATGATGAGAAAAATGTTTAATGTTAAATTTGCAGTAAGATGGTGGTGAGACCACAGAGACACAACACGTTTGATGAGTAATCTTAAATACGTATATATAGTGATCTTTATCTTCCCTCGACTCAACTGCAGCAAATAACCACATAAGGTGTAATATTTTATCATTATTATTTTTTTTCATCCTTTCTTCTGTAATTAAATAGTTTTTAAAATGACAGCCCAAACACCGGATCTGTTTATTTGTTCACAATCATGTTTTTACTGCTGTATCTGAGAAGAGTCTCCTGCACACAGCATTAGTACAACACAGGAGCTGCTCTGAAACTACCATACCAACAAAATAATCACATTTCAGCGAATTCTTCTTTTAAATACAGCTTAGAGCACTTTAGAAAAGAAGTGGGATCTGTTCCATCAGACAGACAACTACAGGCGATTTTCAGAAGAAGTATTTGAGTACTACTTCAGAATAGGGCTGGGCGATAAAACGATAATGATAATTATCGTGATAAAACTTCTCCTCGACACAGCGATAAGAAATGTTCCATAAATTTTCAATATAACTAATACACCATTCTCACACTTCCATGTTCTAGCGACAGCCCTGGTGGCATTTTCTACTGCAAGGAAAGCGAGACTACTCTGCTGTCGACAGGAGAGGGCGCATTTCTGGGTTTTTTGGCATGATTAGAGAGGGAGGGGCAACGAGTAACATGAGTCTTTAGCAACGGCTGAAACGCGGAATTATACATTCCCTGTTTGAGTGGAGCGACCAGCGATCTGTTCTCCTGTGACCGAGTCTGAGTGACGAGGTCAGTGGCGTAACTATACTGTCCTACAGTGAACTCACCTCTTTCTGTACATCCTAACCAGCTTTAGCAGCATTAAATCACGTCTGCTCCACACAACTACAGCGCTGTTACAGTGCTCAGTCATATTTTAGTATTAGTGCATTCCCAAGCAACAAAAGTGAAAGAAAGAAGTGGGTTCATGTAAATTACAGCCCTGATTTAAACGAAAGTAAACTGGGGAATCTGTGAGGCACTGGAGAGCGGGAGAGCGCTAGCTTTCCAGGCTAGCTGTTTTTAGCAGCTGGCTGACTTGAAGCAGCTCTGTCACTCCACAACACGGAGAACTGATGATACTGTAGATCAAATAAGACACAAAAGCACCAATTTCAGTTTAAACATACCTAAAAGGAGGACTCTGTTTGTCTGGTGTTGATATATTGCGGTTCACCCCTTAAACTACTACGATAGAATAGAGAAAGCTGGTGTCTGAATACCGTGATGCTCTGACATGGATGTGGTAGGAGTGAAGGCAGTAAGGCGGTGTGATCCATCACTGACCTACCGATCCAGCTAATGTTTGCTGTTCGTACTAAGTTGACGTTGTTGAGAAACTAAACAGTTCAGCACTGCTGTTGGCCACTTGTTTGGCATTTGTAACGGGATAGCTGAGCGCTCGTCATCAGACAGCTAAAAATAATCTGTTTTCTTTCTTAAATTAAAACCATTGGAAAACAAAATCCGGCCGTGCTTTTCCAGCTGGTAAAAACAGCTCATCAGACACTTTCTCCCACTCTCCCATGACAGATTTGTGAAATGTTCCACTGTTTGGTGAGTGTTTGTCTATAAAGGATAGTTTAAAACAGCAATTAACCACTCAGGAGCAAAAATCAGCTTTCAAACTTGAAAGAAATAATGATTTGACATTTATCACGATATGTATCGATATCGAATGATATGAATTTTGTTTATTGTATCCATTTTTGGCCATATCACCCAGCTCTACTTCAGAAATGTCAATGAGTATTCGAAGCCTATAAAATGCTGTTTCATCCTTTTGGAATTAGAGCTCTTCAACTTGTAGCTGACTGCAAATATCTTCACTGTTTATGGATTCCAAATTACCTCTCTAACTCTCAAAACGAGAGCAATATTTCTTTTGTTCAGTTATTTTGTGCTCCGTTTTCTTTGTCCTGTCTCTGCAGCCCTGTTTCTTCAGTTATATAAAAGCTAGCCAAAAAAAAAATTCAGTGTGACTGAATTGAGGGTAAGATCTGCTAGAAGAGGGGAAAGTTAGAGGAAACTGAGGATGGTGACAATGAACCACAGCTGAAAGTGACCTTATGAACTCAACAGAAATGTCACTGTGGCATTCACTCCTACAGCCCAGGACAACACACCCTCTACAGAGAACAAACTTCTGCACATTTTAATGCACAACTAGTGTTTCCATGCTGTATTTAATACCTTGGGGAGGAAAAAGAAAAGCTGGTAACATGATCATTTTTACCATGATACACAACGTACTTTAAGTATACTGTGGATCTCATGAGTAATTAAAGAACTCAACAACTGCATGTTTCATTACAAAGAGCACAATTATTATTGTTTTATTGCATTTAATGACAGCCCAAACACCTGATCTGTTTATCTGTTCACAATCATGTTTTTACTGCTGTATCTGAGAAGAGTCTCCTGCACACAGCATTAGTACAACACAGGAGCTGCTCTGAAACTACCATACCAACAAAATAATCACATTTCAGCGAATTCTTCTTTTAAATACAGCTTAGAGCACTTTAGAAAAGAAGTGGGATGCTCAAATTAAATCACAGTATTTATAGTTTTAATAGTAGTCTTTAAAAGTGCCACTACTAGTAAGATTTTATATTGAAATCACAATTTAAGTGAGTGCAATTTCAATTGCAATTTTCGCAAGAGCTGCAGTTTTTTTAATTATAGTCTGCATTACCAAAAACAATTAAGTTTTCAGTGAGGTAATTAAGTGAGAGCCTGTGAACTGTTTGTAGATAAGTTGGACCAATCAGAGACAACTAAACCTCTGTGTGTTGTGACATCACAACCACAACTTACTGTTAGTCTGACACACTAGGCTAGGCAAGGCAAGGCAAGGCAAGTGAACTTATATAGCACCTTTCATACACTGCAGTCATTCAAAGTGCTTTACAAACAATGAAATATAAAGATAATTCAAATTATAATTTAATAGGTAACAAATTAAAGGATACAGACATTAGAAATGTGATTAAAACAACAGATTTTAAAAAGAGAAGAATCATTAAAATTTTAAAAATCAAAATAAAGAAGAAATTAGAATAACAAAGTGCCCTTGCAAGAGAGATTAAATTCAGGGTTCAAGCCAGAAAAAAAGCAGATATTCTGGTGTTTTTGGCAAAATAAACAGGCCTGAACCTCAATTTATAGACAATAATTGCGATTTAAAATGCAGTCATAATATTAGTCAAAAAAAATTGCAATTACATATTTTCCCAAATCTTTCAGCCCTAACTACTAGCATATTTTTCGTTTGTGGCAGAATATAAATGATAAGCATCTGCAAAATGTCTTTAAGCATTGTGATGCACTACTTTTTCCATATCGCCAAGTCTTACTGTACACAAAACTAAAGGAGCCTCATTACCTCTAAGCAGCATTCACAAGTTAAATTATTTCTTGTTATCAAACAAAACAGGCCCTAAACATTGATTCCGTCCAATAAAAATCTGAAGATGAGCCCACCTCTCCCTGCTTTACTACTGCACAGGATCAATGGGACCAGCACGAGTCCACCCGCACCTGTGTATTTATAGAAGTGAACTCAGGTTAGCTTTGAGCTCTCTTAAAAAGCGCTGGATCGTGCCTGTCTGTTCGACGCTACAGATCCCTTAAGAGCTGAGATCAGCACTGATTCATAAGTTTATAAAGAAGCACTCCTACGTTTAACTCGGATAACAGGTACAAAGACGTATGTATTCAAAAGGCAAAGCAAAGCAGAAAGAAAACGTCAGAAGAGCTCATTTACATTTCACACATAAGTGAAGGAGGACAGAACCTTCACAATAGCCACGTTTACATGCAGCTTAATAATCCGTTAATAATCCAACTAATAGCCCAATCGGAATAGAACACGTCCATGTAAACACCTCAGTCAGAATAGTCTGGTTCCATGCTGTGCATGAACTCGTTCGCTAAACCGAACGAATCACTTTACAAATAATGAACGTAAACGCGAGCAGTGTTTTACGTAACAAAGCGCCTAGGAACCAATCACATTCCAATCGAAAGAATTGGTCATAGTGTTTCTGACTGTCAGTACGGCGGTGAACCTCCAACAGCTCAGAGCGTTCGTCGTTGGTACCAACGGCTCCAAGAAAAAAGTCACCAGCATCACCAGATTTCACACCATGTGACTTTTTTTATGTGCCACTCCCAACAACACTGGACGATCTCCGAAATCGCATTGAAAGAGCCGTGAGTGCAGTGACACCCGACATGCTCAATCCAGTACGGGATGAATTTGACTATGGCGTTAATGTTGTCCGTACAGCTGGAGGAGGTTCATACTGAGCACTTGTAAAATTACATAAACTTTATGCTAATTTAAACCATTTACAATTTACTGCATTGTTCTGTAATGATTTACAAGTGAAATAAATCATTTTGAAATCGGATGAATCTTTTTGAATCACACTGCATATTATCATACTACCCACCCCATCCATTTTATCTAAATTTAGTACTAAATCTGAATTAAGGTTTAGCCTGCTGCTGCTGCTGTAGTGGTCCCTGCTTACAGAGTTTTACAGCCTATTCTGCCCCCATCGCCCCTTCCTGGGAAAAATCAATATTCTGCTTCAGTTATAAAACCTAGAAATCTGCAGTAGAAGATTCTAACATACTGAAATCACAGAGTACAGAGTCCATTCTCAGTGTTGCTTCAGAGTAAGCTTGACCAGCTGCCTAAATCATGTGGACAAAAATACACAATCCAGCAGCAATAGTGAGATCTGTCTTGGAGCAATCATCTAAACCAGCACATTATCTGAATAGCTCTTCCTCAGGGATTCTGGGTCAGCCAATCAATAGTCATAATCAATCCATACCTGCTAGGAGGATGCTCTTTTCTGTAGGCTCAGGAGGTCTTGCACCCTGACTGCACGCTCTAATTAGGTCACTGTAGCAGTGATTGGCTGTTAGCTCAAACCACACTCACAAAGCACTGAGATCTGAAGTGGCGCAATCCAGCAGAGAGGTCAATACAGGCCAGCTCGTCAGCAATGCCATGGAGGGCCTACTGAGTCCAGGTGAGAGGGCAGGACTACAGAACAGCAAATACACACCAAATATAAGTGTATAAGCGTGATCGCATATACCTGAGCTATAAAGGCAGTGCTGTGTACTTATGGCCGGCACTTCTCCATTGTAGCACTGCTGTGTCTGATCCACTCAGACCAGCACCACACACACTAACCTCCCACCACCACGTCAGTGCTGAGAATGATCCACCACCCAAATAGTACCTGCCCTGTGAGGGTCCATGGGGGTCCTGACCACTGAAGAACAGGGTAAAAGGGGGCTAACAAAGTATCAGAGAAACAGATGGACTACAGTCTGTAACTGTAGAACTACAAAGTGCACCTATATAGTAAGTGGAGCTGATAAAATGGACAATGAGCGTAGAAACAAGGAGGTGGTCATGATGTTATGCCTGATCAGCGTATAGCTATGCTTTCACTGCAAATTTCAAGCAATAAAATGAAAATGCGCTAAAAATAAATTTGCAATTTCTGCAGCCCAGCAGATTTTATATTTACTGATAAAAATGTTTCATGTAATTCAAGTAATTCTATTAAAAAAAAAGTTGCTGCATAAGTTTGGCTTTATCAATGGATTTGACTTGTTTCAATATGTGATTTTGTGTGTCACAAATTGTGAAACTCTGACTTTCCCCACAACCTACTCACAGGGATTTTTCGTTTTTTGATTTTACTATTATTTTCCATCAGACCCGTAACGTGAGAGATCACGTTTCTCTGCCGTTTAGAGCCATCTGAGCACTTTCCTTTTGGAAAGGCTGTAGTCTTTGCTGGTCATCTCTCTGTAAGCACCAAGAAGTGGCAACAATCATTTTAAAGACGCTCTCATTTCCTCTTCAGTCCAGCTCTCCCTCCCCGCCATGCTGTCTGTTTTTGTTGTAAGAGGCATGTGAGGGAAATCTGATGCTGAATTCACGCGTCATTTTCCCACCAATGCAAAATTTCAGATATCAACAAACAATTTTCCCGCTTAAGTTGAACAGAAAGTTTTGTCAATATTCATGAAATATTCCAGACAATTTTTGCTTCCACAGCCAACCTCGACAAACTTTTTGAAGCTTTAAAACTACAATGAAATAAATGACAATATTCGATAAATTCCATAAGTAAATACAGGGTGATTCAAAAAGAATCATCCGATTTCAAAGCGTCAGATTTTTACAACCGTGAGGCGCCTAGGAACCAATCACATACCAACTGAAAGAGGGGGTCATGGCGTTTCTGATTGTCACCAGAAGATGGCTCCCTTCAGTCTGAGAGGAGATGAGACCCCCGAGCAGAAAGTGTTTTGCGTTCTCCACTTCAATAAGAGCGAATCCGTCATAACTGTGCAACACGATTTTCGTCGGCAGTGAAGCTCCAACAGCTCAGAGCGTTCGTCGTTGGTTCCACAACACTGGACGATCTCCAAAATCGCATTGAAAGAGCCGTGAGTGCAGCGACACCTGACATGCTCAGTCAAGTACGGGATGAATTTGAATATGGCGCTGATGTTGTCCGTACAGCTGCAGGAGGTTCATATTGAGAACTTGTACAATTACATAAACTTTATGCTCATTTAAACCATTTAAAGTTCACTGCACTGTTCTGTAATGATTTACAAGTGAAATAAATCATTTTGAAATCAGAAGAATCTTTTTGAATCACCTGTATTCAAAAACACATATTCAAATAACCGACTTTGATGAACCCCAGCCCTTCTGTGGGGAAACAACTGGAAATCAAGCCAAATACCAGCCTCTCACCACTAACAGGCAACTGCAGCTCTGCACACTGGACTCAATGCAGACTCCTTGTTGGCACAGCTTGTGAGACTCTTGCAATTCCAGCCAACAGCACCAGTTTTACTACAGGTTCAGTTTAAACAAGCTTCCTACTGCTCTGGTTTGGTAGCTAGCTGCTAGCAAGCTCCGAGTTGGGTTTATTACTGAGAATAAATGAGTGTGTGCCAGTTAGCCGGTTAGCCAGCCATCCAGAGCTGTAGGCAGATTATCCAGACTGCACCAGCCATCAAAGTTAAGCGTGTGGTCCGGTATAAAGAGGTACTGAAAGGCTTAAAAACCTTAATCACTCTTCCATTCACTGGTAAGACATCACTTAAAAAAGTTTTAATTTTTAAGTCTCTGCTCTTCTGCTCCATTCACTGCTGTTCAGAGCCAGATCAGGTCTGACAGCTTGGGCAGAATCAGCATGTGAATGCAACTTGTTATGAAATCATCATTTAACTGTGATGCTCTTTTCGTTACCTTGTAGTATTTCAATTAAGCTTTGTAAAAAACTAATCAAATTAAGCACAATGTATGCAAACAGAAGAAGAAGAAAAAAGTTAGTCATTAAAACAAAACGTCTTTCCTTACTGTTATAGAAAATGTAAATATTTAAGACCACATTTGATAGATAATTAAAAAATTTTAATATTTGCAGCCCTAATAAAAATGTCCTTTGTAAAAAAAAATCTGCTGTATGGAAATACAGTTCTTAGTTAGAGAGCTGATCTCAGATCAGATTCCTCTGTATTTATGGTAGCAACTGTCACAAAAACTGATTCTAGATCAGGACTCTTAGTGGTTTGTGAATAGAGGCTCAGAGTTGTAGTCAGAACCCTTTAAAACCAAAGGCCCAGATCAACACTGCTTTCTGAGGCAAGGCCAAGATAGACTGTTTAGCTGGTGGCAAGCGATTGAGCAGTTTTAGTGGTGTTAAGTGTCATGTCAAAATTTTCAAGAAGCACTTAGATTTTGTGCCTTGTTATTTTCCAGTTACCCACAATAAAACCAGTACACATTTCACATTTGCATGTCTTCAAGAAACTCTTGTAGAAGTAATAAAAAAAACGTCCCCTGTAAAGCTTTATAACATGTTTGTTCCTGTGGGCAAGTCTGGAAAAAAACATTATTATCAGTAAAGAATAGCCCTCTACAGCTGGCAGTACAGGGGTCAGATTACTAAGGCTTCAGGGAGGTTAACGGCAGCCGTCGTAACAACCTTATGACCCTCTTAACCAAGGACCACTCTGTAACCGGCTAGCGACCTTCATTTTGCCTCGTTCAAAAAAAAAGAAGGATGGGACGTCTTAAGGTAGTTGCGCTGTAACTCCTGGGCTAAACCTTAAAGGTAAGGAGGCATATCAGCTGTTTTAATATCTACCAGTGACAGACAGCCAATGGGAAGAGAGTGAAAAGCAAGGGTGCCAGACAACCAGTAAAAGTATGTTTTCTCAGTGATGGTAAAACCCATAAAATTACAGTGATTTTACTTCATAGAAACACTGCTTTCTACTTTAATTCAATAGTTTCACTAGTTTAACTAGTTATCGTGACATGATGTATTTTTTAGATACTAACAGTTACATTAAAATAAACCTAAATGTCCTAAATAAAGTGATCAATTGTTTTTGAGAATTTACATTCCATGTTTTATTTATATGCATTTAACCTTTAAAGAAAAAACAAGTATTGACCGTTAAATTTTACAGTGCTTTGACAGTGAAAATACTTTATCTTACAGTTTAGTGTAAACAATGGTGAGAACTTTTTACTGAGTTTATTTTGCATTGTTATTTACCTTTTATATATGTATATGTGCATATTACTAATGCCTCATTACTTATTCAGGGTGATTCAAAAAGATTCAAGGCGCCACATTTTTACAACCGTGAGGAGCCGAAGAACCAATCACATACCAATTGAAAGAGGGGGTCATAGAGTTTCTCGAAGATGGCTCCCTTCAGTCTGCGAGGAGATGTGACCCCTGAGCGTTTTGCATTCTCCACTTCAATAAGAGTGAATCCGTCTTAACTGTGCAACGTGATTTTTGTTGGCAGTGAACCTCCAACAGCTCAGAGCGTTCGGCGTTGGTTCCACAACACTGGATGATCTCCGAAATCGCACTGAGTGCAGTGACACCCGACATGCTCAACAGAGTATGGGATGAGTTTGACTATGGCGCTGATGCTGTCCGTACAGCTGGAGGAGGTTCATATTGAGCACTTGTACAATTACATAATAAACTTTTTGCTCAATTAAACCATTTACAATTTACTGCAATCTTCTGTAATGATTTACAAGTGAAATAAATCATTTTGAAGTTGGATGAATCTTTTGAATCACCCTGTATTACTGTACATAAATGCAGTAATAAAGGGAAGAACTGATGAGAACTACAGAAAACAGAAAAAAATGTCATCTTTTTCTTTTTACTGCTATAAGACAAAGTCAGTGTTACTGACGGCTAAATTTAAGTATCGTCCTCCAGGTGTTTTGATGGCTTTTCGATTATTTTCAGTGTGGTGTACAATACGTAGGAGTGTTCTCTTCATGATGGTTGAAATACCATAAATATCTCCTGGTTTTATCATGCTAGGAGTGCTCTGATGTGGTCCTGACAATCACACCCATAGATAAGACCAGTGAGATATTCTGAGAATCACTGGAGCAGTCAGTCATGACTGAGTCTCTAAAGATGTAACAGTCCAAGCAGCTTAAGTCTGACCTAAGCGCTTTCAGATTCCAGCCCCAGGTTCAGAACTGTGCTTCAGTGCAGTTGTCTGACTCCTTATTGGCAAGAAGGGACAGCAATTGGGTGGGACACATTTTGGAAAAATGGTGCAAAATGACTTCTTGCTAAAACTTGTTGCATGTTGCATTCTGTCCTGTCGTCATGACCAGCAATGGGGCCTGTCAGATGGCTAACAGTAAGTACAACAAAGGAATATTTATTGCATCTGACAAGCCAAATGTGAAAAAAGGAGCTTGATTGTTCTTAATTATCCACAAGTGGGTACATGCTCAAACATCTATTCACTAAACCTCCCTGAACTTTCTTAAAGACATAATACTGCCAAATTGCTCCAATATGCATCAGCCTGCACTTTCCTGAGACAGCATCACAGTTAGGATCACAGCAGAGTAGTGACTCTTCCGTATTAGTCTCATCACTTCATCCGGCTTATTCAGCGCATTCACACATCCCTCCCTCCTTCTGAAAGAGAAGAGGAGCTCAACAGGTCAATAAAGCATCTCTGATCTCTTCAGTATTAGCCTAAATCAATCAGTCAGAAGGTAAGGTCCAAACCTGCTGTCTATCCGTGCCTCTGGAAAACTTCCAGGTTTGAACATGTTAGCAGCTGTTAAGCACAAATTTAGCCATCTTACTGATCCCTAATTTGTCTGATAGGAACTAGAAAGTGTTTAATGCTCCTAAAACCTCCCTCACATAATGTAATTGCATGAAATGGTTAGAAATACCCTGCCTGAGACTGTTTTATGGCCGTTTTTGATTTTATTTGTTTATTCATAGTGGAGAGGTGCATGCAGGGTGCTGAAAGGCAAAATAGTCCCTAAAGAAAACTTATTATTTTTTAGATTTACCACAATTTTAAAATCAATCAAAACACTATTTCACCTGCCTCACAATACACTGAGCACTTCTCACATTCATTCTAACATATCATTGTAATTGTTTTTTTTTAAAGCAGTCACTGATGTTTATGGACTTAACTCTTGTTGGCACTGTGATACGCTCCTAACAGTATTCACTGGTTTTCATACATTTATTTCCCATCTGTTACTCTTACTGGCCTCTAACAGTAGTCATCACTGCACTGAAATAAAGGTGCTGTGCAGCTACATATTTTGTTCATCAAGGTACAAACAATGTAAATGTACCTCAAAGGTGCAACAGTGGTTTTAAGGTCTGATTGTGAACCTTAAATAAGTTTTTCCAGGTGAAAAGTTTGTATTTGTACCTTTTCATAACCGAATGTTTGAAAACAGAACAGTAAAATAAAAGCCTGGAGACGAGACGGGGTGTGTGGAGTCAGTACAGCTTAGAAAATAGCATTTCAATAGATTATGTTACAGTTATGTTCCCTGACTAAAGGTACTGAGATGTACCCTTGAGAGGACCACCCCAGTGACAAGAGGGGCACTGCCCCAGTGACAGTTTCAGACCTTTTTTCTGAGAATGTGGTTAAGCTAAATTCTTCTGTCCAATGACAGACTGGTTTATTTCTATATTCAATATTGTATATTAATTGTAAAATCAGATCCTCTATTCATATTGCTCGTTGTGTTATTGTTTTGCTATCCAGTGTCAGCCAGATGAGGACAGGTTCCTTGAGTCTTGGCTCCTCTCAAGGCTTCTTGAGAGCATTTCTTTGCCACTGTCATCCTTTGCTTGCTCATCTGGAGCTTGGACCTGGATTTTCTGTAAAGCTGCTTTGTGACGGCCATTGTAAAAGAAAGTCTTTAAAAATAAATAAATAAATAAATTAAAACGTATCTATATTTGTCATATAGCAAGACACTGTGAGCCCTGGTTTCTATCACCACCACTGTAAAGAAAAATAAAGATTCTAGTTTCTCTACATTTCACATGAAACCACTCTAAATGGCTTTGCTAACAACGCAATGATTTTATTTTATTTTTAGAAATGTAAAAAATTGCAAGATCGAATCACCTTAAAGTTGCATCCATATCTCAGTTCAGCCAAGCTAGACTCTGTGTAAAAAACCATTATGCAAACTGGAAGTACCTTAAAATAAAACTGGTATAACCTTGAAAATTCATCCATTTTTGGAAACTGAGACTAAGAGTTCACAAACAGTGCCCCATGTAGACCCTACTGACTTAAAATCCCACATACTATGCATTAAAAATGAACAACAGTTAAATGAGAGCGGTCTTACATGTAACAGAGAAAACTGCAGAAAGTTAATCCTTCCCTGTAATGTGTACAAGACAAGGACACCGTGTGTTTACACTAACGGTCAATGTGACATTAATCTTCTCTATGGCAGGTAGCTCTCTCGCTCTCTCTCTCTCTCTCACACACACACACACACACACACACTTAAACTCCCACATCGTAGGAGAAAGGTGGATGAATAAATGCCCTGCATCATTACAGTTACTGCAAGCGCACAAGAAGAACCTCACTCACCAAAAACACCCACCTCACGTCCTCAGTTAACCTACAATCTCAGAGTCGATTTCCCAGAGAGAGATTAAGGCCCAATCCCATTTCTTAGTTTTACCCCTACCCCTTGTTTTCGAGTGTCATCTTGCCCCTTAGAACTAAGTTACAAGGGGTAGTGGTTGAAATCTTCCCCTCTGAAATGGGACCCTCAAATAAAAAGAGCATTACTTCATTAACAGCTACTAGCGGTGTTCTGTAGTGACCCTGCCAGACTGCAGTGATGGCAGAGGAGGGTAAAGTTCAGCTCCTCACTGCTGGGCTTTAGTTACATTTAGGGCATCATATGCCTTCAAAGAGGGGGGCAATTATTTATTATCACCCAGCCCTAATTATTCCATGATATGAAGCTTCTAGTTCGAATTTTCCTGTTCCACCTTAAATGCAGCAGCAGTTACATTCTGGTGCTTCTGGCGTCAGTCCGGCTGAACTATTTAAGGTGGAACGGGAAATTCAGCTAGCTAACAAGACCGTTAGGGATTTATTATGCTTGATATGAAGAAACGGACCATAATACATTGAAACGACATTAAACTAAGACAATATAATGGTCATCGTAAATTTTTAACTGAGAAAATTCTCACATTCGTGGGTTTCTTTGGTCTGTTTTTCCTTTTTTCCTCACAATTCTCTGTTTGGAGTCTCTGAAAAACCTCCGTTTGGAGGGCCATGCAGCCCTAACACTTCGCCCTGCCCCTCTATCTCAACAACAATCGGGACACCCTACCCCTAGATGTCAATGCACAAAACGAAGGGGTAAGGGCTAAGTGGTAGGGGTGAAATGGGATTGGGCCTAAGCCTAGTCCTGGACTTCACTATAGGGATGCTCCGAAATAGGAACCGTGGGCCGATGAGAATATCCATTGTCTTGTACGTGTACAAGCCGGTAAGCGGCATTATTGATAACGCTGACAATAAAAACAATCTGACAACAAAACTTATTGATTACTTGGCTTCATGACGTTTGTGCTCCCCATTAACAGTCTTTTTGACAGACTACTTACCTGATTTTTCATTTTATTCTGATTAATTGATTAAATGATTTCGGAAAATAATCTTTTGTTGCCCTAGATTTGGGGAAAATATCTCATTGTGATTTTTCTGACAAATATTGTTCATTTAAATTGCAGTTATTTTCAATAAATTAAGGACAAGGCCTGTTATGCAGCCAAGAAGACCTGCACATCCACTTTTTATGGCTCGATCGCTGAACAAACTGTATCAGATTGCCAGTTGTGGTTGTGCGTCACAGGACATGGGTGTTTGGGTGCTTCTGACTGGTCCTCTACAGGAGTTCACAAGCTCTGTATAACTGGTTTAAATTTCATCTAAAACTTAAAAGGACTTAAAAGACAATGTTGTTGATAATGTAGGCTATAATTAAAATTGCACTCATTTCAATATTAAAACTCTAAATCTCAGATTCAGGAGTATCAACAAAAAGAAATTTTGGATTTAATCAATTCAATTTCATTAACGTTACTCAATAAATGCATGTAACTGTGTGAAACTGAGTCAGTTGTGTTGTTTCAATGAAATTGTCAGATTTACTTGCTAAGTGTTTATGTAGTCAATGCAAACTTGTTGTGTAAAACCCATATCTCTCCCACTGACTCCTGGCATCCTCTATTTGCATATTGTTTCACTTGCTTTACTCAGCCTCTTCGTGCTTTCCTTTCCCCCCAGAGCTCAACTTCCTTTCTCTGTGCATCTCTTTTATAGTCCTTAGTTAACCGCCTAGTCTCATTGTTGGCTGTGAACGCAAGCTACCCTGCTGCTGAGCGTGTTTGTATAAGAGCCGTGCAGAACAGTAACAACTTAAATTAGTAATGTGGATCTAACTTACACAGATCAGGCATAACATTATGACCACCTCCTTGTTTCTATGCTCACTGTACATTTTATCAGCTCCACTTACTATATAGGTGCACTTTGTAGTTCTACAGTTACAGACTGTAGTCCATCTGTTTCTCTGCATACTTTGTTAGCCCCCTTTTACCCTGTTCTTCAGTGGTCAGGACCCCCATGGACCACCACAGAGCAGGTACTATTTGGGTGGTGGATCATTCTCAGCACTGCAGTAACACTGACGTGGTGGTGGTGTGTTAGTAGTGTTGTGCTGGTACGAGTGGATCAGACACAGCAGTGCTGCTGAAGTTTTTAAACACTGTGTCCACTCACTGTCCACTGTATTAGACACTCCTACCTTGTCAGTCCACCTTGTAGATGTAAAGTCAGAGACGATAGCTCATCTGCTGCTGCACAGTTTGTGTAGGTCATCATCTAGTCCTTCATCAGTGGTCGCAGGACACTGCCCACAGGACGATGTTGGCTGGATATTTTTGGTTAATGGACTATTCTCAGTCCAGCAGTGACACTGAGGTGCTGAGAATGACCCACCAGGAGGTGGTCATAATGTTAAGCCTGATCGGTGTACATCTATTGCTCTGTGCTGCTTCTTCCACTTTCATTAGCTGAACAGAACCATATCAAGTTGAATGTAGTAGTAATACATTAAAAAGGACTATTTCAGTAAATTAGAATATATTCAAATCTGTTTTGTGTGATTTACTTGAGCTCATTGAGTAAATATAACTCATCTTAGAAGCTACTAAACACAGCTGCTTTTTTGGATGGTTATAACCATGCAGAAGTTAGAATAACTTGGCTAAAAATTCAGCTCTTCCAGAGTACGATAAATATATATTCATCATATCGGCTGATAATAATATCAATTATCATCGTCATTCCTACTACACAGCAATATGAACAACTATAAAAGGAAAATGTAGTCCTAGGCTTAAACCTGTCTAGGCAACTGACCCTCAGTGTACTAAACCATCATCTCTAATCTGCAAAAAGAATTTAGATTAACCACATTCTCAGAAAAAAGGTCTGAAACTGTCACTGGGGCAGTGCCCCTCTTGTCACTGGGGTGGTCCTCTCAAGGGTACATCTCAGTACCTTTAGTCAGGGAACATAACTGTAACATAATCTATTGAAATGCTATTTTCTAAGCTGTACTGACTCCACACACCCCGTCTCGTCTCCAGGCTTTTGTTTTATTGTTCTGTTTTCAAACATTTGGTTATGAAAAGGTACAAATACGAACTGACATATTGAGATCTGACATATTGTGTGACAGTGACAGTATATATACACTGTGTCATATCACATAATATTTACAGGGCCTGCAAACACCCAGATGAATTTAGCTGATAACGCAGCAGCTTTCCAGACCATACAGCTGTGATATAAACCCAAATACTCTATAATCTACAGTAAATGCCTGGTAAAAACACTCTTATTAAATAAATCCTTTTTTTTAATAAAAAAGTCTGATGTAGTGTGTAAACATTGTTAAAGTTTCAAAAACATGCCAAACATACCATTCATATATAACACTCATTCTGTACAGACCGCTTGTTTTGAATTCACAGGCTACGTCCACATTACCAGGCTGAAGTGGCACAAATTTGATTTTTTGCCCTAATGTGACTCAGATCTGATGTTTTCAGAGCTGTGTGGACACGCAAATCTGATCTTTTCACATCCGACCTGAGCCACTTTCATATGTGGTCCTAGATCGGATACATATCGGATACGTATGCGAACGCTCAGATCTGAATTCATGTGCTTTTTTCCGCTGTGCGTGCTCCATCATTCAGTTACTCTGGCAGCAGCGCCAAACAGAAGTTAAAGCCTGTAAACAGTGGAAAAGCAGCACCTCACCTTTTCCACCTTTGTTTCGCTCTAATAATGAAGCTGAGAGCTGATCAGAGTTAATTATCTTCACAGCGAAGCTCGTTCTGCTCGTTAGTCTGTTTGCTGATGATGCACGTGATTCGTTCACGTGACGTTACTGAGTAGGATGTGCGCATGCGGGTCATTTCAGGACGCTGGTTCGTTCACAATAACGACAGATTTGAATCACTTACCTAAACGAGTGTGAATCATCCTGTCAGACAGATCGGATTTGAGCAATGAGGCTTGTAATGTGAACGTAGCCGTAGCCTCAGCGACGTCACAAAAAACATACTTAGGTACATACATTAACACCCTACCATACTTAGGTACATACATTAACACCCTACAACCATTTCACCCCACCAACTCAAACTGAAGTTATAAGGAGTGTTTCAGTTTTTTGAACTAGACACAAGACAGGGCAGCCAATCAGAACAGAGATAATTTACATTATTTGTATTTTAAAAGCACAGCAACAAAAACAGTGTTTCTTTCTGAAGGATTATCATATGATGTATTATTAATAGCAGTAATTATAATAATTATGATTATTACAGAGGGGGGAAAAAGTAGGATATAGGCCTTTAAATTTTGAACCCTATTCAAAAAGCTCACACTGAAGCTCAAACCTACAAATTCGAAACTAAAAGCTAAATTATTGTTTCAAAAGCATATTTGAAATCGCTGTTAAAATCTGCCAAAAACAGCACTTCCCATTTGCAGCTTTACCAGCAAGCTGACTGGCTTCTTCTATTGAAGGGCGGGACTTTCCCTATGAACAGATGCCATGTTGAACGTTATGAGTTTTCCTATTCTTTTTCCAACCAGCAACCGGTCTCCTCCTTTATAACGTCTCTGCTCACACTACATTCAACTCAATTTGCAACCTCATCTGTGCTCAACCATAAACCTACAGCCTATAGTAGTTTGGGCCCACCCATTCACACTGAGGTTATAATGAGTATTTCTAACTCGGTACAGGGTAGCCAATGAAGAAAGAGATATTTTTCATATGTCTATCTTAAAGGCACTGTGGGTGTCGGCGATATGGCAAAAATACCATATCACGATACTCCAAGACATTTTCCCAATACACAATAAGCATCACGATATTTTGTTTTTTTGAGATTTAATAAGTTGCAACAGACATAATATAACCCGTAGCGCCACATATAAAAATACTACTATAATAACAATAAACCAACAGCTATAATGATTTTTATTTAATGTTTTTCGAACTGCACTACAATTAAACTGGCCTAATTATGCTAATTTTGTAATGAAACATGCATCTGGTTAGCGCTCTTTAAGTACTGACGAAATCCATGATATGCTCAGAAAAGCATAGTGACAATTTATCACGATAATGATAAAACATCGCCATACATAACTTTAATCTAGCAAATCTATACCTGCACACATAGATTGACATCTTGTACATCTTCAACCATATCTTGTATAATCTGGAATATATATAATCAATACTCTTACCCCTGTATACCCTGTATCTCATTTATCTACCTTAGACTAAATGCATATACGTAAATGTGTACAACTGTACATATCATAGCTTTTATGTCATAACTTAAACTACTGTAGCAAAACTGTGTATTGGGTCTGGTGCAATACTGTACATTATTAGAGTCTAATGTGTATATGTTTTTCATTTTTTTTTAACAAATTTTGTATTTAAGTACTACAAGGGGGATATGCACTAAGATTTTCACTCACCTTCGCACCTGCGTTAATGTTTTGTGACAATAAACGTGATTTGATTCGATTTTATTTGATTTACTGTCCACCCCCCAAGGCAGAGTAACACAAAACAGCCTCTTTCATTCCAAAAATGTTCATGTAAAATTGAATTAGGACTGTTTTCGGTACATAAACCCACATATATATCATAGGTGGGCCTCAGAGGGGTGACAAAAAGGAAAAAATATAGGATATGGGCCCTTTAAAAGTGACCTGTTGATTCGTTAGAAACTCCCTGGGTGTCGTCGCCCAACTGGCAGGCACTTTTAACACAAATGAGTTACATTTCTGTTCTATTCTATGCAGAAAACAGGGAATTTGTAATAATAAAAGGTTTATACTTCACTTTACAGCCTGTGGTTATTCAGAGTGGACAGTGGCAGAAGGCTCCTATTCTGAAATGCTAATGGGAGGGGCTCTAGGAGGCATTACTAGTCTAAGGAAGACAAAAAATGCCCTTTTTGAGCTGGAATGAGTCCGAAAAGAGGGGCAGCCACAGCATTTCCATGCCAAATAAGCATGTTTGGCGCGTCTGAACTACAGTATGAATGCTAGTTTTCTCCAACAACAACAACACCGACCAACTCCTCAGTGTTACTCAACATTTCGCCCTCCACACAACACGTCACTCCTGAGTAAAAGCCGCTGAGTAACTACTTTAATGCCACATCTCACAGTTAGCTATGCATTTATGGCTAGAAAAGGGCTCGGTTAGCCGGACGCCTGCTGTGTGGCGAACGGGAAAAGGCTAGCTAAGCTCGTAGGGACCGATAAAAGCCTCGGAAACTGAAATGAGCCCAGGGCTCCCCCTGTAAAAAGGCTGACACCGCCGCCTGGACTCGACCGCTACAGATTTAACTTACAGGCTAACGGTTTTAACGGTTTCGGTCGCCTGGAACGGTCAAATTTGCCGTTTTACTTTCTGACACGACCTCGGCTTTAGCTCGGCGGCTACCTAGCCGTGGATAAACGGCAATGAAAGGAGACACCCATGCTCTGCTGAGGATCTTTCCTCTCTTTTCCCTCCTCCCGTTCCTCCATTGCTGAAGTTGGATCCCAATTCGCCAGCTTCTCGTTCGAATTACCACGTTCCACCTTAAATGGTGCAGCAGTTCCATTCTGGCGCCTCGGGCAGCAGAACGTAACCGCTGCACTATTTAAGGTGGAACGGAAAAATTCACGCAAGAAGCTGGCGAATTGGAAGCTGACTTGGCGTTGTAACGGCCACCGGTAAGAAGTGAGCACACTTTACGTGAAATGTACTTTTAAAAGGGGGGTTTTGACACATTTTCTGTGTCTCGAAATCACTCCTTATTCACAAGCTAACGTTAACGTTACGTCCGACCAGCTGAGGAGAGCACAGGACCAACGTTACTCAGCCCAACCAGCGTAACGTAACCTACGGTACTGATGAAAATCACTTTAAAAAGCTCTTTTACCTTCTCAGATATCCGCTTTGTCCGGTTCGCGGGGCAGTTTGGTCCTCCTTCTCGACCTGCAGACGGACCGCTTTGAGTTACAAATCCGTTAAATGTGAGAAAAATCCTCTTTTCCACTAGTTGTTTCTTCTTTCTCTCTCTCTCGCTCTCTTGCCAGCACTACCAGCAGCTCCCCGAGCCTGGGCGCTTCAGTGACGTAAGGACTCGGGATGCGCGCTCTCGTTACTCATTAGCGAATGAATCGTTCTTTTGAACCGATTCGTTTCAGCGAAGCAGTGGAGCTGATTCATACATTCAAATATTTTTATAGCGTCCACACATCAGCCATAACACTGAGACCGCCACCTTGTATTCACACTCATTGTCCATTTTATCAGCTCCACTTACAATAGAGGTGTAGTTTGTAGACATAGACTGTAGTCCAACTGTTTCTGTGCATACTAGCTTTGTTAGTCAGGACCCCCGGAGGCCCACCACAGAGCAGGTGTTATTTGGGTGGTGGATCATTCTCAGCACTGCAGTGCCATGAAGGACTATTGGATGACCAACACAAACTGTGCAGCAGCAGATGAGCTATCGTCTCTGACTTTACATCTACAAGGTGGACTGATAAGGTAGATTGGACAGTGAGTGGACACAGTGTTTAAAACTCCAGCAGCACTGCTGTGTCTGATCCACTCGTACCAGCACAACACACACTAAGGCACCTCCACCATGTCAGTGTCACTGCAATGCTGAGAATGACCCACCACCCAAATAGTACCTGCTCTGTGGTGGTCCTGTGGGGTCCTGACCATTGAAGAACAGGATGAAAACAAAGTATGCGGAGAAACAGATGGACTACAGTCTGTAATTATAGAACTATAAAGTGCACCTATATGGTCAGTGGAGCTGATGAAGTGGACAATGAGTGTAGAAACAAGCAGGTGGGTTTAACGTTAGGGCTGAACAGCGCATATAAATTTTGAATTCTTTTAAAATTAGCTAATATTTTTAGCCTTTTTCCTCTCTGTTATGTATCTGTGCTTTGACTTAATAGTCTGACTCCATTAGTCAATAGAAGTAACGGATAAATTGGAGGAGACGAGGCTAAAGCTGACCTGAATCAATGAGTCATTGAATCAACGGAATCGGTTGAGGAAGACTGAATCGAACTGAACCATCACTGGTTGCTCCATGGCGCCACGCACTCGACCAGAGAGGAAACAAAACCGAGTCTGATTCACATGTAGAATGAAAACCATGAATAGCAATTAGTTCATTCAACGTTATTGGTTATGTAATCGCCTTTAAAGTGTGATTGCTTTTACAGAAACGGTTTCATGTTGTTTTAATGTTACTTTTAAATGATTTTGTCATGAGAGTGCCATTTGAACAAGTGAATGCAGTTGTTCAGGTTGTTCATTCACACTTTGGGCATTGTTAGCAATTTGATCTGTGCTGTTTATTGTGGACCTTTTTTCTCTTTATGCTGATATTTAGGGCCAAACACATGAGCAGCCAAAGCTTTCCTTGCGTGGTGCATATATTTAGTAATATACTTGGAGTTACACCTACCTTGTATCTGCACTCACTGGCCATTTTATCAGAAACACCTACCATGAAGGTGTACTTAGTAGTTCTACAAAGTCTGTCTGCTACACACAAATTGTCAGCCACATTTTACTCCATCTATCAATAGAAAAGGACCACTGTAAGACCACTGTGGACCCCATATTATTTGGCTGGTGGACCATTCTTAACTCATCAGTGACACCAGTGTTGTAGTGGCTTGTCTGTGGGTGTTGTGCTGGTGTGAGTGTATCAGACACTGCATGCTAACATTTTTAAAGAGCTTTCCAACAAAATGTCCAGCCAGCAGTGGTGCTGTGGTCCTAGAGTGAGAGTAAGACCAATACACATTGAATAGGTTACAGTAGGCAAGTACACAACAGATGGACTAGTACAGTTAAAGGGTAATTCCATTGATTTTTTTTACAAAAAATTCTGTATAATTCACTTGTTAAAATGTAAACAAAGTCAATCAGAGTGGTTTGATGTGAAGTGCTCCATTTCAGAGAAACTCACTGAGTCAGATCGTTCATAGTGGGGTTGATGGGAACCAGACGTCTGAAGAGTTCAATGCCACTGAAAGCTCCCTCACAGAAAGTTGTTACATTAAATACTTACTCACACGTTGCCTGATGCCTGAGACGTTTCTTGTTTGTTTTGAGAGAGGGTTTTGGCCTAAAATGTAATTTTACGTTAATTTAAAGACCTTGATTCGTGGTGGAGAGGTACATACAGGACATTGTGAGGCAAAATGGTACCCAAAGAAATCTTATGTTTTCAGATTTACTATTATGTTTTCATGATCAGCATTACATATGAAAAAGGTTCACTGGTGGTTTTGGATAGTAAAGAAAATAGCTACATCCGTGTTGTAGACATTGTGACCCCTGGTTCCCATCACCACCACTGTGAAGATACCTGAGTCGTATGTTTCACATCAGACCACTCTGAATGACTGTGATTACATTTCAACCACTGAAATACACAGAAACTTTGAAAACTCAGTGTAATGAAGATTTTCTATATGATATATAAAA
This sequence comes from Colossoma macropomum, assembly GCF_904425465.1. Lineage (NCBI taxonomy): Eukaryota > Metazoa > Chordata > Actinopteri > Characiformes > Serrasalmidae > Colossoma > Colossoma macropomum. Next base: position 57,297,201 of record NW_023494792.1, on the reverse strand, counting down.
TTATGTCATCACACCAGGTTTACCAACAGTGGTGAGATGACTGGAGTGAGACTTTAGGGTGGCTTGCGTGAGAGTATTTTGCATGCTTGTGTGCAAAAAAGTGTGAATCCTTTGTTACGCTGTTTCAAACACTAACTGAATATTAGTATGTTGATCTGTGGTTCTCAAACCAGCTCTCTCACCACTCAGACATGAGAGAAAACCACTATCCATATAGTGAGAGAATCACTATCCATACTTTAGTCCATATTCTTCATTCTGGGTTGGGTAAGAGAAGCACATTAAGCAGTGTTGACACTATCGCTGCCATTTTTTGCTCATGTCTCAGCCCTCTGTGTTATTGGAGCCATTGCTTGCTGGTGTACAGTGACAGCAAAAGCTGGTGTGAGTAGTTGAGAGTTGTTAGCCTTGTATAATGAAAAACAGTGTTAAGCAGTTGTCCAAAAGACTAACATGTTAAAGTTTATATATATACATATATATAGTATATATATATATATATAGTATATATATATATATATATATATATATATATATATATATATATATATATATATATACATACATATATATATATATATATATACATATCGATTTTTTCCCGCACCCCTAATATATATATATATATATATATATATATATATATATACAAATAAAAATAAATATGTATATATATATATATATATATATATATATTAGGGGAGCGGGAAAAAATCGATTCTTAGATGCATCGTGATGCGGACGTGGACGATTCTGAATCGCCAGCTCTCACTCGCCAGCTTCTTGCTGAGATTTCCCGTTCCACCTTAAATTCTGACTGAGGCACCGAAGGTAAATGCGGCACCATTTAAGGTGGAACGGGAAAATTAGAAAGAGAAGCAACTTCATCTTCACAACTTTTTAGTGTGTGACAGTCTCTCGTCGCAGATTAAACGTATCAGGAAACCAACTGCGCTGCTTATGAATGCAAATATGTCCATTCATCTCCAAATGTTCGTCTATCTTCCTCTTTTCCTTTTTCGTTCGCTACCAGCTCGGCGAAACCTCCTTGCTATGTGACCTGCGGTCTGCACGCCAGTTCTCAGTCGCTGAAAAACAGGGCTTTTGCGCTATGTTGCACACGCCCTGTTTCGAAGATATTTTACTGACACAGCAATCCCCCCCATCTCTACCACGAGACCAAAACTGAAGTTCACTAAATCACTAAAGAAAACGGGCAGGACGGCTATAACGTGCTGCGTGGACATCCACTGACACTGGATCTTATTTCACCGTAACTGCGCATTTTTTTTATCACAGATGAGTGGCAGCAGCGTCTCCAAACAAGAGCCGTGAATGAGAGCCTTCCAGTTCACTTGCCGCATCACTTCCATTTGTTTCATTAATAAAAGATATTGGACATAAATGCATTATGGATCATTACAAATACTTTGTTTTAAAACTACAAAGTCTTCAGACAGTAAGAAAATAGAAATCATGTATAGAAAAAAAAGATGCATCGATAATCGTTTTATAATCGCATCGCAGCCTCTGAATCGTAATTGAATTGAATCGTGAGGCGCCTAGAGATTCCCACCCCTAATATATATACATACATATATGTATATATATGTATATATGTATATATGCCAATGCCAAGTGTACCCCAGTGTGTAACCGATTATTTTAATTTTTTAGTTCTTTTTTTCAAGCTCTGAAGTCAAAATTAGGCAGAGCATTAAATAGTGAACGTACACCGCTGCTAGCTTAGCACTAATATAATCCCACAAAGGCGCTACCAGAAATTATCAGTATCATAAGCTACTTATGAGGTGAAAGTTTCTTTAATAAACCAATAAACACTTCTATGTTATGAGCCTCTGGTGCATGTTCATGATTATATGACTTAAATTAAAATGAAATGACTGGAATACAACCCTCTAAAACTGCAACCATTAATCTACAATGTATAATGGAATCATACAGCAAGAGTCTATGATATACAACTGTACCGATACAAGTTCAAGTCTATTTTTAATAACTGTAACTAATAAGTATAGCTTTGCTGTGTTACAGTGGCAAAGTCACCACAATGAATAATTTAATCATTATTGTAAATAGTGTTGCCTATAAGGTTAAGATAAATATTTTTAACTGTAAAAATGTAGAAAGATGCACTAACACACATACACGAGTTATTAATCTCAATATTGAATGTTTTGTAGTCAGAATCAATTTATTAATGTTGATTCTTATTATTGATTATTCATCACATCCTATTACTAGGCCTCCACACAGCACAGTATTATGCAGTATTTACTGCATTTCAGGAATAAAGTTAAATAAAGGGTTACAATGTACCTGATTAATAAACTGAAAACATTTCAGCTATGGAATGTATTAAACAGAAGATATTACTGACAACAAACAAGGCAAAAAAGAAGCCAAACCCTGGTTTCCATTTTTTGAAGATACAGTCATATGCAAAAGTTTGGGCTTCCTTAGGCAGATGATAAGCTTTGGTGAAAGTAAGTTAACACACCCTCTCCATAGAACACACTGCTGCACATTTTAACACTGTTTATTTGCTGAATTTAACATATTGGGAAAATAACAAAACACAAAATGTAGCCTGTGCAAAAGTTACAGCACATTTTATAATTTATATTTTATTTTTTCAACATAACTCAACAAATAAATGCAACTTGTGCACTAAATTTGCAGAAAAATGCTATATTTAAGTGTTTTCTCTGTAGAGGATGTGTTACCTTCACTTTTCACTTAGAAAATCAAGAAAACATGTAATTTGACTGGCGATATTCAAACTGTAGTTGAAAAATAATATTATAACATAGAAATATAATGCTACAAACATGCATGTACTAGAAGCTAGACAGTTTAAAGAAATTTAAATATAATGCCCAATAAAACACAATTTGCAGCACGTAAATCAACAAAATTGAGCATATTTGCAATAAAAGCTTGGTTGGACTGAACACTGCACAGGCTTTCAGGATTCACTGTTGATAAGGATGTCCTGAAACATAAAAGTAACACAATGATTAGTGGAATCTCACATTTATTGCATCGCTGCAGATTATTTTCTCATATTTTTCATAGTAATAACTACAGCAAACCGTTCACCCACAGTGTCATGCGTTTCTGTCCTGTAGCGAGTTCACTGTTGAGGGTAGAGGCCCGTCTTCTGCACACCAAACGCAGTGATGAAGATGTTGATGATGACCGTGAGGAACACTAGGCCGGTAGCCACGTTGTTGATGATGTCCAGCTTCCTCTGATTAGCAACATCATTTAGATCTTTACGTGCTGATAGGAGAGAAAGAAATAGAAATTATTTACTCCTAAGATCAGCCCTGAAATGTTTAATCCAACTTTAAATGCTGGAAAATCAGCATTTTCTCACTTTGTGTGGTGTTGGGGGGTCTGTGGGACCCATTTTTAATGTTTACCAAAAGAAAAAGTTATGCAATTTATTATTATTACAATCTCAGATTCTTTGGTCTTTGCTCATTTTCTGTGAAGAACATATAAAATAACCCATTTTCAGTGTCTTCACTCTGTTCACCCCCCACACATTTATATTACACATGTGGTGTTGGGTGAACTTGCAGTGAGTAAAAGTGTGGAGGTGCTGTGTCCTTCACTCTGTTCTCCTACATGGCCTGCTGTTAGTGTGTGTGTGTGTGTGTGTGTGTGTGTGTGTGTGTGTTTGTATATGTGGGTGTATGTGTGAAGGTGGGCAACATGGACAGGCTGCTGACTGGCTACAGCTGCTAAAGGAGAACCCTACACTGGCCACTTGTGATATTTTAAACATCTGGTATTTTTACATAAATTGTTATGGCTGTATTGATTTAGGGCGGCATGGTGGCGCAGTGGGTATCGCTGTCGCCTCACAGCAAGAATGGTTTGGGTTCGATTCCCAGCCAGGCGACCAGGACATTTCTGTGTGGAGTTTGCATGTTCTCCCCGTGTCTGCGTGGGTTTCCTCCGGGTACTCCGGTTTCCTCCCACAGTCCAAAAACATGCAGTCAGGCCAATTGGACATGCTAAAATTGCCCCTAGGTGTGTGTGTGTGACTGTGTATGTCTGTCTGTCTGCCCTGCGATAGACTAGTGACCTGTCCACGGTGTATCCTGCCTTCCGCCCAATGACAGCTGGGATAGGCTCCAGCACCCCACCGCGACCCAGAAGGATAAGCGGTTTAGATGATGTATGTATGTATGTATAATGCGGTGGGCCCACCTGACCACTGAGTAACAAACACATCAACACCACACAAGCGTTAAAGACTTTTGAGATACATGTAAATGTACCATTCACTCTTCAGTCCATACAGCCCACATAAGACATCTAAGCTGCAAAACAGCCTTTTTTAAGTAGTTGTTATTTATATCACAAAACCCATCAGGTATCCATGTATTCAGCCTACAGCAGTTTGGCCCCGCCCACTCATACTGAGCATTATTAGAAGTGTTTCAGTTTTTGAACGAGGCACAATGCAGGGCAGCCAATCAAAACAGAGCTCATTTGCATATTTCAGTCTTAAAAGGCCCGATCAACATTTTCCTTGCTTTTTTTGATGTAGTATGCAGACATTTTTAAAGTTTCCAAACATACCATTCTCTCCGCTTTCCACACAGTCCATACATGGAAACTATATGGAATTGACTGTTTCTGTCACAAAAATCAACACATTTACATTTATCTACCTATTCAGCCTGTGTCAGTTTAACACCGCCCATTCATACTGGAGTTCTAGGGAGTGTTTCAGCTCTGAGTGCTTTTTGAATGAGGCAAAATACATGGCAGCCAATCAGAACAGAGCTCATTTACATATCAGTCTTAAAGGTGCAAAAACACACTGTTTAAATCTAATTCTAATTCAGTTTTTCATACCTAAAACCACACAAACGTTATAAGTGGACCTCAGAGGGCAAAATGAATAGTGTAGGATATGGGCCCTGTGTGGGTACAGAAATAAAAACAGCTTGTTTAATTTTAAGGATAAAGAGAGTTTGAAAAATGGTCAATGAAAAAATGAATAATAACTATTTTTGATAGACAAAAAACATACAGATATCATAAATGGACTTCAGGGGGGGAAATACATGAACAATGTATCTAACCATATTTGAAAAGTTCACACTGTTTATTTTCTCAATTTTTAATCTCATCTTTTATGCTCACCCATGAACACAAACAAACCCCCAGCGAGCACTTGGAAGAAGAGCGAGACTGCGATGAGCACAATCACAGTCATGTAGTACTTAAAGTCAGGCCCCTGCTCCAGCACTGCTTTCAGCTGAGAAGCGTTGGCCATCAGCAGAGCCACGTCCAGCATGCTCTCCGCCACGCTCTTCTTAGTGGCATAGTGATTCATGTTGAGAGGCTGAAAGAGAGAGAGAGAGAGAGAGAGAGAGAGAGAGAGAGAGAGAGAGAGAGATGGATAACACATTAGGAATGTTCTCTGAGAGGTTGTTACTCCAAAACAAGCAGGTGAATCATAAAGAAAGGATCTGAGCAGATCTCAAAGGAATTATCTCTAAAATCCACTCACTTTATTAAAAAACACATACCATGTACTTCCACTCACTGGCCACTTTTTTAGAAACACCTACCTTGTACTTCTACTAACTGGCCACTTTAAATAGAAACACCTACCTTGGATGTCCATTAACTGGCCACTTTATTAGAAACTCCTACGTTATACTTCCATTAACTGGCCACTTTATTAGAAACACATACCTTGTACTTCCACTCACTGGCCACTTTATTAGAAACACCTGCCTCATACTTGCACTAACTGGCCGCTTCATTAGAAACACCTACCTCGTACTTCTACTAACTGGCCACTTTAATAGAAACACCTACCTTGGATGTCCATTAACTGGCCTCTTTATTAGAAACTCCTACGTTGTACTTCCATTAACTGGCCACTTTATTAGAAACTCCTACGTTGTACTTCCATTAACTGGCCACTTTATTAGAAACACGTACCTTGTACTTCCACTCACTGGTCACTTTATTAGAAACACCTGCCTTGTATTTCCACTCACTGGCCACTTTATTATAAACACCTAGCTTGGAAGTCCATTTACTGGTCACTTTATGAGAAAAGTCTACCTTTTACTTCCACTACCTGGCCACTTTATTAGAAACACCTACCTTGTATTTCCGCTCACTGGCCACTTTATTAGAAACACCTACCCTGTAACTTCAGTCTCACTGCAAGGTTGAAAGGGGCCCGCCACCCAAAAATATCCAGACAACAGCGGCTCTGTGGTCAGAAACTGAGCACTGATGAAGGGCTGAAGGATGGCTAACACAAACTGTGCATCACCAGATAAGTTACAGCCTCTAACTGTACAAGGTGGATGTATGAGAGAAGTGCTTCTGATAAAGTGGACAGTGAGTGTAGGTTTGCTGTGTCAAGAGGAAAACCTGCTGAGCTTAGCATCTCTTCTCACAGCAGTGGAAATATGTCACCAAATAATACATGAATTTTCAACTTTTTGTCTGGAGCAGTTTTAAAGAGGAGTTCCACTAATTCTCCTGAATTTTATGCGTAATTCAATGGTTAAAATGCAGACAAAGTCATTCAGAGTGGTCTGATGGGAAATGCTCTGTTCTAGAGAAACTTACAGAGAATTGTTCACAGTGGTCGTGATAGGAACCAGATGTCTGTGGAGCTTAATGCCTCTGAAAGCTCCCTCACAGAAAGTTAGTACATGACATTGTTACGGATATGTAGCCTGTTGCCTGAGACATTGTTTTTACAACAGCTTTGAGATAAGATTCTAATATAAAACATGTATTTTAAAATTAGTTGATGATGGATGATGGATGATGGTACATACAGGGTGTTATAAGGCGAAAAGAAAACTTATTTTTTCAGATTTGTCCAGTATTTTATCATCATCAGCACTGCTCGCCTTCTCACAGGCACAAAAAAGAGGGACCACATTACCCCCTTCTTGACATCCCTACTCTGGCTTCCTGTGTACTACAGGGTCCAATTCAAAGGTCTTTCATTTGTTTTTAAGTCACTAAATGGGTCTTATATAGGAGATCTGCTCCAACTCTAATTCCTTCTCCAGGTCCTTGAGGTCATCAGATCAGTTGTTACTAGCTGTGCCACGGTCTCGGTTGAAACTCAAAGGTGACCGGGCCTTTGCTGTTGTGGCGCCGAGACCGTGGAATAGTCTGCCTCTGGACATTAGGTCTGCACTCTCTACTGATGCCTTTAAGTCTAGATTAAAACCCTAGTTTTATCGGTTAGCCTTTGATTCTGTGAATTGATTGCACTTGAACTTGTTTTGTTATATATGTCTTATGTTGTTTTATTGTTTATTTATTTATTTATTTATTTATCTAATTGCATTCCCTTTTGTACAGCATTTTGGGTTTAAATGTGCTTCACAAATAAATACTTATTTAAAAATACTAACGAAATATAAAATATAAAAACTCAGAGGACACATGTAGGTGGTGGTCTTGGATATTAAATAAAATATATATTATATTATATAAAATGTAGCGCTGTCGCCCCACAGCAAGAATGGCCTGGGTTCGATTCCTGGCTGGGTGACCAGGGTCATTTCTGTGTGGAGTTTGCCTGTTCTCCCCGTGTCTGCGTGGGTTTCCTCCGGGTTCTCTGGTTTCCTCCCACAGTCCAAAAACATGCAGTCAGGCCGATTGGACTTGCTAAAATTGCCCCTATGTGTGAGTATGTGAATGTGTCTGTCTGTCTGTCTGCCCTGTGATGGACTGGCGACCTGTCCAGGGTGTATCCTGCCTTCCGCCCAATGACAGCTGGGATAGGCTCCAGCACCCCACCGCGACCCAGAAGGATAAGCGGTTTCGATGATGGATGGATGGATGGATAGATTATATAAAATGGCTATATTTGTGTTGTAGATATTTCTCAGAGTCAGTGTGTTTCTCTAAAATGAACCATTTTGTGATTATTTTAAAACACACTGAATGACTTTTTTATCCCAAGCAGTGAACTATGCACAAATTTAGTAAAATGGGTGTTATTGCCCTTTGAGTTATAAGGACATTTCAACTTAAAATTTATGTAATTTTCTTTAACATTTACTTAAATATATTAAGATTAAGTGACCCTTATTAGTCCCACAACGGGGAAATTCACCTCCACATTTAACCCATCCGTGCAGTGAAACACCACACTAGTGAACACACACACTAGGGGGCAGTGAGCACACTTGCCCGGAGTAGTGGGAAGCCCTATCCGCAGCCCCCGGGGAGCAGCTGGGGGTTAGGTGCCTTGCTCAAGGGCACTTCAGTCACGTACTGTCGGCTCAGGGGATCAAACCGATGACCTTCCGGTCACAAGGCTGGTTCCCTAACATAATACTTAACACCTCAACACCGTTTGAGGCAACTGATGATTTAGACATGCAGTTTGCACAGTGCTATGTAGTGAGATGTGACTCCATTAGCCTCACAGCTCCAGTGCAAAACTAAAGAAACACACTTCAGACAGCAAACGCGTCTCGGCTGATTGACTACACTGGAGGAAAGTGTGTAAATTTGATTATTCACCAAACTATCGCTTTAAAGTGTGTTGGATATTCGTCACAGTCACAGTAAAGAGCACAGAGACTTTCTAACACACCTGAATCAGCTCAGTAACTAATTAATAAGCTCTTCATGTGCTATATCAGGTGTGTTATACAAGACAAAGTGCATAAATGTGAATTCCAGCCATAGAGAGCTCACTCAGACTCAGCTTTTCAACTAGAAAGTATCTGCTTTTTCATTCTCCACCAGCAGGGGGCAGCAAAAAGCAGAGGAAATATGAAAATGGCCCTTGAAACTACGCGCAGCTACAGAATGTTTTAGTTGTGGCTCAGCTTAGAGGAAAACATGATTCCTTGACAGGAATTAATTCAGTTACATTTTAGAAAGTAATATAAGCTTGTAAATAAGACAATGTAAGAATGATACCAATATACAGAATATATTCATTAAACACTGCCTCACAATTTTGGGCAGTGAAAGATGGAACCTTTCACATAACATTTAATGTGCTATTTCACAAAACATTTGGGTTGAGTAGTAATTCTCCTCCATAGCTAAAACCATAAGGCCTGTCCCAGCTGTGTAACTCTCTGTCTGCCAGTAGTGCCTGTTTTACAGTCCGGTCCCATCCTAAAGGGTTGAGATCACTAGTTTCCTGTAGGACACCTTTAGATCCTGTTAGGAAACCATCAAATGCATCTGGAACCAGCCACTGGTCACCTATTAAACCATTAGGACCCTTTACATTGTGATACCCACCCCTTAAACCAAAACACATTACAAAACCATCAGGAAGCAATTTAATGGTTTCTATGGGTTTTTCAGCAGGGCTGGTGTGGCAGAGTTCAAAACATCATGGACTGTGTACGCACGGCCAAGCCTATCAACAAAAGTAAGAAATATGAAGCTTTGAAGTGGAATTTATTAGCAGATGACAAACACGTTTTTCTTTAATTCACTTGATAACACGCTGCACACCACCAAGAATGATAGCAGGCTGCCCATATGGAAAAACACATATATACAGACATGTATTTTTATATATATATGTGAAATACATCCATCCATCCATCCATCCATCATCGAAACCGCTTATCCTTCTGGGTCGCTGGAGCCTATCCCAGCTGTCATTGGGCGGAAGGCAGGATACACCCTGGACAGGTCACCAGTCCATCGCAGGGCCGACAGACATACATACACATACACACACACACCTAGGGGCAATTTTAGCATGACCAGTCAGCCTGACTGCATGTCTTTGGACCATGGGAGTACCCGGAGGAAACCCACGCAGACACGGGGAGAACATGCAAACTCCACACAGAAACGACCCTGGTCACCCGGCCGGGAACCGAACCCAGGCCCTTCTTGCTGCGAGGCGACAGTGCTACCCACTGCGCCACTGTGCTGCCATGTGAAATACATTTTAAATAAATTGCAATCCATGCAGAAATACATGCGTTTAGAATGTGTTTTAGAATATATTGCCATATTAACCAAATATATTTTAAAATCCATTTATTTTAAAATGAATGGGGAAATGTTACGCATAGAAACGTTACACACAAAAATAAATGTATGTAAATGTGTTTATCAAATCCATTTGAAAATGTGTGAAAATAGCCAAAATCCTTTTTAATGCACTTCACTGTTTGGAACAGCTTTTGAAATGAATTTGTGTTCTAGTATCTTAATTTTAAATATTAACCTTTATAAATGAGCCTTTAACATGACGAAAGCGAGTGTTGCAGGTATTGATTCACTGTGAACATGCAATTATGATTTAATATCCTGTTTATGTGAAGTACATTTTGTCTGAGCACCGTGTTCACATACGTACATGGTTAATGTAGAGTACAATGCAAAATACAGAAGTCAGTACCGTTTAGTTATATCTGTAATCTTTGTTAAAACTACACACAATTGAAAAATATGATAACAAATAGAAATAAATACATTTTAAAATAGATTTAACAAATGTTTTAGGCCATTTTCATACATTGCAAAAATATATTTGATAAATATATTTGGAACATTGTTTTTACCCCCATATGGTTGCTTAGATAACTCAGACTAACTCCAGTCCAGAGTCCATCCCAATTTTCATTATTAATAAATGTAAGATATGGAACTCTTACCAGTATTAAAAAGAGACTAAAAATAAAAAGCTCTCAAGGAAGAATAAGATGCCATGCTTTATCACAGCCAACACAAGACAACACAGAAAAATTAAATTTCATGGAATTGAAAAGGAATTGAAAGGATTTTTCAAGATTTTTTGTATATTTATTACAGTCTGAAAAATAAAGCTATGTATTTTACTACAACTTGATAATTAGTAGTCGTGATAATTGTGAAAAGTCAATATTCATCATATTTACACGTTGTAATATGTCTTATCACCAACAGAGGGCAGCACAGTATGTTTTTTTTTTTTAGATAAGTTGCTTGTGGTCCACTTTGGCACACTTTTTGACCACAGGAGGACGCCAAATATTAAGCTTTGACATTTTTCTCTCAGTTTTATAATGTGAGATGGCTGTGGTACAGAGCAGCCTTAAAGGGCTCATATCCTGCACTTTTGTGGTATTTTTTCTTTTCCTCCTGAGGCCAACTTACCATGTAACACATAACACTTGTGGTTTCATACACCAAAAACAGTCATAATTCATTTTACATGAGAACTTTCAAATTTCCAGCCTCTCTTTATCCCTTAGAATTAAAACAGGCTGTTTTTGGTACTGTGCCTTTAAGACTGATATATGTAAATGAACTCTGTTCTGATTGGCTGGCCTGTGTTGTGCTTGGTTCAGAAGACAGTCCGGGGTTGAAACACTCCTTAAAGCTTCAGTGTGAGTGGGCTGAATAGACAGACATATGTAAATAAACTGGATTTTATGACATCACAAAAACAGTGAAATCAAAATTCCTCTTTTAAAGAGCCCATATCCTACATTTTTTATTTTTATTTTTCCTCCGCTCATTTCCGTGTATGGACTTGGGAGTAAACAGTAAGTTGTGAAACTTTAACAATATTTAGATTCTACTCTTTTATTTATATCACTTTTATTTAAATAAAGGGAAGAAAAGTACATTTTCCATGATATGAGGCCTTTAATGCTACAATGCACCAAACTGGTCCGTATCACTGTGAATTTATATACATTCATATCCAGTTCAGTACCGTCCAGGACAATACAGGACAATAACAACTGACGGTGGAACATATTCACATCCGCGCAAATGAATATCAAACAATCTGCAGGGCCTTCAGAGCCACTAATAATGGATCTCTCTCTCTCTCTCTCTCTCTCTCTCTCTCTCTCTCTCTCTCTCACTCTCACTCTCTCTCTCTTTGGTCTCTCGCTTTCTCTCTCTCTCTCTCTCTCTCTCTCTCTCTCTCTCTCTCTCTCTCACTCTCACTCTCTCTCTCTTTGGTCTCTCGCTTTCTCTCTCTCTCTCTCTCTCTCTCTCTCTCTCTCTCTCTCTCTCTCTCTCACTCTCACTCTCTCTCTCTTTGGTCTCTCGCTTTCTCTCTCTCTCTCTCTCTCTCTCTCTCTCTTTCGATCTCTCGCTTTCTCTCACTCTCTCTCTCTCTCTCTCTTTCGATCTCTCGCTTTCTCTCTCTCTCTCTCTCTCTCTCTTTCGATCTCTCGCTTTCTCTCTCTCTCTCTCTCTCTCTCTCTCTTTCGATCTCTCTCTCTTTATCTCTCTCTGTATCTTTCTTTCTATCTATCTGTCTTTAGTCTCTCTCTCTCTTTCTCTTTCTATCTATCTGTCATTAGTCTCTCTCTCTCTCTCTCTGTCTCTTTCTCTTTCTATCTGTCTGTCTTTAGTCTGTCTCTCTCTGTCTCTCTCTGTCTCTTTTTCTTTCTATCTGTCTTTAGTCTCTCTCTCTCTGTCTCTTTTTCTTTCTATCTATCTGTCTTTAGTTTCTCTCTCTCTCTCTTTGTCTCTTTTTCTTTCTATCTATCTGTCTTTAGTTTCTCTCTCTCTCTCTTTGTCTCTTTTTCTTTCTATCTATCTGTCTTTAGTCTCTCTCTCTCTCTCTCTCTCTCTCTCTCTCTCTCTCTCTCTCTCTCTCTCTCAGGGGCACTAAACACAACTAAGCTGCTGCTCTTTATGCTTTTTAAACTGCACCTATTAGCCATTTGTTATCTCTACCATCAGGTGTTAAAGACACGTAGATATTTTTAGTGATAGTGTCCCCACTGCTCTGCCCCTTAGATGTGACCCTTCTCTGCATGATGCATTGTAAAGATGAATAACTGGGCAGAGGATTGCCCGTCTTTGTGGAAAGCTCACATTTTGTCTGATCAGGATCTGCCTGTCAGCCCCATATCTGCATCAGAGCAAACTGTTCAGCAGGGTGCCCCCCTCCTTCTCTCCTCTCCATATCACGCAGCACCTTCTACACATGCTATACTGAGCGCAGTATGTGTGGAATATGGTTGTGTGGGGGGGATGTTTTGGCCAAACTCACAGAGCCTGAAGGTTTTCCACGAATCACACTCCGGTGAAACAGAGCCCAGGCGCTCTTCCAAATACCACACGCGCCGCCTCGCTGTTTTCCTCAACCACAGGGCCCGTTTTCCCTTTTTTCCCATAAAATAAACACCATGGGAGAGGTCAGGAGGACTGCACAAAGGAGCTCCATACAGCAGGCCCACAGGAAGTCCACCTCCCCACCCACTCATTGGTCGCTCAGCTGGCCAATAGCGAATAGGAGCGGCCGAGGAGGGTTCGCCTGAGCCAGACACAGGTTTGCTACATTCTTCCTTTTTGTTTTGTTTTTTTTCCACTTTGCTCCTCCACATCTCTGAACACGTGCCAGGTAGGATGGTATGTGTAAACACGCCGATTCTGTGAGAGTGACCTAAGAGCAAAGAACAGGAGCTGGAGTGGATCTAGACAGCGGGGGTGGAGGTGGGGGTTAGCGAACTGGAGATTTTTTGGCAGAGGAGCTAGACGCAGAGTGGCAGGCACAAAGTTGCTGTGTACCTTCTCTGTTATTTATATATAATATGCAGCACTGTGCAAAAGACAGACTATTCCTGTTAGGGTTTGAGGAGATGAGATGCAAAATCATCCACTTGTATAAAGAAGGAGAACATCAACTAAAACTAAGTGAAAAAAAAGTTTCCAAAACTGGAGCTTAAAAAATGATTAAAAGCTACAGAGAAAATGGGCCTCCTAACAACCACCTGGAAGACCTGGTAGACACCAAAACTGCCCCATCAGATAAACAGCACTTAAAGCTTTCATCTTTGAGAGAGAGGAGAAAATCAAGCTGCTTCAGATCTGAAAACATCCACAGGTGTTTCTGTCCATCCTTCCACTGTGAGAAGACGACTCAGCGCTGTGGGTCTGAAAGGATGTGTAGCTGTACTTGGATTGTGAGAAGCAGAAAATATAACCAACTTCTAAGACTGAACTTTGGAGGTGTGTCTGCAGATCTGTTTAAAAAACTCTCCTGAAAAGAACAGCAGCTGTAATAAAGGCAATGAGTGACAAATGTGATATTATATTTAGTTGTTGAGGCTGTTCTTCTTCACTTCGGATCCCTGGAAGGCCTTTCAGTGGATGTTTCTCTGATTAAAGAACAGATGTGCGAGTATGACGACCATAAGACTGAAGATCCTCCACTAAATGCAAAGATTCTACTCTAATAAAAGATTTATGTCTGAGCCAAGAATCATTTAGGAACCCTTTTTTAAGGGAGTGTGTGGATAAATCATCGCTGTCCAAAGAAAAACATGAACTTCCTTTTTTTTGTCACTTTTCTACATCATTTGAGCCAGGCAGCTGTTCTTTACGTTGTGTGAATTTCATGATGAATAGATAAACAGAAATGCTCCAAAATTGCTTGGAATAAAATCACTTTACATTAACTTATATTGAAAGTAAAGAACATTTTTGGCCTCTCCTGTAAACTGACCATTTTGGAGATATTAGTTTTTCTTTGGAGAGCACCGATATACAGAGGATTGTGGAAAGGTTTGGTCTCATTCCAAACACACAGTATTTCAAAATCTGTATAGAAAATAAACAAAGGTGCAAAACAATTCAAAATGTGTTTGTAAATAAACACAGATACAGAGAAAGACATAATCCAGTTTAAAATCCACTTTTAAATTATATTTTTATACACTGAGTAGCCTATACAAAGATCAACCACCACCCTCTAGAGAAAGCCTGCAAAAGCACCAAGGAGGCCAATGAAATGTACTGTGGGAAAATCAGCCCTGCCATGTTCCTCTTCTACCCTGGAGCGAGGATTGAGCATTTATATGAAGTCAGGAAATGGTTGGATCATCAGGGCTTCCATCCAGCTCTCGGCTTCCTGTCTTCATTCCTAACACAAATACAGCTACACACCTGCAAACAAATGTGATCTCACTGTGGAAGGAAAAGAGTTCTGAAAACAGCTCCACAGGCTGAGTGAATGTATTGATAATGTATAGATAATGTGGTTTGCTAAAGCAAAGCTGAATTAATATTCAGATTTGTAAGGACAAACCAAACTATCACAGATAGCACAGATTGAAATGTCATAGCCTGTATGTCCACGTCAGTATTGCGCCACAGACAACACACTCAATAACAATAACAACACGGCACATGGTTTTGTCTATTGGTGAGTTTTGTTGTTACATTACTGTAGTAAGAAATCTGAACAGGGCGGCACAGTAGCGCTGTCGCTTCACAGCAGGAAGGCCTGGATTCGATACCCCGGCCGGGTGAGTGGGGTCCTTTCTGTGTGGAGTTTGCAGTTCCCCCCGTGTCTGCGTGGGTTTCCTCCAGGTGTTCTGGTTTCCTCCCACAGTCCAAACACATGCAGTCAGGCCAGTTGGAGATACTAAATTGCCCCGAGGTGTGTGTGACTGACCTGTGATGGACTGGCAACCTATCCAGAGTGTTTCCTGCCTTCTGCCCAATGCAAGCCGGGATAGGCACCAGCACCCCCATGAACCCAGGAGGATAAGCGGATTAGATGATGAGTGAATGAATAAATTAAATTTGAGCAGTTCTGTACTGTTACTGAGCTCCAACGTCAAAAAACAGGTCATTCATTTCAAAATTTGGTTGTTAGGATGTAAAAAAAGTCATACTAAGTAAATGTTTACAGCACAGATGTAACCATTTTATTTACTATGCAATACAAGCAGTGAATCTGTGTGTTTTCTGATGTTTTATGTACTTTCAGAAAAAAAGGTACAAAACTGTCACTCTTATCACTGGGGTGGTCTCCTCAAGGGTACATCTCAGTGCCTTTAGTCAGGGAACATAACTGAACCATACTCCACTGAAATGATATGTTCTAAGCTGTGCTGACTCCACACACCCCGTCTCGCCTCCAGGCTTTTTATTTTATTGTTCTGTTTTAAAACATTTGGTTGTGAAAAGGTACAAATATAAACTTCTCACCTGGAAAAAACTATGTATAATTATATTTAATTGTAAATTATATATATATATATATATATATATATATATATATATATATATATATAAAAGGTTAATAAATGGTAAAACAGTTAAAAAGTAAGTTTTCTCTGGGGACTATTTTGCCTTAGAACACCCTGCATGTACCCCTCTAAATGCATTAAAAAATACTTTTAGGCCAAATTCTCCTCTCAAAACTGTCTCAAAACAATGACTTGGACGTCAGACGGTGTAGTGATAACCTTTTTCATGTCATTACTTTCTGTGCTGGAGGTTTTAAAGGCATTAAAGTCCTTTGATGTCTGGTTCCTATCACAACCACTGTGAACAATTCTGACTCTGTGAGTTTCTCTAGAATGGAATATTTCACACCGAACCACTCTAAATTACTTTATTTACAATTAAATCATTTAATTGGGTAGAAAATGTGAAAAATCCATGGAATTCCCCTTTTAGAAGTGCTCTGAATTTGAATAACTTCACAAAAATGATCATAAGACACAAAGGCCTTTGGGCTCAAGGCCTAAAAACATGACGTCTAACAGAAGCACGATCTCCATAACAACAGTTTTCAGAGCCACTCATTATGAAGCACAATTATGAATGAACTCATTAAGAGCTGTGAGTGAGCTGTTTAGTGGAATCAGGCAGGACCGCACTGAGAACATTCTTTACTCTTTTGCCTCTATCTTGTCTCCAGGTTCTTTCTGCTTCTTGTCAGCTGCTCTAGATGATAGTGTGATAGGCTGCTGCCACTGGACTGGTTGTTTACCCATCAGAAAATGATAGAAACGCAGTGCGCTTTGCTTCAGGGCCTTCTGAAAGAGCCAGTCTCGTGACATTAGCTTGTATTTCCCGTCTTGCCCTTGAACTAGTGAAACTCCTTAAACGTGTCCCACTCATCCTTCTGTTAGTAGATATGAGCTAGAATAAACCCCATCTTTATTGTGAGAAAATGTGCTCTTTTATCTTCTGAGTTGGGTTTTAAGAGGCTGTGGTTATTCAGTGGCATGTTTCCCACTGAGATATCTTCTGTTTTTGCTCGAGTGAAAATCTGTACATGGTCTGTAGGTTCTGTTACTTTGTGCCAATGAATTTGCTGTTCTTTAGTTAAATCTCTTGAACTTTCTTGAACTCTTTAGAACTCATGACAGCCAATCCATGCATGAACTAGCGTGTTTCGTGAAGTTGTAATCCTGCTTTAAACTCAGACTGAACTCTTTATCTACCAAGTTCTCAAATCTAACATCAGTAGTCCACCAGATCTTTGTTTTTGACAGTTTTCTTATAGATTTTAACGGTGGTCAATGGCTTATCTCCTTCTTTTCAATCTTACTGCCTCTGTTAATCTCTCTCGTAAACTATTTGTATCTTAACTCCACTGTATGTTGCATCCTAGAGGTGGATAGACTTTTTTGGGTCAATATTTTGTTCCCAATACTGTCTGAGCTGAGCTGCCCAAAGTTGCCTTTTCGGGAAATTTACTTTGGCCTGCCAAAAGGTTACCCTAACCTTTACTCCATAAAACCATAAAAACATGTTTAATACTACATATAACTTTCTTGAAATAAAAGGGTTTGATGTAGTATGCAAACATTAAGTTTCAAAATGTACCATTCACTGCCCGCTCGATACAGTCCATTTAAGCAAACAAAACTGAAAACAGCTTGTTTTGAATTCAGTGTTTCTGTGATGTCACAAAAACCAACCCATTTACATTTATCTGCCTATTGAGTTTACAGCAGTGTAGCCCCAGCCTTTCCACGCTGAAGCTATGAGGAGTGTTTCAGCCTGCACTGCTTTTTGAAAGAAGCACATTACAGGGCAGCCAATCAGAACAGAACATATATATTTTTTACATATATATATATATATATATATATATATATATATATGTTTATATACACATATATATGTTTATATTTATACATATATATATGTGTGTGTGTGTGTGTGTGTGCGTGTAAATATGCAATAAAAATAAATATACAATAATATGATTAAAAAAAACTGAAAATATGTGGAATATGGACCCTTTAGTGCATTGTAGTGTGTTTAATAAATGATTCTGCATGCTAGTTTAGGTTATTTGTTCTTCAGCAGTTATTTATGGGGTTGTTCCCATAAAGACTCATATTTTGAAGGCATGGCTGGTCCACCTTTGGGGGGAGCAGGACATAGCTAAGGCTTAGAGTGAGCTGACAGAGAAAGCTGAGCTTATGTACGGCGCGGCTGTGGCCAACAACAGCTGGTTAATAAAGCACCACAACTTTTGTAAAAGAGGCGTCTCTTTTAAAAACAGTATTTTTGTTAATTAATTCATTTTTAACCACATTCTGTCGGCATTATGAGTATAAAATGCTTGTGTGCATTCTGCAAATAAAACTGAATTTCTGATTTACAATGTAATGTATACTTTTGACTGTTTTTATAGTCATCGCCTGATTTTACATCTTCAGTGCAGACTTCTTCTACTGCTATCAAGTAACTGGAGTAATTTCCTTTTTCCCCCAATGTTCTTTCGTTATTACATGGCCACTGTAGGCCCACCCTTTCCCAGCAGTCGAGCAGTACGCCCAGCAGAGAATGCTATGCAGCCAGTCCGGTCTCTCTGCAGTTTTCCTGCCATCCTTCTCTCACAATGACACTGTGATAACTTGGGCCTTCTGGGACCCTTGGCCGCAGATGGCATCTGGCACAGCTGGGATTTAATTCTGAATCCCTGTGGTGGGATGCACCTCTCAGAGTGCTAAACTGCTTCCGCAGGATCGTTTTAGTAAGCTCTGCACTCAGCTCTAATTCTGTCCTTCTCTAATACAGCTTAACTTTCTACTGGGACTGTGAATTTGACCACAGCGTGATGTGGTGTATGACCATATTGTATTATGCTGGGCACGACTGGTTAACTTGACCTGATGTGTAACTGAAGCGTTGTGTTTTATCTTCTGTATTATAGCTGCATTTCATGATATTGATTTTTTTCTTTTACTATTCAAATACACCTATTCTAAGAATCAGCAATGCTTATCTATCTATCTATCTATCTATCTATCTATCTATCTATATATGTGTATATGTGTATATATGTATAAATATATACACACACAAGTATATATATATATATATATATATATATATACTTGTGTGTGTATATATTTATACATATACATATGTCGTTATTGGAAGAAAACCTCGTATCTCCATTTTTGTCTTTTTTCAGTTTTTGATATAATGTAAAAATGCCTGTTGCCCTTTACATTCTGTGTATGACAAATGGACCAAAACAAATGGCCCAAAATGACTTGGAAAAACGTCTGGTTCCATTGACTTACATTAAAAGTAAAGTATGTTTTTTCCTTCTCCTGTAAAGTTACCATTCTGGAGATACGAGGTTTTCTTCCGACAACAGTAATACATATATATGATAATGCATGTTTTAAATGGCCAATACATTTGAAAAGCAATTTTCCTGACTTTTTTTATAATAAATGATTTTAACTAGTGTGTAAACATTGTTAAAGTTTCACTGCCCAGTCTATACAGTCTATATTTGGAGACTAAGCCACAAAAACAGCTCGTTTTGACTTCACAGTTTTTGTGATGTCACAAGAGCCAACACATATCCACCTGTTTGGCCTACAGAAGTTTAGCCCCACCCTTTTAACTTATAAAGGGATTTTCAGCCCTGATGCTTTTAGAATGAGGCACAATCAGAACAGATATTATTTTCATATACTCAATTGTTTTCAAAAGTTTGAGCGCCCCTGGTCAAATTACCTTTTTTTTGATTTTCTAAGTGAAAACAAGTTTTACAGAGCACAACCTCGACAGAGAACACTCCTCTGTACATTTTATTACACAATTACTGTTTATTCTCTGAATTTAACATATTAAAAAAAACACAAAATGTGTTCTGTGAAAAAGTAATGGCACATTTTGTATTTTATTTTTTCCCGATATGTTAAACTCAGCAAATAAATAGAAATTGTTCACTAAAATTTGCAGAAAACTGTCAAATGTGTTATGTGTGGAGGATGTACTAACTTTTTTCAATCAGCAAAGCATGCAATTTAACCAGCGGTGCCCAAATTTTGCATTATGACTGTATCAGTCTTAAAGGCACAGTAACAAAACTGAACTGTTCAATTGAAAATGGTCAAGTAAAACGAATGAATTATGTTTTTAGCACGTAAAGGCACACAAATCTAATATGTGGACCTCAGGAGAAAAAAATGAACATATACATGGGTTGCATAACGAGTACAGATCAATCAGCATGTCTCCAATTGTATGAGTAGATGTCATAACTGTCGCAACAGTCAAGCACATTCCAACATGAAACTTTCCAAGCTTGTCATAGCAACAAGGACAGGTACACAGCAACCAGAGCAGACCTGAGTTATATTTTACCTCTGAACTCACAGAGATCAGCCAATCAGGAGCCATGCTATGCTAATGTCCTCGTCAGTCACTGAGAAGAATGTGGGTTTGAGATACGCTGACATGGGGCCTGCATGTGTATATGCAAATATAGTTTTGGACATAAATATTGTAGATTAGATTAGGTTAACTACAGGTCACATACAAAGGCTCTTAAGGTTTGCTTGTTTAAAGCTGCCCATATTCACCCTCGTACGCCTCAGGGCCTTTGAGGCCTTCAGAGGAAGCCTAATGACTTTTGAGGACTAACAAATACATGCCTGTAATTTTTTGTTTATTTTTATTCAATGGACTCATGCTTGTATTTAAACTCTGAACGTATTACAGCACTATTCTTCTGTTGTTATGTATGGAAACTCTTCTTCATGATTGGCCAGTCAGGAAGTGTTTTTTCTCCATGGCATCTAGGTAGAAATAGCTAAGCAAGCTATCCTATTGGCAAATAGTCAGCAGGGCGCCAACCTTTTCAAGCCATTGGACCGATATATGCTCGCTTGTATGCTAGACATGGTGACCCCTGGTCCCTATAACCTCCACTGCAGCTAAAGAAATCAGAGATTGTAAGTTTCTCTATAATTAACTGTTTCATATCAAATCACTCTGAATGACTTTATATTGCCATGAGAGAAAATCTGTGGAGCTACCCTTTAGGTTCTGACCACCCAGTCATATTGAAGACAGATAACAGAGGAACAGATATGGAATATAAGCTATAATTATATTTCCTTAATGCATATGTTTTCATTGAGATCTCTTAACCTTAGAACTCTTGAACAATGATGTGGTGACGATGGTAGGCTGCTCTATTTTGATGAATGTCGATGCTATCCTCTTATTCTCCAGGGTATATTTTGGTTTGTCCATCTGAATTTACATGACCAAATCGTAAGGCAAATTATTCAGTAACTGCATGAAATAAATGTAAATTTTTATTTTATTTATTTATTTATTTTTGTAAAAGCTCCCCTCAGATTAACAGAACATGTGTTTTATGATACACATATTGCTATATGCTTACGATTTACTGCTGAAAGCCAAAAATCTTAGATGCTCTTTGTATTTTTTTAATAAAAATAATTTTTACAGAGCAGATCACTGAAGAGATCTGTTTATAGTTTATAGCCCAGATTTGTGGAAAAATGGGTCGACTTTCAGTAGACAAAAAAATGTGAGTTCAGCTTCTTTTTTTATAAGGGTTTAAAATTACATCACCCATCTATTTGACTGGAAAGAAGACAGTTACAGCTCTCATACGACCCCCACCTTCTGAATGTAGCTTATGAAATATGAAAGTTATGAAGAATATGACGAAGTGCGTTTTGGAACCACTGGTGGTCTCTAAATTGTCTTATGTGTTTTGCCTGAAAATCAGCATTTCTGTATCATGGTGGGTGTGTAAGTGGGTTGACAGGTGTGTTGTAGGGACCCCAAGAGAAAGGATATAGCATGCATTAATGCCCAAATAAAGAACAAGCACACCAGGACACAGATTTTTAAAAATCTCAGCTCTTCTTCAGCAAGGACTCTTGTTGCAGAGCATAATAGTTAATCCAGCTGAAGCTTTGGTAAGTCTTAAAGATCTGTGATCTGTAACTTATTACTAAAACTTATAGATAGATTAGCTGACCACTTCAGCTAAATCAGCCATTGAGCTTGCATACTTGTTATTCAAGCTACCTGACAAGACAGTTTCAAGCTGTTTTTCCTCTTTCTTTTAAACGCTGTATTTATCGCGTGCACTGTTAGAAATAAAGGTTCTGTGCAGGTACACTTTTCGTTCATCAAGGTACAAACAATGTAAATGTACCTCAAAGGTACAACAGTGGTTTTAAGGTCCAGTTGTGAACATTAAATAAGTTTTTCCAGGTGAAAAGTTCATATTTGTACCTTTTCATAACCGAATGTTTTAAAACAGAACAATAAAATAAAAGTCTGGAGACGAGACGGGGTGTGTGGAGTCAGTACAGCTTAGAAAATATCATTTCAGTGGATTATGGTTCAGTTCTGTTCCCTGACTAAAGGTACTGAGATGAACCTTTGAGGGTCCCAGCCCAGTGACAAGACAGTTTACTACCTTTATTTCTGAGTGTGCAGTGCTTCCTTCTGTCATATAAACTAAAGATTTGTCTGTCATGAAAACCTCATTATTTGAAGCCGTGTCGTGCCTGTGAGCTGCAGGAGAGCTGCACTTCAGTACTGACTGCGTAAGGGTGTAGCTAAACTGACAGGTTAAGTCACGCACATAAGAATGGAAATGAAAGACTTGCACAGCGTTAAGGTTAGGGAGCTCCCAGGCAGATGAAACAACACAACATGTCTGTCACTGAACTCCCGAAGGCAATGCCTGAAGAAACTGAGCCTCTGTTCCTTCACCAGTGAAGAGCTCACTTGTACAAACATGTGTGCCTAAAATTCTGTGTGTTTTGCTTGTTTACTTGAAGTTGTCAAGTCAGTGCTCTAA
This sequence comes from Colossoma macropomum, assembly GCF_904425465.1. Classification (NCBI taxonomy): domain Eukaryota; kingdom Metazoa; phylum Chordata; class Actinopteri; order Characiformes; family Serrasalmidae; genus Colossoma; species Colossoma macropomum. The sequence goes on along the minus strand of NW_023494792.1, from coordinate 57,274,304 downwards.
TGTAGGTTAATGGTAAGTACATTATTAAGTTATCATAGCTGTCCATGAGTCATGGGCCTAATTGTGTAAGCAGTCATGTAAGGGGTTCAGTTAAGATAGTAGGGGGCCTGTTTGCAGAAAATTCAGTATTTATAATTGTCTGTTGCTCTTTACATTTTGTGTAAATTTCATTATGAATAGACCAAAAGAAATGACCCAAAATGACTTGAAAAAAAGTCTGGTTCCATTGACTTACATTAAAAATTATATATATATACATTAATTTTTTTATTTATTTATTTTTTCCCACACCTACAAAGTTCAGTCTTAGAATTTGGTTGCATTTTCAGCTTCTCTCAATCCAACTCTGGAGTGGTCAGTTCACTGCTCTGAGAACCCCATCAACTTCTTTTTTTATTTTTTATCTCCTTTTCTCAGTGAGGCTTCTTGACAGCTACACATCCTTTCAGACCCACAGCGCTGAGTCGTCTTCTCACAGTGGAAGGATGGACAGAAACACCTGTGGATGTTTTCAGATCTGAAGCAGCTTGATTTTCTCCTCTCTCTCAAAGATGAAAGCTTTAAGTGCTGTTTATCTGATGGGGCAGTTTTGGTGTCTACCAGGTCTTCCAGGTGGTTTTTAGGAGTCCCAGTTTCTCTTTGACTCTTTGAGTTTTGGAAACTCCTGTTTTTTCCTTTCTTATGCATGTGGGCTGACTCACATCTAATCTCCCCAGAAATATAAATAACTTGTGCTTGATTGCTGTTTTGTCTGGAAATTGTCTCTGACTTTTGTACAGTACAGTATATGGCATCCAAGAAACAAACATCAGCTCAGTATCGGAGCAGGTCTGCAGGTTCAGCCCTTACAGTTCTAACTTTTTGAGCTCAGAAGAGAGAGAAAGCACGCCTGCCATTCAAACAGTGGTTTGGGGGTTATTTAGAAAATAACCCATTATCTCTACTAGGGCTAGCATGTTTCGCAAGACATGCAGAGACAGTTTGGGCCTGTTAGGAGCCGTAAAATCTGACCCTTTTATCTCTGCAAGCTGATGAACGCATTGCTGCAATAGTTGAAATGTCGTGGTGCTGCAGATGAAGAATAGCGTGGGGTGCGGGGCAGTGTGTTTGTATAGTAACGGGTCAGGCGCTATTTGTGATGACAGTTGCTATAAACACGGGAATGTTTTCTCTTGGTACCAAACAGTGGGGAAACAGATGCAGAGAGGAGGCCACGCCCCTCTACTTTCCTTTATTTTCTCTCTGAGACTTCATGTAGCTGCTGTGACCTCCAGAAACAGAAATGTAGGTCTATTGTCATACGTATTCAGAGTGCAGGGCTTTCAATAACACAATGAAATTCTTAAAATACAGCAGAGTGCTCCTACAAATAAGATGATAAATAGACCCAGGAGGCAATAAGACAGGGAAGTATTACACATTATCATATTATACATACTGCACCTACTAGACTAGTACACCAGACAACAAGTAGCAATAAGTAAAGCAAGGCCTTCAAACAGCACCGGTGACAGACAGTAAGACAGTGAGGTAGATATAAATAGGTAGAAACAAATAGGAATAGTGTAGATTGCTAGGTGAATGAAGGTGAGATATACATCCCATTGCATTGTGGAATACAGCTGCCTTGTTGGTTCATTTTGTGGACCTAAAATCAGAGACAGTAGCTCATTCATTGCTGCACAGTTTGTGTTGGTCATCCTCTAGTCCTTCATCAGTGGTCACAGGATGCTTTTGGCTGGATATTTTTGGTTTGTGGACTATTCTCAGTCCAGCAGTGACACTGAGGTGTTTAGCACAAAAAGCTTCTTTTCAAAGTCAGGACCTTTTTGTGGGTCCTGATGTTGTAGGTTAGGCCTGTTTGTCTCTGGTTTTCCTACAAAGTCAGGAAAATGTTCTTAAAATGTATGAAAACGAACCCACACACACACACACAAACACATACACACCAGGAAGTGCCTGGAAATGCACAGGTGACATTTATATCTACCTCACAGTGTGTAGGTGTGATTTCCTCTGTGTTGTGCATGTGTTTTGTACATGAAAGAGCCCAACAGAGAACTTTCCATGACAGGATGATGTTTCTGAATGCATTAACGAGAAGCACTAAAGTCAAGTCAGTAGCCACGTCCTGACCTGCATCACAGCATACCACTCGCCTCAATAATCAGCCCCTTCCCTCAGGCCATCAGGACTCTTAACAGCAAACAGTGATTGACTTCCGTCTCACTCTGCATTACCACCCCATACTGTCCTGTCTTTGTTCCCTGAAATCTCTAGTAGAATTTTTGTCAATGTCTTTTTCCAGTGCACTCATCACTGTCAGGACAAAATCTTCTCCATTTGTGTTATTTTTTGTTTGTTTATTTATTTGTTTATTTGTTTATTTGTTGTTTGATTAGGCCTTCTTGGACCATTCTTGTCCTGCCTAACCAGTCCTAACGAGCTAACCCCTTAAAATGGCCAGGTCCCACCAGCCGAGTTTTATTACACTCTTCTGTTACCTACAAATAGCTCAGCCAGTCTGCACTGAAGTCCCTGTAGTTACTGAATGATAAGCCTCAGTATGTAATAAGCCTGGGATTTTAAGGAGTTAATTAAGTTCTGAGGCTTTACAACTAGAAGGACGTCCAAACTTTTGCACATGCCACAATTACAGTTTTTTATTTTCTCCTTTGTAATTTGGCCAGGGGTGCCCAAACCTGTGCATACAGCTGCATTATTGCCCAAATGTTTGCATACAGCTGTACTATTGTATACAATAACAACATTTATGTGTTGGTATAGTTAGTATGTGTATATACACATATATGGGACGTTCATTTTTTATATAATGTATATGTATATCCTGACATTGTATAAAAACAAGTGTGTGTGTGTGTGTGTGTGTGTGTGTGTGTACAGTGTTACTTCCTGCTGCTTGTTGATTCCACTCTGGCAGAAACGTGTGTTAACAGTACGGCTGGCTTCATTTGAATGTGTCATGAGGATGTGGCTGTATCTCCAGATGCTCTGGGATAGGAGGAAGCAAGTGTGTATGAGTGTGTGTGTGTGTGTGTGCGTGTGTGTGTGTGTGTGTGTGTGTGTTTGCCCATAGGAGAGCTGCCTCGTTCCCTGTTTGGGGGATGTGGGCCACCACTGCACCACAACTGTTCACATTCGTCATACCACAAAAGCCTCTGACAAAAAAGGGACGTTTCAAACGTCCAGATGAGCCACAGTCAATATCTTTTAGTTTTTACCACATACACACACACACACAGACCAGCATGACAGAGAAGCAGGACAGATGTAGTAATGACAGTAGCAGTAACACATGTATGGTTAGTGCCGTGCATTTAAAATAGGGAAGTTAGAGGTTATTATGCAAGTTTTAATTTAATCAGCTTATTTAAAAAAAGCCTAAAAAAAGTATATCAGCTAAAGGCAGGAGAGTTAGCGGCTTTTGGATCCAGAGACAAATACAAGGGACTATTTTTTTCAGCAGACAAAGAAGATTTAAGATTCTGATTTTGTATTGTTACTTGCTTTAAGTACGACATTAAAGCTCTGGATTTGTTCTGTATTGTTCATATTACCTGATGGACTACAACTGCCACTAGAACCTAACCTGTGTCTCAGCTCACATGATGATGCTGAGCGGATGGGAAAATGTTGAATATCATACACATCAAGTACTTATAGCTCACGGATAACTGACCATTAATAACTGACTACAACTTCTATGAGCACTTAAAGATGGAAATACATGCAGGTCTATCGCATTGTCCACTATAGATTATTCACAGATGTTCAAACTGTTAACAAACTGTCTGTTGAAACTCAGTTGATTCTAAACAGTGGTGGGGTTAGGATTAGGATTTGGGCCAGGGTTAGGGCTAGGACCGTTGTGTTTAGGTTGTGGGTTGAGGTTAAGGTTAGGGTCAGGATTAGAGCAGGTTTAGAAATGAAAATTATGGTCAGTTTAGTAGATATTTAGTTAAATGTAACTTGAAAGTAAATTAAGTATCTACAGAGCATCTAAAGTGGACTATCCAAATAAAGTGTTACCAAATTCATTCCTCCTGACTACATTGTCACATTGCACAGCCGTGCTCTGTGGCATGTGCAAAAATGCTGAGAAGGTCCAGGTCCAGTAGAGATTCTCAGGTCTCAGTTCTGATTTTAATCAAGAGGAAAGGATCTAAGTGACTTTGAAAGGGGGTTCATCATTAGGAAATGGATGGCAGGTGCTTCGGTCACAAAGTCCGCTCAGCTGGCTTCTGTTTCAATAGGAAAAGTGTCTTTTAGTGACTAACGTGTGGCAGCAAGAACAGTTCGTCCACAACTACATGGAGAGGGATATTATAGTAGAGCTGAAGTACATAAACCACTTATTACAAAGACGAATGACCAGTCAAGAGTTCTGTGGTATGAAAACCATGGACACTAAGTGATGTGGTCAGATGAGTCATCCTTCACCATATTTTCCAGTGGTGGACTGTGACTTTTAGAGCTAGGCTTTCAATTTAAAAAACACTTCCATGATAAGGCTAACTTCTGCTAGCGCCCCTATGAGATTCTAGTGGTTTGTTAGCAGTAAGCTAACTGCAATTCATATAAACATTTTCTGGCCAGTCTAGATTTAACACTCCATGTTCCATGTTTTACTTAAAGCTTGTTACAGACATATTAGCATGTTTTTCCCTGTAGCAGTTCCACAGTGAGCTCTGGTTTAGAGCTGCTGCTGCTGCTGTTTTCCATTTCTAACAACCCATTGATTAGGCTGACGCATGTTTTCACTGTTAGTGATGTATCTAGAACATGCAGAAGGCCTAGAGTGATGTTTTTGTCTCACAGAATTGGTCCAGCTTATTGGAAATCAAAACATGATTGGCTGATTCCTCTGTCACTCCCTAGTTATGCTAATAGTTAACCTACACATTAGGCCTTCTCTCCAGGTCCTGAAGTCCTAACCAATAGGAAAGCTTAAATAGTTATATCTACCTAGATATAGTGGAGAAAAAAGTTCCTGACTGGCCAATTTTCTTCTGGCTGTTTGAAGAATTTAACTCGGTAACACTTTCTATGAATGTCACCTTTGTAAGCATCTATAAACACATCCATAACATGTTATAATGCATTAATGCAGACATTATAAACATAGCTATAAATATTTATAAAAATGCATTATACATTATAGCCATGTTTATTATGCATTATGAATTGTTAACATAATACATTATAAGTACTGATCATAACAAATTATAAGAGCTCATAAGTCGTATTTGTCCGCTCTAAGTAAAGTGAAGCGTACTGTACTAAAGCCTCCTCCAGTGTTAAGAGTGAGGCTTCAAGTTGAAGTATTTACTGAAGGATTTACTGAAACACTAAAACATACATAATAAAGCACATTACAGGCTTCAAATGTCAGAGTTTAAACTAGAGCTGCCATCAGTGTTTTATCCAATGTGGGAAAGGTAATGTTCACCACCGTTAGCTTGGTATCTGTCTTTACGCTCTCCAAGCTGGGACTGACTTCTTTGGCACTGACATTATAACATGTTATTAACACTATTTATAATGCATTATATTAACAATTCATAATGTATAATAAACATGGCTATAAAGTGTAATTCAGCGTAATTCTTTTTTATAAATATTTATAACCACATTTATAATGCCTTATGAATGCATTATAACATGTTATAAATGTGTTTATAGATGCTTACAAATGCGACATTCATAGAAAGTGTTACCTTTAATTCTTTTGTTTCCACCCAGAAAAAATTAATAAGAGTAGAGCTGCAATACTTGCAGAGTTAAAATACAAGCTTGATTCTATTAAATATAAAAATCAACAAAAAATTACAGACATGTATTTTTTTAGTTCTCAGAAATCATTAAGCCCTTTCTGACATGCTCAACACCTTTCTTACACACTTCATGCATTCTGTTTAATTTGTTAAGTTATTGCAAACCAACAAATATGATTTATTAAAGTGTTTTGAAAAGCCAGGTGTTTGTAACCCTTCAATGAGCACTGGCTAATAACTCATCAATAAGTGAACTCAAAGTCCATTTTGACCTGCCAGTGTGTCTCCAAAGCCACAGTCCACTCAATAATTGAGCCCTTGCGGTGAAAAACAGTATATGTGACATTTTTTGTACAGTTCATAAAAGCATGGTAGGGCATTGCCTGATGCCCTAAATTTCAAAATAAAAGGGTCACTAAAATATGAAGCATCGTTTGGCTTTTTAATGTAAAACGTTGTACAAAATAAATAGAAAGCAAAATAACTGATCATCCAAAACAGGGTATAATGATTAATTTGTTTTTTTATTGGAGGGGCTCAGCTGACGAGGATGTTACCACAGCCTGTGTGAGCTCAGAGCTAAAATATAACCTAACGCTGACTGTGAGTGTCAGTGTGTGTGTTTTATTGCACTAATGCAGGCTGAATATTGCTCGAGACCATGACTCATTTATGACCATGAGACATAATTAGAGAGACTGTAGAGCTCCTTTCATACTGTGCTGTCAAAGGGGAATCTAAGGGGAACTAAATTTCTTTGTTTCAATATTTGTACAGCATTTAAACAGACAAACTGTCCTTTACTTTGTGTGAACATTTCATGATGAATGGACCAATAAAAATGCATCAAATGTACTTTGAACAAATTCTTATTATACGTTTGTATTAACATACATTAAAGTTAAGAATATGTCTTACACCTCATTACAAAAGACCGTTTCAGAGATATGTGTATGTGCAAGGTGTGAAATTCAGGGTGTCCTAGGGGATCTGGAACCCCCTTATTAACCTCTTGGACCCCCTGAATGTGTTATAATCAAGATCATTATAACATGAAAATGACCTTACTATGATGTAAAATAGATACATAAATACTAATGCAGGTTAAGGTCACTGTTTAGCTGCTTCTCTCACGAAACAAAAAGCTGCAGTCTTTGGTGTTCTTAACTAACTAGAGATGCAGCACTGCTCTGCCTCAGGGTGGCGCTGTAGCAAATTGGTTTACCCAGCTGGTCCTTCATAGCCTAGCAACTGTAACTATGCCTGGGATAGCTTTGACAAACTTTACAGTGTACTGCAGTGTGTAAATCTGACAACTTGCCCAATTTCCCAAGACACAAGAGGAGATGTGTAAGATCTCAAATATATATATATATATATATATACATATATATATATATATATATGTACATATATATATATATATATATATATATTTGACGGTTTTCAGTTTTTGACACAGTTTTAAAACGTCTGTTGCCCTTTACACTGTGTGTAAGTTTCATGATGAACGGACCAAAAGAAACGGCCAAAAATGACTTGGAAAAAATTCTGGATCCATTGACTTACATTAAAAGTAAAGTAGGTTTTTTCCTTTTCCTGTTAAGTTACTATTTTGGAGATACAAGGTTTTTTTTCCGACAACAGCGATATGTATATAATTGGTTAGAACATATAACATATTACAATAATTACAAATACAAAAAAAAAAAATTAATGTGGGTCAGTGTGTTCATTGTCTGTTTAACCATTTCAAAACCAGCGATATTATTTGTAGTTTTAACCCACTACCTGGTTTGCCTCAGTCAGTGCTTCATCAGATTAAATCAGATGTGCTGGTGATGGAATTTAAGAAATAACTGTGATGGCTGGGGGCCTCCAGGAGAGACCTGGAACCCAACTTTGTTCCTTCATCTAGCTCATTAGATTCACTACTTTTTTCCAAATAGGACATTCTTATTTCTTTTTATTGTATTTGTGTTTATTTGCATCTGTATGATGTATGCTGTTTATAAATGCACAATAAATGTTTTAAATAATGTGCTTTGGTGTCTAAAACCTTTGCACAGTACTGTATATCCGTCCTGCTGGTGTGGGTTCATGACTGTTTCTCCTAAACGTGTGTGAGTGGGTGAGTGAGTTCCGAAGCCACGCCCACGAGCATTACAGATATAAAAACACAAGGTGTTCTGGAATTCAGCTATAGATACACATGTGAAGCCATGAAATACTATATTTTCAGGATTTTGTGAGGATTTTTCAGGCAAGTGAAAGTTATCTTAAGCTGACGTTTGTTGGCGAATGTGATGATTATCCATGGCATGAAGCACAAAAGGTTTACACTTGCGATATTTGTGAAAGCACTTAAATGTATTGCATGTTTAATGCACAAACAATACGGTGATTGGACAAAATTGTTAACCTTTGCATGTACTTGCGAGGGTTGGTTGAATTTGCATGAATCTACAATCACAAGGAAGGACTGATGTATTTCCATACGTCAAGATTAAGAACTTTTTCCTTTTCCTGTACAGGTTTTCTAACAGCAGTGAGGACATGGGAAATGTAAGCATCTTCACTGACTTGGCTTCTGTGAGAAAGCCTGGCCTTCAGGGCTGGACACACAGCTGCTGAGCAAGCCTGCCAGTGAGCTTTTTACCATAAAACAGTGCATTTCCCACATTTCAGCCCTTCAGCGAATTCTTGTGATGACGGTCAGAATGAGGAAGTGACCGTTGGGATGTGGTAAATGCCAGAGATACCGCTGTGATGGGACAGCAGGAGGACGGTCCAGAGAGGATTTAGAGGATGATGTAAGTCTAAAAACAGGCCTCTCATCATAAGGTCAGTGTGTGTGTCTACAGCCCCCACAATGAAGACTAAGATCAAGGCCCAATCCCATTTCACCCTTAGCCCCTACCACTTAGCCCCATCCCTCTGTTTTGCGCGTCCATGTCTAGGAGTAGGTTGTCCTGATTTTTGTTAAAATAGAGGGGTAGGGTGAAGTGTTAGGGCTACATGGCCCTCCAAACAGAGGTTTTTCAGAGACTCCAAACAGAGTGATATGAGAAAAAAGAAAGACTGGCAAGATGGCTGAACAAGCGACCAAAGAAACCCACAAATGTGAGAATTTTCACCATTAAAAAATACAATAACCACTGTATTATCTTAGTTTAATGTCATTTCAGTGTATTATGGTCATTTTTTTCATAACAAACTTAAAAAAATCACTAGTAGTTTGCTGTTGTCTCAGTAGTTAGCTAGCTAAGTTTCCTGTTCCACCTTAAATAGTCCAGCAATTCTGATTCCTGAAGCACCAGAATGTAACTGCTGCTCCATTTAAGGTGGAACGAGAAATTTAGATTATGAAGTTGGTGAATATCTGACTTCAGCTTCATTTTACTGAAGAATTAGAGGTGGGCAATAATAAAGAAATATCACATCTCCCCTCTTGGAAGGCATATGATGCCCTAAATGTAACTAAAGCCCAGCAGTGAGGAGCTGAACTTTACCCTCTTCTGCTGTCACTGCAGACTGGCAGGGTCACTACAGAGCAGCACTAGTAGCTGTTAATGAAGTGATGTTCTTTTTATTTGAGGGTCCCATTTCATAGGGGAAGATTTCAACCACTACACCTTGTAACTGAGACAAGGTGACACTTGAAAACAAGGCGTAGGGGTAAAAATAAGAAATGGGATTATATTTCTGTCTTGCAGAAAAATATATAGCAACATTCTTTTACAGAAGCTGATGGCAAAACCACACACAGCCATGTGCAACAGTTTGGGTACCCCTGGTCAAATGATATATTCTCTGAAGTGCAGATAAGTGAACACATCCTCTACAGAGAACACACTTCTGCACATTATAATACACAATTACTAGTTATTTGCTGGATTTAACACACTGGGGACAAAACATGAAATGTGGCCTGTGCAAAAGTTATGGCACATTTCATATTTTTTACGTGTTAAACTCAGCATATAAACAGAAATTGTGCATTAAAATTTACAGAAAAATGCCATATTTGTCATGTATTTGACATTATTTGATGGTACAAGCTCACTTTACATTGGCTGAACATTTAATGGTGATTGGACCAGCATTCATTGTTTTATTTCAATTAATTAATTCAAATAAAACATATGACATTGAAAGTTAAGGATACATTTTTATTCAACTGAAAGGTTACCATGGAGACACAATGCTTTAGTCTGACATCCACAATATGTAGATTTATAAACACACTCTACTTAACAGTACATATTCATATACTGTACATAGTCCAATAAGGGAAAATCCCACAAAGATAATAATGCAAGTGTGTGTGTGTGTGTGTGTGTGTGTGTGTGTGTGTGTGTGTGTGTGATGGAGTGTTTGTGTGTTTAGGGGAATTACAGTCCCGGAAATGTTTATTTGACGTTCTGAGCTTCAGGATAGGACTCTCATCTAAGCTTGCTATTCAAAAGCCCTTTATAGCTCCTGTGGTGCTGCAAAAGCTTATAAATGCTGTTATTATTCTGATGGCACTGTTGGAAAAGTTCATATCAGTATAACTGGATGACATCAGTGTATTTGGTTTGTGGGTGTTGTGTTGGGCTGGAGCAGGTCATAGAGTCACAGTCCTCCAGTGCCAGCAAACATTTCCCTTACAGCGGGATATGATGTCCAACACCCGTCCAGAGGGACCGTCCAGCTGTGGTCCCCTGTGTAACATGCACACACACAGGCTTGTTTTATAGAATGTCAGGACGTGAGCTCATGCATATGTCCAAGATACACACATACATACATGCATGCATGCATATATATATATATTCATCTTTGAGAGAGAGGAGAAAATCAAGCTGCTTCAGATCTGAAAACATCCACAGGTGTTTCTGTCCATCCTTCCACTGTGAGAAGACGACTCAGCGCTGTGGGTCTGAAAGGATGTGTAGCTGTCAAGAAGAACCTCACTGATAAAAGGAGACAGACACATCAAACAAAGAAGCTGAACAATGAACTGACCACCCCAGAGTCCAGACCTCAACATCTCTGATTATGTTTGGGATTACTTGGATTGTGAGAAGCGGAAAATGCAAACAACTTCTAAGACTGAACTTTGGAGGTGTGGAAAACAGCAGATTTCTTTAAAAATTGCCATACGTTTCATGGTGTGGGGTGAAATTTCGTACGATGCCAGATCACCTTTGGTCTTCATTACAGGCACTTTGACAACACAATGTTATGTTAATGAGGTCCTGCAACCAGCGGCCCTGCCTTTTTTGAACACACACTCCGGTGAGCTATTCCAACAGGTCAGCGCTCGTCCGCATACTGGTGCCATCTCAACAGCTTGCCTTGAAGACACAGATACTATAGCATGGCCAGCCGCATCGCCAGACCTGTCCCCTAAAGAAAATGTGTGAGATGCTATTGGACACGCTATCAACACTCCACCCCTACTGCAAAATCTGCAGGAACTGCATGAGAATATTCTAGGTGCATATTTCAAGGTGCAAATATTCAAGGTGCATGAAAAATGGACACCATTAGGAACCTCCACAACTCTATGCTGAGACCTCTGGCATGTAGTGTTAGCAAACATGGCGGCCCGACGCCGTACTGAGTGACACTACTTCTGTATGAGCAGCTCAATAAATGTTGCCCATATCAGTCTAAATTTTTAATCATTAATTGTTTCTGGTAACCTTTATCTTCTTTCCGAATAGCATCGCAATCCGAAACCTCCTCCTGGGTGCAACTATTTTTTTGACGATGAGGGTATTTTGGGGTATGATGATTCACAAAATCTGGTTTGATACGATTTGATAAATTTTTTGATCCAGCAAAAATAAGCAGTGCCTGAAAATTCTGAGCACTTCATTTGCTCCAGTCTATTAAATGTATCGTTCAGTATGGAAACTGAACTGAGAGACTCATACTGAGCAATACGACCCGTTGTATGTATATATGCATGTATATATACCTATATGTAAGAAGACTGTTCTAAGTCTAACCTTATGCCTAATCTTAACCTCAGTTACCGAAAAGAAATGGTTTTACTTTTTCAGTTGTAAACAATGAAACATGTAGCTTTAAAGTCAGGATCTTTTAGTTGCCGACACTGTAGGTTAACTTGGGCTTTCTTAAATAGTAAAGACAGTTTTTTGTCCTGAAAACATATAAAAACAAACATAACACACACATACACACACACACACACACACACACACGCACACACACTGTCCTCTGTGCTTCCTCCTAAGGACAGTTAAAGTAGCTCAGGGCCTGTTAGGCCTCTTTGCCAGAATCCACTCTGGAAACAATAACAGAGAAGGAGGGATGGAGGGATAGAGGGATGGAAGGAGTGGACACAATGTCAGAAGAGCGTGGGGGATATTGTTCCTCAGTTCCAGGCTCAGGTCAGCATTTATCGGCTTTCTTTTCCAACACTGTTCCATCGCGCCCTATCACTCATGACCCTTTCCTCTTCCTCCGACTCATCCCTCCTTCTCTCATTCTGTATCTCCCCAGAGTTCCCTCTGTTTTCCTTTCTTACTGTAACAGACAAACTGGACTCCACTGAGCTTCCTCCATGACCTGGACATGGTACATTTCTGCACATGCAGTGTTGAACATGTGTCTGGGCTCTAAAAGTGTTATTTCTGAACAAACATTAGTGCTGTAGACAGGTACTGCAGAAAAAGGCATACGCGCATTTATTTACATAGTCCAATGGATAGAATATATACATTGCTGTTGTTGGAAGAAAACCTCGTGTCTCCAAAATGGTAACTTTACAGGAGAAGGAAAAAACCTACTTTACTTTCAATGTAAGTCAATGGAACCAGACTTTTTTCCAAGTCATTTTGGGTCATTTCCTTTGGTCCATTCATCATGAAATGTACACACTATGTAAAGGACAACAGGCATTTTTAAATTATGTCAAAAAACTGAAAAGCGTCAAAATTGGAGATACAAGGTTTTGTTCCGACAGCAGCCATATACAGTACATATACAACACATATACATGTATGTACTGTCTCTGTTACAGAAATGGAAAATGGTTTCAATCACATAATGTTTTTTCAATGTAAGGGACAGCTGATGTGTTCAAAAAAGGTAAAAAATAAATAAATAAATAAAAAAATTAAAACAACTGAATATAATATAATTTTTTCAGTGTTTACTGTGCCCACTGTTTATTACAGCTTCTATTCTTTTCAGGAGACTCACTTTCACTCAAAGTTCAGCCTTAGCAGTTGGTTTTATATTTTCTGCTTCTCACAATCCTAGTGTTGAGGTCTGGACTCTGGGGTGGTCAGTCCATTGTTCAGCTTCTTTGTTTGATGTGTCCGTCTCCTTTTCTCAGTGAGGTTCTTCTTGGCAGCTACACATCCTTTCAGACCCATAGCGCTGGTGACATCCTGTACAAATAAAATGAGTGGCCATGAATTAGTAAGGCATGATCTCGTTCCCACGCCTTACTAAGTCATGGCCACGACTTAATTATCTCTTTCTCCCACACCTTACTTAGTTGTGGCCACATATTAGGATCTCATTCTCATGCATTAATAAGGTGTGGCCACACATTAGTTTGATTTATATGGGATGTCACCAGCAGGGCTCTGTAGATGGGGGCAGCGTTGGTCTCTAGCAGGTCTTCCAGATGGTTGTTAGGTGTCTCATTTTCTCTGCAGCTTTTAACAGCTCCAGTTTTGGAAACTCCTGTGTTTTCAGTTTGACTTTCTCCTCCCTTATGGAACTGGATTTGGATCTTATATCTAATCTCCTTTTGTCTCATATCTAATGAGCCTGGCTGTTTTGACAGAAAATTTAATAAAGGGTGGTCTCGGACTCCTGTACAGGGAACAAACTTAAGTTTGTTTTTTTTTTCTATTTCTATTTCTATTTATTTAGTTGTCAAAAATATGGCATAACTTTTGCAAAGACCACATTTCATGTTTTATTATTTTTTGCACCATGTTAAAGTAATACGTAAATGGTTAATGTGCATGAAAATGTGCGGAAGTGTGTTCACTATAGAGGGTGCATTCACTTATTTTCACATAACATGTCGTTTGACCAGGGGCTCCCAAAGCTGCATACGTGCGTGTATATGGGTCAGAATAAAAACACAAAGAGCCAGAGAGACACTAATCTTTCCCTTTGACATTTCTCTGATAAACCTCCCTTCTATTTACTGTTAGATCCCCTTTCACCCCTAGTTCCTCCAAACCGTATCACTCTTGTCACTCTTTGCATGCCATCCATGCTTACACAGTCATGATAAGAGACTTTTTGCATGGTTGGACACACAGCAGACTCACTGTAGCATTTGCCAGCTTTATGCCATCATGGTTATGTTCTCTTTGACCCATAATCAGGAAGGAAGTCACTAATGTAGATGGTTTTTGGTTTGAATGCACTCAAGAGGAGACGTGATTATATGCTAGACGCAATAAGGCTGGATTCAAGGCCTAGTGACTCAAATTTTGAAGGCACAAAGGTTTCTGCACAATGTAATTATGTATCATTGCTCTTCTATTATGCAGTGAAGCTCTCTAAGGGTGTAGATGTATGTGTGTAGCCTACATGGCGCGAATGCCAGGGTGTGGTTGGCGGTGGGGTGCTAAGGGCAGGGCACAGCTGGGTGTGATGGCCTGGATCGGGCTGTGCTGGAGGTATTGGAAAGCACCGAAATGCTCAGCTGGTTGAGTCATGGCTCCTGTGGCCCAGTGGGCAGGAATTTCTTTCAGTCTGGATACAATTAAAACCAGAAATACGAGAACGCATTCCTCCTCCTCTGGCCAACCACTGAACGGCCGTGAGGGGGGGTGGATGCTCCACAGCCTTCAGCAAACTGTCCATGCGCATGTGTACTAGGAGCTGCAGGCTTTGCACAAAAAGGTGGTGTCATATTACTGCCTGACAATCAGTAAACCACTTCAGTAACAGAAAAGCAGAACCGTCTCATTCGAAAATTTGCAAAGTGGGCCAGGAAAAGTCTCTTTTACACTGACCTTACAGAGACTCAGGAGTATCGCATTAGTACAGTCAAAAACCTGGTGCAGTATCTGTCACATTTGCATGATAGAATCTGCCACAGAACGATGCAGTGCTGACTTTTTCCTGTGGGGGGAGTTGGTTTCTTGCTGGATGGACACTTCATGGGCTCCCCAAGTTCCTGAGCCGCAGAGCTGCAAATGTGCAATAAGACTGTGGCAGTGTCTGTTCTTTTATGCGCTAGGATTTACTGCATATGACCACAAACGATGTACGAGTTTCCTGGATTTTCACATGAGCAATAACAAAATCTTGTATATTCAAAATGGAAACTTTACAGGAGAAGGAAAAACTTTTTTCCAAATAGATTAGTTCAATGTGAAACTTTGACACACTTTAAAGAGTAACTGGAGTTTTAAACTCGGTAAAAAAGTTAAGAATGACAAAAGTAGAATACAAGGGTTTTGTAGTCTATCTATCTATCTATCTATCTATCTATCTATCTATATATGTGTGTAGTGCAAAAATCAGACACCACCCATCATTTGTCTGTGTGTGTATATACATATATATATATATATATATATATATATATATATATATATATATATATATATAATAATTTTGGTCTTTTCTTTTGCTCCATTTATCATCACATTTGAACACAGTGTAAAGGGAAACAGGCATTTTCAAATTGCGCCAAAAAGAGAAAAACTGATAAATATATGTAGATATAATTTCCTCTTACCCTTAACATATTCATTATTCACTCAGCCAAGGTTCGTCTGAAGTTTGCTCCTTTGAGCAAATGTTGTGAGGCTAATATAACAGGTAATGTAAGATTACAGCCACTGTGCAGGCTGCATGGCTAAATCCCCACACACTTGTCTCAAACCATGTGGAGCTTTCAGTAATCTCTAATAGACTTGATTACATACATTCTGACAACGTATGGCATACTGTTATCTATAAAAATGGACAAAAGTGTGTGTAAATCTCAAAAAACTAACAGAATTAACATATTAATAATAGACATTTTAAGCAACTTTAACAACATTAATCTAAGGGAGGGTTGGCAGTTTTAGAAGGGGTATGATCTTTGTCTCTTATTCTTACCCCTCCTTAAAGTCGAGCCCTGCACAGCCGTCTCTACGTATGAATTTCATCTGTATCCACATGCTAAAAAACACTGAGAAGTCACATATGATTCAGGAAAGAATCACAAAGAGAGGAAATCACCAAACGTCTACCCACTTAGGAAATCTGCCATCATACCACAACATACAAGGCATCCTGATAATGCAGCCCATTTAGAGTGATGCATTCAAGCTCTAGTGTGTCAATCGATGTAGCATCTTGATTTGATTTTATACATGAGAATAAGTTCATATTCTCTACAGGAACACACTTAAAAATGGCATTTCTCTGCAAGTTTAACATGCAGATTAACACATTGGAAAACAAAACCTAAACATAGAATGTGTCATAACTTTTAAACAGGCCACAGTTTATGGGTATTTTTCCAATATATTAACTTCAGCAAAGAAATAGTAACAGTAATTGTGTATTTAAATGTGCATAACAGTGTTCTCTGTAGGGAATGTGTTCATGACAATATATCACTGCTGTCAGCAGAAAACCTTGCATCTCCATTTTTGCCGTTTTTCAGTTTTTGACATAATCTGAAAATGCCTGTTGGCCTTTACATTGTGTGTAAATTTCATGATGAATGGACCGAAAGAAACGACCCAAAATTACTTGGAAAAAAGTCTGGTTCCACTGACTTACATTAAAAGTAAAGAATGTTTTTTCTTTCTCCTGTAAAGTTAATATTTTGGAGATACACGATTTTTTCTTCTGACAACAGCGATATGTTATTTGACCAGGAGTGCCCAAACTTGTTGCATATGACTATATACCGGCAAGCATGAAGTTTAGTTTCACTGTTTGTTGATGCCTGCTGTTATAGAAGGATGTACAAAAGCTAGTGAGTATAGTGGGGCATGATGATTGATCACCAAATGACCCCCTCCAAAAATACAGACAACAAACATGTATTGGCTAACTGACTTCATCTGGATTAAGAGGAAAGCTGTGTAAATTTGATTTGTCTCTAAACTTTAAAATCAGCAAACCAATCACTCTCGTCTGCACTGCGGTGCAATGGGAGGCTCCTGTTACAGCAGAATCGGAGCTGCTTCACGCGCAGCACTCCGATGCTATGAAAAATTCATGCCAGCCAGGCAAACGGCATGGAAACACAGACGCGACCTTCTGTTTGTGAGACTGTCTGACTGACAGGGCCCATTTTCCGGCCTTTCACTTTCCACTAGAGAGACTGGGAAGCGTAATACATGCATCCAGTGGCTATTCAATAAAAGTGCAACAGTGGCGAGTACCTTTACTGGGGTAATGTTGCCGATCAGTGGAGAAGCCCATGATTAGGGACTGGGCTGACCGCAACATGCTCACTCTGAGCACATCTGACTCCTTTTAATGCTGCTTTCTAGTTTTAAAGGCCACTAAAGTGCTCGCTCCATTGCACATGCACACGCTCTCTCTGTTACACACAGAGGCAGGAGAGTGGTTTCAATCAGCGCGCCATAAACTCACACCACTCAGACAGGTTTGGCCGTAGAGGCTCCAGTAATGTGCCAATGGCCACGGGGCCCCGCTGAGCGCTGGGTAATAAATCCACACCACAGCAGAAGGGATACTGTGTTCAGCCCTAGTTTTTCACCGCTAGCAACCAGGTGGAGGGTCACAGCGCCATCACTGGCTTCCACAAACCTGCTACAGCTTTACTGCTGACCATATATATCTCCGTCTCCAGTGTCATGCCACAGTGTCACCGCCCAAAGCACAACAGCTGACCTCCTTCGGCCTGCGTTGCGAGAAACGTCACTCAGGTCAGGAGCGAAGGACGACCCAAGGTTCCAGACCACAACTGAAGGCATTTCTTTTCTATTCTTATCCACTAGCTCTGCAGGCAGGGTGTTGACTGGGCACAACAATGTCATCTTCTGTTCTTGTACAAAGGTTAAAGAATAGTTGGACAAAAAAATCTAATTTATACAGTTTTCTCCTTATCTCAAAGATAATCCATCAGCCGAGGCATGTCTGGTGTCTGGAGTTTGCTTCTTTAATAAAAATGAACAAAGGTACACATAAAATTCAGGCTTCAAAGCTCAAAAAGAAGGTCCAGCTTGTTGTTTAGGTCTAAAATGCAAAATCAGCATTAAACGATGAAAATATGATGACTGTAATAGATAATTCACTCACGAACTCGAACGACAC
Organism: Colossoma macropomum; assembly: GCF_904425465.1. NCBI lineage: Eukaryota > Metazoa > Chordata > Actinopteri > Characiformes > Serrasalmidae > Colossoma > Colossoma macropomum. Next base: position 57,256,221 of record NW_023494792.1, on the reverse strand, counting down.
GCCCTTCACCAAGTTTTGACTGAGTTCTCTTTGAATTCCCTTTCAATGCGCTCACAATCATCAGATTCATCCATTCAGAGAAGGGGTCCGAAGCGCAACCCATGTTACAAAGTATTCTGCATGTTGCATGCAATTACACATTTCCGCCAGAGAGGTCTCCAAATCCCCAGATCTTTCATAGTGTACCTTTAAAAAAGTTGGGAAAGCAGTTGCCTCACTTTTACTAAGTAAACTGACAAGTTAATTTCAAGTCTCTAAATTTTCTTTGAGCAAAATATCATTTTGTTCTAAAATAAGTAAAGTTGCTTACAGCTTTGTGGCAAAGTATACTTGTTACCATTTACAGTGTGTTTTTGTCCATTTTTATAGAAAACAGTATGTTACACATAAGCAAGTGTTTGTGAGACCACTTACCAGCTTGCTATGATTTAACTGTTTACTGTATGATGGTAGACGGAAGGCAGCAAACCAGATATTCCACGTTTTTCAGCAGAGATGGGAAATTCCGCCACTGCCAAAGGCATCAGCAGCACTCAGTGGAATGTTCTGTGAAGGGTTCAATTTTTCCAAATTTTGTCAATCGCAGCAATGGAATAAACATGGACGCTAAATGCCCACAGTTGACGTCCAGGTGACCGTCCATAGACAGCAAAACCCACCACTTCAAAACTTCAAGGAAAACGCACGATTAGAAATATTAGCACCTGAAAAACACTGTTTTGAACAAGCAGGAGTCCCACTGTTATTCCAATAATGCTATCACTATGGCAACCTGCAGGCGGCCGTCAGTCACGTACCGTCACTGCTATTCTGATATTAGGCACAGAATGATGTTTATGTTCAACAGCAACATGTAGGCACAGCACTAGCCATGCAGATTGCATGATGCTAATTGCTACAATATAAGTTTCCATTACTTGTTAGGTACATTAGCATCATTGCTCCAGTGCAAAACTAGGAGTATGGGGTAAGGGGAAAAGGGTGTAAATTTGACTATTTTGTTTTATTATTTTTTTGGAAAAGTAATAAGTTCATGTTTTATGGCTATTCAGTGGTGACTAAGATGAACAGTCTGGATGAAAGAAAGCGGGCTGGACACAGAGGCGTTTAACACAACTCTTAAGGCTCATGAACTTCAATAGTGTACTTATAGAGCCGTGGGGAACCCTCTAGGCCTTCAGGGAAGGTTTAATGGTTTCTGTGAACAAAAATAAAAGTCCATCTGTCCATCCATCATCTAAACCGCTTATCCTTCTGGGTCATGGTGGGGTGCTGGAGCCTATCCTAGCTGTCATTGGGTGGAAGGCAGGATACACCCTGGACAGGTCGCCAGTCCATCGCAGGGCAGACAGACAGACATACACAGTCACACACTCACACCTAGGGGCAATTTAGCATGTCCAGTCAGCCTGACGGCATGTCTTTGGACTGTGGGAGGAAACCGGAGTACCCGGAGGAAACCCACGCAGACACAGGGACAACAGGCAAACCCCACACAGAAATGACCCCGCTCACCCGGCCAGGAATAGAACCCAGGCCATTCTTACTGTGAGGCGACAGCGCTACCCACTGCGCCACCGTGCCACCCTACTAGAATTTAATAGAATATAATTTCATTGTTAAGTTTTAGTTGGAAACCAAAGGGAAAAATTCCTAAATGGCTTAATGGAAAATTGTCCAATGAGGAAGTATATACAAGCAACTATCTTGTATATAAGCAACTCTCCCATTGGTTAGGAGCTGAATAGAAGTCCTAATGTGTCAGATTTAGCACTAACACAAATAGGAACTGACAGTGGAGTCAACCTATCATGTTTTGATTTGCAATGGGTGGGGCCAATTTTTTGGAAAAAACATCAAGTCCTAGATACGTCACTGACTGTGAATGATAGCTTGACCAATGCATTCTGTCAGTTATTAAAAACATAAAACATTAAATGTCTTTTACGTACTGTGTTTAATCAGAAACATCCAAAAAATTTAGATGTGAATCGCTGTTAGCTTAGCGCTAACATACCACTAGAACCCCATAGGGATGCTAGCAGAAATTAGCATTATCATAGAGGTGTTTTTTCCTCGTTTTGATATTTTTGGCCCAGACCGAAGGCCCAGCTCTTGCTGTGAATCGCTGTTAGCTTAGCGCTAACATACCACTAGAACCCCATAGGGATGCTAGCAGAAATTAGCATTATCATAGAGGTGTTTTTTCCCTCGTTTTGATATTTTTGGCCCAGACCGAAGGCCCAGCTCTAATAGTCGAGGTTTGCCACTGTTATAGAGAATATATCCAGTTGAAAGGAAAGAGGGTCTTAGCATGAAGTCATGGTGAATTATTACTCACTACACGTAATGTCAGCTAAGCCCTTCCATCTGAAATCACAGATGAACAGTATGGGGCACTACCTCTGATCCGCCCATGCACGGAGGTGACCTGTCCAATTATCATTGCTGAACATCTGTCTATGATTTGAAAGCTAACGGGCTGACCTCCAGCAACCCATCAGGCTTTGCTTCTGTATGAGACATCTCAGCATGGGATATCGCTCCAGGGCTTTCCTGTCTTTCATGGCGAAGCCCCCTCTGGTTTCAGCGCCTAGCGCACACTGCCTTTCCTTCCTTCCCTCTCTCGGAGAAGCCGAGAGACGCGTTCCCTAGAGCCCGGAGTGTTCCAAGCGCTCCGCTCACTTACTCCAGGAAATTCATACCGCCACAGGCCAGCCACCACAGAGAGAGATAGGGAGGCAGAGAGTGCGTGGAGCAATACAGGATACGAGGCGGTATAAGTGTGTAGAAATAATGCAACAAAAAAGAATAGCTGACCTTAAAGTGATCAATCATGCTGTCAGTAAGAGGTCAAACATTGGACTCTGCACAAGTTACACCTACAGTGGCGTGCAAAAGCATCAGGCCATGTGAGGGAATAGTATGTAAAGCTCTTTATCTGGGCAGTAAACATTTATTTGTAGCATTAGAGTAATTACAAATAAACAATATATTGTGATTCTCTTTGAGGTATCAGTATCTGTAGTTACCAATACCTAATTTCTAATCTGATAATCTAATCAGTCATTAAATGAAATCAGGCACTGCTGATTGAGTTTAACAAACCCATGCGATGGCTGGAGCTCAGGGAGAAGTCAGGAACCAAACCTACGTTCTTCTACCTGTATTCTTCTAAGATATTAATGAGTTATTAATAAACTGTACTCCTATGTTTTACTATATTATTTTATGTTTATTTCTGTTTATTCTAATGTTATATAATGTTTTACTGGCAAAAACACGCTATTCACACTTTCTATTCACCAAAGTTTATAGTTTTCAACAAAACAAAAACCAAATTCAATGCAAGTCAATATATAAGATTATTCTAATATGATGATGGTGATTCACAACTTAAAAAGTTTATATAAACGGGCTCACTTGCTGCTTTTTTTCAATTTTATTTCTTTCCCGGAGGTCCATTTATTACATTTGAGTGGATTTATATACTAAAAACAATAATAATTCATTTTTACAGGACCATCCTCCAATCTCTGTTCATCTTAGAGTTAAACTGATTTTGTTATTGTTTATATATATATATACATATATATATATATATATATATATATATAAATGTAAAAATGAATTATGATTCATATGTATATATATATATATATATATATATATATATATATATATATATATATATATATATATATATATATGAATGGCCTCTTTTCTGATAGGGTGATATGGGCCTTTCAATATATAATAGACATATTCAGGCTCTGCCCACAAGTGCATTCTTTCATAGCTACTGCTACAAGAATCCTATCTTAATAAGAGATTGTAGAAATCTTTCTTAACAGAGGTTCCCAGTTTAAAATGAAATGAATTAAAATGAAATTAATATCACACTCTAAGTTTTAGATGTTTGACAAAAAACTGGAATATTGGCCAAAAAAAAACAAACAATATACAAATAAATCAGGCAGGTAGGTTTTAAATTGATGTTTTCAAGGTTTTCTGGTTTTTCATATTGTATTTTAGAACATTATGCTATATTTTGTTACTAAAATATTAAAAAATAACTATTTTAGGAGAGAAAATTGAGAAATAAAGGAGTCATATATATACATACATATATATATATATAAATATATATATATATAACTTTGCAATAGCAATAGCAACCATGTTAATAATAGCAATACTGTCCACTGCAACCTGAAGTGTGAGGATGCAGACACTCATAAGCCTTCGCTTTGAATGTTCAGCTTTATTAAAAAACCCTAATGACACTTACATTCCAGCAGCTCATCAATAAGAAGCGAGGCTCGAGTTCTGTTCCTGCGAGTCTCACTAGGCCGCTAAGTTACCGCCAGCCCCCCCTGACCTCAGGTTCAGCCCCGTTCAGCTGGAGATGTTTTAGTGTCAGCAGATAACCTTAAACAAACATTCAGCAGCCAACTGAGAGCACTGCTGTCACACATGTCGGCAGCTCAAAGTTTCAGTTTCCTTTCAGCTGTTACTTTTTAACCGTTCTATCGGAAGGCTTATCGCGGCTGCACGGGTGCTGGCTGCTGTGTTCTCAGCCTGGTGCAACATGTTGCGTGGGCTTGCAGGCTGTCATCCGCAAGCTCACGCTGCAAACGCGGTGTTTTTTTTCCCCTCAGGTGAAACATTCATTTGCAGGTGAATGAGATATGCCTCGAATATATCTCACCCCGTCCTCCACTGACCTCTGGGTCCAAAAATGGACGTCCGGTTTGGATTGTAGTCTCCAGGGTCACTCTGAGCGTATATCTGGTGCTTGCTATCTTTCGGCCTTCAACTGAAACATTCCCATAGCTTAGAGTCATAGTCTCTGCAGAAAAAAAAACAATGCAAACAAGCCACCAGTTGGCTCAGCAAAGATGTCACTAGGGAAAAGTGACTGGACGTTAGCCATTTTGGAGACTTGGCCATGAGTGTGCCTGGGATAAGGCATCCCTCTGCTGTCAAATAGAAAATACAGCTACCTATTCCCACCACAAGCCCATACAAATCACACTGACACACTGAACTTTTCATTGCAGTTCAGTGAAACTAGGCCTCGGTTCACGTTTCATATTTCCTAAGACTTTGTATTTCCTCCGCCACTCTAGAAGGCCTATCCTGCGTGTTTTTCCAGGGCTGGGGTAAATTATAGAGCATAACTGAAGCGATCCAGCTTATGATTTGATTTCTCTAAGTCCAATGGCCTCAGACTCAAGTAAGTAAATCTAGTATAACGGCCTAGGAATGAAAGAGAGAAGCCGTTTAATTTCATTAAACCAGATGGGTGCATGCAGAGGAGGATTGCTAACAGCTGCGAGGAGACTGCCCTTATATTCTCCAGCCCAAGAAATGATCTAAGACTCACTTGGACAGTTTTAGGCCATTTGAATCCGTTTAAAATCGTGCTCTGTGCCTCAGCGTATGGAAAAATATCTTTCAGAAATACTTCACTGCTCATTTAACACCGTTTGAAACTTCTTCCATGCATTTCATAGATGCACATTGTTCCTTGCTAAGGTTTACTCCCTTAGTTGACACAGATGACACGAATGGGAACAATGCTTTGGCTTTGGGTTGTGCTGTGGAGCAGAGTGCTAGCATTTGGCTAGCATTGCACAAACAGGTCAAAGAATACGAGGCCATTGGGGTCCCTTTAAAAACACTCCCTGACATGCCTGATCGCAAGGAAATACTTCATCCCACTCCATTTGACAGTGGCGTGTTATTCCTTGCTATTAGTTTGCTGACACAGATGATATGAATGGGAATCATGGTTGAGCATTGTCCCATGCTGTAACACCATGTGCTAGCACTTGGCTAGCATGCAGAAATAGGTCAAAGAATACGAGCTGTAAATTACAGGAGGCGAGGCTTGGTATGCAGACAGGGAGTAACCACACTTTTACCATCAAAGCTGATTCCTTTAATTTGAAACATGGATAAAACCCTTAGAGTGTTCCAAACTGGAAGGGAAACACAAAAGCTGAAAGTTCTCACCAGTGGAATTTAGTATATTAGCCTGTTTCTGCAGGCCCCCTACTAACCAATCCACTGGCGGAATGGAAATCGACTCAGATATTTTTAATTAATATAATCATATAATATATTTTTTCCCCAATAACTTTGTTTTCAGACCAACTAGGGCGCTAAGTGTTTTTGCATGCGCTTAATAATCCGATAACAGCAGAAAATCAAATTTTTTCAGTAATCTGATTTATGCGTTTATATGCACTTGGGTAATCACATAATGAGAAAACTCCAGGTCTACGTGAGTCAGACAGTAATTGGATTTCTGCTTTGCAACCAGCCAATAAACTCACAGGAGAAGATGTGACGTAAACGTAATGTAAGACTCAAACTGCTGCTTTTATTTAAATCATCGCGCCACTTTACCTGAAAATATGAACATACATCATTTAGAAGATGTAGAATATTTAAATCCTTCATTTCGTCAAGTATGTAGTTGGTTTCAGCGTCGTTCCAAAAGTGTTTTGCTGCGTCTCGTGCCAAAGCTTCTTGCTTATTTCTGGTACCACCGTCTGTTTTCGCACATGTGCAGACTGAGAAAACCGAAAGAAATCAGAGTAAGAGTTCACATGCACTGACAAATCTGATTACTGAGCTAAAATTCAGCTCTCTTTATCAGATTTCTTAATCAGATTTCTAGATCGTAGGATGGTGTTTACATGACCATTTGAATAATCAGATAATTGCAGAAATCAGATTATGATCGGATTATTGAATGCATGTAAATGCACTCAATGTTGGCTGGTTATTAGAGAGGCATTAAAAAATGCATAGTTCAGCTTAGAGACCTCCAAAACAGGTGGGGGGCATCAGACCCACTCAGAGAAAGTCATCAGAATAAGTTTGAAAAAGTAATCAGCAGCCCTGTGTCTCGCTGTCTCCATGGTGACAAAACATCTCAGTGCCAGAGGAACACTGTCATTAGAGCAGTGGGGTTTAAACATTACCCAGTTTGTTATTATCGGCGCTAATGAAGCTAATTACCAATCACAACCATGATTAGCACTGATACAAACGCATTACAGGTTCAGCCCCAAGCTCATCAACTTCATGCGCACAGAGCGTTTCATACCCACTCTCATTCTCAGCTCGCACAGAAATTCGTTAATTAAACGCAGTTTCTATGAGCCTAAACAGCACGAACAGTCACGCCTAGCAGAGGGACACATTCAGACGTCACATGCTGAGAGGAAGATTGCTTAGCTAGCTGATGCATTGTGACCTTAGGATCGTAGTTCTATCTGACATGTTTCAGTAACCACAGGGACCTAAATGCAAACTGGCTGAGCTATTCTTAGGTTTTAGTGATGAAGCTTTGGGCCTGCTGGTGAGCCCTGGCTATTTAAGGGGTTAAAATCAATCGTTTTTGAGTCTGTGTTTTAAAAAAGAGTATAAAGTTCCCTCATGAAAAAGGCATGCAAAGTGTTATAAGATCCTATCTGTAGAATTCAATCAGTGCAGCTGATCAATGTGAGATAACCAATCAAAATTCTCAGGCTTAGTAATTAGCAGTTTACAGGGCATAGTAACTTGGCTATGAAGCCTATTTAAATGAGCCTTGAGTTTTATTGTAAACAATTTAGTTAGAAATCATAGTAACAAAATTGGAATGGGGTTAACACTGAAAACTGACCAACTAATTTAGGATACAGGCTTTTTTTCCAAGTTAGAAGCAGTTATTTAGCTAGCGATTGCTAAAGTTCACTATAATTACTAACTAAGTAAAAGCTGGGTTTAATTATCAACTATTGATTGGACATCTTTGGAGGTTAGAAGTCACTAGAAAATGAAATATTAAAAGGCCAGGCCCACCAGCAGGCCCAAAGTTTAGTCTTCTATAGCTTAAGAATAGCTCAGCTAGTTTCCACTGAAGTCCCTGTTGTGACTGAATAACTAGTCTTAATATGTAATAAGACTGAGACTTTAAGTGGTTAAAGTTAGCTAGCTAACTTACAACCCCATTTCCAAAAACACTGGGACGCTGTGCAAAATGTAAATAAAAACAAAATGTAATGAAATGCACATCATTTAAATCCTATATTTCTTTGAAAATAGTACCAAGACAACAAATCAAATGTTGAAACTGAGAAATATGTGCCCATTTAGAATCTGATCCCAACAACACGTTCCAAAAAAGTTGGGACGGGGGCAACAAAAGGCTGGTATAGTTGTGTAATGCTAAAAAGAACACCTGGTGATTGATTGGCAACAGGTCAGTAACATGATTGGGTATAAAAAAGCATCTCAGAGAGATGAGGAGGGGTTCACCACTCATCTGCTGTGTCCGATCCACTCAGACCAGTGCAACACATACTAACACGCCACCACAACATCAGTGTCACTGCAGTGCTGAAAATGACCCACCACCCAAATAATACCTGCCCTGTGGTGGTTCTGTGGGGGTCCTGACCACTGAAGAACAGGGTAAAAGGGGGCTAACAAAGTATGCAGAGAAACAGATGGACTACAGTCTGTAACTGTAGAACTACAAAGTGCACCTATATAGTATATATAGTAATATTTTCTGTAACAGATTTACGTTTAGCTTAATGTTTAGCCTCCATAAAGGAAGTGTGATTGCAAGTATAAGTGCAAAAAAACCTGTTTTCCACATCTGGAAATGCTCAACGATTCCCTTCGTAGCGTAATGCTAACTGTCGCTTGTACAGCAGCACCACTGCACTATAAGACAGGATCCAGCAGTGCCGGCCAAATAAATTCACACATCCTATGAGTTTCCATGAAATTCCCCCTGAATGAAAGCAAAGCTCACGCTCACAGGAACTGATACACTTTACAGCTCTCTACAGAACAACAACAGTCAGCAAAATAAAGAAATATAGACGCACGAGCACGGAACTGATTACAGCAGGGCCAAACATCCTTAGCAATGTGGCTGTACTGGGTTTACAAAGTGTAACACAGGCATGAGAAATGCCAGCTCAGGCTGTACTGGCCCCAGCAGAGATGGGCCGAAGTGGCACTAAGGTGCCAGTAGGGGCCCAGCTTAGCTGGCAGTTCCCAGAAGCAGCTGTCACTGCCCTGTACTTCACAGGGACGCTCAGAATGTTTCAACAGTCCTGTAAGAGACAAGAAAAGGCTTCAGGGAATTCGGGAAAGAAGTGAGAGACTCAATGCAGCGCTGGAGGATTTAAAGAAAACATGAATGCTGGCTAACCGCGTATGACAGCTGACATGATCTCATTTGCGTCATGTATAATGCATCATTAGCAGCATTAACATATTTGTCAGTGTTCCTTTAAGGCCTGTCAGATCTCAAGAGGGGTAAGGGTTGCATTCTGACATCTCCTCCCATCTCTAAGCAGCATAAAAACACGAGACATCATGTCATGGCTCTCCTTTATCTCTATCTGCCACCTTAAAACTATTTTCGTGTAAGAACAGCTCAAACTCACTGTTACCTCGGAGCCACTGTTCTACCAAAAATGCATTGGTGTCTGGAGTTTGCTGCTTAGTTTTGCACTGCGCTTACGAGGCTAATGTAGTAGCCTAAGAGGCCAGTCAGTAATGGAAAGTTATGCCCACCTGTTAAGATTGTGCAGTCTACTAAAATAAGAGGCAAACTGCAATTATCAGAGCTAGGCCTTCAGTTTGGGCCATAAATGTCAAAGCTCAATTAAATAAAATGAGGAAAAAACATTTCTACATGTTTTATTCTGCGAGTAGTAACCTCTGGGATTTTAGTAGTATGTTAGCTTTAAGCTAACGGCTATTCATATAAACTTTTTTGGTCATTCTAGACAAAACACTGACTCTTAAAGCTTAAAGCTGCTCCCTCTGTTTTCCATTTCTAACAACTCAAACTCCCTGTTACATCATAGCAATGGTTTGGCCAAAAATCAGGTTTCTGCACTGGTGTCTGGAGTTCGCTTCTAAGTTTTGCACTGGGCTTATGAGGCTAATGTAGTAGCCTATGAGGCCAGTCAGTTATGGAAGGTTACACCTACCTGTTGCAGTCTATTAAAAAAGTGTGACTATCAGAGACCTTCAGTTTGGGCCATAAAACTCAAAGCTTGATTTAAAAAAATGAGGAAAAACACTTCTACATGTTTTATTCTGCGAGTAGTGACCTCTGTGATCGCCCCTCTGGGAGTTTAGTAGCATAATAGTGCTAAGCTAACAGCTATTCATATTAACATTTTTGGTCATTCTAGGTTAAACACTGACATTTAAAGCTTGTAAATGACATTTCCTATGTTTGATTTGAAGCTTGTAACAGACATAATATATATTTTACCTTGGAGCAGTTTTATAGTGACTCCTTTAGAGCTGCTGCCTCTGTTTTCCATTCCTAACAACTGACTGAAACTTCCAGAAGGCCTAGAGTGGTAATTTTCTCACTAAACTGGTCCCACCCATTGTAAATGAAAATGTGACTGGTTGATTCCTTTGTCAGTTCCTGATTATAATAGTGGTTAATCTGACACATTAGGACTTTGGTTCAGCTCCTGAAGTCCTAACCAAAGGGAGAGCTTGCTTGGCTGTATCTGCTGAGATACCACAGAGGAAAAAACCTGATTGGACAATTTTTCATTGAGCATTTCAAGAATTTAACCCTTTTGTTTCCAACCCAAACTTAACAGTGAAGTATTTGCTACAATACTTGTTTGAATCCAATAGTTAAATTATTATTCTTATTTTTTTAAATGAGCACATTTTTTTCACATTCTTTCACAGAAATCATGAGACCTCCTCAGAAGGCCCAGAAAACCTTGAGGACTTCTGTTCTTTTTTATAGAACAGCATGTCATACAGCATCAGAAACCACATAATCAGCTCTATTTCAGATTACATAACAACTCAACAAGTTTTGAAGCCAGACATGTCTTGCCTGATCAGCTACATTTGGGATAAGAGGGTAATTATGCAAATTAGATTTCTGGCCAAACTATTGCTTTAACCGTTTTACCTTTCCTTTCCTGGAAGAATCAATGTGTTGCATTTTTAAAGGGGATTATATGCTTTGCAAAATATTACAGGGCTTATATAATGAAAAACAATTTTCACTTCTTTATATTAAAGAGTTTGATGTAATATGTAAACATTGTTTTCAAAATACACCATTCACTTCCCACACAGTCCACACAGTCCATATATGGAAACTAAGCTGCAGAAACAGCCTTTTTTGAATTCACTGCTTCTGTAATGTTACAAAAACCAACAGATTTCCATATATCCATCTAGTCACCCTACAGCAGTGTAACTCTGCCCACTCACATTGAAGTTATAAGGAGTGTTTCAGCCTGGGCTGCATTTTGAATGAGCCACAATGCAGGGCAGCCATTCAGAACAGAGCTCATTTACATATATAAGTTTTAAAGGCACAGTAACAGAGACAGCCTGTTTCATTCTAAGGTAAGGTAAAGACAGGTTGGAAAATGGTCTTGAATGAATTCAGACTGTTTTTGGTTCATAAAACCACACAGATGTTATAAGCAGACCTTAATGAAATGCAAGAAAATTGTAGGATATGGGCCCTTTAAAGCATTCAGACTGGCCTGGCTGTGGCCTATTGTGGGATAATGGAGCAGAAGGGGGATCATGTGCTGTGTATCAGTAGTGGGGGTCAGTACTGGGGGTTAGACAGGGATTAGTGAAAAAAACCCAGTGCTGACTCATGTATCTTGAACACATGAGGCATTGGCCTTCCTGTATCCATGTCCACTGTGTGGATAGCTTCTCTAAGACTAGCCTGACCTCGTCTCTGTCAGCGGCCAGACCCGTATCATCTCATGTCTAATCTCTCAGCTGTCACAGTTGTTGCCGAGTGTTACTCTGTCATGACGGCACGCGATGTGCATCAGCAGATCTTCAGCCATGCCTAATGAAATTTAAGAATAATGCTTCTATTCGCTGTCAGGTGGCTGAAAGACACGCTTTAAACCCAACAGAAGAATTTAATGTAGACGTTTTGTATAATCTGCATCTCTAATGCTGTGATTACTGGGAAAAGTTATGAAGGGTATAACAATGGTAAAAAATGATGGAAAAAAATGTGACACAAAGTTTATTGTTTATGTGTGATGACAGAAAGTAATGTATGATTCAGTAACTATGGATTATTAAGACAAAACTACTTGCAAAAGTCAGAGACCATCCTCCATTTGTTTACCCCTTGTGTGGCGTCGATGTGTTTGTTACTCAGTGGTCAGGTGGACCCACCGCTTTATTGGTTTTTAAATCAATACAGCCGCAACAATTTATGTAAAAATACCAGATGTTTAAAATATCACAGTGGCCAGCATAGGGTTCTCCTTTAGCAGCTGTGGCCAGTCAGCAGCCTGTCCATGTTGTCCACCCTCACACACACACACACACACACACACACATATACAAACACATACACACACCCACACACACACACACTAACAGCAGGCAATGTAGGAGGAGAACAGAGTGAAGGACACAGCACCTCCACACTTTTATTCCCCGCGGGTTCACCCAACACCACATGTGTAATATAGATGTGTGGGGGGTGAACAGAGTGAAGACACTGAAAATGGGTTATTTTATATGTTCTTCACAGAAAATGAGCAAAGACCAAGAATCTGAGGTTGAAATAATAATAAATCGCATCATTTTTCTTTTGGTAAACATTGAAAATGAGTCCCACAGACCCCCAAACACCACACAAGAGTTGAATCCCAGTCTTATAGAGCAAATGAAACTCCTAACAACCATACAAGACCTGGTGGACCACCAAATAAAATCAGATAAACGGCAGCTTTCATCTTTAAAAAAAAAAAGGAGGAAGTTAAGCTCCACTCTTGCTTCACACACTTAAAAAAGATGGCTCTTCAAGGGTTCCTTAGTAAAGAAAATGGTTCTATATGGAGCCATGAACATTCAAAGAACCCTTTGCATAATTAAAGGGTTCTTTGCATCATGAAAGGGTTCTTCAGATTGATAGATAGAGATAGTGTGTTTTATATAATTCCATATAGAACCTTTTTGAAAAACGTTCTATATAGCACCAAAAAGGGTTCTTCTATTGTTACGGGATTGACAGCACAACAATAGATTTTTGGCGCTATATAGAACTCTTATCAAAAAGGTTCTATATAGAACCATCTACAGCACATTCTCCATCAGTCTGAAGAACCATTTAACGATGGAACGAAACCCTTTAATCATGCAAAGGGTTCTTTGAGTGTTCATGGTTCTATATAGAACTTCTTTACTAAACAACCCTTAAAGAACCGTCTTTTTTAAGAGTGCAGATCTGAAAACATCCATCGGTGTTTCTGTCCATCCTTCCACTGTGAGAAGACGACTCAGCGCTGTGGGTCTGAAAGGATGTGTAGCTGTCAAGAAGAACCTCACTGAGAAAAGGAGACGGACACATCAAACAAAGAAGCTGAACAATGGACTGACCACCCCAGAGTTCAGACTGCAACATCACTGAATGTGTTTATTGGATCATGAGAAGCAGAAAATGCTAAACCAGCTTCTAAGACTGAGCTTTGGAGGTGTGTCTGCAGATTCTTTGAAAAACTGAAAGTGAGTCTCCTGAAAAGAATGGAATGTGTAATAAAGACAAAGAGTGACACAGTAAATACCGAACATTTTGATGTTATATTTAGCTGTTGACACTTCTCTGACACTGAAAATGTAATAACTTAAAGTACTTTATGGGCATCTTAATTGGAAGTAGTTAAATAAATGAATGGGTGGACCTTTGCATAGTACACTCAGAAATAAAGGTGTGAAACTGTCACTGGGGCAGGACCCCTCTTGTCACTGGGGTGGTAACCTCAAGGGTACATCTCAGTACCTTTAGTCAGGGAACATAACTGAACCATAATCCACTGAAATGATATTTTCTAAGCTGTTCTGACTCCACACACCCCGTCTCGACTCCAGGCTTTTATTTTACTGTTCTGTTTTAAAACATTCGGTTATGAAAAGATAGAAATACGAACTTTTCACCTGGAAAAACTTATTTAAGGTTCACAATCAGACCTTAAAACCACTGTTGTACCTTTGAGGGAGCATTTACACTGTTTGTACCTTGATGAACGTAAAATGAACAGAACCTTTATTTCTAACAGTGTACTGTACACCCTCAGTCTAACTACACTAGACTGTCATGAAAGGATTATTTATGGAGGTGCCGTGTTCTAGATACAGGCATGTAAGTAAGAATCTTTCTTTAGCTCCTGAATGTTAACTTGGTTAAATCATGTCTAAACACAATATGAAGAGCTAGAACAGCGGCAATATTGGGAATGGCATTTCAGGAATTCAGGAAACCGAGGCATGCTGTTCTCATATCCTTGTTCCCAGTTTCTGGACAGTTCAATAAGAAATTGTGTTGAAAGAATTACCCAACACAAACTCCTGCAATACTGATCCTATTATCGCTGCTGTTCTGGCTCTTCAGGCTGTGAACACAGAATCATTCAGGAGTTCATATTTATAAATTTCTGTATCTAGAACAGAGCAACTCCATAAAGTATCCTTTAATAGTTCCCTAATGTACTCTCTTAAAAAGATGGTTCTTCAAGGGTTCTTTGGTAAAATTGTAATTTAAAAAATTTGATTAAAGGGTTCTTCACTGCAAAAAAATGATATCTTAGTGAGTGAAATCTTAAATGTAGTCAATATATCTAATATTTCTCATTATGAGATTATTGTCAGTATATTATAAGATTATTTCTCTTATTTCTAGACACTTTTACTTGTTTTAAGTAAGTTAATCTTATGAAAATGTCTTATTTTATTGACAGATCATTTATTTGTTTTAAGCATTATTTTTTTAAATAAGCAAAATTATGCCCACTATTCCTCAAAACAAGTGAAATGATCTGCCAATGGAATGAGACACTTTCACTAGATAAAATTACTTAAAACAGGAAAAAATGAATAGAAACAGGTGGAATAATCTCATAATGCTCTTACAACAATCTCATAGTATTAGACATATTGACTATTAATTTTCACTTGCTAAGATGTCATTTTTTGCAGTGTTTGCATCATGAAAGTGTTCTTCAGAATGTGCTTCTTGAAAAGGGTTCTATACAGCTCCCAAAAGGGTTCTTTTACTGTTACAATGTCAAGCTTGTGACAATAGATGAACCCTTTTGGATGCTATATAGAACCCTTTTCAAAAAGGCTCTATATAGAAACATTGACAGCATATTCTCCATCAATCTGAAGATCGTTTTAAGAAGGAAAAGAACCTTTTAGTCATGCAAAGGGTTCTTTGTGTGTTCATGGTTCTTTATAGAACCATTTTCTTTACTAAGGAACCCTTGAAGAACCATCATTTTTAAGAGTTTAGCCATGCTAAGTGCTAAATTTCCATCCAGTCTGTTAATAATGACAATCATTCAACAGTCACTGAATCATGCATCACATATAAACTATACACTGTGTTTCATAAGGTTTTTCTTCCATTATTCTACATTCCTTGACTTTTCCCAGTGATCACAGGATTGGAGATGCAGCTGTTCAGCTCTATGATCAGCGCTGTAATAGCTATCTAATGTTGTGGGTTGGATAGGAGGTTTAGAGTCTTAGATTGTTCTAACCAACACCATGAACAGTTCCTCCCCTGCTAGACAAAACACACAGACCAGCATAGATAATCACCAGCAAAACCAGCATATCGCCTATAAGTCAGTGGAACCAGACTTTTTTCCAAGTCGTTTTGGGTCGTTTCTTTTGATCCGTTTGTCATGAAATTTACACACAATGTAAAAGGAAACGGGCATTTTCAAAGTATGTCAAAAACTGAAAAACGACAAAAATGGAGATACAAGATTTTGTTCCGACAGCGGCGATGTGTTATGTCCATGAACATGCTGGGTGACCAGCTAAACCAGCACCGGACCAGGAGAAACTAGCAGAAACCAGCTTAGACCAGCCTGGAATTCAAGCTGCACTAACTATTACTGAGGCAGCACCCCTCTTTTCACTGGGCTGGGACCCTCAAGGGTACATCTCAGTACCTTTAGTCAGGGAACATAACTGAACCATAATCCACTGAAATGATATGTTCTAAGCTGTACTGACTCCACACACCCCGTCTCGTCTCCAGGCTTCTATTTTACTGTTCTGTTTTAAAACATTCGGTTATGAAAAGGTACAAATACGAACTTTTCACCTGGAAAAACTTATTTAAGGTTCACAATCAGACCTTAAAACCACTGTTGTACCTTTGAGGAACATTTACATTGTTTATAACTTAATGAATAAAAAATGTACCTGCACAGAACCTTTATTTCTAACAGTGTGGTCTAATCTGTTTTTTTCAGTGGGGTCAAGAGGGTCAGGATGTCTTTTGTCACCCTGAAGAGCCCTGAATTCAACAAGGAGTTGTTTTTGCCCTTACAAGAAGTCTATCATGGTGCTCTACACTCTCAGAAGAAAGGTATGAAACTGTCACTGGGGTAGTGCCCCTCTTGTCACTGGGGTGGGACACTCAATGGTTCATCTCAGTGCCTTTAGTCAGGGAACATAACTGAACCGTAATCCATTGAAATGATATTTTCTAAGCTGTACTGACTCCACACACCCCGTCTCGTCTCCAGGCTTTTTATTTTACTGCTCTGTTTTAAAACTTTCGGTTATGAAAAGGTACAAATATGAACTTTTCACCTGGAAAAACTTACTTAAGGTTCACTACTGGACCTTAAAACCACTGTTGTACCTTTGAGGGAACATTTACACTGTTTGTACCTTGAAGAACGAAAAATGTACCTGCACAGAACCTTTATTTCTAACAGTGTAGTATGGACCACAGCTTTTCACCCTTCAGGCAGCACTTACACTTCAAAACAGTCACAACTGCTGCTTGATATACACCAGGCCAGAAACTCTACTCACACCTTGAGGTGGCATAAGACACACTGCAACAGACTTTATCCTTTAGGTTCGCCAGAGTGCCCTACATGGTTCTCTTGCCTCCTGCACACTCTGAAATATAAAAATTCCTAAATGGCTGTTGGCTTGGATGAAGCTCTACACTGTAAAGATTTTCTGTCTTTTCTACAGTAATGTGCTGAATTCAAGGCTGTATAATACTTTCAATGCGTTTTACAGTTTTATGCAGTATCTTGTGTTAAATTATGGGAAAATATTTACAGTATGAGTGAAATATACTGTATCAGATGCCTTATTATATCACTACTGTAATATTATTGTTGTATGACTACTTTAATATTATTGTAATAATACATCAAAGCATGCAGTGTCATTAGCTTTACTGTAAATTTGAGCAATAGAAGTGCTTTTTCAAAAACAGCAATGCAAAAGTTTAGAATTACTGGTCAAATTATGTGTTTTGTTTATTGTATAAGCGAAAATAAGTTAAAGCATGCTTTATAAATATGGTATTTTTCTGCAAATTTCAGTGTGCTTGTATTTTGTTGCTGTTGGAAACCCCATATCTCCAACATTGCGGCTTTAAAAAAAGTTAACTTGTAATGAACAATAATGTAACCAGATTTCATCATAATTTCTTTCAAATTTACAATTTACAAAAATAGAGAAACAGATACAAAGTTTTTGCATGACAGTGATAATCTATTGGCTAGATTAGAGCTCAACCCTTGTGTGGTGTTGATGTGTGTGTTACTCAGTGGTCTGGTGACCCACCACATTATTGTTTTAATAAATCAATACAGCCATAACAATTTATGTAATAATACCAGATGTTTAAAATATCTCAGGTGTCCATGTAGGAGGAGAACAGAGTGAAGGACACAGCACCTCCACGCTTTTACTCCCCGCAGGTTCACCTAACACCACATGTGTAATATAAATGTGTGAGGGGTGAACAGATTGAAGACACTGAAAATGGGTTATTTTATATGTTCTTCACAGAAAATGAGCAAAGGCCAAGAATCTGAGGTTGAAATAATAATAAATCGCATTATTTTTCTTTTGGTAAACATTGAAAATGAGTCCCACAGACCCCCAAACACCACACAAGAGTTGAATCCCAGTCTTATAGAGCAAATGAAACTCCTAACAACCATACAAGACCTGGTGGACCACCAAATAAAATCAGATAAACGGCAGCTTTCATCTTTAAAAAAAAAAAAGGAGAAGTTAAGAACCACTCTTGCTTCACACACTTAAAAAAGATGGCTCTTCAAGGGTTTCTTAGTAAAGAAAATGGTTCTATATGGAGCCATGAACACTCAAAGAACCCTTTGCATAATTAAAGGGTTCTTTGCATCATGAAAGGGTTCTTCAGATTGATAGATAGAGATAGTGTGTTTTATATAATTCCATATAGAACCTTTTTGAAAAACGTTCTATATAGCACCAAAAAGGGTTCTTCTATTGTTACGGGATTGACAGCACAACAATAGATTTTTGGCGCTATATAGAACTCTTATCAAAAAGGTTCTATATAGAACCATCTACAGCACATTCTCCATCAGTCTGAAGAACCATTTAATGATGGAACGAAACCCTTTAATCATGCAAAGGGTTCTTTGAGTGTTCATGGGCAGTCTGAGGTTGAAATAATAATAAATCACACCATTTTTTCTTTTCTTAAACATTGAAAATGAGTCCCACAGACCAGAACACCACACAAGGGTTAAGATATTGAAAAAACATTTTAATACAAAATGTGCCATAACTTTTGCACGGGCCACATATATGTTTTATTTTTTCCCCAATATGTTAAATTCAGCAAATAAACAGCATTTGTGCATTAACCTCTTGGTCAGGGCCCACCGGTGGGGCCAGAGTTAATTACACACTTCTATAACCAGAGAGTAGCCAGTTTACACAGAAGTCTCTGCAGTTACTGAATAATAAGCCTTAGTATGTAATAAGCCTGGGATTTTAAGGGGTTAAATATGTTCTCTGTGGAGGACTCATTCAAATATTTTCACTTAGGAAATCAACAAAACATGACATTTTACCCAAACCTTTGCATACCACTGTATATAATAATCAGAAAGACAATATTACAGTATTATAGTGATATTACAGTAATTACTGCAGCAAACATGTAGTTTTGTAAATGAAAACAGTTTTGTGCTGCATTTAAAAACACAGTGCAATGCTATTACTGTTAGAATTACAGTATAAGTACTGTAAATATTAATTATGGTAACTACCTGCCAGTAGGTTGCTTATTTCACAGTGTAGTTATGTGGAGGTTCTTTAAACTGGTTCTTTAAGGACCCGTCCACCGAAAGGTTCATCAGGGTGGATCAACCATGGCATCATGCTAAAGGACCCTTTTTGGCACCTTTATGGCTCCCTGGAAGGACGAGCCTATCAAAGGGCTGCGACAATCCTCCTGATCCCATTAACCATTTGGTAAATGCGTGCTTTGTTGATCCTGGGGTGCGTTAAAGGTCTTGGCCTGTCTTTGCAGCCTGTCTCTAATTGATATTTGATGGATGTGCGGGACAAGAAAAGAAAAGGTGTCTTGAAAAGAAGTCTAAAGGAGTCTAAAGAAGGCTAAGCACCCTGTGATCAGCTCCTCCCAAACACATAGAACATACTGCACCCCACTGTCAAAACAAAGAGAGAGAGAGAGAGATAGAGAGAGAGACGGAGGTGGGGAGGGGGAATGAGCAGCGGAGAGAAAGGAGGGAATGCCATGTTCTGACGAGCAAAGAAAAAGCAAAGGGCGCTTTGCGGCCTACCTGCAATTCTGCTCGTCCCCTTGCCGCTGACATGTTGCGCTGCCTTCTTCTTTTTCCTTCTTCAAACGTCCCTGTCTCGTCTGAGGAGGACTCGCAGGAAAGTGAGCGGGAGTCTCTCGGAAAGAAATAGCAGGAAAAGTTGGCAAGACGCTTTTGAATAAATTCAGGGCAGCACCAAAAGTCCGGCAGGCGGACAAACAAACGTGTTATTCATTTTTTTTCCTTTCAGCCCTCTCATGAGAGCACAGCAGGCTGGGAGGACGAAAAACAAGCACTCGTCTTCCAAATCTGAAACCAGTCAAATAAACCCACTGTAGTCTTTCGGCCGACTTTGCGGAGGATAATAGTGACATTTTGGAGCCGCTGCTCGGGCCAGTATAATTAGGCTTCAGTGCACCATCTTATCAAAGGCAGCATTCAGTGGATATCTTTGTGCTAAATACTCAAATTACTGTGTTCTGTTTTTGTGCTAATGTGGTCAGAGTATTACCGTTTGGGCTATTTCTGCATAATTGAGTCAACAGTGACGAAAACGGAGGCTAGGCTACGTGCTGAGGCTGAGAATGGATTCTTCTCAGATGAGTAACCACAGGAGAAAAAAAGGCTTTTAATCAGTATAAGATAATCCGGCAGGGCTATGAATTCAGGGTATGTGCAGCAGACAGTGGAGGGGCTGTGGACAGAAATGTGTACCTGAAACAGTGCATGGGGTGATTTATAGCAGGGAACAGAGTGACTTGATAAAACAGCAGGCCTCTCTGACGCCACAGCTCCAGAATTCCTCTAAGTTTCTTAGGTTTGTGTGGTATTTGTAAGGCATCTGATTGCCTGGACAAGTGTGTATGTGTGGTGGTGGTGGGGAGGTGTTCTTTTCGGGTCAAAGTGAGCCCTTCATGAAACTTTTACTAGATTTAAAGCAGTGTAATTAGATGTGAAAGCTATTGATTTGAGCAGTAAGCATTACTAGTTTGGAAAAAACAATAATATTCCAACAAATGTAAATAATATTCAGTCTATGCATGTTAATATTGATTCTATTTATGTCAGCATGTTCTCTCATACCACTGTGCACCACAATTTCATTCTCATAGTGTAGATTACTGTTGTTTGCAATACCACACACACTCATGTATAATGCTTGGCTCTACATAATCTGTATGTTGCTTGTATATTGTGTATTGTCTATAAATAATATGTACTTTGTATATATATTTCTTCTCCATTTACACCGATCAGGCATAACATTATGACCACCTCCTTGTTTCTACGCTATTGTCCATTTTATCAGCTCCACTTACTATATAGGTGCACTTTGTAGTTCTACAGTTACAGACTGTAGTCCATCTGTTTCTCTGCATACTTTGTTAGCCCCCTTTTACCCTGTTCTTCAGTGGTCAGGACCCCCATGGACCCTCACAGAGCAGATACTATTTGGGTGGTGGATCATTCTCAGCACTGCAGTAACACTGACGTGGTGGTGGTGTGTTAGTGTGTGTTGTGCTGGTGCGAGTGGATCAGACACAGCAGAGCTGCTGGAGTTTTTAAACACTGTGTCCACTCACTGTCCACTCTATTAGACACTCCTACCTTGTTGGTCCACCTTGTAGATGTAAAGTCAGAGACGATAGCTCATCTGCTGCTGCACAGTTTGTGTTGGTCATCCTCTAGTCCTTCATCAGTGGTCACAGGACGCTGCCCACAGGACGCTGTTGGCTGGACATGTTTGGTTGGTGGACTATTCTCAGTCCAGCAGTGACACTGAGCTGTTTAAAAACTCCAGCAGCGCTGCTGTGTCTGATCCATTCAGACCAGCGCAACACACACTAACACACCACCATTTACATTGTTTGTACCTTGATGAATGAAAAAGGTACCTGCACAGAACCTTCATTTCTAACAGTGTGGGTCTCACCATTAGTTCATATTGCTGCTCAAATTACACATGATTCATCATCCTTTACCACTTAAAAGACACAATTCCTGTTCTGCTGTAATCCTTCCTCAAGATGTAATAACTTACTCTGGGTTTTGGTTACCTCACCGTACACCAGTGGACTGAAAAAATAATATTAACCAATAGCATCATGTTTCTCTCGTCAGAGCTAAAACCACCACTGTATGGAAGGAAAATGTGTTAGGATTTCTGATTCATGTTGGCTTTGGAATTACAATGTTCTATCATATTCTTTTGTGACACCTTCTAAACATGATGTGAGATGTTTTTTAAAGTTGAATGCATTTTTGGACTCTTTATCTAAAAAACAAAAAAGGTTTTATCTCTAAAGCCAAACTCTAACTTGGTTCTATAAGGTTCTATCTGTGAGCCAATCAGCAGTTCGAATACACACAAGCTGACCAGTCAGGTTCTGCTTCTCCGTCGTGTTGCTGTTCTGCTCAGTGACCGCGGGAAAACGTTATAGAACATGAAAGCATGTTACTGAAACTCTGCCTGTCTTAATGAGGTTGTTTAAAAACTTTTACTGTCTAAAATGTTATAAATATTATACATTAAACCTTAAAGGTAATTAGTGAACATTTGAATCAACAAGCTCTTGATTACAGCATAAAGAGCAACTATATTCATTCATCCATTTTTTCTTTCTTTCTCCCAAAACAAAACATTTTGGTGCGTTAGAGCCACAATACCGATCTAAAACAAAGCCTCATACAGCCTTTAGCCTGCCCTGCTACACTTACTTGCTGGGACGGTTTATTACAGTAGCTGGTTGCTGTCTAACCTAAGGGAAACTTAAACTAATGGTCCCTTCCTAAAACTGACCTCTGCACTGGACAAAATATTTAGGACTGACCTTTATACTTAATCTATCAATCGATGATCTTTTGAATAAGAAAAGGATGATTTGTCCTAAAACAAGAAATAAATGTCATTAAAAAAAAAAATTATAAAAAGAAGTGTCATAAAAATGTCACAGAAAGCATTAGATTTAACTGTGATACATGTAGACTCTCTGTTACACTAACTTTATGTTTTAAAACAAATTACGAGTAAACTTTTTGTGTTCCTTGAAAATCAAAGCTTCTTGTCATGTTTCGCCAGATAGAAACTTATTTCCAGGCAGAAAGTGAGATCTCAGGATTAGAAGGTTCTGTCTGCATTTGATCTGATCCAAAAGAGCTCATTTAAAAATCTGATAGGATTCTGAAATTGTACATTTAGAATGCAGTTAGGGTTTCTGTCATTTTCACAAATGAAACAGACGTGTTCCACATATCAGTTTAACTAATTGGAATACAAAATCTTTGAAGCTCAACATCTGAAGAACTCATAGAGAACCTGATAATTCCCAGGGGATGCATTGTCTGTTAAAGGAACTGAGGGTAAGATTTCCTTGCTGAAAGAGATTTATGATGGTTGTATTCGATTGCAGAGGTGGGGTCTACTGAATAGTGTAGTGTTCACACCTGATTCAACATCTCTAGCTAATTACCAACCTTCAAGATCTCAATCAGTTGTGTACAAGCAGAGAAAATGACAAATAGCACAATAACACAAGGGGTCTCATAGTGGGGCTGAAGATAGATAGATAGATAGATAGACAGATAGACAGATAGACAGACAGACAGACAGACAGACAGATAGACAGATAGATAGATAGATAGATCAATCTTTATTGAGTGTTTCAGTAGCAAGACATATAATTGCACATAAACTTACATATAATATGCAGAAAATAAAAAATAGAAATAAAAATAGACAGAAGTTAGGCAGTAATAAAAAATAGACAAAATAGACATAAGGTAAAGTATAAGAGAGTAGGAATAAAAGTATATCTATTGCATATTTACATGGCATGTAAGACAGATTTGTTGTATTTACTGACAGCAGGCACTGAGTGATATGAGGTAGACTAAAAGCACATATTATAGACATAACTAACTCTGAGTTGCATCAATATTACAGTGTAAAGTGCATAGTGAGAGTCATTACAGTAGCAGGTTATGATATATTGCACAGTGTGTATTAATCAGAGAGGAGGTACAGTGATGTGGTTCAGCTCAGTTCAGACAGCAGGAGATCAGTATCATCTCTGCAGTAAGGAGACTCGTTGTAGATCCTTATAGTGGTGGGTAAGAAAGATCTCACACAGCTCTTTAACACAGCGCAGCTGTAACAGTCGGTCACTGAATGTGCTTCTCTGTTTATCCAGTGTAGCATGCAGGGGTGTGAGGTGTCATCCAATATGACTAACAGCTTGTTGAGCGTCCTCTGTTCTGCCACAACCTCCAAACAGTCCAGTTCGACAACAGAGACAGCCATCCTAATAAGTCACGTCCAGTTCTACCCACTAGCCTGGTCCCCCCAATCTCACGATACTACCAGTGCTAGGTGGGTGAAGGCTAGCATGAGCTTCCTCTACGGATGGCTGTGGCTTCACTGGGGACTGTCGCCTCAATGATAGAAGCCCCGTGTGGCCTTTTTTGAAATCGGTTATGTAATTAATCATCAAAACTACTACCATTACTACCATAATCAGTAGAGACAGCAAAGCTGAACCGTCCCTGAATAAGCATGAATGCATATGTCATCACTGAACCATTGACTATGTTGTTGAATCTGCATGCGCTGCCTACTTTAGCATGTTCTCTTTACCTTAGCAGCACCTAGACCACATGACGGACCGACGTTCACATTCAGTCCAGTCATAAACCCACCTGTTGTGCAGTCTAACAGCAAAATGCAAACCATTCCATTCTGCCACCACCCTAAACACTGCGAACCCAAACTCAGTTCGAAAATGCTGTAATTAAACGATTTCAAAGCAGAGCCGCTGACATAAAGGATCAAACAGGACAGTTTCTCGGAGGTGAAGGCCAGGAGCTGAGAGGCCCTTAAATGAGCTTAGAGGGTGTAGACTAACAGAGGGGCCATTCAGCGGCACTGTCCCGATGCAGGTATGTTAAACAAGACTCTGTTTGTGCAGGTTGGGAGCTTCAAACCGCAGCAGCAGCTGAAGGCCAGAAAGGTTCAGACTATTCAGGATGGCAAAAATACCCTGGGTACACGTTTTAAGAGGAATGAATATGTACTTAGTAGGTCTGTTGGAGGAAAAAAAAGAATTTTCTTCCGGCAGAGCGAAAGTATCTCCAGAGAGATGCACCATGGGATCACTCAACAGCACCGCCTTTCAGCGTGGCTGCCTGGAGAGAACCGACTTTAAGGGCTTGCTGGAAATGACCGCGCGTCCTCAGTGTGACAGCCTGTGCTAGTCACTCATTCAGCGCGTCCCTGAGCTTCATAAAGAACCTTTATCTGCTGCCTCAGTGACTGACAAGCCAAAGGCTCGATGCCACAGCAGCTGCACTGATAGTGGTAACATAGTATTCTGTGATCTCTGAGTGTTCTCACTGGACGCAAAGCACTCCTTCACTTAAAGCCAGAAATCTAATTTACACAGTTTGGTAGCACACATCATGTTTGGTGTCCAAAGCTTTTAGTTTTAGTGGAGCAGCAAGGCTAATGTGGCCAAAAAGTAATTGAATTTAATAATAAAACAATAAGTGTCAATAAATCATCACTCACATAGAGGGAAGTAATCATAAATACTTGCTTTTATGGTTTGTGACATTGTATGACATACTGTTGTCTACAAAACTGCACAAAAGTACACTATATGGCCAAAAGTACCCCTCCTAATTATTGAGTTCAAGTGTTTCAGCACCACTCATTGCTAACAGGTGTTTAAAATGAAGCACATGGCCATGAAATCTCCATAGACAAACACTGGCAGTAGAATGGGTCATACCGCAGTCATAGGATGCCACCAGGAAATCAGTTTGCAAACTTTCTGCCCTGCTAGATCTGCCCTGGACAACTGTAGGTGCTATTGTTGTGAAATAGAAGGGCAGGGACAGGGGTCCCTGTCAATTTTACCATCTTGGCTGTAAATATGTCTCAGTATGTGCTAATGTACTAGTATAGGCTGAAATATTTAATCTAAACGAAAACACACATTTACTTTGCTCTGCTTTAAGCTTTAGCTCAGCTGTAGGTGCTTTTCTCACATCTCTGGCAGGAAACGTTTCTGCAAAAGTAGAGTAGTTTTTTAAAAAATGTCTCTCAACGTTTGATTTTTTACGCGGCTGAAGTCAGCTTCTCCTTCGCCAGCTTCGTGTTCGAATTTTCTCATTTCACCTTAAATGAACTGAATGTAACTGCTGCACCATTTAAGGTGGAACGGGAAAATTCGAACAAGAATCTGGCTTCAGTTTCATGACTTTTTAGTGTTTGAAAGTTTCTTGTTGCAGATTAAACAGGAAACCAGCTGGAGTGACTATGAATGCAAATAAGTCCATTCGTCTCTGAATTATCAATGTTCGTCTTAAATCTTTCTCTTTGCCTTTTCGCTACTGGCTAGGCCAGTATGCGTTGCTATGGTGACCAGCAGTCTGCACACCAACCTTCAGGGTTAAAGTGTGAATTAGCAGTTCTACATTAACTCCAGCGTTTAAGACCATTTATTGTTAAACTGTGTTGAACGATCAGCAGAGCCTTATTTTACTGCAAAGGAGGATTATTTTATTTTTACCTACAAATCTAATTCTGTTGTGGAGCCACAATAGGGCAGTAAAAGAGCTGCATGTTGCTGACCGCTGGTTTAGGAGCAACAACAGCTCTGCCAACAAAGCGGTAAATGACGCAAACTCACAAAGCTGGGCCATCAATTGCTGAAGCGCATAGCACATAAAAATCATTTATCCCATGTTGCATTTATCCCCTACTGCCTCTGGAAGCAACATCAGCACAAGAACTGAGCGTCAGGAGCTTCATGAAATGGGTTTCCATTGCCAAACAGCTGTACACAAGCCTAAGATCAATATGCACCATGCCAAGTGATGGCTGGAGTGATGTAAAGCACACCGCCACTGGACTCTGGAGCAGTGGAAACTCTGGAAACGTGTTCTCTGGAGTGATGAATCATGCTTCACTATCTGGCAGTCTGTCGGACAAATCTGGCTTTGACAGATGCCAGGAAAATGCTATCAGAATGCGTAGTGCCAAGAGTAAAGTTTGGTGGAGGATAGATAATGGGCTGGGGCTGTTTTTCAGGGTTTGGACCCCTTTGTTCCAGTAAATGGTGATGTTAATACTACAGCATACAGTTAAATCGCTGTTGTTGGAAGAAAACCTTGTATCTCCAAAATATTAACTTTACAGGAGAAGGAAAAAGCCTACTTTACTTTTAATGAAAGTCAATGGAACCAG
The DNA here is from genome assembly GCF_904425465.1 of Colossoma macropomum. Lineage (NCBI taxonomy): Eukaryota > Metazoa > Chordata > Actinopteri > Characiformes > Serrasalmidae > Colossoma > Colossoma macropomum. Next base: position 57,229,302 of record NW_023494792.1, on the reverse strand, counting down.
ACTTTTTTCCAAGTAATTTTGGGTCATTTCTTTTGGTCCATTCATCATGAAATTTACAGACAATGTCAATGGTAACAGGTATTTTCAAATTATGTCAATAACTGAAAAACGTAAAAAATGGAGATGCAAGGTTTTCTGCTGACAGCAGTGATATGCTTCCAACAGTTGTGGAAATCCCTTTTTTGTTCCAGCATGACTGTGCCCCTGTCCTGACCCCAACCCCACTGAATACCTTTAGGATGAATTGGAATGTCAGTTGCGAGCCAAGCCTTCTCATCCAACATCAGTGCCTGACCTCACAAATGCTCTTTTGGCTGAATAGGCACAAATTCTCAGAGAGAGTCCCAAATCTTGTGGAAAGCCTTCGAAAAGTGGGGAGGGGGGCAACTCCACCTTAAGGCCAATGGTTTGTTGTCCATGTACTTTTGGCCATTTAGTGTATATTAGTTAACTAACAACAGTAGCAGCCACTTTGTGACACGAATGCTGTTGATATTTTTCTCCATTTTTATAGACAACAGTGATGACATAAACATTGTTTGAAGCAAGTGTGTGATGATTTAAGCTTTCATTCATGCCATTCACTCTATGTTACCTGGTGTTTTATAAGCTTCCGAGACTTGTAGACTAGCCTTGTAGCTCCAGTGCAAAACTACAGAAGAAAACTTCAAACATCAAACATGTTTTGGCTAATTAACTATTTGGGAAAAGGGGGCAAATTATGTAAATTAGAATTTATGTCAAACTACAGCTTTAACCATACTGCTTGAGTGCTGCTTGTACAAACGCAGGACTACGGCTTGGAGAGGAAAGTGGACTGAAAGGAGCTGGATTGCGTAAATTGTGTGGTCTTGAAAGGCAATCACAGAACGAAAGTCAGAGGAATTCGGATAAAAGTGCTTCCCATTACACAATCAAGAGAGTGGTTTATTTTTAGCGGGCTCTTTCCAGTCTGTCCATGCGTAAAAACAATGACCTCCGCTCGGCCCCTATAGGACATGTGATCCCTGACATAGAACAACATATACTGTACATTGTGTCCTTTCTCAACAGCCAAGATAAATGCACACTGGCAAGCAGAACAAAAACACCGAAATCTGTCAAAATGTCTGTCCTCACCTGTCCCACACACCTGGAGAATGCTTTGAAGAAGCTGGCATGAAGATTGCTCCATCTCACTGTGTTGTAGTGAATTCTCTCTGACTTGTGGATAAACACATGCATCAAAAACTGCAGAGGTACACAGACTTCCAGTCAAAACGGCCATTAAGTACAAGTTATTCATCTTTCAGGAAAAATTTCTCAGCAGCTTAGATAGAAAATAATCACTTGCATGAAGAAAAGGGAATTGAAAGTACTTAAAGCTTTCATCTTTGAGAGAGAGGAGAAAATCAAGCTGCTTCAGATTTTGAAAAATCTGAAGCAGGTGTTTCTGTCCATCCTTCAACTCTGCGCTATGGGTCTGAAAGGATGTGTAGCTGTCAAGAAACCCTCACTGAGAAAAGGAAACGGACAAAATGACCCAAAATGACTTGGAAAAAAGTCTAGTATGTTTAAAAGTAAAGTATGTTTTTTCCATCTCCTGTAAAGTTACTATTTTCTGACAACAGCGAAATATATATATATATATGTATATATATATATATATATACAGGACAAGGAAAAAACACATATATATACATAAATATATATATATGACTATTTTAAGCATTCAACATTTTAAACCAGCATTTTCAGTCAAAATCATACATATAGTCACGTTTGGGAGAAAACCTTTGTCCTAATTTAAAGTTGTAGCAGGAAATGCAAACAACTTCTAAGACTGAACTTTGGAAAATTTCCCTGCAGATTCCATTGATTTGCAATGATTTTAATTTTTTGACATAATCTAAAATTGTTAGTTACCCTTTGCATTATGTTAAATTCAATTCTAAATTCAAAATTATTTGGAAAAAAAGAATTTTTTCATCAACTTCAATTAAAACGTTTTTCCCTTCTCCTCTAAATGTACCGTTTTGGGGATTCAAGGTTTTGCTCCGACAGTGATGAAATTTAATCTATTTTAGCCCAACAGCTCACAAATTAAAATGACTCCAACATGCTTAACCAAGAGTAGCAGCGATTTCTGGTATTTACAGCTTAAAACAGCATGACAGATTTCCAACTATATGAAACTATATGATGAAGCCTCGTCTAACAGCGAGCACTGATTGTGTTTATTTGGGCCACGTCTCTCAGTGTACCTGCATGTAGCCGCTGGCATATGTTGCTTTGTGAGCTCAGGGTGGAAGATATGCTGACGTACAGATAACACTGCAAGCTCATTTAGCCTCCCTCCTCTCTGCCTCTGCTGTTTGTGGAATGGCTCATTGTCTGCACTTCATGGATGTGTAGGTGCCTTTTGAAGTGTAGAGACAATATGTAGAGAGTATAGTGCAGTTCTTCCTTTAGACTTCATAGCATGCATTACATCACTGTTGATTCAGAACAGCACATCCGGTGAAGCCCAGACTGTTTCTTCCTCGGACTCTTAGAGAGTTTTTCCTGCCACTGTTACCCTCGACTGACTCATTAGGGGTCAGAACCAGCATTTCTGGGAAGCTGCTTTGGGACAATGTTTTAAAAAGCAGTGTATTCATGACTAAATTGAACTGAATTGATGTGTGCTATACAATCTAAAGAACTAGTATGTAACTTTGGTGTACTAATGGACTCTGATCTTAGTTTTAGTAGTCGTGTCAAAGCAGTTACTAAATCAGGTTTTCATCACCTTAAGAACATCAACAAGATCAGAGATCTTTCTTTTCTTACTAAAGCAGACCTGGAGAAACTCATCCACGCCTTTATTCTTAGCAGCATTGATCACTGTAATGGTCTCCTAACTGGATTCGCAAAAAAAGACAATCAAACAGCTTCAGCTGATTCAAAATGCAGCTGCCAGAGTCTCACAAGGAGTAAAAGAAGGGAACACATCACCCCCCATTCTTAAATCCTTACACTGGTTACCAGTCTGTTCCAGAATAGGCTTTAAGATGCTAATACTGGTCTACAAATCACTCGGTGGTGCAGGACCAGCATATTTACTTCATATATTGTAGAGATATGAGCCGAGCAGAACTCTCAGATCATTAGGAACTGGTCAGTTAGTCCTGCCGAAGGTGAAGACTAAACATGTAGAAGCAGCGTTTGGCTACTGTGCTGCTTTTAAATGGACCCAGTTGACAGAGAGCATTAGAAGAGCCCCGACAATGGACACTTTAAATCCAGGCTCAAAACGTTCCTGTTTGAGCAGCTTAAAGTTTAAACACTGTTAGCGTTTCTAGCCTCTTTTCCTCTACTTTGATTTTTAATTTAATGATTTTCTCTTTTAAATCTATTGTTTTATTCATGTTTTAATCATGTTTTTAGTTTCTATTCTCGCTTCCTTTTTGTAAACAGCTCTGTATTTTCTGACTGTGTATTTCCTCATTTGTAAAGCGCTTTGAATGACAGCAGTGTATGAAAGGTGCTATATAAATAAACCTGCCTTGCCTGTAAAGGAGGATTCACCCCCCTGTGAGTCATGTTTCTTCAGGAATCGGTGATGACAGATCCCTAAAAGCTGCATCTCCACATTCCCACTCCAAACTCCCTCCAGTGGTTCAAGCAAGTTACAGCTGCATGAATTTGGGCTCACAGTGATATATAAGGGGAGGTGGTGCTATAGGAGCAGGTATTTCCTTCCCCGATCCTGTTTCCTCACCCTTGTGCTGTTAAAGCTCAAACACACATCATCACTGTCAAATCACAACTAGCACCATTTGGTCTTTAGCACATTTTTGTAACATTTGTTTGACAAAGGGATCGATAGAAACGATCAAAAGTTACTTGGAATAAAATCCTTTAACATACAGTAAAGTTAAAGCAGCACTCTGGCCAAAATGAAAAATGCTGTCATCTGTTACAGCTGTTATAAACATGCCCTTTGACCTCCTACAGTGGTGCCATAGCCCCCAGAATGAGGTTTTTCTGTTAAAAGACTAGGAAAACCCCCTTCTGATGATGTATCTTGAAGGTGAGAGGAACTTTTTAAACTCTGCAACTGCTTTGGGGGCAGATACATGAGGGCAGGCTGTTTGAAATACTGTTTATTCTGCTAGCTGGACCGAGCGAATGGAGCTAGAGAGCTAAAGTTACTGCTTGGAAGGTGAACATCACATGTATTTTTATTGACATTTACATCAGTGGGTTTCTTTATTGTCACAGGGGGATTCCCAAGAGTTGTATGATGTATTTTCCATAATGCATGCTGGGTATTGTAGTGAGAGAACGTTTATAAATTGATGGAATAGAATACAAAACTGTGAGAAGCTTCAAACTGATGAGGCTGAGAGACGTGAGGCTGCAGTACAGAATAAGTAATAATAAAAATAACGATACATTAAAAATGCCCATTTTTCTTATCTTTCATTTCCCCCCTGAGGTTCTCTGATAAAGTGCGTGTGGTTTCATGCACCAAAACCAGTCTTGAGTCATTTTTACTTGACCATTTTTTATTCATTTTTAAAACCGTTTTTGTTACACTGAAGAGACGCCATCTGTTTATAGTTTATAGTCCAGATTTGTGGAAAAATGGGTCGACTTTCAGTAGAAAAACAAAATTGTTCAGCTTCTTTTATTATAAGGGTTTAAAATTACATCACCCATCTATTTGACTGGAAAGGAGACAGTTACAGTTCTCATACGACCCCCACCTTCTGAATGAAGCTTATGAAATATGAAAGTTATGAAGAATATGATAAAGTGCGTTTTAGAACCACCGGAGGTTCCAAGGAGCATAAGAGGCTACGAACAATGAATTCAAAGCAGGCCGTTAAATGTAGATTAGTGTCCATATATGGACTGTATGGACAGGAGATATTTACATACTACATCAAACACATTTGTTTCAAAAAAGCAAGGAAAATTCATTTTTCTGCAATTTAAATAGTGCCTTTCTCAAGGCTGCATAACAGAACAAATATCATGTTCATATATTACTATAATTTATGCTGGAATTCCCCATTAATAACACTTCTCCTTTTACTGTGAAGTCACCATTTTGAATGTAACAGATTTGATGGGGTCTCAGCTTATTTTCAACAAAATCAACAAAACTTAATCTTTCGCATACAACTATAATCAAAAGATGTAAATAATACATGAAAGTCAACCTGAAATCAAAACTGACATTTTGTTTTAACTTGTTACTTAATGTTCCTGGTCTTAAGCACAATTCATCATGTCATACCATTTACTAACTAAAATCCCTGTTTTCCTGTAATCTTCCATTAAAAGTAAATGACTGTTGCTTCTTCTAAACATCTTCTGACTTTTGACATCACTGTGCAGCAGCAGGTGTAGAAAAACGATAATGTCAGTAATCCGATCAACACGTTTACATGCTCTTGAGTAATCAGATAATGGGAAACTCCAGGCCTACATGAGTCAGACAGTAATCAGATTTCTGCTTTGCAAGAAGCCAATAAACTCACAGAAGAAGACGCGACGTAAACGTAATGTAAAACTCAAACTTCATGCCGCCTTTTTTTTAAAACATCAACCCACTTTACCTGAAAATATAAACATACATCATTTAGAAGATGAAGAAAATTTAAGTCCTTTATTTCGCGCTTGGTTTCAGCGTCGTTCCAAAAGTGTTTTGATGCGTCTCGCGGCGACGCTGCTTGCTTATATCTGGTAACAGTGTCTGATTTTGCGAATGCGCAGACTGAGAAATCCGAAAGAAATCAGAGTAAGAGCTCACATGCACTGAGAAATCCGATTACTGAGCTAAAATCCAGCTCACTTTATCGGATGTCTTAATCAGATTTCTAGATTGGAGTATGGTGTTTACATGACCATTTGAATAATCAGATAACTTCAGAAATCCGATCATGATCGGATTATTGAGTGCATGTAAGCGCCCTCATTGAGAGAAAAAAGCTCCGATAGCTCAGAGACCCTCCGTATCATGTATTATCCAGAAAAAACATCACAGTACGGAAGGAAAATGCACAGAATTTCTAATTTACATTAAGTCACCTAAATGTCTTTTACAGTTTTACAGCTTCTTCTTTAGATTGTTCACTGGGAGTCTGTCGTTCGATCGCCCATTATCCAGGCTGCAGTTTGACATTTTTTCATGCCTTTAAGTGAATGGTAAAGAATGTTTGCATGGCAGTTACATCAAACCGTCATCTCTTAATTCCATGTGTTGATGTGTGTGCAGCAAGCAGGAAGCTCAATTACTGCCTTGGCCTGGGCTGGGAACATAGCGTACCCATACCACAGAGCCATACATCACAAACATACACATTCTGAGATGCAGACAGTGATCTTTGCTGAGGCACAGGGCAAGTGCTCCAGTCTTACATAATTACCTTCTGTCCCTGTGCCACCTCAGACCCCTAGGCTGCTGTTAAGTAGCAGTGGGGCCTCAACCCAAACCATGAGGGTAATATAAGATCCTACACATGTGTGCCATATGAGAGGCCAGGGCTGGCTGGCGTAGAAGAAGGAATGACCAACAGTTTTGTCATGTAAAACTGGACATCATTTACATGCAGGAAAACCCCTGATCTACAAAGAACGTTTGCCAAGTTAACATAAAATGTAAAATGTGCCGTACCTACATTTGGCACAGACTCCCCGAAAATGTTAAATTCAGCAAATAAACAGTAATTGTGCATTAAAGTGTGCAGAAGTGTGTCTCTGTAGAGGATGTGTAACTTATTTTTACTCAGAAGATCAACAAAACATGTAATTTGGGTGCCCAAACTTTTGCATATGACTGTGTATTTATGACATCTACTTGTTTAGTAAGCTGCCCTTATTGAGAAATGTCTAGTCTTGTTATCTTGTTATCTCAAGATAACAAAAGTTGTAATCTTAAGATAACGAATTAATTATCTTGTTATTTCAATATAGCAAAATTGTTATCTTGAAATAATGAGTTACTTATCTTGTTATCTCAAGATAACAAAATTGTTATCTTGAAATAACGACTTACTTGTCTTGTGATCTCAAGAAGAAAATTATAGCAACAGCTCTTTTTTGTTTTAAATAAACATTAAATAAACCTGAATAATTATTATATAGTGACTCGTGACATTCATTGGAGGCCAAATTCTAAACAATTAAGTCCTCTATATTGGCTCTTCAACAAAACAGTAGTTTACCTAAGGATTTGCATATGTAAATTGTAGCTGACAATTAATTGGCATGTAAATTGCAATAAACAATTGAATTGCCTTTTTTGTTCATTGTATACAGCTATTAAAGTATTTTGGAAGTCCGGAGAGGCCATGAGCTGTTGGTATAATTTTCTGGATTGTTATCTTGAGATAACAAGATAAGTAACTCATTATCTCAAAATAACAACTTTATTATCTTGAGATCACAAGATAATTAACTGGTAGAGAAGCCATGAGGTAGTTACAATTTTCTGGTTTGTTATTTTGAGATAACGATTTAATGAGCTTGTTATCTCAAGATAACAAAATTGTTATCTTGAAATACTGAGTTACTTATCTTGTTACCTAAAGCATACAAACATAACAATAATAATAATAATAATAATAATAATAATAAACTTCTGTTTGCAAACTACTTATTTAGTGAAGGGCCCTTAAAGAAGACTTTATTATCTAGAAGGTGGCCTGGCTTGCAGTGAATATGATGGAGCTTCTTTCATGCTATAGTAATTATACAATGATGTATAGTATACACACACACATACACACACACACACACACACATACACACACACACACACACACACACACATATACACACGCACACACACACATACACACACATACGCACATATGCACACACACGCACACACGCACAAACACACACACACACACGCACACACACACACACACACATATATATATAAATATGAGTCATTCCTTCCTGTTCTTTTCCATGTCCTGACCTCTCAGAACACTTTCATGCACAGCTCCTAAGGTAATGGGTATGTATAATTGCTCAGATCCAATTTTATTGCAACATTTGACATCCTGGATCCTGCACTGCAGTTCCGCATCACATCTCAGTCCAAATGCACATTGCGGATCTGGTATGTCTGTGAAATACCTGCATTTCTAGTTGCAGCTACATCTGTCACAGTTACTATATAATCACTTGACTGCAATTATTGCAGCTGACCACAGCTGTGTTCTACAGTCGTTAGCTTTTATAGTCATATGCTTACATTGCAACAAACAGAATATGAATTGAGTGCTTTTTTATTCTTTGGGCTGATGAAAATGCACGTCAAAAAATATTTAATTTATTGAGACACCTCATGGGTCTTACAAAAAAATCAAACTTTGACACGCACTATAACTCCTTCAGAGGGCAGCAATGAGTATTGTTTGTTTGTTTGATGTTTGTTCTTAACACCTTCAGAGGGCAGCAGTGAGTAATGTTTGTTTGTTTGATGTTTGTTAGTAACACCTTCAGAGGGCAGCAGTGAGTAATGTTTGTTTGTTTGATGTTTGTTAGTAACACCTTTAGAGGGCAGCAGTGAGTAATGTTTGTTTGTTTGATGTTTGTTAGTAACACCTTCAGAGGGCAGCAGTGAGTAATGTTTGTTTGTTTGATATTTGTTAGTAACACCTTTAGAGGGCAGCGGTGAGTAATGTTTGTTTGTTTGATGTTTGTTAGTAACACTTTTAGAGGGCAGCAGTGAGTAATGTTTGTTTGTTAGTAACACCTTCAGAGGGCAGCGGTGAGTAATGTTTGTTTGTTTGATGTTTGTTAGTAACACTTTTAGAGGGCAGCAGTGAGTAATGTTTGTTTGTTAGTAACACCTTCAGAGGGCAGCGGTGAGTAATGTTTGTTTGTTTGATGTTTGTTAGTAACACTTTTAGAGGGCAGCAGTGAGTAATGTTTGTTTGTTAGTAACACCTTTAGAGGGCAGCAGTGAGTAATGTTTGTTTGTTTGATGTTTGTTAGTAACACCTTCAGAGGGCAGCAGTGAGTAATGTTTGTTTGTTTGATATTTGTTAGTAACACCTTCAGAGGGCAGCGGTGAGTAATGTTTGTTTGTTTGATGTTTGTTAGTAACACCTTTAGAGGGCGACGGTGAGTAATGTTTGTTTATTTGACATTTGTTTATAGCTTACTTGTTTACAATTTGGCCTCCAATAAATGAAAAACAAAAAAGAGCTGTTGCTATAATTTTCGTCTTGAGACAACAAGATAAGTAACTCGTTCTTTCAAGATAACAATTTTGTTATCTTGAGATAACAAGTAACTTGTCATTTCAAGATAACAATTTTGTTATCTTGAAATAACAAGATAAATAACTCGTTATCTCAAAATAACAACTTTGTTATCTTGAGATCATAAGATAATTAACTCATTATCTTAAGATAACAACTTTTGTTATCTTGAGATAAGATAATGAACTCGTTATCTCAAAATTACAAACCAGAAAATTGTTACTACCTCACGGCCTCTCTACCAGTTAATTATCTTGTGATCTCAAGATAGTAAAGTTGTTATTTTGAGATAACAAGATAAGTAACTCAGTATTTCAAGACAACAATTTTGTTATCTTGAAATAACAAGATAAATAACTCGTTATCTCAAAATAACAACTTTGTTATCTTGAGATGACAAGTTAATTAACTCGTTATCTCAAAATAACAAATCAGAAATTTGTAACTACCTCATGGCCTCTCTACCAGTTAATTATCTTGTGATCTCAAGATAACAAAGTTGTTATTTTGAGATAATGAGTTACTTATCTTGTTATCTCAAGATAACAATCCAGAAAATTATAGCAACATCTCATGGCCTCTCCGGACTTATATTTTTTCATAATATTGCCTAAGCCTGACTGAGACCCCCTGAATGAAGCCTCCTCTCGCTTCTCTTCGGCTGTAAGGCGGTGCTAAAAGTCCCCGCTGCAGTGTGAGGGAAAGGCGACCCCCTCAGGTATGATTGATAAAGGCCCGGCTGAGGCTGTGGTGGGCGGGGAGCTGAAACAGCTCGTGTCGGCGCAGCCTCCAACGTGACACACTGGAATAAGCATCTGAGGCGAGAAAGAGAGCGAGGGAGAGGGAAAGAGACGGTAACAGACCAGCAGCCCAGCACAAAGCTCGTGTTTTGGACGCGACAGTGCGCTGAGATTTGATTGACCCCTCGCTGCTTTTTTCTGCAGAGGGCTCTGTTCGGGATTTACAGGCTCGCCGACGCGACTGGACTGAACGGAGACGAGCTGCGGCGGATATCGCTGTGTTTCTCGTTGCATTGTTCAGGCGAAGGCGATATCGATCGACTGCGAAAGCGAACTTGGGAGCCGAGCGAACCTGAGGTCGGTCGGTGGACTTGTAAACATTGGGCTCGTGAGGAGCGCTGGACAGCTTTTTTGTCCAGTTAAAACCTCTTGCAGGGCTGAGTTGCTGGCGTTGAACGTCCCTTTCTGCAGAAGGAGCTCCTTAACTGGCGATAGGTTAACATGGACTCGGTTATTTATGAATTGTCGGTACTGTGATAGCTCGGTTAGCCAGCGTAGCTCACCGGATTTAACGTTAACGTTCGTTTTTTCCCAACCACGTCAGTTCTGACCAACTGCTGCTGTTTCATCGGGGCACAAGAATGGATAAAATGATACGAAAGGTAACGTTAAACCTGTTTTTTTCTACTCAGGTCTTCCTCCACATCACTAACTGCTAGCCGTGTTGTGATTCAGCAAGCCGAGTTTAACGTTAACGGTAGTTCAGTCGCGGAGAGCAGCTGGTGGTGGCACTGACTGACACAGCGGTGCTGCTGCTGCTGTGTTTTGGTGCGACCGTTGCTGGCTAAGCGAAAACATTTTTAAACATAACGTCATTTATCCATTTTTCGCCACCACTTTCTTCCTTTTCCCCTCTTTCACTCTCGCGTACACCTTTTTGTTCACCACTTTCAACACGAGGCTGGACTCGTCTTCCTTATTCGCCAGCTTCTTCTCCGAATTTCCCCGTTCCACCTTAAATTGTGCAGCTGATGCGTTCTGGAGCCTCAGGCGCCAGAATGGAACTGCTGCAGCATTTAAGGTGGACCGGGAGAATTCGAACAAGACCTCAGCTTCGCACTTTCAGCTGCATTTTTAATATACCAGTGCTGATGTTTTCTGTTCATTACGACTAGTTACGCAGCTCCAGCGTGTTGTCAAACGTTTAACCGTTTATCTAGGCGATTCAGAACCAGTGATTTTTTTTTTTTTGTTTCTTCTAGCTAGCCGAGCCCAAAGCAAACCGGGCTAACTTATCTAGCCAAGCACACTTATCTGAGCCCCCCCACCCCCTCAACACACTTTCTCTTCACGTATGTGTGCTAACGGCTTTCACAAGGTCTCCCACCGGCACGGCACCTGTATCACTCACGGTCTTAACGTTAAGTTTTAAATGTGGTTGCTAATAGCAGACGTGCTAATGAATGGTTAGCTCGCTAGCGGACACGGCGGTTTGTAAGGCCGGTGCTCCGAAGCTCCTCATCCAGCTAACTTGCTAGCCAATGTCAGACTCCGAGGCAGTTGAATGTCGGTTCAGAGGCTGTAAATAAGTGTTTTATAATGTCTTTTTCTGGAGAAAAGGCTGCTAACATTCGAGTAGTGAGCTGACAAAGTTTGGCTAAGTACAGAACTTATGTTTAACGTTACTTTGTCTAACGGTTGCTGGCTAACGTTAATTCAGTGGTCCAACAGTTAAGTCAACTGTCTGGTCCGGTCCAGTTGCTTTGACTTAGACTCTTTAACAAAAGATGGTTCTTCAAGGGTGCTTGAGACAAGGGAATGGTTCTGTGTAGAACCTTGAGTTCCGTGTAGAAGCATTTCATGCTTAAATGGTGATACACTTATTCAGATGGATGGAGAAAGTGTCGTAAAACCTTTTTGAAAATGGTTCCATATAGTTAATATATCAAGCTTGTAACAGGAAAGAACCCTTTTTGGTGCTGGAACCATTGTCAGAAAGGTTTTGCATAAGCTGTCCAAAAAGTTTTAATCAGTCTGAACAAAGATTTCACAGTGCAGACAGCAATTTAAAGATGAAATGGTTCTCTGTAGAGCTCATGGAACCCTTCAGTGACCCAAATCACTGTTAACATTCAGACATGTGGCTAATTTAGTGTGTTTTAGGCTGGACCTGATATCCAGCAGTGACTGTGGTCACTTGCCTAGCATCTAGTAAATTGTCAGCTTTTACAATGCATGCTGGTGATTTTTGGCATGTGCAAGTTCCTGTCTAGTGTCACATACATAGCTGTTTTCTGGCTTGCTTAACCAGTAAGTTAACCTCATGTGGTCAGTCTTATTAAAGCTGCCCACAAGCAGCAAATTGGCTTGGTAAGCCCACTGAGATCAGCGTCCCTCAATCTGTTCTTGCTATCTCGCCCCCTACTGCCGCCACCTAGTCTTTTCTGTGAGGAAAGGCCTAGTCAGAGTATTAATTATTAATTTTAACTGTGACTTATTGATTCTTTTGAGAGTTTCTCTGGAGTGAAGATGTCCAAAAACAATGGCATGGAGTTCCTAACCCATCCGCCACCACTGAACATGAAGGGGTTGGGCTTGGACTCACTGGCGAAAAGCTGAGCATGGGGGTCCTTGCTAAGTCACCCCCTACTACTGCTGCTTAGTTGGCCTTTTCTGTGAGGAGGGGCCTAGTTATAGTATAAGTATTAATGCTGATTTCAAGAAGAATGACATGGGGGGACAAATTCTGCCTTATTTGGTCTCACTTATGTTAAAAGCCTGTCACAAGTCATTTGGCTGGCAGGTGATGTTTAGGCTTGGTCTGTGAACATAAACTCCTGAAAGGGTCGTGAGTGAACCATCTGTGTATGGGTTCGTAATTTATGGCTTTTGAAATTTTGACGAACTAGCAAACAAATCCAGGTCATTGAAACTTATTTCCCCTTTCCTCTTCCTTTCATGCAGCTGCATGCCAACCCACTGAATTGTTTGTGGCTATGACTTGGAGGTCAGCACTGACAAAGACGGTCTAAATTTGGGCATGCAATTAAACTGTTCTCTTCTTGTGTTCTCTTGCAGTGAGTCTGGACCTGGGGTCGGGTTTCGCAGCCAGGTTGCCTGTTCTCTGTGACGATCGAAAGTGCAAACAGGCTCTAGCCCGTCCTTCCTTTGGTTCCTTATGCTCAATGAGGACTCTTCCCGGGTCACTGCAGGATGGATGGTGTGGATTTGACGGTCCTTGTCTGTCACCATCAGCGATTGCTCCTCTGTGACTGCGTCTTGTTCTTTTACATTTATAAAAGAACGCCCCCTCTCCTGAGCTCAGACCATAAATACTGTAACAGTAACTGTTTATAAGGAACACCCAAGGAGGGGGCTCTCCCACAAACTCTTGAGGCTCTTAGGGGCTTTCAATTTGTGCACCCCTTTATCGCCCCCTCGGTCTGTTTGTGGAGAAATTCTTCACAGCAGAAGCGTAAGTTTACATTTGGATTTATTCACCGTAATTTATTTATTCTTTTGAGAGTTTGCAAATTTTTTTTGGTTCGCCTGGAGTGAAGATGTCCAAAAACAATGGCATGGAGTTCCTGGCCCCTCCTCCGCCAAAGAATGTGAACGGCTCGGGCTCAGACTCGCTGTTGGGCGAAAAGCTGGGCGCGGAGGTCCGGCAGCGGCGCCACACGATGGATAAAGATCTGAAGACGGCCGAGCACCGGTTCTTCAGGCGCAGCGTCATCTGCGATTCCAACGTAACTGCGCTCGACCTTCCTAGCAAAGCTTGTATCCCCACGTCCCCTCCGGACTGCGAGTCGTCCACGGCACCCTTGGGGCTGGGTTCCGCTCCCGGTGTAGCCGCTGAGGCCTGCTTGGCTGTAGCGGAGGCCGTGGTGGAAGAGCAGGCAGAAGATGCCAGTGAAGGAGGGAGCCTTGCTGGGATCGATGGGGTGGAGAAGCAAAGCCAGGACGCGAATGCAGGTCAGAGCGAACTCCCTGGCGCTGCCGTGGTGGCACCTGCTGTGGCACATGACCAGGAGCAAGAAGGTGGAGCGGTAGAGAAACGTGAGGAAGAGGAGGAGAAGGGGGCAGCGAAGGCCCGAGCAGAAGCGGAGCAGAGGGAGGCTGAAAAGAAGGTGCAGGAGGATGAGGAAGTGGAAACCAAAGCTGTAGGCACCTCTCCAGATGGCCGCTTCCTCAAGTTTGACATCGAAATCGGACGGGGCTCCTTCAAAACCGTCTACAAGGGCTTGGACACTGAGACAACTGTGGAAGTAGCGTGGTGTGAACTCCAGGTAAGGAGGAACCAATTCATTCATTGCACAGTTCGAAGCCTTTCTCAGTGGCTACAGTAAAGGCAGTCTCATTGAATGTTCGGCCCAAGTTATGTGGCCTCCTCTCAGTGTCCAATAATGCGGAAGCTGCAGTGCATTCAAAATAGGTGTGCAGTATTTAAAACTGCTGATTAAGACGAGATAGGTTTGCAGTGTTGGAACAGTAGTGGGTACCAAGGTTATAGCAGAAAGTCTTATCACCCTTGTTTCTGCTATTTTGTGGTTACAGTTCTCACAGTACCCTATGTAGGTCATTGAAGAGGAGCAATGGGGAGTGGAGAAGTTCAGTTGAGAGTTTTCTGGTCATATGACCAGCTTCTCAAAGGAGGCTTCAGAGCCTCGAGGCCCATCTCCTAAAAAGCCTCATACTTCGCAGCAAAGACGCTGATAACCAAATCATTCCAACCACAAGCCATTCTTGGTTTCAAGCTGATACTTGGGTTACATTAGGCCAAAGCCAGCTTATAAATAACACCTTGAGCAAATAAATGCAGATCTGACTCTGGTAGTTGGAGCAAATGAAACTCAGTTGGATCTCATTACTCACGGGCCCAACGGACGAGTGTTTTCCCCAAGCATCACAAGGCCCTCTCTTTGCATGTCCCAGTCTAGTTTTAATTCAATATATTCTTGCTCTTTCTATCTTTATTTCCTAGAGTGTTTGTGAGCTCCTCCTTTCCCTAAAAACTGTTTCTCCTGAGACGAGTTGCCTGGATATTGCAGTTTGAGCATTGACAGAATGAGCAAGGTTCTCTGTAGAGGGACGGCGCCAAATTTACAACATTTTTGAAGGGCACATAATCATGAAAAACTTAATTTGTCTCACTTTTTGAAATAAGAGTTTGATGTAAACGTTGTAAAAGATTCATTCTCTCCCGAATCCATACGTTGAAATTAAACTGCAAAAAGTTTTGATTTTGATTTCACTTTTTTCGTGATGTAACGAAAACCAATGCATTTACATATGTCTGCCTGTTAGGCCTACAGTAGTTTAGCCCCAGCCATTCACACTGAAGTTATAAGGAGTCTCTCAGCCCTGACAACTTTTTGAATCAGGCACAAAAGCAGCCAATCAGAACAGAGACCAAGTACATGTATCAGTCTTAAAGGCTCAATAACAACAACAGCCTGTTTAATTCTAAGGCAGGGGTATTTAATTACAATTCAGTAAGGTCCAGTTAGAGAAAATTTCCTCAAGCAAAGGTTTGGAAATTCATAATGTTTAACTTGCATTGTGACTCAGTGCCATATACTGTAGACTGAAGTAGCCTAGTAGGTATATCAACATCTGATCCCGTCGACAACTGAATGTCAAATCAAATAAAGTACAATTCAGTCATATTTCAACAACATTTATTGTCAGTTTTCTCTTTGTAGAGCAAACAGTGTGAAATAACTTCCCTCTGACTCACTTTCCTCTCCGACTGCTGTTTCTCGCCTCGTCCCTCCCCTGTGTGTGCGTCACTCACTCGAGTCTCGGTGCTCATCTTAATGCACAGATCTGATTGGCTGAGTAGCGTCACATGTGATATTTACAGCTCATGCAATTGGTCTGTGAGTCTCCCGGGCCGCTAAAGCTACCGTAAAAGCTGGAAAAGTTACGCTGATTAAAATGGGACCATCTGTCGAAATTAAATCATTCTCCATAGTTTATTGGTTATATGTCCAGGTCTGCATAGGACAGCGTCTGGGTTCGGACACGGACTGGGTCCGCCTATTAGTGACCTCTGCTCTAAGGGATAAAAAGAAGTTGGAAAATTGTCACGTGAAAATGAATTGTGACTGTTTTCGGTACATAAAAGCACACAGATGTAAAAAGTGGACCTCAGTGGAAAGGATAAAATGCAAGAAGAATGTCAGATATGGGCGCTTTAGTGCGTTTATTCAAATACTGCACTTAAACCAAGGGTTTAATACATGAAACACACCACACCCTGACTTAGTGTCCTACTTTAGTGCTTGTTGACGGTGAAATGAAAGTAGAGGAAATGGAGTTCGTCTTCGTCTCGATTTATAATGTTTATTCTGTTCAGAAATAAATCAAATAATTAATATGCAGTACACTGAAGTTTGCTGTCCGAGTTATAAAGCCCTGGTGGCTCTAACGGTCATCATGAGTGCATTAATAATATCCCTAAGGCACTACAGAGGTTACATAAACCTGAATAGTACACAAATAAAAGCCTTTAAGATGGTCACTCAGTGGTCACTGACATGCCGATGCTGACGTCATTGTGTTTAACCCTATAATGTGTGGGTGGGTGTGATGGCTGGGGGGGGAAGGGGTATCTAAAGACCTCTTGCTACGTGTGAGTGGGCACGCTCGCTCTTTGGGGGGTGGTGGTGGGGTTGCATTCTTAAATGGATCAGTCCTGTTTTCAGAGCAGGCCCTAAGTGACGCGGGGTCAGAGGGCAAGCGGGGCGCAACGAGGGGGTCTGGCCACTGTGAGCCAAAAGGCTGCGCCGACAAAGAGCGTGTGTAGAAAGTGGGGGAAGTGAAGAAGGAGGGAGGGGAGGAGAGAAGGAGGACTGGAGGAGTGTAGGGAGGCCTGGCTTGTGTCCGACCCCCTCCACACACATCCTTTCTATCCTTGAGCTGCTTTGTTTAGTGTTGGCTGGTAGGAAGCCCTGGAATGAACCTCATTTTAATTGGTCGGAGTTTTTTTTTATTATTTGGAAGGTAGAGATTATCTGGTCAGCATTGTTTGTAGGAAAACTTCTTTTTTTTCCACTCTTCACTGGCAAGTGAGGTGGTTTCCATGCTGGTCTGTTGTCAGGTGTCTTTTAGCTCATGCAGCAAATGGGATTTTTCTTTTCTTCCTTTTTGATTTGGATGGTATTTCCCCTACATCTATCCACATTATGCATTTCCAACTTCTTCCATTAAGGTCCTTTGTGTTTGTATCAAGATGTCAATCAGTTCCAGTCAAATTCAAGTTGTTTGTGCATTCAGGACTGGCCGCCCTGACTGTGTTGATGCTTTTAGGGCTGTAGATCCTAAGTATCTATTCCTAGAAGTATTATTTTGGCGTCCTGTGGAGACCCTGCTTCCAAATGTCTAATCTCACAGGAGCCACACAATAATGGTTTTGTAGAAACACAATGATGGGCCAAACCCCCACATTCCCTCACTTCACCACACATGCTTTTGGGGGGGCGTCAAGGGACCAAAGATGGCTCTGCTTCTTTGTTTTTTCAGCAATAGCAATGATGAAGCTGTGAAAAAAATGAGTAATAGCAAATGTGTCGCAAATAATGTGGTTTCTTTCCAGTTGCAAAGGTTTGTTCACATACTGGCTTTTTGTTTAGAGTTGGTACCGAAATAATACCGTATAATTAGACGTAGGGCCCAACCAATGTTTTTGTGGCTCTGGTATCGATTTTAGAGGCTAAAAGTTGCCGTAATTGGTAGTATCAGCTGACTTGATTTTATATTTATTTGTTAAATTTTAATGTTTTAGCTTATAGAGTTATTTTATAGTTTTATGTTTTAGTTAAACAGTGCTTTACTGTTTACTGAGTTCTCAGTTCTCTATCACATTTCATAAACTCAGACAAAAGAAAATCAGTCTTAAAGTTACAGTGGGTAAGATTTTGGACGTTTTAGAGAACTTTCTGGTGGAAATGTGCGATTGCACCCAACAAGCTTTTTTTGTTTGTTGGTTGTACTTCAAACTCGGTCAAAACTTGGTGAAGAATGTGAGTCAATTGTCTACTATTGTTGTCAGAGTAACGTTGATTTTGATCATTGATTTATAGCATTGAAACATTGAGCCAGACCCTCTTTTTGAGCCTTTTTGAGAGTTTTAAATGATTATTTCAGTGTACACATGATATTTGAACTTTTTTTCCCCAAATAAAAAGAAGAAGTGATGCTACTTTCATTTTTAGCCAGAAAAATCTTACATAGAGTTGCTTTAAACTGAGAGTGCCTCATTTTGGGCTGCACAACTGTCTAAGGCTTTGCCTTATTGGGGAGATCATGAGACTGAATTGACCAAAAAGGGTGCCAATTATAGCTGCGTTATCGGCAATATTATCTGCTTAGTACTGATAATAAATATTGGCAGATAACAAAATATACAGCTATTTTTTTATTTTATTTCTTTGGTTTCAGCTGCCTTAAGCACATGGCACACGGTCACATTAGGACTTGGCACTATGACAGTATTTATCACAATAAAATTTTCCAATCACATGTTGGGTAGGGTCAGTCCTTCGCGTTTAGTCCACTAAACAACTGCATGTTATTGCAAAGAGAGCATAATTAATCTTGGAGTTTGTGTAACGAAGTATGTGAAACCTCAAATAAAAATACTTTGTACTGTTTGAATTTGTAGTTTCTGAGGGTGTTTTTTAAATGTGGCTTACTGGCTCTTGTTTTTGTCTGTTAGACCATTTCAGATGTCAGGAAAAACATGTTGTGACATGGTGTCTTGTGAACGTTTCTTAAAGTAGTGTGATATTTTTCACAATACCGCCCACCTCACGTTTTCACATTTTCACATATTCTCTTTCATTTCTCCGTGTCTGCCTTGCAGCTTGAGTGCTGTTGCTGGCTGCTGTGGCTTTTTGACCTTGTGGGTTGTAAAATGTGCTCTAATGGTGCATGAGTTGGTTATCATGCTGCCTCTTCACTCACACTTGGCTCGTCCCCCATCTTTCATTTTTCCTCTGCAGCCAAACTGCCACACGACTGCGTCTTCTCAGTATTTTTTCCTTTTTGCTCTCTCCTGCTCACTCACTGACTCATTCTCTCTCGACTGCTCTCTTGTTCAGCCCTCTCTCTCTCTCTTTCTCTGTATGTCTCAGTCTCTCAGTTTCAGCTGAGCACAAACACAGACAGGACTTATGAATGAATGCATTAGTCAGCCGTGCTGTGCCATAGGGTGTTTGCTCAGCTGAGCTATATGAACTCGTCACTACTGTGCTGTCCGCCTTATTGATATGCTAGGTGATTAGGACTTTCTGAGAGGGAGTTGGTTGAAGTGCAGGGCACTCACAGGGACTTGCCTGAGTGAGTAGTGAAGGATGGCGTCATCTGTGAATAATGTAGAGGATGTGACCCAAACGGGTGAGGAAGAAACTCGATCCCGTGGATCGCAGCCACGGCCATTTCCCTTTTCGATTGTTGAAATTCATTTTTTTTGAGGATGGAGGAAGACGAAGAGAGGGGGCAGCGCTTCCTTCATTTGCAAGCTGTGTTGTCCTTCCTCTCGCGCTCCGTCGCCTGGGCTGCATGCGAGCCCAGGCAAGGCTGGAAGGAAAACTCGCCACCCCGAATGGAAATCTGCTAAACCGCTGTCTTTGTGATCCGATCGGCAGATTGCTTTCTGTTTCGTCACCCTCCCCTTCAGCGAACCTAGCTTAAAGTCGTTACAGTAATCTCTTAAAATATTGGGTTCGGGGGGGATTTTTGTGGTCAGTAGCTGGAGTGACTGCGGCGGGTAAGAAGCAGTGAGGCAGCAGTCTGTGAAGGAGCTTCGGGTGAACTGAGGACAGGCTTGTGTGTTGGGCAGATGTTCTGCGATTCTTTTTGTAAAGACCCTAAAGAACCTTCTATTTCCTGATCAGGACTATAAATCGTGGGATTGCATAGTCCATTATCTTTATACGATGGCGTTTGGTGGCTGTTTATTTATTTATTTATTTTTTTTTTTTTCCCCTAGTAATTGATTTTAGGGCTATCAAAATAAAATTTGACATCTGAATATTTGTTGAATCCAATGAAAAAATGCCTGTCTGGGTGTTTTAAAGCTACCTCTTTAGGCCAGACATGTCAAACTAGGCGCCAAAGTGCTGCGAAAATTAGCGTTTACCCTCATCTATCACTCTGAAGTTAGTTCATGAAGGCCTTGCTAATTAGTTGATGAGCTGAATCAGGTGAGTTTAGTGTGGCAGTGTTTTGGCCCGCAAGGACTGGAGCCTGACACAGGTGTTCTAGGCTAATGTTGTTAGTTGTTCCAGGTCGATTAGTGAGTAATGTTGTCCCTGACTGCCAAACTGAAGGAAGAACATGCCATTGCTGACCATTCACAAAACAGCAAAGCATTTAAGTTTTAAGTTATCAAGGGATGTTTGTGAACATCAACAACTTTCTAGCAATTCATTCGTTCTGAACGAAGCTATATGTCTACGTTTATAAGCTAAACAATAATATCGGGCAGAAATACATTCTTGTATGAGTTAACTGAATGATCTGTTCCAGATGGCAGACTTTTCTGACAAGCCAGTGCTCTAAATGTGGAAGCTTGATAGCGCAGTAAGCTAATAATCATGTAATATTTCTAAATAGTGCAGTAAGCTTCTTGTTTAGCTGTGTGGCTAAGCTGCTGCACAGTTATAGACTTTTACTTCCTACAGTCAGTCCGCTCAGGCTTTTTTTCCCAGACTCTCTTTAGCTTATAATGACAATGGGGTATCACTGATTTGGGGGAATAATATAAGTCATTCTGAAAGATGTGTCAGAATAAGCCTCTGTAGCTTTTTTGACAACCAGGTTGAGAATTGCTGCTTCGTTTTGGGGTCGCTTCATAATGCATTGTATAGCATTCACTTTGAGTCTTTTCTGTGTTTGTCATTTATGTGTCCTGCTTGCTTTCTTTGCAGAATGATGCAATGTTTTTTTACAATTAATGTATTTAAAATTAGAATTTATTGGAATATTTGACAAACAAACAAGGAAAAAAATTGTATTCTATTTCCAAGTCCATCTGGCAGCCTTAATTGATAAATTGATGACAACGTTTGTCACATTTTAAGCTTTTTAAGCTTAAACCTGATGGAAATCTGAACGGAAACATGCTATGGGAAATGGAGCTCTTCTAATGGCTTCTAGTAACATCTCACCTACACTTCAGCACTGACTGCTAGGCTGATATTTTCTTTTTAAAATACCCAGTGTATGTTATACCATGTACTTGAATAAGTAGAGATAGGCTAACAGCATACAGTTTGTGAAATGCATTTCTTTATGTATAATACACAATTACCAAGATACAAATCAAGCTATCAGGTCATTGTTTATTGATGTAAAGGCCTGAACAGACTAAATTACTCAGTTATAAGCAGAAAAACCTGGAGCCACCAGGTGTGCTTGTACAGGTGCTCAGTGGTTTTGAGAGTGACATTGCGTTGGTTTTGCCAAAATGTGGTTATAAACCACATTTAAACCTGGATAAGGAAGATGGATAGTTCTCATTTGTAAACATTTCACAGGTGTGCCATAAAACATGCTTGCGCTTCAGGTGTGTTTGCTTTGGTCTACACTGGGAGGAAAGTCAAAAGTTACTGATCAGTTAAATGTTTGTATAACTGGGTGATTTGAAGGTCCACTTTCTGTTGTGACCCCATTGAGCAGAAGCCCACTGACCTTATCTTAAAGTGTGGCAAAGGTATCAGTAATGAGGTTTGCTGGAATTGCTGTGATAGGAGGCTACAGCTCACTTTGAAGCTCACCTCTGAGACTGATGAAGTGACCAGCCGGGCATGTGTCCAATAGACTGGGCTTTTCGTGTCCAGTGGGATGACCCCTTTAAAATGCAGCGCTAATCTAAATGCTTTTAAGCTAACGTAAAGCAGGTCCAACTCCCTCAGAAAGAATGTGTAATCTTTTGTTGCTTTCCATGTCGGTCTTGAAATACGGAGAGCGCTGGCTTGCCAAGACTTGCTCCCTCCTCCTGTGCTCTCCTCCCACAGATGTAGCCTATAGGATGTGATGATGAAGTGCGCTGTAAGTCCACAGATTTCCTTAGGGTCAGGACTCCAGCCTATGAGGAAAAGCAAGTTGGAAGTTTTATCTTTCCCTCTCGCTCTCATGCTCTTTTTTCTTTTCTTCTCTTCTGCAGTTCTGCACAGGTAGATTAAGTGTGTTAAGGGTCGTAATGGGAAGGTAGTAAATTCCTCACGTCTCACTCCTCACCCCAGGCCCCTCTGCCCCTGTTGCCCTTGGTTTTACTTGTAATAAACCTTAAGGCCACGTTCACACAGCAGGTAAATGTGGTCCAAATCTGATTTTCTCACCAGATCCGATTTATTTTATTTTTTATTTTTTGTTTCTTTTTGTTTGGCTGTTATCTTTTAAACATGGCCTACATGTGACATCAGTCTGAACAGATCAGCTCCTAAACTGACCCACATGCACAATAGAACAATGCTTCACGTGGCTCATCCAAAGGTAAACAATCATGACTTCCAACGAACCCCAGTCGCTCTCAGTTTCATCTATGCCAGCATCACAGGAGCCATCGTGAAGCTACATTGACTGACAGCTGGGCTCATCACCCAGAATGTGTTCGAGCTCGCTGTAAAAGGGCTCGGTCACTTCTTTGGTTCGTGTCCTCTGATTCTTTAAACTTTGCTTTCAGACTTTAAACTGTTCCTTGACTCTGCAGCCTCGTTCTCCTGCGGCCACGTTCGGTCATTTCATTCAAAATCTCTCCAAACACAGAGTGGTTTGGATACGTCTCTTCTAATTTTTGTACAGAAATATCACCCTAAATGTTTGAGTCTCAGCAGCGCCAAATTATGATGAATGTGGAGCTGGACTGACGTAAACACAGCATGAATTCTGATCTGGCTGATCAGACTGAGTCGCATTGCTGAAGATCGTATACGGATCAGGTTTCAGTACCACATATGAAAGCGTCTCAAATCAGAATTGAAAATGTCAGATTCAGTGTGTTTTTGCTGTTCACACTGACACACAGACACACATCTGTGTCACATATGAAGAAAAAAGCTCAGATTTGGGCCACTTTTACCTGCTGTGTAAACGTAGCCTAAGAGGCTGTGATTATTTGTGCACACTAATTTCATTAACTTTTCCGTCAGCTGTTCTGTCACTCTCTATCACTCCAATTACCGCAAATTTATTTTGGCTCATCTCGATGGCTGATAGTTTTGATGCTGATTAGCAAAGGCATTCTCTTGATCCCTGCCTGGTCCTTTCACTGGATTATTTCTTGGTAGCAGAGTGAATTAGTCTGACTAGGGATGCACAATGGGCCTCATTCACCAATAGATTGTTGTTGGGAAGGAGGTGGGAGCATGCATTACATTGCAGTGCATCCTGGGAACTGTAGTGCAGTTCATGGTGAAATGAGCTAATATTAAAAATAAAATTCAGTTAATTTTGCGGGCTGAATAGGATTGCTACACAGGCCTGATTTGGCCCACGGGCCTTGTGTTTGACACATGGGGACTGGAGGGATTCAAGCTGCGCTTTAGAGCAGCGTAGCCCAATGTCTTCCTAAGATTTTTCTTAACAGTGTTCTTGAGAAAGATCCTAAGAAAAAGTCTACATCAGATTCATGACGTGTTTTTAAACCGCAGAACTCTTCTCACCTTTGTGCTCTCGAGTGTGTGCAGATTCTGTTCTTGCCTAATAACAAATCCCAAATAAGAAAACATCTAAAACTACTGTAATTGGGTTTTAAGAAGATATGTGTGCTTAAGAACAGTTAGAGAATGAGGCCCGATGATATTGCAGTCATACTGGTATCTGCAAGTATTTGCTGACAAAAAAAAAAAATTGCCAACCAACAGATATTTACATTTGACCGATATCTCGAATCGATTTTTGTTTACATATATTATAAGTGATGTTTGGCTGGCTGCAATTATGATGCTACACAAATGAGTGTTACATTTCTCAGAGATTAAGATTAAATGACCCTTATTAATCCCACAATGGGGAAATTTCACCTCCTCATTTTGACCCATCTTTGCAGTGAAACACCACATACGCACTGGTGAACACACACACTAGGCGGCAGTAAGCACACTTGCCTGGAGCGGTGGGCAGCCCTATCCACGGAGCCTGGGGAGCAGTTGGGGGTCAGGTGTCTTGCTCAATCAGTCACGTACTCTCGGCTCAGGGTATCGAACCGCCGACCTTCTGGTCAAGGTTGGTTCCCTAACCTCCAGCCCACGACTGCCCCCTGATTATCCAGGTGGATTTGGTCCCAGTTTCTAAATTATAAAAATGTTTGCATTGTTATCTCAATCTGCAGATATATATATGAAAAATAACAACCCACAGTTCCAGTATCTGTGCATCCCTAAGCCTAATATTATGCATCCAGGCATTATTCTGTAATACAAATGACTGGGGTCAACCTTGAGAAGTTTTGGGCTACATGCAGGTTAGCATTAGCTAACGATAGCTCATTTCTAGCTAGCTTTTTTTGCCTGTGTTGTTGATTGTGCTCTTGAAGTTAAAACAATAGACTACATCAGCTGCAGATAACAGTTAAACCTCTTTAAATGTCCCCAGTGTACAGTAAGTTTGTAAAAACTGCCCATTCAC
Source organism: Colossoma macropomum (assembly GCF_904425465.1). Lineage (NCBI taxonomy): Eukaryota > Metazoa > Chordata > Actinopteri > Characiformes > Serrasalmidae > Colossoma > Colossoma macropomum. The sequence continues at coordinate 57,204,671 of NW_023494792.1, read as the reverse complement.
TTGAAATAGGTGGGAGCATGCATTACATTGCAGTGCATCCTGGGAACTGTAGTGCAGTTCATGGTGAAATGAACTAATATTAAAAATAAAATTCAGTTAATTTTGTGGGCTGAATAGGATCGTTACACAGGCCTGATTTGGCCCACGGGCCTTGTGTTTGACACATGAGGACTAGACGGATTCAAGCTGCGCTTTAGAGCAGCGTAGCCCTGTTTACGATTTTCCTGCAATCCAGTTGTCCCTGGACGTGTATTTTCGTTATAAGATCATGTATGTCCCCTGCGAGAGACTCCAAAGCCGAACACCAAGGGCTGCATATCAGCACTGCTGATGTTAAGCTTACTTGTCATTCGCTTTGTATAACCGCGCAGATGTTTTAGCCAGTGGTGTCTGGCTCAGTCTTTTTTTCTGACTCACATGCTGTTCTACTTGTCTGTATTGGTCATGCATGAAGACAAAATTTGGGGTCAGTGTCTCTCAGTGCCTGATTGATTTCTGGCATTTTCTGAACCTCCCAGTGTTTCAGACGCGGTCTGGTTTTAGTCTGTCTGGTTGGAATTCGCACAAAGGACCTCTGTCATTTGTAGAAGAACCCACTGACGTTCTAAATTTGGAAGATCCCAAGCTATTTGAGTGGTGTGTCTGCCGCAGGGAATGGGCCACACTGGGCTAAACTAGTAGTGCCACTGTATAAGGCCGACCGGTTTGGCCCCCCCGCGACTAGGATTTGGGTACCGTTTTGTGTTGCTTGTGCATTCTCAGGATTCTTGTGGCAGGACGTCAGTCATTTGTAAGTGGTACCGCTCTCTAGGAAGACAAAAAGAACAAGGGTGGTGGGGGAGCTTCTTTTTTTTCTTCCGTTGCTTTGCTTTTGTCTACCCCAGACGACCCAAACCAAGCAGAAAGCTCAGGGGGGATTTAGACCACAGCTCTTGATGCAAGTTATAGGCTGCTACCACCCTCTCCACTCCCTGCCTTCCTCCTGGGGCTCAATAGAGAATAATGGTGGTCGAACCGTGCTCTGCTAAAGCTGTTTGCGTGAAGCTTAGTTTAGGAATTAAACAGAACAGAGCATGCAGTGAAGTGCTGAGGAGGACAAATCTGTTTTGCAGGTCCTAAAGTGAGATGTTCTTCCAGGAATTGCTGACACAGGCTCTACTTTTACTTGCCCTTTCCTTTAAAACAGAGCTTTCACTTCTCTCTGCGAGAGCCTTTCTCTGAACTGCTGCAGCCCTCTCCTTTCACTGCTATCCCGTTCTCATATTGTCCTCTTTCTCTAGCTTGATCCCTGTGTTGTTAATTGAGATCTCAGCTTGATGAAGGCAACAGCTCCACATGCAGATAAATCACATCACATGGTGTCTGTGAAACTGGAGCAAGCCCGGATGTGCGACAGCCCAGTCCTATAACTGCATGCTTTGATCAGGCCAATTTGGATAGAAAAGCATGCATATGTTGCTGAAAAGAGGTGGAATTTTGTGAATTTGGTTCCCCCCACCCTTCCCTCGCCTCGTATTCTAGTCTCCTTCCACATATCTGCGCCACAAAGGCCCCTGCCCAGTGTGAAGGAATGTGTCTTGTCTAATTGGATCTGCAGCAGGCGTTTTATACCAAATGTCAAGTCTATTTTAGTAATGCCACACTTTTATAAACACAGCAGCAGAGGTCTTGCCTGAACTTTGTATCAACTAGGTCTGGTGTAAGGTGGTTTCAGAGTTAGCTGTCCTGTTGGGGAGTGTTATGTCACACAGCGATCTGTTTTCTACCCCCAGCCATGAGGGAAAAGTAGGGCATCCGCTTTTCGTGAAGTAACATTTGGCCTGCAGCGAATTTAAGAGGTGCAAGGAGGCTTTTCTCAAACAAGGCCAGGACAATTAAAACGATACAAACAACTGTTCTGCTTGTCCTCATCAACAGCAGCGGTAGGCTAATGCCTCTGCTGCTCCACTGCAAGTTGTAAACCTACTTGAATGTTTTCCAGAAGAACATTTTCATTTTTTTAAATTTTTTTTTTAAATCCTCTGGGGTTGCGCTGGTCATTTTAGATGGAGATATACTCAGATAGGTATATTTCAGTTTTTCCATCTGAATTTGCTCGAATTGTAAGGCAAATTATTCAGTAATTGTATTAAATAAATGTAAATTTTTGGGTTTTTTTGTAAAAGCTCCCCTCAAATTAACAGAAAATGTGTTTTATGATCATACACATATTGCTATATGCTTACAATTTACTGCTGAAGGCCAAACATCTTAGACGCTCTTTGTATTATTTTATTAAAATAATTTTCACAGAGCAGATCACTGAAGAGACGCCATCTGAGATCCAGTTTGCAGCTCAGATTTGTGGAAAAATGGGTCGACTTTCAGTAGGAAAAAAAAAGTGAGTTCAGTTTCTTTTTTTATAAGGGTTTAAAATTACATCACCCATCTATTTGAGTGGAAAGTAGACAGTTATAAGGTAAATAATATGCCGAAGCACATTTTGGAGCCACTGGTGGTTCCGAGGAGTTAAAAACGTTAAAGATTTGGACGTATATTGCCCAACTTTTGCCTTGACCTGCAGAAAAATCTGAAAAGCCCTGTACAGTGCATGGTTATTTTTTTTTTTATTTTTTATTTATTTATTTTTTTTTATTTGTCTCTCTTTTCTTCCCCCTTTTTTGGCTTCATATGCCAAACATAGCAGCGCCTCATCTGCTGTAGCCATTCAACTGCATGGTCAAAATTGGAGCACATCATGCTTGATAATGACGTGGGCTGAATGCAGAGGGCCTGGGAGAATGCGATGGTCATTGGATGGGCTCCAGGAATGGAAACCCGGAGCGGTGCTACAATCTCTAGCAGCTGCACCCATCTGAACTTCCCTCGCGCTTGCTGGTCATGGTAACCCACCATGTCAGCATATTCCTGACAAGTGTTGCACAAGGTCAAGGGCACTGGCCAGATAATGCCTTATAAAGTATGCCACCGTTCACACCTCAGTACTGCTCCTTCTTCTGTGTCCCTATTTTTTGGAGAGTTATGTTGCCCCAGATAATGCTTGCTTGCTTGCTCGCAGCTAGAACCATTTGCCTCTAAGGTCACAGCTTTTAAAGCCAACGCGTATCTGGTTTCATCATTATCTGTGGCCTTCCTCTCTGGTTTATAGTCATCCATCAGTCTGTTGGGTATTTTCACTTCCAGCCTGGCCTGGAGTGGCTAGGTGGGTTGAATGAGCATTCCAGGGCACTGCTGAGCATTGTTCCTGCTTCTGATAAGGAATGGAAGAATGTTAATGACCCCTTACTGGAAATGCCTTCGTGGTTGGTTTATAGTGACTAACACAGGACAGACATGGTGGCATCCTATACCTGATTTACAGACGGCACTTGCAGAAGACATGGGTAACTGTAATTTTTGTTGAATTGAAACTTGGCCTCCCCGAAATTTCGGCCAGAAGTGACACTTTCTTCCAGAAGTGGGGAAAAAGGCCAAACATTTTGGACAAAAAAGCAAAAGATTAAATAGGACTACACAGAAGTGTCAACCCAACATTTAACAAATAATTTGAATAATAATAAAAATGAGAAACAGTGATTTAAAAACTCCTCAGATTTGTAAATCACTGTTCATGCTGAGTGTTTAGAAGGGGTGCTACTTCTTGACTACAGGTTTTGACACCTATTGAAAACCACAACATCTCACATGATGCCCAGAATACAGCAAAACAACAGAAGCAGAAAGGAAAGTCCACACCATCCATAGCCACACGTTGTAAAATGATGGGGAAAAACTAACAAACGACAGCCAAAGTGCAATTAACCTTTTTAACTCCTTCAGACCACCAGTGGTTCGAAAACACACTTCATTATATTCTTCATAACTTTCATATTTCATAAGCTACATATAAAAGGTGGGGGTCGTATGAGAGCTGTAACTGTCTCCTTTCCAGTCAAATAGATGGGTGATGTAATTTTAAACCCTTATAATAAAAGAAACTGAACGCACAATTTTTTTTTCTACTGAAAGTCGACCCATTTTTCCACAAATCTGAGCTGCAAACTGGATCTCAGATGGCATCTCTTCAGTGATCTGCTCTGTATTATATATATATATATATATATATATATATATATATATATATATAAAGTTAATTAATAGGTAATGAAAATAAACAGAATTCATTGCCTTGGATGACCAGCTGTTCTCTCTTGTCCAGGATAATGGGTTGCGGGTGGCCTACATGCTGTAGTAGTTTGAGTCTATTTTACGTAAACTTTTTATTTATTGCGTGTCCTGAATTTCAGTTTCGGCCAGGGATTTTCATTTCATCGCTAGTTGAAACCAATGACTTCATACAGTTAATGAACCTAAGCATGTTCTGGAGAATCGTTGGGGCCTTCTAGTAATATCTCCAGTGCAATCTTTTAAATATGTGACTTTACACCTACGTCCTACTATAGTGCCATTTTTCTTTGGTAGATTCCAGAGAAAAGAAGGCACCACGCAATGTGTCACTATATCCTTGTACGTATTCTTTGGAAATATTGGGCAATACTTTTCTTATTGCTCAAAATGTAAGTGAGGAACGCTCTGCGTCTTATCAGGCTTACTTTACGTGGGGTGGCAGCTTCAAGACCTGGCTTTGCTTAGGTCCATTTCATTGTTCTGCTGTGAAATATTGAGGCTGCTTTTACTTCCGTACTCTGGTTCTCCAGACTCTGAAGAGTAGATGGCTCCACTGGCTCGGGTATTTTGCCCAGTGCTACATAGGCCTGTGTCTGATCTCGGTTAACTGAGTATCTGTGGCAACAGGTCCCTACAATGTTAAACCAATTTACCATTGCACTAAAAGGTCCTTTATTAATTTATTTGTTTATTTATTTAGTACAGATTATTATTTAGCACACCCATATTATCACACAATTACAGTTTTAAATATGTGGCATGGTAGGATACGTTCATAGTGTTACTACATAGGATATATTGCAGCTTCTTGTCCAGTAGAAATGTGGCTGTGCTGGACGAGGAGAGCATGTGCACGAGGAGGCGGGTAGGCAAAGATCAGGCCTACACAAAAAGCAGACTGTGGTCTGTGTAGCCTATGCTATTTCAATGAGTAAATCATATTTCTGTAAATGATGCAAGATGTGAGAATGTAACCCGACCAATCTGCAGAACCATTTAAAACAAAGGCTATGTTCACATTACAAGCCTCATTGCGCAAATCTGATTTTTTCCTCAAATCCGATCTCTCTGACACGATGGTTCACGCTCGTTTAGGTAAGTGACTCAAATCTGTCTTTAATGTGAACGAATCGGCGTCCTGAAATGACCCGCATGTATACATCCTACTCAGTAATGTCACGTGAATGAATCACGTTCATCATCAGCAAACAAGCTAACGAGCAGAACGAGCTTCACTGAGAAGATAATTAACTCTGATCAGCTCTCAGCTTCATTATTAGAGCGAGACGAAGGTGAAAAAGATGAGATGAGCTGCTTTTCACCGTTTCCAGGCTTTAACTTCTGTTTGGCGCTGCTGTCATGGCAACACTGAATGACATGGCACATCCGATACGCATCCGATCTAGGACCACATATGAAAGTGGCTCAGGTTGGATTTGAAAAGATCAGATTTGTGTGTCCACACAGCCCTGAAAACATCAGATCTGAGTCACATTAGGGCAAAAACTCAGATTTGTGCCGCTTCAACCTGGTAATGTGAACGTAGCCAGGATCACCTGACCACCCTCAATGGACTCATTATCAGGACATCACCACTTTTAGAAGGTTTTGCAAAATCCAGCAAAGACAGCATAATATAGAGAACATTTAAACTACTTGACTGAACCACAGTTGTTTAGACAGTTAACCAAATATGCAAATTTACAGGCCTAGCTCTGCAACCTCTGAGAAAGCAGAAACCGAGAAGCGTCCTCCCGCCTTCTTCCAAACAGAATGTGTCTGTGCTGTATCTGTCCTGCTCCCAGACCTCGTTTCTGCTCCTTAGAATGAAAACCTGACCCCAATCGGGCAGTCCTTGCCAGTCTCCAGGGGAGGTGGTTGCTTAGTTAGGGCATGAATGTTTTCTATGAGTGAGGCACAGTGGGGGGCTAGTCACCTGACCAGGTCATGGTTCCAGTACATAGGGTGTCTGTGCCTTGGTCACTGTCCTACATTGTGAAATGACATAATGGGACACCTTTTCAAAGGCCAGCTATTATGGATGCACCTAGGCTTTGATGAAGTCTTTCAAGTTATGCAACTGTGCAAGCGTGTGTCCTGCTTGCATAGTTGTTTATCACTGCCTCTGGATGGACTGTCCTCTTTTTGTAGTCAAACTGCATTTTAAAGAGTGGTTTAGCAAAGAATTTTATTTTTCCTTTGCCTAAATCAGTTTTCCGCTTAATTTTCACTAAATGTAGTCAGATTTTACAGTTTTCTTCCTTCTGTAAATGGTGTTTAGTTTTGCACTGGGGCTAAAAAGCTGCAGTCGCTGACAGTTAATGGAAGCTTATGTCCTACTTGCCACCAATTATATTTGCAAGAATATATGACAGACATGTTCAGCTTGCTTAATCTGTGTCTCAGTCGAGTCTCCAGTCTTTAGTAGAGAATTTTAAAATTGTCTCGTTGTTAGCTGCAGGTATTGCAGTGTACAAAATCAAACCTGACAAGGTTTTTTTCAAATAAGGAGCTTTTCATTATAGAAAAGTACCAAACTGAAGTACTACATGCAGTAAAAGTGGCGTTTAAAGGAAAGAGGCAAAACAGCTTGAAACAGCTGGTTAGCCTGTGTTTTGTAGAGCGATTATGCTAGCTAGCCTAATAGCTAATCCAGCGGAAGTCACATAGATTGGCATACAACTTCGTCTAAATTGGCTATTATGCTAGATAGCATACTTGCTTCCGTTCCAAACCGCCCATATGCTAACCAGCTGTTTCAAGTTTTTTTGCCTTTTTCCTTTAAATGCTATATTTGCTGCATGTAGCACTTCATTTTGTCCTTCAGACTGAAGGCTTTTCTCCAACGAAAGGCTTGTTATTTCAATCCGTATCAACCCTGATGCTGCTACCGGTCACAATATGACATACTGGTGTCTATAAAAATGGACCAGAAGTATATCACACAGCTAAAAGCAGTAGCAGTGGCCATCTCTGACTCCAGCATTGGTGTAAGAGGAAAGTTGCATATATTTGATCGAACTGTTCCTTTAGCTTAACCTTCTGACGCATCTCATTATAATCACGCCGTAACTTAGACGCTCGTTTGGGAAGTCGGTCTGAAAATCGGAGATAAACAGCCTCCTCCTGCTCTCGTTCGCTGTGTGTGATGAGTAGGTCTGGCACGTATTTCTCTCCCTTTCCAGCCTCATGAATATTTAATCTTAGTTGTGCTCTTTCTGGTTGGGCTGTGGGGTTTTGATGCATGTGGAGAGGCCTCATTCTGACCTTCACCGACCTGACAAGCTTTGCTAGCGTAATCGGGCTGGGCACTCATCTGTCAGATGACCAGTCTGTGCGCATTCCACGTCTTCTGTGAGTCTATAGAGCGGCGAGGGAGGGGGAGTGACTAACAGGCCACCGGCGTCACCGACGTGAGTTGTTAACACAGGACCCTGTAGGCCTCCCTGATCCGTGCTTGTGTTCCTGCAGTGTTCCCGGTCGCCGGGGACTTGTCTGAGCCCAGACGGAGGAGGTCAGAGAGGCAGCACGACGCTCTCCATGTGATTCCAGCCTGAGCTGCGCGGATCCGGCCTGGACGTTCTAATCTGGGCTGCTTTGCTCTCAAGCTGTGAACGAGAGGGAAAACTTATTCGCTGCACATTTCAGGCTTAGTGGATGTGAATCAGGCCAGCTGTAGCTAGATGATCAGCGAACACCCTGAGCACCGTGAAGCTTGTTACATCAACACACTGTAAAGCTCTCGACTAAAGCCTTCATTTCCTTTCAGAAATCTGGAATCTCTCCTTCTGTGTGTTTCTGTGCACCACTCTGCTTTCGTTCAGGCCGCTGTAAGAACTCCGCAGCTGTGTCTATTAATAGAACCGTAGTATAACTTGGAGCCGCATCCTAAAATGTACACTTCACTTCACAAGGCTTTGGCACTGAGCTCACCCTCCTCTCCAGTTCTTTCACATTCTCTCATTGGCCCGCTCACTCTGTATCTGACTCTGACTCAGGTGAACTTGTCTTGACACAGAAGGCGAAGCGACTGTCTTTCACACTCTTTGTAAGTGTCTCCACTGAGGGGAAAGGGAAACGTATAGCTTCCTGAGGTCCCCCCCCCCCTTCAGACGAGGAAGCTGTCAGCGCGCATGTCTGTGAGCGGTGACACTGTGGCTTTTGCCCTATTATGGGCCCGAGCCGCTGCCTTCCTCTTTCCACTCTACGCCGATCATCAGATATTAACCCAGCGACTGCTCTGCTGATTGCGCTCTGCTCCTCTGAGTCACTTCTGCGCAAAGCGTGATGACATGGCTCAACATCCGTGGAGGTTTATAGGTCACGCCGAACGTTTGGCTTTGATGTCTGATAAAGAGCGAACCAAGCCTTTTTTCAAACCCGTACCCTGCAATCACAGGTATTGCCCGTGCGGTAGCGGGAGTAAATAAAAAAAGCGGGTTAGGCCTGCGTCTGCATGACTTCCTCCCTGCGGTCTTGCACCAGCGCTGCGCTGTCTGTGGTGGCAAAGCCTGCCTTCTTGCATAACCACGGTTTGCTGTGTTTCACCCAGCTTACCTTCTCACTGATAAAGCACAAAGAGCCATTCTGTGGGATTTAAAGAAGATTTAGTGTTCAGGGAAACCGCTGTGTCAGAGCCAACCTTTGCCACCTTAGCCTTTCTCGAATTGCCCTTCCCCCCCGACTTGAACGGTGCACTATTAGCACCTACAGTACATCACACCAGCGCCACTTAACTTCATTGTGCCTCGCTATTCTTTTTGCGGTACACAGGCACTGTTAAGCATATGGCCCAGTCTTTACAGGCTGTGAAACAGCTGAAACAATCAAATGCGATGGGGATTTTTTTTGATCAGTGTCTTTCACTTGTTGATGCCACATGAAAGGCTGGCATGCAGGCTGGTTCCAGGTGCTGCCAGCAGCCAGGCTTCATGCCAGGTATTTTTTTTTTTTTCCTCTCTCTCTTTTTGTCTCTGTGTCACCCATATGTTGCCTAATATCTCCCCGCCCCAGAGTAGTGAACCAGAAATGTGTATTCCATCCCATTTTTGGTATTTCTGTATCTTTAAGAGTACATGGATGAATATCCAGTTAACCGAAGATGCATGAATTAGGGATGCACTTTTTGGTCATCAGTGGTCAGAAATGTTACTTCAGGTATTCAGCTAAAAGAGAAAAACAGTTGGAAATTACATTCAAAAATGTGGACCAATTAAACAGGCGCAGACACTTTCAAACACGTTTAAGCAGCAGTAGAGTAATGTTAGCCATGTGGAGCTAATTTGCGGTTTGTATGAGGAACATTAGACATTAGAGTTAATGATCTCTGTCAATATCGAGTGTTAAGAGGAGATTGGTATGCAGTTCCGCTATAAATGGTACAGCAGTTACTTTCTGGCATGTAAATGCTACAACATTTAAGGAAGGATGGAAAATGATAACTGATAAGGAGCTTACATCAGCTTCGTTTAATAAATAATTGAATTCGTTGCCTCGAGTGACCAGCTGTTTTCTGTCGTTGAGAATGTTGTGGCGCATACTGTAGCCCACGTACTCTGATACGTTTAGGAAGTTTATTTTGTGCGGTTTATATTTTTATTTATTGTCGGCTTTTGTTGCTTTTCAGTTTAGATTTTTTGGCCGAGTGTGTCCTGACTTTTGATTTTGACCAAATATTTTGATTTTGATGCATCACAAGAAATAATAGATTGGTGTGAAGTTAATGTGGAGCTATGGTTCACCTTTTTAAGCAAAAATCACACAAAGGAACACGTTTCAAAACTTTTATTTAAAAATAGCCGAGAAAAATCAATCGATTTTTGTGTTGGATGAGTAACATAAGGGAGCCTCAGATTAGCTGATGAGCTGAAACTACAGCTAACCGATACAACACTGGATGCCAATGTCTTTCTCAGATGTTGTCCCTTTTCGGTGGACAGTGTGTGCATGTTACATGTAATTTTGCCAGAGAAGTATTTTAATAGTTTCTGGGCCTAACATTATCCCTAATTCCGCACTAAATTTAGCATTATTTAGCACTAAAAGCTGCTATGTCTGCCTTGTATGCTCTTGTTATGGAGTGGCAGTCTAACATAACATACTTGCTCGCAAATACAAGCAAACCTTTCACATTTTACTGATTTGTTAAGACATAAAATCGCTCTTTTGCTCAATTGTTGGTCTGTGTGTTTTCTCCTTGGTTTTATGATGAAACACAGTGATTTACCTGAATAGTGACTTCAGCGTTCGAATGCTGGAACCTTGAACGTTATGAGTACCTGTGCCCATCCCTCGTTGCAACCTGTACAGGTCCACACTGGTCATAATAAAACTAAAGCGCATGTGGAACTGGAGCTTTGTGTGCTACCATGTTTTCTATCACTGTGTAAAATAAGCACAATGCTGCCTTTATTGTATAACGTGTGATAGTTTCTGAGCAAATATGCGCACAACACAGTTTCGAAATGATTATTATTGATTTTGTTTCATCAAAAACAAGAAAAGTCAACTGAAATATATTCATATTTATATGTTCGCTTGTTAACCTCTTATTCTCCAGGGTATATTTTGGTTTGTCCATCTGAATTTACATGCCCAAATCATAAGGCAAATTATTCATTAACTGCATGAAATAAATGTAAATTTGTATTTTATTTATTTATTTATTTATTTTTTTTGTAAAAGCTCCCCTCAAATTAACAGAAAATGTGTTTTATGATCAAACACTTATTGCTATATGCTTATAATTAGATGCTCTTGGTATTGTTTTATAAAAATAATTTTTACAGAGCAAAAAGACGCTGAAGAGACGCCATCTGAGATCCAGTTTGCAGTTCAGATTTGTGGAAAATGGTTCAACTTTCAGTAGAAAAAAAAAGCTGAGAGTTCAGCTTCTTTTATTATAAGGGTTTAAAATTACATCACCCATCTATTTGAGTGGAAAGAAGACAGTTACAGCTCTCATACGACCCCCACGTTTTGAATGTAGCTTATGAAATATGAAAGTTATGAATATGATGAAGTGTGTTTTGGATCCACCGGTGGTCCCAAGGAGTTAAAAAAGTTTGGTACTTTGCTTATCATGTTCTTTACTAAAGAACAGATTAAATAGCAAAAAACAGGCACTTTTTCTTCCTTATCATAGTTTTACTGGAAGATGGCCTGTTTTCTGTTGACTAAGTTGTGAGCAACTCTGCTAAACCCCTTGAAGAGGATGTGGTTGGCCTGTGAAAAAAGTGCCCTTATGCTGTATTGTTATGCTCTCACCAGCCAGTGACAACAAAGCAGTGACTCACAGGCCATCAGACAGGTGTTCGTATGTGAGGTGAGGAAAGGATGGAGTGGAGTTGAGGTCTTGGTAGTGTATCTTTAACGGTTCCCATGACTGCCTGTCTTGTCGTGTAGAGGCTTGTGTCGATGGACTGGAATCCTCTGATCTTCTGCCTCTGAGATCTAAGTTGACTTTGATTGTTTTTTTTTTTTCTCATTACCAGCTGCTAAAGCCAAGTTCGTCAGGCCTCACATGTGGTCTTGCATGGGACAGACCCTAAGACAAGCATTACCATTAAAGAGGAAAAAGGAAGATGAACTTTAGTGAGTTATTTTAACTCACCCAGAGGAAGTCGTCTTTATTTATTTATTTATTTTTTTTGTTTTTTTTGAGCTCCCTCACAATCAAACACTGCTCACATTCATGGCAGATTGAGGCCTGCCATTGTGTGCCATAGCTCATGCCAGTGTGGCCCACATCAAGCAAATAGACCATTAAAGTGCTTCTCTCACAGCAGGATGGTTTCCAGATGCATGAATCACTATCGCTTCATCCCGAGACCGCTTTTCACCAAGCCTCTCCCACCTTGCTGCTTTTGTTACTAAAGAGACAGGGAGAAAGAGGTCACTCTCCTTGCACTGTCCAGGACTGTTCTGGGCTTCTGGGCCAGCTTTGCTGTGTATTCCCAAGCTCACTGACAGATTTAGCCCGTTTCTTTCTCCTCTTCTTTTGTCCGTACAACCTAGCAGGCCTATTTTCTCTGGCACAGCCACCCATAATCAGCATTTCTTCTCAGAGTGGAAGCTGAAAGCAGAGGTTTATTATTCTTTTTTTATCTTAAGGGCCCATATCCTACATTTTTAATCTATTTATTTTTTCCCTGAGGTCTGCTTTAACACATTGTGTTAATTTTTTGTACTTAAGGCAGTGAGAATTAATTTTTTTCCCCTCTCTTTATCCTGTAGATTCGAACAGGCTGTTTGTGTTGCAGTAGGTTTTTAAAGCCCTATTCAAGTTGGATTAGTTTTACTTGGCTATGTTATAATGGGGGAGATTACCTATGAGGTTTGTGATTTAAATCCAGTACGACTCTGTGATGTCTGTGGTTTTTACAAGTCTGCTAAGTAATAGTTTCAGAGTGAACTATCTCTCCTATAATTCGTCGAACTGGGAGCTGCTTCAGTAATAGCTGTCCTGTTTTGAATCAACCTCACAGTAATGCGATAGCAAATCCTGCTGATAGACACGTCTCCTTTTTTGTGACTGAGAGACGAGGCTAACAGCTAAGATGGCGCTCTTAGCACAGTACCCTCATCGTCAAGTTCAAAACAGGGGTACTGTAATTTAAAATACTTTTGGGCATAAGCTAATTAGAATGAGAAGGAAATTAAAGGGACTTAAATGAGCCCATTTTGTTAGTCTAATGCTGTTTTATCTTGTATTCACTGGAAGTTAGTTTTTCTGGTTTGTTTGTTTGTTTGGGTCTAATCTTGATACTGAAATGAATATCCAGACTGTGACGATCAAAGTTATCTGAAGTAAGTCGGGAAGTTACACATGTACTTTATCCTGTTGGGCAGTTGAATCTCTTACAAATCACATTACCGGGCCTCCTCTGAAAAAATGAAAACTAATCCAGCTCGAGTAGAGCTAAAGATGTATGTATGTATGTATGTATGTATGTATGTATGTAATTGACCTGTGCTCTGATTGGCCACCCTTTTGTTGTGCCTTACTTCAAAAGCAGTTTGGGCTGAAACACTCCTTATAACTTCAGCTTGTGCTGGTGGAGCTAAACTGCTGAAGGCTGAGTGGGCGGGTATATGTAAATGTGTTTTTTGTGACATCACAAAATCACTTAATTCAAAACAGGCCATTTTTGCTGTTTCTGAACTGGAGAGTGAGTGGTAAGTTTATAAACTTTAACCATATTTATATACCACATCAAACTCATCAAAAAATGGCATTTATTTTTCATTTAAATTGGACGTTTTAAGAGCAAAAGCTTTTATTTCTGTGCTTGTGTTAATCCTCTGCCGTCCATTTGTCTCGTTTCAAGCCTCGCTGTCTCTCTCCATCTTTCTGGGCTTCTATAAATAGAACCCATGTGGGACAAAGGTGTTTGTAACCCATGATTTACATTGTGAGCTGTACTTATTTACCTCTGCTGAACTCTGCTCTGTTTTGCAGAGCTCTCCCAATAAAGAGTGACGAAGAGATTAATGAACAGACAAGACAGGAGGAGCTCGCTTACTCTCCTTTCAGAATACATGCCATGATCAGGCATAACATGATGACCACCTCCTTGTTTCTGTGCTCATTGTCCTTTTTATCAGCTCCACTTACTATATAGGTGCACTTTGTAGCTCTACAGTTACAGACTGTAGTCCATCTGTCTCTCTGCATACTTTGTTAGCCCCCTTTTACCCTGTTCTTCAGTGGTCAGGACCCCCATGGACCCTCACAGAGCAGGAACTATTTGGGTGGTGGATCATTCTCAGCACTGCAGTGACACTGATGTGGTGTGTTAGTGTGTGTTGCGCACCTCCATGTTACTGCTGGACTGAGAATAGTCCACCAACCAAAAATATCCAGCCAACAGTGTCCTGTGACCACTGATGAAGGACTAGGGGATGACCAACACAAACTGTGCAGCAGATCCACTCAGACCAGCGCAACACACACTAACACACCACCACCACATCAGTGTTACTGCAGTGTTGAGAATGATCCACCACCCAAATAGTACCTGCTGTGTGAGGGTCCATGGGGGTCCTGACCACTGAAGAACAGGGTAAAAGGGGGCTAACAAAGTATGCAGAGAAACAGATGGACTACAGTCTGTAACTGTAGAACTACAAAGTGCTCCTATATAGTAAGTGGAGCTGATAAAATGGACAATAGCGTAGAAACAAGGAGGTGGTCATAATGTTATGCCTGATCGGCGTATGTCTCACCCTCTCACTGCTTTTTCAGGGCTGTATGTTTACCTTTTTTAGGTGCTTGCGCTTCCCACGCTGGTTTAGTAAAACTCAGTGACAGAAAGGCAGTGGATTGCACCACATGTGCATGTATTGGTATTTAACTTGGGATCGAATATTTATTTAATTGCAAGCGCAAGCAAAATTGTCACACTATCTCTTCAGTTCTGGCCTTGGCAGGTTGATATGATAAAATATTGATGTTATATTGTTATAGTAATTATGGCAGTGGTTGCAGCATATCAGAGGGCATGTTCTTTTGACATGGTTAAACGAATATACAGTCAGAAAAACAGAATAACAGCAAAGAAGGAGCTCATTTACTGAGTGAGAATGCCTGTGGTTCACTAGAACGTTCACTGTATGCTTTCTCTGAACATCCGAGATGTAAATGGAAGTGTCTATTTTTGACTGCCTATTTGTTTAGTAGAGCTGTTGTGCAATCTTTAAGGGGGAGGAAACATAATGGTAGTGAATATCCAATTGCAGTAAACAGTAGTTTGATAATGATTAATGCATTGTCGCTGATGGAGGAGAGTGTTTTATTTCCACTTTTTAACATAGTTTGAAAGTACCAGCTGGTACTCGCACTGTGTAGAAGTTGCACGATGAACAGAGCAACAAAAAAGGTCCAATATTACATAGAGTAACTGTATGTTCACTTACATTAAAAGTTAAGAATGTTTTCTTCTTCTCTTGTAAATGGAGATACAAGGTTTTGTTCCAATGATATGAAAGCCTGTGCAACTCTACTGCAACTGATCAAAGCAGATTTAAGCCCTTTCTGTTAAAGTTGCATGATGAATAGAGCAACAAAAATGGTCCAATATTGCAGAGTAACTGTGTAGATTAACTTACATTAAAAGTTAAGAATGTTTTCTTCTTGTAAACGTTTTTGGAGATGCATGTTTTTGTTCCAGTGGTATAAAAGCCTGTGCAACTCTACTGTAACTGATCAAGGCAGATTTAATCCCTTTCTGTTAAAGTTGCATGATGCATGGAGCAACAAAAGTGGTCCAGTATTACATAGAGTAACTGTACGTTCACTTACATTAAAAGTTAAGAATGTTTTCTTCTTTCCTTGTAAATGGAGATACAAGGTTTTGTTCCAATGATATGAAAGCCTGTGCAACCCTTCTGCAACTGATCAAGGCAGATTAAGCCCTTTTTGTTAAGCCCTTTCTGTTAAAGTTGCATGATGTGCAGAGCAATAGAAATGGTCCAGTATTATATAGAAAAAACGTGTAGATTAATTTAGATTAAAAGGTAAGAATGTTTCTTCCTCTCTTGTAAACTTTTTTTTGGAGATACAAGGTTTTGTTCCAATGATATGAAAGCCCATGCAACCCTACTGCAACTGATCGAGGCAGATTTAAGCCCTCTTTGTTAAGCCCTTTCTGTTAAAGTTGCATGATCAATGGAGCAACAAAAGTGGTCCAGTATTGCAGAGTAACTGTGTACATTAACTTACATTCAATGTAATGAATGTTTTCTTCTTCTCGTAAATGGAGATACAAGGTTTTGTTCCAATGGTATGAAAGCCTGTGCAACTCTACTGCAACCGATCAAGGCAGAATTAAGCCCTAGTCGTTCCAAGACATTGTCTGACACCTCAGTCTTTGAAAAGAACTATAATTGGATCTGAACATCTTTCTCATTCTCTCCCTCTCTCACAGAAACGGAGGTGTTATTTGGGCTAGTTCACACTCTGCACAGGCCAAATGGTTTTGCTTGTTTTTCTGTGGAAGGTTGTGCACAGTTGTTAGGTTTTCATTGCAGCTTTGAGGTTAGTATCCTGGCTTACCGCTGGCTTCTCACTGCTTGGAAGGTTGTCATTATTTGAACAAGATGTCAGGAACTTTATTGAGGCCAGTCAGAGGGCAGTGGTAGACTTTTATAAACAGCTGTCAGTCCATTTTGAATTCTTTAAGCAAATAGCAAAATATAAAATTACAATTGCAGGATATAAAAATACCTTTCACTATTGTGCAAAATGAAAAGAAATTAAATACTGACAGCTGCTTACGTCGGAACTGCAAGCACATTTTTCGTGCACTGAAAGGCTGAGAAACAGTCAGTATTACCTCAACAGCTTTTTTAATAAAGGCTGCAAAAAACAAATAAATATAAATATTTTAATATAGACACGCAAGGACAGGTCGTGTCCTTCTGGTTCCATTGACTTGCATTAAAAGTAATGTAGGTCTTTCTACATTCTTTCTGTGTGTGTGTGTGTATATATATATATATATATATATATATATATATATATATATATATATATATATATATATGTATATGTGTGTGTGTGTGTGTGTGTGTGTATATATATATATATATATATATATATATATATATATATATATATATATATATATATATATATATATATATATATATATACATACATCCATCATCTAAACCGCTTATCCTTCCGGGTCGCGGTGAGGTGCTGGAGCCTATCCCAGCTGTCATTGGGTGGAAGGCAGGATACATATATAATGTGTATGTGTATGTATAGTAGCCATTACTGCTTTACAGACTTCAAACACAATACTGGGTGTGAGGACAATCCTAATGTTTGATGGATTTTTACAGGCTTGTAGTTCAGGACGTAGCCATTTCTGAGCTGTGCACATGTGTTTTGTAATTGGCCGTTTAGCCTAATGGTTACTCGTCCATGTGGGAGAGCAGGGTTCAATCCCAGCACAGTGAAACGCTCATTAGGCTTCTAACGGTTTGCTGGAAATGTCTCTCTGGTGCTGGTTAAAGTTCTTAGTGCTGTTAAGTTTAAGAAAATAAGCCCCAAAGTAGAGAATTTAAAGTTATTTTGGGATTCATTTGACAAAAATCGTTGAAGTAACAGCTGAACGGCTGAAGTTTGTGCTTGTGGTTTGTGTCTATGAGGTACACCACCAGCACACTCAACCCCCACTTGCAAGAGACGGTCCCTGACCCCCTCCACTGCCATTTGGCTGCTCAGCTTCAACCAGAAGAGCAGAAATAGGAGCCCTTTCTAAAGCAGTCCTCTTCGTTCTGCTCTTCCCCCTCACCCTCATCACTTACACGACCATACCACCCACACGGCTTCGCTTCTTACGTACAATAATCAGATGGCCTTTGTGATTGAGGAAGTTCGCCGTTGGAGATGACTTGCGGAAGAAGGATTTGCATGTGCGCTCCTGACGTATCGGGTTGCCGCGGGGGGTCGTTCCTTAGTGAAAATTACTCTCCCGCTGACTGAAGTGCGCTGCCCTTGTGCTCCATCGTAGGAGTATGTCTGAAATCTGGCTATGGTCAAGAACATCACAGATGTCTCATTGTTCTCCCTGAGGGAATACCCTCCTAAGCAGACAGAAGAAAGGTAGCTTGGGCGGAGTAGCTTTGCTCTTGCCCTCAGGTGCAGCATGTTCCTGAGCACGGAATCCTTCATTCTATGAAGACTGCATACTTGAAGGCAGTCGGTGACACCACATAATGTTTGTGACGCACTTGGAAAGCATTCACTGCAGCTGGCTGGCAGAAACTCGCCCAGCCCCTCACGTACAGGCACGTCTGTTTTACTGTAAGCACCATAGTGTGCGTGAGGTATTTCATGCCACTCGCTCATTGTAATCTCCTCATTCCATCCACCACTGTTAATTTATCCATACTGTGTCTTTTCATAGCGGCTCTTGCCAAGTTAGACCAGCTTTACAGAACACTGGCAAAAATTCAATTCAATTTAATAAGAAAATGTAGCTGGTAGGGGCAACGCTGAAATTTCAACCACTGAATTTTCAGCCGAAAAAGCTGAAAACTTTGGCCAATAAACAAAAGATTTAATAGGTCTCCAGTGAAATGTTGAAATATAACACTTAACAAATAATCTGAATGATAATGAAAATGAGAAATGCTTGGTTTCTTCGCTCTCTTGCGATGGTCAGCACTGATATGTTATGACAGTTTGAGCGAGAGCAGATCAGCAGTGAAACACTCTATACTGAATGCAGCAGTCTTTAACTTGCGTACTTTTTAGCATTAGCTGATTTAAATGAAGTTTTTTTTTAATGGAAATCATCTAAATAAAACTTTTATAATTTACAGTTATAATTTTTTTTCATAATACACTTTTTTTTTTTTTAACCTCGTAATTAAAGTTGTTACTGCAGACACATGCGTTTGTTAGATCCGGCTGATATGTACGGCTTCTCTTTAAATGACGTGCACTGAAGCGACTGCCATGACACTTATGCAGAGTTCCACTGAAACGTCCACATGCTTTACATAATTAAAAAAAAAAACAAGAGGTTTTCCCTTGTCATAGTGGATGAGCTGTGGAGCAGACCTTTAGATGCCTTTTGGGAAACTTTTAGTATTATTCAGATTAGGAAATTAAATTAGTCCTCTAGTTCTCTCGGTTCTCTTTCCTAACACAGTGATTATCACCTTTTAAAGCATCAGCATTATGTTAATTGAAAAGCATCAATAAAATGGCAAATGATGTATAAAAGAGCCCTTTCAGTTGTTGATCGCATGTAGACAGACAGACAGATACTTTATTGATCCCAAAGGAAATTTAGCATGTCTACCGAATGGTTTTGTTTGAGAATTTCTCATTTCAGTGCATGTTGGTAGCTGGATCTTCATTAAGAGTTGCTATAAAGTGTTGAGTTTCCAGTTTAAAATGCTGCGCTGCAAAGTTATGCTGTACTGTTGTATCTAATCAGAGCTGGGGGCACAAATCTGGCAGTGACATGACTCATTATTTATCCTAACAGTAGGGATGTCACAATACAGCATAGTGTATTGTATTGAAATGTATTGAAGTTAATTGTACGGTATTGTGTCAGAGAATCATGACTAGCAAATTAGCTTGTGGTTAGAGCCTTGGATTGGGACACTAAGCAAAAATGACTAATTGACTAATGAGTTTTGTTAATCGTAACACCCCTACCTAACAGTGCGACCTTTCAAAATGCATATTATTTGAAATTAATAATGCGCTCTGAGTTTAGGTTCCGTGCCACAGTTTCTCATTAGGTCAAATGTCATTTTTGCCATCATTCTCTAAAGCTTCTCCAACCTGACAACAGTATCTATGAAAAAATGTTGAAGTTACTGAAATCTTTGGCCAAAAAAGTAGGTTCTGCAGTTGAGTGTCCAGATCTAATTTGTGAGTGGAGCATGGACAGTTCAGTTAAATTGGAAAACATATTCAGGTTAGGGCTGCTAAGTGTCGACTGGCTGAGCATCTTAATTGAATTTAAAGTTGGAGTTTGTCTCTTTTCTTTCTTTCTTTCCTCCTTTCTGTGAGTTCATGCCTTTTGTTCTAATGTGGGATTGAACCCTGATCTCTGCAAGTGAAAAGAAGTGACCCAAACTTTCACCAGAGGATCCTGCCACGTAGGGTGCATGCGCACCTTCACCGAAGAAATCCTCTCCTTTGTGCCCAGCTCCCAGGCTATAACCTCAAAATCCCTCCATGAAGAATGGCTCTGTGAAAATCAGTGCCCCAAATTGAGAACCCCTCAGTGTGAAGCACGGTAGGGGACCCCATTAGATCACTGCTGTTGGTAATCCCTCAGGAAAGGGGCGACAATCAAAAGAAGCTTGTCATGTTTTAACTGAAGGGGGATGGGGGCTCACATGTTCTACAGACTCTCTAAGCCTCTGTATCTGATGACTGTGTTAGACCACCCATCACCCCATGCATTGAGTAGAATGCAAGTCGCTTGTGCAGGAATGCGGTTTTTAAGTGTTGGAGGTGAGAATGGTTGTTCATTTACTTTACTTTTACTGCATTGGATGGGAAATCAGTCTTGCAGCATGGTGCCAATAAACAAACACTAACAATGAACAGTCAAACTACAGACCACTTACAGTATGCAGTCAACAAAGTGAACGATAAGAATGAAGACACTGGAGGAAGATGCAGGAGTCTGGATTAAAAGACTCAGTTAAAAATAAACATTACCTCTCACTCTGTAATAATATAAAATATTTTAAAATAATTAAAAAATGTCTGAATAAATAAAGATTATGCTCACCTGCCATCTACAGTTCTGTGCCAAAGTCAGAGGCCACACTTCCTTTATTTAACGTCCAGTCTCAACAGTCATTAAGTACAAGTTATTCATTTTTCTGGAGATTTTTCTGAAGATTTAAGATAATCCACGTTGCATAAGGTAGGAGACAGTTAAAGGAAAATGAGTGGTGGAAAATGAGAGATGGTGGAAAACTGGAGTTTAAAGATAACGAGAAAATGGGACTCCTAACAACCATGCAAGACCTGGAAGACCACCAAAACTGTCCCCATCAGGAAAAAAGAGCAGTACTTAGTGTTCAATTTTGAGAGAGAAGAGGAAATCAAGCTGCCTCAGATCTGAAAATATCCACAGCCATCCTTCCACTGTGGGAAGACAACTCAGCACTATGAGAAAAGGAAATGGACAAAAAGTTTTGCAATAGAACATTGAATCTGGACGTACGACTGATTATGTGGAGTTCGAGTTTGTGTGTTGAGTCTGAATTTGTAATTGGGATTACTTGGATCGTGAGAAGAAGAAACTGAAACCCACTTCTAAGACTAAACTTTGGAGCTTTGAAAAAATATCCCTGTAGATTTCTTTGAAAACCTGAAAAGAATGGAAGCCCTAATAAAGGAAGAGAGACACACTAAATCCTGAAATAAGAATATTATATTTAGTTGTTGAGGCTTCTGTGTAGTTTACTTTTAAATGTTTTCAGCTTTTTCCTGATACAGAAAACTGGGTAACTTGTACTTAATGGCTGTTTTGACTGGTAATTAAATAAGCAAAGGGTGAAAAGAAGCAGTGGTTGGCTTCACAGGTCTCGGAGGAAGCCTGTGTTAGCCTTCACCCTCCTAGCGTTGATAGCATCGTGTGATCGGGGGAGTCCTAACTAGCGGGTGGAATTGGAGACGACTAAATTGGGGAGAAAAATTGGGTTAAAAAAATAAATAAATAAAAAAATAAGCAAAGGGTGGTCTCTGACTTTTGCATGACACTGTAGTGTTTAATTAACATTTTAATGACATCTTTTTAAAGTTATTGAAATCTTTTGGAAAAAAAAAAACCTTCCTAGTTTGTCTCAATAAAGCAGTTTGGAAACTTGGTGCTTGGTTTACTGTTGTTCAGTTTTGTCTATTTTTAGTGTTTGGCTGTTTGAAAACAACACTGATTGCTCAATTAATAGTCAAAAGAATTTTTAGATACTAATATAATTGATAATGACAGCCCTAAATGAAACATAACTTCTTAACTGCTGACAAAGGGGCTTAAACTGGCACTTAAGCCTAACTTTTTGTTTCTACTAGTCAAACTTTTAATGGAAAAAGAAAGGGGGGAAAAAAAGTAGTCTGGGTCTGACTAAGCTTACTACACCAGTCAAAGGTGACAAAGTAGTCCCCTCGTCCCTCTCCCTCTTTCTCCGCTGGGGGTGACCTCCATGGTGCAGGCCCTGCACTAACCAATACCATGTGTGCCTGTTTGGCATAGCTCTTTGGCTGACTGAGTGAATGTGTGTGTTGGGGGAGGATGGAGGGGGGTGAAGTGGGCCTATCAAGTTGCTGCTGGAGTCAGCCCTGACTCTTTTCTGCACATCTTTGCATAAGGCCCGGACTAGCCGGCCCCATGGGCTTTTGCCTCTGCCTCAGCCAAATGCCCTTTGCTCCCTGTGACTTGGCTGGAATGCACAAAGTTTCCCTTTCGTTTACCTTTTTCCACATTTCAGTCCTCAGAAAATGAGATTCTTTGGTTGCTTTGGGCAGAAAATAATAATTATTTTCCCTGATAATTTTAAGCTCTTTTTGTTCAGTCTGTGATTTTGCATGTGTAGACTAATGATGAATATAAGAAAGTCATGATGTATAAGGTTGTACAGTGTTCAGTTCAGCTGGGCTGTAAGTCATGTCTCTGTTATAGCCTACATCTGTGGACTTCTGCAGTAGGGAGAGTTTCTCAACCACATGTGTAAATCGTATGATGCACACGCTTACATAATCCTTTAATTGAAGGAGGAGGAGTTGCAGAGGTAATAAAGTATATGTACTTTATAGTTATGTATGATGGTTAAGTAAAATCTAATCTGATTTTATTAGTCCCCAGCCTTTCCAAAGCTTGTGAATCTCTTGTTTTTGACTGTAGTCTTTGAGGATTTTGTATTTATATTGCTAAACTATTTCAGATAAATTAATAAACCTGCAGACTCAGCACATCTTTGTGGAAAAGGCAGAAGCGAATCAGAATGCAACAAAATTATTGATGTTAACTGGACAAACTAAGTGAAATATACTAGATTTCACATATCCCAGCCTTGTAGGGCGGTTGAGTAAGAATGTCCGAACATCCAAATGGTCATGAAAATTTCAAAAATTGAATAGAAAATTAGGTTTTTCTATATGCAGCTTGTCTCTGATGTGCATTCTTTTAAGAGCCATGAGATATCAGAGTTCCACTAGAGGGCAGTGTAGAGCCTGCGTCTTACATTTCTCATCCGTTTAGTCTGAAGAAAGAAGCATAGAAAGGCTACTGCAAACTTTCAGGGGCAACGTTTTTGACTGACAAGTAAAAAATCGTATGTGAAAGACGAATGAAAAGCGTTTTGACACTGACTCAATAATAATAACTCAAAAGCTTTGTTAACGTTTAAATTGTTTATCTATAGGTGTCAACCTCTAGAGACAGTAGTCTTTATCTTCATAGTACATTAAAACATTTGTAAAATCATCAGCAACAGTGAGCTTGTAACCTCCTCATAATAATGTCTGAACTCTCCACCAGAGGGCAGTGTAGAGCACGCATCTTACGTTTTAAACAGCAGTTTATCTGTTTAATCCAAAGGACGAAAGCATTTGAAGACTACTGCAGCTAGCTAAAGGCTACTGGACACTAGACGAGAGGCGCCGGGTAGCAGATAGTACAAAGCGCAGCTGTAGCCCATAGTAAGCTTCTCAGAAAAGCACTGATAAACATCAAGCTCAAGCTCCATAGAGATGTCAAAAACCCCTCTAATTAAGTCTTATGCTTCACTTTAAAATCTATTGTGCTGATATACGGATCCAAAAATCATTGGTCACTGCCCAGTTCCTGTGGACTGTAATGTATATATAATATCTGGTATAAAGTTAACTTCTCTTATCTGGTCTTGGTCTCCACTACACTGTCAGGCTCTGACAGATAACAGTGTTTATCACTGTTTTTGCACCATAATTTCAGACAGAACAAAGCACTCAGTGATCAGTGGGAAGCAGATTCAATGATTCTTTAACACTGAGCAGGTCTAATAGGCAGTGAACCAAATGACCGTTATTACTTGACCTTGTAACTCATCATAGATGTTTCCAGGATGAAGTGTTTGATTGATACACCTTGTGTTTAACCAATAAGTCCCATATCTTCAGTGTTGCTAATTATTGCAGTAATTTTGTGTGTCTAGATTTGTGCAAGGAGGCTGATTTGCTCACACAGCCGGAAATGAATCTGAGACAATCTTAAGGTTGTGAATCACATCCCGTAGGAAGTGTGCCTTCAAAACAGGTTTGGCCTGCTATCAGATTAGCCATATGACTAGCCTCGTATGGCTTGTGACTGGCAGTGCAATGATTGAGTCAGTCTACAGCTTTCAACACCTGCTGCGTCTGTAAAGGTCAGAAAGTGACTCCGTGGACAGCACGAGAGGAAGCAGAGCAAGCCACATTGTCTTGCCACATGTCCATGTGTTTTGAATAATCATCTGTTTCTCTGTTGCTCTTTTTCATGGTTATTCACGGTGTATGATCTGCAACACCACAGTTAATGTTTTCAAGAAGCAGGTCAGAATTAATTTCCACGTATTCGCTTTAAAACATTAATTGTCCTGTACAATTTTTAAACCAGCAACCCCGAACCTATTCAGATCACGACTCGCGGGACATTCGGACAACACCTTTTTAAACATAAGGCGTGCTGCGTCTCATGAGCAGGACATGCATCATTCAGGGGAGAGTTAGTGCCTTAGACTGGCGAGAAGGTAAACATAACAGCGATTGGAGAGAATACCAAAGACCAAGACGAACAAAAACATTGTCATACTGACGTATAAAACTATAAATAAAAAATTTAGATTGTGGTAAACTTTGTGTCGAGTGTTGAGCTGTTTTTGAACAGCTAAAACGAGCTTTTCTCATGTGTGATGAGCAAACAGAGAGAAGGCAGCCTCAATATTGCAGGAACGTTTGTGGTTTTTCAACTTAAATGTACGCAGTCTAGAAGAGTGCTGTTCAGTCGCCGTGCATGTTAGACAACAGTGAAAAGAATCACGCTTGAGAGTTTGAAAAGCTGTCGATAAAAGTCCCCTCTCTACTCGCCCCAAAAAAGTTACCAAAAGTGTGATAAAGCATGGCTTTGCTGACCATAAATAAGCAAAACGGCAACTTTGTAGGCCTCCAGCAGCTCTTTCTTTAGTGTAGTTAGCTAATCATCACTTTAGTGAGGTTAGCTGCTTGACTATGTACAGCTGCACACTGCACATCATGCCAATTAGATAATTTTCATTTGTAGTATTATTTGTATTGTTAGGAGGCGCACACACAGATATCTCAAAAAAACAGTGAATGAGACTATGATTTATAAGAACCATTTAAATGTGGTAGGGACTTCTGTTCTTCTGTTTTAATTTCATGTGTAGTGAGAGAAGAAAAACATTGCCTTCAAAAGAGAGAAAATGTTGACAAGTAACTTTCAAGGATGATACTGAGGTGCATATAATGTCTTGTGTTATTACTCAGCTACTGTTGCACCTATGTTTTCCTATGAAGAGCAAAGCAGTGCATTACTCTGTCTTTTTAATCTTTTTTTAATTTTAAGAAATGCATCATATATATATATATATGTGTATATATGTGTGTGTGTGTGTGTGTGTGTATATATATATATATATATATATATATATATATATATATAAGTAAATTTATTAATATATAATATAAACATATAATATAAACAAAATCTACATAGTCAATTTCTTTGATGCCTTTCATGCTGGCTATGTGTTTAGCTTGCTAACCTGGAAGTTCTGACTTGAGCAGTTGATGTTTTGATGTTAGTTGCTAGGTTACATCGTGAGTGTAGCATTTGAAGTCGTTGTATTTCACTGGCCAATTTCCCACATAGCAAACTACCTGTAATAAACAGTTCGAGTCAGATGAGACGGGTTCACAGGAATCTAAGTGTCGCCACCAAAGGCAGCGCGTGTGTTAACAGGAACGGCTGATGGAGGGTTTGGCTTAGGTGAATCGATAAATCACCACTTGTCATAATGCCTTGGGCTGTTTCATAGAGATGGAACGTTTCCTTAGGCATTAATCAAACTAGGTAATATGAAATGATTTGAATGCCCAAGTTTTGCAGCATTTGATCTGGAATGAATTTTCCATTTTCTCATATGAGTTTAAAAAAAAAACTTTAAAGTTATTCTGAAAAATAGATTAGGAGAAGTGACTCTTTGAGCAACTTCCATTTATTAAAATGGGCTACAATTATGTTAAACAGCTTCAAGAGGCGTAAAACGACATTTATGTTGCACGTAGGTTGTTGAAAGTCCATGCAAAATTTTTGCCCAGTCAAGAGGCAGAACAACCCCTTTCAAAATAAAGCTGTCCAGCAGCTGTACACCTACATCAATATGAATGTCCACAGCAAGACCAGCTTTCAAAGCTGATGAAAATACTACACCTAACTCTACACTGTTAGAAAAAAAGGTTCTGTGCAGGTTCATTTTTCGTTCATCAAGGTACAAACGATGCGAATAGACCCTCAAAAGGTACAACATTGGTTTTAAGGTCCAACTGTGAATTTTTCCAGGTGAAAAGTTTGTATTTGTACCTTTTCATAACCGAATGTTTTAAAACAGAACAGTAAAATAGAAGCCTGGAGACGAGACGGGGTGTGTGGAGTCAGTACAGCTTAGAAGATATCATTTCAGTGGATTATGGTTCAGTTATGTTCTCTGACTAAAGGTACTGAGATGTACCCTTGAGGTTCCCACCCCAGTGACAAGAGGGGTCCTGCCCCAGTGACAGTTTAGTCCCTTTATTTCTGAGAGTATAGGAACCTTTACGCTGCACGTTTATCTGTTGGCCATAGTTACAAGCAGAAATCATGAGACGGAATAAAGCTGGCAATTTATAGACTTTGATAAAGATCTACACAGTTCAGTTTATTCTTTCATAAAGTAACACAAATTTTTAATAGTAGTCAAATAGTAGAAGATATTTGTATTTAGCGGAAACTAACAATCCTCCCTTTGAGTAGACTTATCTTATTCTATGATTTGGCAGTGAAAGGAGGCTATAAATATGATTTGTTGTTCCTGGCCAATTTCATCTCTCAGAATACCTGAAGCATGTGATCTGCTGTTATTCACAGCCCTCAAGCTGAAATAAGACCCTGCTCCCTCTTTTCCGTCTTTTGCGCGTTCAGTGTTTTGGTCCAGCGTTTCCGTGAACCCTTGTAAACCTGTGAATGTGATGTAATCCTTATGTTATGGAACCTTGGATAAGAAGGGCTTGATTATTTGGGTTCCGCCCCGTCATCTCTGCTGGTGGTTCTATGGCCGAGCCTTGTGTTTTGTGTGCTCTCGCTAGCTCTTGCAACACTGGCTCGCACAGAAAATTCCTGAACGGCCCTATCAATCACCGAACGCTGACACTTATAGCCTACACTGCGTTTCTTCAGTGCTAGGAGGTGGCTCGCTTCCCACTCTGATTCTGCAGAGCTACGCCAGCTCTCGTAAATGTAACCACTTATCTCGTGTAGATCAGATTTATTGATGCTCAGTATCTAGAAAGCTGCTCACTGATCGCTTTGTTGTAGCCTCGTGACACCAACTTCGCAGAGTGTCTTGCCAGGGTCATCATATGAGAGACGGACCTGCTGTCAAACATCAAAATCTGGTTTTGTCCTCATGAAACCTTCTGTCCCAAATGTGGTCAGGAGCTCCAGGAACACAGCCAGCTTACTTCTGTATCGCTGAAGACGACCTGTACCTCTTCAGTTTGCGGCGACTGAATGAGAACCTGTGAGACGCTTCTTGCCCATAATTCAGTTCTGTTCTGTGGGAAAAGCCATGGCTGAGATACAAACCATAATCACCTCTGCTCCACCCTCCAGGGCTTTAATCAGTTGTACTATTAGAAGACAATAGGATGGAAAATGATCTTATATCATCTTTCTTTCTCCGTCAGATTGTGTCTCAGCATGACTCCTGAAAGCCGTTAGTGAAGGAGCTTAATGAAAGTCTTTAAATGTCTGTGATAAGTGTGCAGTGTTTCATAAACGTAACTGCTCCAGATTTACTTGGTGATAATGGTAGGGTAAGTGCTTTTTATGAACGTGTGCAAGTTAACTAGTCATTTTTTGTGACACTTTTACAGAAAGGAGGTGAGTATTAGTGTCTGTGCTACATGAACCCTTCCCTTGTTTCATATAATAGCCTAGTCCTTACACAGCCACTCTTAAACAGGCCTAATTAACAGTCTTCTTTCTACAGTTATTAAAAAACCGAACGCCTAGTTCAGGCCAGATGTTCTCAGAGTTCACCTAGAGTTGAGAATAAACTTTGATAAGCTTGTCTAGATGTTGGGAAGATATTGAGTAGTACTGTGAGGTCGCATTGGGGCTGAATAATTTGGAGAAAATATCAAATTGAGTGTGTGTGTTATTTTTTTTGTTTCTCTTCACAGCAAAATTGTGACCTGCAATTTTTATATTGTGATTGTTTTTCTATAAATTAAGATCCGGGCATTTTTGTGGCCAGGAACCCCAGCATGCACCAGCATATGTGTCTGTGATTATCTTGCCATGTATGCATCATGTCGGTGTTTATTCGCTTCTGATTGGTCTAACTCATCCTAACGAGCTCTGTGTTATTAGGTAATAATATGCTTGAAACTTGTAGGCTATAAATCAAATCGCAATCTTTTTTAATTTGATAAAACAAACTTTGTTTATTTATCTTTCAGCCCTGTGTTGCACTTGATGCAGTGTTGCAGTTTTAGTTGCTTTTGCAACTGGAGGTTATGCTACAGGCCCGTCTGGGATTCTCTGCGCTCCCAAAAGCTACCGCGACCCTATCTGGATTAAGCGGTTTAAGATGTTGACGGTTACGCTACAAGATGGTACATGTTCACATGCCATGACGGTTTTCAGTATTAAAAAAAAATCAGTTCACTCTAACATTTTAAATTCTACAAAGTGCAAAGATCCCCTGTATATTCATAAAAGATGTTTGTTATACAGTATATCGTCTTGGCCCACTTGCCTCAAAACCCAATAAAGTAGAGACTATTATTAATTAACTAATAAGTCATATTAATAAATTATTATTGTTATTATTAACTTGCTACTTTCCAGCACCATAGAAATTAACCTCTTAGCTAATTTAGGCTATAGTTTTACACTTAGGGCTGGGTATTGAAATTCAGTACTTTAATGGTACCGACTGAATCACTTCAGTTCTCCAGAGTGTTAAACATTGTCATTCAATACAAAATGGTCTGTTTTAGCATCTGTCAGCCAATAAGTTTGGTGTTGTTGCGTTCAATAAGTAAACCCGCTTCCTGCAACGTGCACTTGTTTTTGGTTAAAGCCACACTCTCTTCCTGTTTGTCTTGTTATCAAAAAAAAATATCGTTTAGGAATCTGTATCAAAGTCAAGGTATGTACTGGAACTGTTATCAGAAAAATTCTGAGCGGTACCCAGCCCAGCAGCTGCATTGGAATGGGAACAAAATTTGATAACACGATAAATCAACAAAAGTGCTCATGTAATTTCAAATAGCTACTGTAGCTGTGGTGAAAGAGTTAGTAAGAGTGGATTTTCTCGTCTCCCTCAACATGTTAGCGAGTGATGGACGTCCTACTTGACTGCAGAAGGCATTCCTTGCATTTATATCATAACTGCAGTGAATGGTTCGCTTCCAGCTTGTGTTATTGCGTGCATATAGTTGTGCAATGTTATGAGTCAGTAAAAGGCTATTGTACAGTCTTGTGACTCAGGAGGAGATTGACCGAGTTACCTTGGCTTGTGCAACTGAGCCTCTTCTATCTTTACGAATTCACACCCAGTGTTTATGGCTAGTGGTGTCATTCACTTACCATCATAAAGTGCTTTAAATTGGGCGGCTTGCTCATGAAATGAAATGAAACCTATTGATTTATCTGTTTTATGATTCTGTATTTGATCAGTTTTATTTTAAATGACTTAACTTGCTTCAGACAATGAGCTCTCCCAATCCCATGTCTTATTTTTTCCCCTGCCACTTGTTTCTGAGTGTCATCTTGCCCCTTGGAATGGAGTTAAAAGGGGTAGTGGCTGAAATTTTCCCCTATGAAATGGGACCCTCAAATAAAAAAAAAAATACTTAATTTTCAGGCTACTAGAGGTGCTCTGGACATTTAGCTAGTTAGCTATTGAGACATCAGCATACTACTAGCAATTTTGTACACTTGTTATGAAGAAAAAGGCCATAGTACGTTGAAACGACATCACACTAAGATAATACAGTGGTTATTATAATTTTTTTAACAGAGAAAATACTCACATTTTAGTGGTGCTAAATTTTGAGGTAACAAGATCGGACAAATATTTATGGGACGTTCTATTAATTGCAAGTAAAAAAGTTGTAACAAGGAATTGGCTGTCTTCTGCCCCCCACCCCCACCCCCCACACCCCCACAGTGGATGATTGGATAAACCTGATCTGTGAAATATATCTAATGGAAAAAATTACATTTTCTGTTAGACTGAAGATGACAAAATTTATAAAATTATGGTTAAAATAGGTCAACTATATGAAGACTGTAAGACCAGAGTTTGTAGGGATACAATGTGAGTGAGTGCTCCACCCCTTTTTTTTTTTTTCTTCTTGTAACCCGACACTTTTATTTATTTTTTACCCCCTGGCATCTTCTCAGGTTTTAATGTATATAGCTATTTGTTTTCTTTTATAATACGTCAGAAAGAGGGGAAAAAAATAATTTTTAAAGAATAAAAAAGACAGAGAAGTATAGGTCACAAGATTTATGAAAGGATATAAAATTGGAAATTAACACATGCATGGAATTGTATGTTGTCATTGCATGCTTTCGAATGTCTCCCCTGGAAAAAAATACATGCAGCCATCTTGCCAGTTTTTTGTTTTTTTTATTGAAGCCCGTGTAGCCCTAACACTTCACCTTACCCCTATATCTCAACAAAAATCAGGACACCCTACCTCCTATGCATGAACGTGCAAAAGCAGAGGGGCAAGGGCTCAGTGGTAGGGGCCAGGGCTGAAATAGGATTTTTACCAATGCAGGTCTCCTGCCCCTTTCTCATCAGTTTTGCTTATACAAGACTCCTTTCATGTGTGCTGTCACTGTTTGGTTGGAGCTGTTGGAAATTGTTTATGCGATTTAATAAGGGTAAGATGCATTTTTCTTTTGACCTAGTTCTTTGTTACTTGTGTTGTCCCGGTGCCTGCGGCAGAGTTCTTAGATTTTAGCAAATTACCAGTGTTTGGAAAAGTCTGTGCAATAAGTGTAAAGCGAGAACTTGTCTGACAAACAGATGTGAGATTGTGAACAACTGGTGCATGTAGGCTTGCGCTCAGTGACATGTAACAGAGTTACTGCGCCAACGGCCCCCAGTGAAAGTAAAAACTCGTTTACTGCCAGTGTAAAATCAGTTTTTACCATCACAGGTTTATTGATGTATTTCATACAAACCCTATCAAGACACTAGCATTGCCTTCATGTGGAAATGAACTCTTAAACGTGGTGGGTGATGTTGATCCTTCATTAATGCCATATTTATTTTATCTATCATAGAATAAATTGTAGAAATGTGGCTGTTGAGACAGAACTCAAGTGAAAGCCTGTATCGGCTCTTGTACAACAGGCAGAACGGGCCGTATCAAACGGCCTCGGGTTAATTGGCTTTGGGGAAGACATCAAGCCAAGTTAAGCGGCCATAAACTCTGACAGTAAAGTTCAAGAGACATTCACAGTCCATGCTTTATTACTGCATTAATTACAGTTTTGTGGCCAAATTAAATGTGACAGTATACTACAACCAACTTTTACGTCTCTTACGTTTCTCTTTTGATAACATGTAAGTTTAGTCTTACTCTTTATCACTGTGTTTGCTGTCACATCCACTTCAGTGTAAGAGACTGTCACTGAAGTACCATACAAAATTATTATTATTATTATTATTATTATTATTATGTGAGTAAGTATCCTTTGAAAACATTGAAAATGGTAAGGTATAGCAAAGGAACTCTGCCCATCCAGTGTAAAGAGCTTGGCGATATGGCAAAAAAGTAATATCATGAAGTTTGTCACACTATTTAGTTTTTCCAATATCTGATAAGTTGGAACTGACAGTGTAGCACCACGTTTAAAATTATTATCAAAAACTGTGAATCCAGTGAGTTTTACTCATCATTTCACCGACTGAGCTGCACTGAATCCTGTTAAACAGGTCTAATTATACTCTCTTTGTAATTAAACCTGCAGTTGGAAAGTGTTTTTATGTACTGATGGTATCCAGAATGTGCTCAGTTGTGACAGTTTATCCCGGTTCCAATGAATATTATCATATTACCAGCCCTCGTCTTCATTTTTACCAGCACCAGTACATCTTTCTGGGCTCGAAACATGAGCCAGTGCTTCCACTCGGAACAAGCGGAGAAAGAAACTATGATGACTACATTCCACTCCCCTTGACCTACATTTTCTCCTGAATTAACACCCAAATAGAAGTTTGAGTGGGAGCAGAGGAAGATTTAGGGAGTGTTAGTGGAGAGCGGGATTCGTTTCATCTTTGGCAGAGTGCGATGTCGCAGTGCAAGCTCAACATTTAGACAGTCTTGAAAGAAGCTGATTTGACTGGACCGTGCTATGTGATGAAAACGGATACCAGTCAGATAAGCCAAGTCATGCTTTAGCACTCTGTCTTCATGTCTTAATGGTAGAGAAATCGAATCCTCTGCAAAATTGATCTGTGAATTCAGAAATAAGAGGCCTTTAGGCTGATTTATAATGTTGATATTAGTGCTACAAAGCTATTTAGGATAAAAGCATACACAGACTGGTGTTATATAATGTCTTAAGAACGTCTGTATCCTATACTACTGTTATTACCCCAGCCTGAGCAGATAGGAGGAAGCGCCACACAGTCAGGAATTAAAGGGGCATTCCGCTGGTTTTTCCAGGGTATCTGATAACTTAGTTTTTAAGATGTAAACAAAGTCATTCAGGGTGATTTGATGTCAGATGAGTAATTCTACAGAAATTTAGTCAGAATAACTGTCCGATGTGGTTAATGCCTCTAAAAGCTTCCTCATAGAAAGTTATTACGTGGAACGGTTGTGAGTACGCTGCCTGATGTTCCTGATACTTGATAAATTGTTTTACGATAGTTCAGAGAGAGGGTTCAGGCCTAAAAAGTTAAAAATATATTTATGACAGAGGCACATGCAGAGTATTACTAGGCAAAATGGTAACCAAAGAAATGTTTCTTTGTGTTTACCACCATTTTATCATGATCAGCATTACATATTAATAGTAAGAAAGCACATATAGGCTCACTGATGGATTTAGATATAAATAAAGTGGCTATATTTTCATTATAGAGTGACTCTGCTTCAAAATCTAGCTTGTTAATCCAGAAACCCTGTACAATGCACCTCTGGATATGTGGTCCCTGAAGGACCCGTGGATACGAGCTACGTCATGTCAGACTGTATATATTTCCTCAATCTGACACCTTAGAGGCCATTCCCTTATAGGATTCCTGGCTCTGCGCCATCCTTTCTGCCCTCCCACCAACTTGCCCTTATTTTAAGTGCAGGGGATATAGATTTGGCAATCTGTTAGGAGCCCCCAGAATTACTTTTAAAGTCTACGTTTACATTTGGTGGTTACCTCTTTGACTTTTCTTTCATTTCAATGTCCTGCATGGAATTGTGGCAGAGTTTGGCTCTTAATGCCACCGTTAACACCTGCCGCAATGTGACATATGGTTTCTATTTTCATATTTTTACGCAGTACTAGCTTGTGCAACTCCCTTTTATAAAGGGCTGCGCAAATGTGGACATCGAGTCGCACCCGTGACTCGGCTCCTGCCTTTGAGGAAAGGACGAGAGGTCGACAGAATGAGGGTGCGAGCCCTCAGTAAATGCTTTTATGTGCGTACACCCTTGACTTAGCGACACCGACACTGGCAAACATGACGGAGGAGCACATGCGCCGTGATATCCAGTTCATTTTCTTAGCTCCTATAATGTTTATCGTGGCCCAGCCCGCTCAATCCATTGTTGTAGGACGAAGGTAGCCGTTTGGATCCCTTCTGGCGCAGCCTGCCATGAGGTTCTGCATCTGCCTTGGAAAGTGGGTTAATGTGCCTCATGAACAGCCTCTTGGCACTGGCGAAGCCTCATATGGAATAGTTTATCCACGAACCGGCATGTAACAGTAGTGCCTTGCCGAGGTCCAAACCAGATCTTCTGTGAAAGCTCTTAAGATTTGGACCTGCTGTTGCGTCTTGGGTCGCGGCCAGCCTTCTGACAAGTCATGGGCTGCCCTAGTCAGCGCAAGTGTTTAAATATTGTATCGTTTTTCCTCCGCCAAACATTTTAGATCGGTTTCCTTCCTTTATTCTGTGATTCTCAAATAACAAACCCCTTAGCAGTATGTAGGCCAGTGGGGGGGCGAGAGGGGAGGAGAGCCACAAAAAAGACAGATCATTGTCGCTGTTCCAGTTGGACGTCTCTGCTCTTCCATCTTTGCGGCTGAAGGCCTCGTTTCCCTGGTAGAATTTAAATGGCTGTACTGGAAGAGGCAGCAGCATTTACGGAGCTGGTGCTGCTAAATGCTAAAGCCTTTTTATTTATTTATTTTTTGCTGTGATGAACTAATCCTGTGCGACTGAGTGAGTGAGTGGGTGCGGTGTGCTGTGCTGCCGCTGAGAGGCTTTTTAGTGTTGGAAGTGTATGAACACAAAGATAGGGCCTGAGTTACGGCTCTTTATCAGGATTGTGGGAGATTACAGATGTCTCCGCGGACTGCATGAGGCACAGTGAGGTATGACTGCATGCGGGCTCTGAGTTAATCTGACCACTTGGCTCCATGTGGTGGCTGGCCAAGGAGCACTGGCTCCCCAGAGCTTTGAGATGGGGCCTGCAAACAAAGCGTATGTACTTACGGTATCTGTTCCCGAAGTTGTTGAATCAGCTTCTCTGAAATGGTCAGAGGAATGTAACCCCAGGCCATTTTTAGCAGTCTAGGTGCTTCTGTCAGAGTTTACTAGAGCAAAGGAGGGCTGTCAATGCAATATGACATTGGAATATTCATCGATTCAAAGAGAAAATGCACATTTGAATGTGGAAAATATCCTTTTGAACGTTTAAAGACTGCACAAATGATGACAGCAAACAAACAAAACAATAATTTATTTCGGCTTTAATTAAATTTTCACATACTGTGCTGATATTTGCAAACAGGTTTTTAACAGCTCAGTCTTTCTGAATGAGGCTGTTTGTTTACTTTATAAACTGAATAACTCTAATCGGCAAAAATATGTTCTCATGTGAGGTAACCGAATGATCTGCTTCAGACTTTTCTGCCAAGCCAGCGCCGCTCCAGTCTGGACGCTTTGTAGCTCAGTAAGCTGATAATCGCCTAATGTTCCTAAGTTAGTGAAGCTGAGTGGCTAAGTGGCTAAGAGCTACTGCAGCCACCCAAGCCAGTTACAGACTTTCACTGTAGTTGGTGTCCAGCCGCTCTCTTTTGCTTATAAAGATAAAGGGATATTACTGCTGTGGGGATTTTTATGAAAAGTTATTCTCAAAGATACGTCAGAATGGACTTGTGCGCCTTTTGTGACGACCATCTCAAGAGCCACGCCCCCAGGCTGAGAATCAGCGGTTTAAAAACCATATGGTCCTTCAGTCACTTGTTAATTTATACTGATCACCCCCTGGTGGATTCAGGAGATGTAACAACGGCTTGGAGTTCTTGTGTTTACTGTAGTTGTGCGTCTCCTCATTTATTTTCTTTGCAAATTTATATTGTTTTAATAATATATTTTGAATTTGAATATATTCAGATATTTGACAAAGGAAGATTTGAATTTGATTTCTGATCCCATCTGACAGCCTTGGAGCAATTCCTCGTATTACCTTAGCAGAACGGGATTCATTCACTTGCAGCTTTGGTGCTGCGTCTACTGTAAGTGATTCCTTGCCGGACTTTTCTTCAGCAGCATTCTTGTGGCTTTCGACAGCAACTGGTTGGGCTGTTTCGGATTCGCTGGACTGTTGCCACCTGACCGTGTTCATGTGACTGTGCTCTTGCTCGGTGATTTATGAAAGGGCCCCGAGCACTGACACAGGAGAACTGTCATCTGTTGTGGGCTTGATGGAAGTGTTTCAACTTTGTTGATAGAATGGAAAGCGTTTTTGAAAGATTTCAGTATAGTTAGTTATTTATAACTCACTTGAACTTAACATGGGGGAAGGAATCCATTGAGGGGTACGCAAAGTGCTTTTCTGTGCCAGACGCACTGATGAGTACTGTCTAAGGTTGTATCTTTCTGTCTTAGATCTTAGAGACAGTACAGCTTATGGAAGCTTAGAGGAGAACGCTAATTGCACAGTTTATATATTGTTCTGATGGACAGGAGAAAGGAACTACACTGTAAGTGCTTTTTGAGACATCCTACTTTCATTGGCTCTAGTCTGTCATTCTCACAACACTGCCTCAAACTATATATTGTTATATATGAAGAAACTATGAACATATGTTTGTGCATATATCTATGTGTAAATATATGCATACATACATTTTTTGTAGTAATTAAATTTGCATTACCTTTAACTGTTGAACTCCTTAACTTTAATGATTTCCTTGTAAATTGTTCAGATGTGAACCAAAACAATGGTTTTTTTGTCACACGGGTACAAAGAAAACAGTCAGTGTGTTGCAGTAATGAGATAAAAGTGCAGAATGCTGTACATTACATTTATAATTAATAGCTTTAAAACCTTTAGTCAGACAGCAGTTCACAGATTATGCAAGAACATTGTTTACCGCAACACAAGAAGGTCTAAAGCAAAATCTGTAAAGAGAATTTGGTCATTTCAGTTTGAAATTGTTAATAAAAAGCTGTTAAATTAAATCATTCAGGTTTATTTTTAATTATTTAACAGCATTGTTTGTGTAAGAATAACCCTATTGGGATTTGACGTCCCATCAAACGTGAATAATATATGTATGTATATATATGTGTGTGTGTGTGTGTGTGTGTGTGTGTGTGTGTATAAATATGTGTATATATATATATATATGTATGTATATAAACTTTAAGTACGTATAAATGATGACACACACACACACACACACACACACACAATTAGCATCATCATTTAGACATGCTAAAATTAGTCCCTTAACACTGTCTGAACATAATTGCCATTCATAAGATTTTAAACCGTCATTGTGTCCCTTACATGATTTTAAGCATCAGGGAAAACAAAACAGCCTTTGATTTCATGAGAGGATTTCTTGGCTCCCAGTCCTCTGTTTTTAATTTGTGGCAAATAAGCGACATCATTATATTGATGAAAAAGAGATTTGTTTTCGATTAGAGGGGATGGCTTGAGTTTGGTATGCAGATTAGCCGCAGCATTCCCCTGGTGTTCATGGGATTATGGGATTAGAAAAGACCCAACTACGGTTCCGGAAATCTATAATTTGTGGTATTTAGCTGGCTTAACTGTTCTTAAGTACAGAGGTAAGTTAAAGCTTAAACATTTTTTAGAGAAAAGTAACTTTTTGGGGTCAAAATACCAAGAAAAAGTTTCTTTCTGTCTTTTGCACAATGGAGTTGCTCAGTTTTGTTTGCGAGGAATCAGTTTTTCACTGATTATGGTCTTTGCAGCTGTAGGCAGTTCAGTAAACTCACAACTGCTTTAATTACCCCCAAACCAAAGTCTTCGGGATCCTAATCTCCTCATGGTAGGGCAACCAAGTCACTGGGCTTTGGAGCAGATTGTGGAAGATGATTGATACTGATACCAAGTATTTTTATGCTCTGCTATCAGTAAATGTTCTATCCCTAAATCCTTTTCTACTGTTTTCCAGATAGATGTGTTTATTTTTGTCATCGCAGGATCATTCAGGCATGCCAAACTTAGTCCTTCATCATTCTTGAACTGTTGAACACAAATGGTCATTGGCAGTTCCCTCCGCTTCCTCATCTCTCAACCCCGAACCTGTTTTCACTTTGGAGTGAGAGCAGATTGGTAACGGATGTTTTGGACAGGGTGAAAATGAACGAGAATGGTGGCTGTTGTGGTAAACTGGACGCAGGTCTGCGGTCGCTCTGTCCTATTTGCTGCACAATGGAGCCTGTCTCTGAGTGACACTGGCCTGCTGTGTGCTGGGCTCTGATGGTGAGCTCGTCGGACCTCCTGACCCTCACAGTCCAAGGCCTGTGACAGAAAGGGGAGAAAGTACTGAGGATGCCTTGTCACCCTGACCTAGTTAGAAGCCTCCAGCGCTGAGAGAAATGGATCTGGTTCAGAGCATCAGTGTGAAAGAGCCTTATTTTATGTCCATTTCATTCTCTCTCTCTCTCTCTCTCTCTCTCTCTGAGTCTCTTTGTGTCTCTCAGTCTGTCTGTCTCACTCTCTCTTTCAAAGTTTGTCTTCGGTTTCTTGCAGTACTTTTTTCTTCTATTGTTTTCTGGGTTTATTTATACACTCAGCTAGCCTCTATACGCTAGCTGGGTTTGTTTGTTTATTTATTTTGGAGCGCTACGATGGCAAGATTGCAAAGCATGTGGAAATCTGCCTTTTTTGTATGCTGGTCATACATTTTATGAGTATATGGAGCTCCTGTGTGTAGGCTTGGCTCTTATAAACCATGAAAATCTGCGATCTGGACAGCAGGTCGATTCTGTTTTCGGTCCTAGTACTTCAGCATCATTATGGCAGAAGCTCATTATTGACTCAGCTGGTAGAGATGAGGCTGAGATGGAAACCTCTCAAGCCTTAATTGATGCAAATGGGTCTGGTGGATGGAGGCACTTAAAATATGTAAACAGTCATATCTGTAAGGGGTTACATGGAGTAGAACTGCTGTTGACCTTACTTAGAAGCTACTCGGCTATTTTGTTTGGGCTGGTTGATGATAAAATCTTATGTATGTTGACCAAACTTTTTTTTTTTCAACTTTAGTGGAAAAAATGTTTATCGAAATGTTTTGAAAACTTTCGTTAGCAGCGTTCTTTTTCGAGAAAATGCTTGTATGCATTAATTAGATGGAAACATCAAATCGCTGCTGTCGGAAGAAAACCTCGTATTTCCTAAATGGTAACTTTACAGGAGAAGGAAAAAACCTGCTTTACTTTTAATGTAAGTCAATGGAACCAGATTGTTTTCCAAGTTGTTTTGGGTCGTTTCTTTTGGTCCATTCATCATGAAATTTACACACAATGTAAAGAGCCACAGGCATTTTCAAATAATGTCAAGAACTGAAAAACGTCAAAAATGGAGATACAAGGTTTTGTTCCAACAACAGCCAAATACAAGTCTTGTTATTGATAACCTTTACAGGAAATGTAATGTAATGCAATGCAAAAGCATTTTTGTGGCTAAAAGTGACTGTAATGGAAACAAGCTGCTGAGCTATGAAATCATTTCAGTTTACTTTTTATTATTTGCAATTTGGGAAGAATCATAGCTAATGGGGTCTTTAGTCAGGGCAATTATAATACTATGGTATGATGTGGCTCGTACGATATTAGTCCAGCTGAAGTTTAAGCTGTATATTTCAGATTAATGACCGGTGTGATGGGCTTCAGTCAGTGCCTGAACAGCTGCACATCCACTCAGGCCTTTACCTCATTCCTAGCTTACATTACAGCAAACATGTGTCCCATTGAGCTAAACTCAGGGGTGATTGTACCACTAAACGAAACCAATAGAAGGAGATGAGAGTATGCATTGTAACATTTCACTGCCTGCTTTGTAAGCTTGGACGAAGCTGTTTTGGTGTTACAGTAAGAATTCTGTCTGCAGAAATGATAGTCTTGCCTTATTCAAAGCAGATGCCTTGCTGGTGCGTTTCTCCTTTTTCATTTCCTCTGTCATTTCTCTTTTTTGCCCGAGCCCCTCAAGACCTCTGTTGTGCGATGCCCCGTCTTAGGGCTGCTGCAGAGGTCCGCTTTGGGAGATTATCAGCAAGACGACACTCAGAGAGAAGGACACCCACACAGGCCACGCAGGCTTGTTTCTGTGGCACTGAGAGATTTCCTATCTCTTCACTGCTGCCACTTGTAGCACAAACCTTATGCTTCTGTGCTCCAGTGCCCATATGTTCATATTGATTTGCAGTACGAGGTGCCAGAATAGATCGTTTTAGGCCAGCAAGGCCTGGTTTCGTCTAAAACAGTTACTGCTGGTTAATTAAAAAACAAGCTGGGTGCAAATGTGAACTAATGACCTGGGCTTCATGTGACTGCAGTGAAAGGAAGTAAACATTTTTTTCTTGTAAACACGTTGTCAACAACTCACTGGCTGGTCCTCTCCTTGCTTGGGAGGGGGGAGCACATGCTCACACCTCTGCTGCCTAATGCGTGTTTGCCCAGTGTGCGATTCTGAAATGGGATGGGGCAAATCTTCTTGACTTTAGGAAACACTGGTGATCAAAGTAAAGTGTTCAGACTGAATTGATAAATTAATACCTTTAAATTCATTGCATTGTATTAACTGTTATTCCTGTTACTTAATCCACTCAGAGGACAGCAAAATGGAGGAAACGCATCAAACCAAACTTTTAGAAATGTTAGCAAACAAGAACTAGAGGTGATGGAGGAAGAAAGAGCCAACAGGAAAAAAATCCTCCTTAGAAAATATGATAGTGGGGTAATAGTGGAAAGCTACAGACGAGGATGTGGAGTAGCAGATGCAGCATCAGTGTTTCATGAGTTTAGACGTTCACCTCCTCAACTCTTACAGCCTAAGACAAGTGTGAGGCTGTCGCAAGGTTAAGAAAACTTTTAAGTTATTCTTCAAGTTATTCTTAAGAAATAGCTTTCTTAAGAGGTTTTTTGAAGAATAGCAGTTCTTCATAACTTTTGTATGAAGTTAGGAAAAAAAATCTCAAATCGTAGCTTTTGGAGATGGACGATGATATCAGACTCGTATCGGTATCGACAGGTATCAGCATTAGACAGATGTTTAGGTATGACTGATAATTCAGGCTGAAATTTAATGTTGTACTCTGGAAGAGCGGATTGTTTAGGCCTCACTGGGTTACTGTCCTGAAGTATCTGCATTTTATTCATTTTACTGCATTTGTAACCTGTAATTTATTACATTTCTCAGTAAAACTAATCCAGGTAGATGTTCTAATTTCTGTTTTATGAATGTTAATGTATCAGCATCAGAAGATATGTAAATAAAAAATATTATTGGATCTGCATAGTTTCCATTTATAGTACCTTTACAGGACAAGCCAATGAAATTTAATGAACATTAATGTAATGAGTTTCTCCCAGTTATTTTGAACTGTTTCTATTAGTGCATTCATCTTGAACTTCCACACAGTGT
Source organism: Colossoma macropomum (assembly GCF_904425465.1). Classification (NCBI taxonomy): domain Eukaryota; kingdom Metazoa; phylum Chordata; class Actinopteri; order Characiformes; family Serrasalmidae; genus Colossoma; species Colossoma macropomum. Next base: position 57,163,612 of record NW_023494792.1, on the reverse strand, counting down.
GATGACTACAAATCAATAAACAAAACAAAGTCAGTGGTTTGATATGATAGCAATAAAATGTGCACAACAGCGAAGTATGCAGATCAACATCTGAGTATGCAAGGTTGCAAAAGCAACCACACTAGTAGAGATCTATAATACAGATAACAGTATGTCAGCACAGCAGGTGACAGCGCCACATAGTCAACAGTAGTAACACGGTTAGTAGCAGCAACAGTCAGAAACGGCCAGAGATTTTGGTGTACATCTACTCTACTACCCTAAAAGCTTCTATTACTGTTCTTTCCTTAAATAGCTGAGACAGACATAGAACTGTCATTTCTACCGCAGTGGACTTTAGCGGCTTTGAGCTCGCAAAGGAGACGATGAGAACATTTGCTGCCAAGTTACAGAGGCTGTTTTTGAAGCTGTCATATGGAAGTCTTATGATGTTTGCAGTGGTTTAGTAATAGAAAGAGGAGAGAGAGAGCAGTCATGGGAGGAAGCATTGGCTCTGTTTGTAATGGGGAGGATTTTCAAACTCATGATCAGCCTGTAACGCCTTTTGGCTTCTGCAAACAGCCTGTTTCCGTTTTTTTTAATTTAATTTTTTTTTTTTCAGATTTTACTATTTGATTCTTGTTTTTCATGTTATTTTGTGCAAAAGTCATAGAGAGCTCTTTATTTCATTTCATTTTAGTTTCCAAAACTGGAGTTGATAGAATTTTTTTTAAAGCTACAGACAAAGTGGGACTCCTAACAACCATGCAAGACCTGGTAGACACCAAAACTGCCCCCATCAGATAAACTGAAAGCTTTCATCTCTGAGAGAGAGGAGAAAATCAAGCTGCTTCAGATCTGAAAACATCCACAGGTGTTTCTGTCCATCCTTCCACTGTGAGAAGACGACTCAGCGCTATGGGTCTGAAAGGATGTGTAGCTGTCAAGAAGGAAAAAAACTGCACTGGAACATAAAAAGTAGCCACCTGGCTTTTAAAGCAAGGTTTTATGCACTGCAAGAAAAGGTCAGGTAAAATTATCTTAAATTTAGTCAATAAATCTAATATTTCTCTGCTGAGATTGTTGTAAGATTAATTTAAGATAGTAATCCTAATTCCTGGACATGTTTTACTTGCAATACAGAAGCAATGTATTTCTGCCTGCAGGGTGCGGCTCAAGCTTGTTTTAATGTATAAAGCCCATATCGTAGCCATTACCAAAGTGCTGCTGGAAAATGCAGAGCAGTCTTTCAGTTAGTCATGTGACGATCGGCCTGTCCGTCAGGCTGGACTGCCGGGTTGGGTTTCATCAGGGTGCTGCAGGGGGTGCAGCTGATTATTCCTCTGTTCCTCCCTCTGCCGTTATTGCACTGACACTTATGAGAACATCAGTACTGTGTTGTGTTCAGACAATTCACTCCCTCCTGAGTGTTTTTATTTATTTTTGGGGTATGTTTTCAGGACAATGCCCTGACTTTTCTTGGAAATGCAGAGTAAAAACAGGGTTAATCTACAATGTCCAGACCTACTGAATGGTTTTACTAAATTTACTGAACTAGACTCACAACACTGTCCTGTATTGGTGCTTCCAAATGGGACATACAGTACTGTGTAAAAGCATAAAACAATTATTACATTTCCAGTCAAAACAGCCATTTAGGTACAGGTTATTCCTTTTCAGGAGACATTTCTGAGGAGATCAGATATAAAATAATCCACTTGCAGAAAGACGTCACCATCACATAAGCAGTACTTAAAGCTTTCTTTTTGAGAGGAATTCACTCTACTCTTGCTTCAGATCTGAAAAATCCCACAAGTGTTTCTATGAGAAGATGACCTCGATGCAGTGGGTCTGAAAGAATGTGTAGCTGTCAAGATGTCATTAGTGAGAGACGAAAATAGACAACAAAGGAGAAAAGCTGCACCAGAACATCCAAAACTGGACATTTGGAAAATGGAGAGAGGTTTTTTGGATTGACGAGTCTAAATAAATTGGAAATACTTGATCTGTGAAAAGAAGAAAATGCTTTGCAAGTGTGGAAAAATGTCCCAGCCGATTTCTTGGAAGGACTGGAAATGAGTCTTCTGAAAAGAAAGAAGGAAAGAAAGACAAAGACGATGAGTGGACACACTAAATACTGAAAAAAATCATATTGTGTTAAGTTGTTGAGGCTTTTGTGTGAGTTTTGTGCCTTAAATTGCCTACTTTTCATTCTGGACAACATTTTCCTGGGCATTAAATAAATAAAGAGTGGTCTCTGACTTTTGCACAGTACTTTATGTATGACCCCCTTGTCCTGACATTGTGCGAAGTGTGGGCATGCTCGCATACTTGCTTGCTTAGCATGACTTTCATGCCTTATGGGGCCTTTTTGGCTCTGCTTATCAGCAAGTGGGACTCTGCCCCTGGCCCACTAGGTGTCTGACACACTGTGGATACCAGATTTTCTGGTTATTTTTAGCAGGGGTGTATCAGCGTTTGTGAAATATGAATCCCTCAAAGGCCTGGAGGACTGGAGCCCCCCTCACACCCTCTTAGGACACACTCTCTGTTTGTCCATTAACTGTAAGTGCTCAGCGTGCCACTGAGGAGCACTTTACAGCCTCTCCTGGACATACAGCAGCTTCAGCACTGACAGATAATCAGCGCACAGACTCCCCACCCCACACCTCCGAGCTCCCACACATGTGCATGTATATTAGATTCAAGTTCAGAGGTTTTCTTCGCAGGTCCAACCAGATTTTCCTATTTGCCTTCCATTATTGTGGAAAAGTACCGTCACCGTTACAGAATACAGTTCCTAGAAACCAGGGCCCACTGCCAACTTGTTTTTTTTTCCACTTTTAGCTGCTGGCTGCAGCAGAGCTCTGCACAGATGTGGGATTACAGCTCAAGCAGAACAGAAAATGCAGCCTCTGTTTCATTTAGCTGAAACTCAGGCCTCAAACAGCTTGCCTGGTCTAAAGACTTGATAGTGGAATGGGCATTATGAGGTCTATTAAATTTGCTGTTTGGCTAAAAATCACATTCGGTAATTTTCTCCTTTAGCCTCTCCATTACTTATAACCTTGTATTTTTCCATTACCTGTAGCCGTGTAGCTCCAGTGCAAAAGCAAAGAAGCAAATTACAGAGATCAAACATGTCTTGGCTGATCAGCCTCATTTGCATCAAACTGTGTATGTATTGATTTTTGTTTTTCACCATACAGTTGCATGTAATTTTGTGCAAAAGTCATAGAGAGCTCTTTATTTCATTTCATTTTAGTTTCCAGAACTGGAGTTGATAGAATTTTTTTAAAGCTACAGACTTTAAAGTGGGACTCCTAACAACCATGCAAGACCCGGTAGACGCCAAAACTCTCCCCATCAGATAAACAGCACTGAAAGCTTTCATCTTTGAGAGAGAGGAGAAAATCAAGCTGCTTCAGATCTGAAAAAAACATCCACAGCCATCCTTCCACCGCAAGAAGACGACTCAGCGCTGTGGGTCTGAAAGGATGTGTAGCTGTCAAGAAGGGAAAAACTGCACTGGAACATAAAAAGTAGCCACCTGGCTTTTAAAGCAAGGTTTTATGCACTGCAAGAAAAGGTCAGGTAAAATGATCTTAAATTTAGTCAGTAAATCTAATATTTCTCATGTTGAGATTATGGTAAGCTTAATTTAAGATAATAATCCTAATTTCTAGACATTTTTTATGTGTTTTAAGTAATTAAGTAATTATTAAGTAAAATCATCTCACTACGTTGGCAGATCATTTTGCTTGTTTTAAGAAATGAGCTTGAAACCAGCAAAATGATCCGCCAGTATGGTGAGAATTTTACTCAATAAAATGACCTAAAATAAGTAAATCATGTCTAGAAATAAGCTATATAATCTTAATAAGTGCACGACCATCTCAAAATGGGAAATATTGGATATATCGACTAGATTTAAGATCTTTTTACTTGACAAGATGCCATTTTTGCAGTGTGGACTGTTGAGTAAGTTGATAATCAGGATTATTTGGATTGTGAGACACAAATGCAACTTTTAAGACAGAAATTGGGAGGTGTGGAAAAATATCTCTGCAGATTTCTTTGAAAACTTGACAGCAACAGTCTAATAAATATAGAGTGGACACACTACATGCTGAAAAACATGATACTATATTTAGTCGTTGAGGCTTTTGTATATTTTTATGTTTTTTGCTTGTTTTCCCTGACACCGTTTGTACATGGTGGCTGTTTTCAAAGGCTAGTGAATAAAAGAATGGTGCTCTCTGACTGTATGACTGCCAGCGCTGTAGGTAATGTGAGGGAAGCTCTTCAGGTGAGGCAGAGATCACTCAGGATTTTCTTCCTACACAGATGCACTGCCCCTTCAGTGCTCTTAAGAGTTCTGCAGTCCACTTGTTGCTTCTCATCTTCTCTCAGATTCTACCGAAAGCAGAAGTGGCTTCTCTCTAATCATCAACCTGTGTGACCCAATCAGATGTAGTCACCAACTCAAAGCTGAGAAACACTGCATTTGTTTTCTCCTCTGAATAGCTGGCAGTTCTTGTATCCCTTCCCACCTGAGCCAGGGGGCTAGAGCTCCTGGGTTTATCTCCATTTAGATATGTTTTGCACACTTGCTGGAAGCTGCTCTTTGGTGCTTAGAGGCCTTTGATCTATCTCATGCTCCGATCCCCACTGGCACCTTCTATGAGAGCACATGAAAAAAAGGGCCTACTGGCATGAGTCATTTCAGCTTCATTACATATGCAAATCTTAGGGTTATTCAAGTGCACAGTTATTTGGGGGAGCCTCACCGAGTCACTGCGGTACTTCTTTCAGACCCTTTTTTGCAGATTTTATTAAATGATTCCTCCTCCTCCTCCTCCTCCTCCTTGTTGTTAATGGTCTGAGCTGTGTGCCTGTTGCAGGGCTGAATGTGTGCTGGTCTATTGAGCAGCTGTTAATGCACCCCCACGCGTCTTTTTACAAATCGGATGAGTCGTATGCCTGCAAGACAGAAGTCCAAGTGCGGCTTCTCCCCACTTCCCCCGTGCGTCTTCTCTAGAATCGCTGTGCTGCCAAACTGGCTTTCATTCGAGCCGAGAGAAAAACAAAGCCTGGTGTTAATTTGATTTTGGGATTTCAGGACTGGTGAAGCATCCATTATCTTGTCATGCAGGCATGAGGCCTATTTCCTCTAAAAAGCAGGAGTGAATTTTCCAGAAATGTAACCACTCAGGACTCAGGCCCACTGTTGAATCTGGCTGCCTTAGTGTGGCGCGGTTGTTTACTGGCTGAAAGGTAGTACGCAGTGGCCAGAGCGAGAGGTGTAGTTAACACGGGGTGTTTTGTGCGAGGCAGACGAGAATAAACATTTGATTGTCCTCTATTGCATTTATCATGTGACCTTCCACACGGACAAAGATAAAAGCCAAGTTTGCGTGTGTGCTATTGAACGCACCTGCAGACCAAAATGAATGGACTCATCTCAGCCCTCGGCTACAGCTGGACATGATTACGAGATCAAATCAGGTTAAAACTTCAGAAATGTGCAGTTGGACAAATTGGCAGATTCATCAGGGATTATTTGTACTTTCAAGTTCTGCTAACACTGCATTGCATTACTGTTTTAAGTTCTGCTTCTGCACTTACGGTTATTGATAAGGCTTGATGAGGTGCCTTTGATTGTTCAATGGACAGTATTGTGCAAGGTTTTTAGTTTTTAGTTAAAGTTTCAGTTTTAGTCAAAACACAGTTTTTGGTGATTTTCTAAGTGAAACTAAACACATCCTCGACAGAGATCTGTACCTTTTAATGTAGAACTACAGACACAGACAGAAAGCAAGAAAGCAAGCAAGAAAGAACTTTATTGATCCCAAAGGGAAATTGCAGTGTTTCAGTAGCAAGACATATAATTGCACATAAACTCACATGTAATATGCAGAAAATAAAAAATAGAAAAAAAAAAAGCATAAGTTAGGCAGTAATAAAAAAATAGACAAAAAATAGACAAAAGTATAGTTAAAGTATAAGAGAGTAGGAATAATAGAATCTTTGTTTGCATATTTCCATGGCATATGAGACAGATTTGTTGTATTTACATGAGAGCAGGCACTGAGTGATATGAGGTTGTCTAAAAGCACAATGAGTATCGACAGAACTAGGAGTTGCAGCAATATCACCATGTAAAGCTGAATGTAACATACAGGGGGGAAAAATAAAATGTAAAAAATGGCAGATTTTGTTTTATTGCATGTCCTGTAGATGTCAACTTATTTTCACTTAGATCAAACCAAATGTTTGTACTGCAAAATGTGTCATAAGTTAAATGTTTGAATAGGGAATTATGCTTTTTTACATATAAGAAGAGGGCTGGTTTAGTTTGTCTTGCACTTCACTGTGCGCCAGCCAAGCTGCAATATTGTCCAGCACGACAATATTGCCTTTGTGAGTTTGTTTATGTTTGTCGGTCAGGACAGTCTGCGCTGAAGACTCTGTAAGACGTGTCTGGCCAGCTGGCTGAGCCCCAGAACTTATTTTACCGCGATTAATGACTGTTGGTGAACGTAAACAGACTTACTATAATGCCGAAATATGGTATGAAATGAAAATTAGTGCTATTTCATTGCAAATGTCAGCCCAACAGACCCACCTGTATGTGTATTTTAAGCAGCGGGGTGTTAAAAGTGACACATGGTTTGCCAAGACGAGATGTGCACCATGCGCTAACTTCCCTCACACTCTCTGACTCACTGTCACTCATTTATGCTTCCTGCCTCGTTTCTGTCTGTAGGCAAGCAGAGAAGGACGTCTTGGTGCAGCGAACGCAAAAATAATGCAGTTTTGTGATGGGAGTGCTCAGTGGCTTTATTTTTTTCCCATCTTTAGCTTGGCATGAAGGTTAGCTCTGCAGCCTCGAGATGCTGCAGAAGACCTTTCCCTTTGTCCTAGTCAGGCATTGATTGGATTTCCTCTCAGACTCTTTGAGATGGCAGATAAGATTGCCCCCCCCGTTTACCCCTCGCTATCCTAGCGGCGCGCCAAGTTGGTCCTCTCAATGTCATGTTTCATTTCATAAACTGCTAAGTATGTGGAACAGGGCTGAACGATGTTAGGGGGGAAAGTCAGATTGTGATATTTTGTGTTTTTGGAATAAATATTACAGTATTTGAAAAGAAACTGAGTATTTACATAGATAAACTGTTCACAAAGGGAGCTAATCACCACTCTAGCAATGGAAACAAAGGGATGCATTTAGAGGGGAATTAGGGCAGTGATTCAGTATTCAGGTTAGGGCTAAAGGTGGGTGATATGACACTTACAACATGATACTTTTAATAAAAAGTACATTTTAAATAAAATTTTCTGGATATACAATATGTGTCATCATATTTAGATATTTAAAGTTTTTACTGATACGTTGACACACAAAAAAGAACCAATTGTGCTACTTGAAAAAAAAAAAAACACACTCAAAAACTATAAATACAATGATTTCATTCAACATTTAATGCACTAAATCCAGTTAAATGGGACTAATTAAGCTATAATTCATCAGTAATTTATCATAATAAAATGATTGTCATATTCCCACCCCTAGTTAAGGCTACATTGTGAGACATCTTCCATACAATGAAAACACATTTGTGATGTGATCTGATTTAAAGAGCCTGTCTAATCTTTGACCCAGGTTAGTTATTTTTGTTGAATCATGTGAATGCCTTGATTTATCCTAATGTCCAAAAGCATCTTTTATTGGTTGAGCTGCTCACAGCCTGTACTGAGGCATTCGGTGATTACTTAGAAGCCCATTTGTGTAATGCAGACTTCAGCAATGTTAGCGTTGCAAAGCTTAATGTCAAAATAAAAATGAACACACCATATATTGTACATTCCTAGTACAGAATGGTTTATGGCTTTGATGATGGACCTGAAGATCACACAGACCTACATTTTAAGCTGCTTAGATGCTTCAGTCTTTGTCCTGTTCCTTATGGAGGTATTCAATATTTAAATTCAATTGTTTCAACTAAGGTTGCATGAAATTTGAGATAATTATGATTATTTTGATAGTGATAATTGCCTGCGCTCCCTCGTTTCTCCTCTCAGTCATGCACTCTCTCTCCTGCCCTCTCTCTCCGGCGGATGCCCCTGCCCCCATGGGGATTAGTAGTTCTTAATGGCTTGCAGATGCTCGTTGCTAGTACAGAAGCGCTGTTGGAAAATGAACGACTGCGTCTGCATTAATGGTGATTGGACTAAGCATTATACGCTGGCAGGATGCCAGCTGACCAGACAGAGACGGACAAGAGTGGACAGACAGGCTTGGTGTAGCAAGAGCTTCTTAGAGCTGGGAAATGCAGGAGGTAATAGTGAATAAGGAGGCCTGTGGTGTTTCTGAAGTGAGCTGTGATGAGTAGGTGGTGTGAGTGGGCGTTTTTTGGGGAAAAGTAGGGCAAAGAAAAATGAATGACCTTTTTTTTTTTCTCCCTCCCCACTGTGTCATCAATTTAATGCATATCTGTTGAAGTGATTACAGTTGGGCTTGTTAACATGGTTTGAGCTGTGAGCTGGAAGGGCCTCTGTCCATTTGGATGAAGAAGAGTGAGATGATACAGTTCCACTTGGCCTCTGGCTTACCTAAACTGGATGTCTTATGTGGGAAGAAACATTTCATTTCACAGTTTTTCCCATTAAACTGTCCATTGGAAAGGATATTGGAAGGTTTTTAGGGTCACGTTGAGGGTGGGGTGGATGTAGTTTTCTTTCCCTGATCTGGTCATGTGACAGGGTGTCTATCCAAAAATAGCATTTTGTATATTTTTGTGTATGTGGTTTACAAACATGTTTAAAAGAATAAAATAAAAAGTCTGAATGGTAGATGTGCTCTGGGCTTGTGTCCACCCTGGCGCTGCATGATCTGTCCACGCAAGCACTTTTGACTCATGTGTAAGCCCTGGCGAGAATATGGTATTGGATTACAGTGCCTGAACCAGAGAGTGCTTTCACCAGGCAGAGGGACATTCATTTAGCGTAAAATTCATTTAAAGAATGCCTGATGATTATTTACTTCCATGCATGCTGTGAAGTTAAAGCTGAGATGTCACAGAGTGAAAGTGACTCCACTGCTGACTCTTGTGTTTGCTGCAGTGGGGTTGGGGTCTCAGAAACAGCCACACAGTCCTGATCAGATAGATTCAGACACAAGTTTTTGTGTGATATTCAAGTCCAATTTTCCAGTCGCAAGAGCTGCAATTTTTTATTATAGCCTACATTATTAACAGTGTTATCTTAGGAAGCTCTAAGTAGGGGAAATTTAATCCAGTAACACTGAGATGGTGGGACCGCCTGTAGTTTAGTTAGTCGAATCCGAAGCAATCACGTACTGTGTAGATGACGACACGCAGACAACTAACTTTCAGTCTGCTGCACTATAGCACTTAGGCCTTAAGCTAGAAAGCTTGGATGTTGTGCCCTTCATAGCCAAAAAATGGGCCTGGAGCTCAATTTATAGAAAATACTCAGTTCGAAAAAGGTCAGAAAATAGCAATTAGATGTTATCCCCAAATTGTTTAAACCTAGTGGACGGGCCATTAATGTGAGCACTCATCAAACTCCACATTTCCTGTTGTACATATTGATTGGCTGAATTTTAGTCATTAAAGGCTTTGCCTTGTCTCTTCTGTTTGTGTCTGTGCAGGACCGTAAGCTGTCCAAGTCTGAGCGGCAGCGCTTCAAAGAAGAGGCGGGTATGCTGAAAGGCCTGCAGCACCCCAACATCGTTCGCTTCTACGACTCCTGGGAGTCTCCCTTAAAGGGGCGCAAGTGCATTGTGCTGGTGACGGAGCTCATGACGTCAGGCACCTTAAAAACGTGAGTGCAGCATGTCTGCCCTCCACTGGCACAATCACAAACATCATTGATCTGATTGTAGAATTGATTTGCTTAGTATCCGGATCTGTTTTCACACTTTCAATATAATTCATTTTATTTGGGAAATGTTAAAGGTAAGTATTTTACAGCAGGACAGTGTTCATAAGGCTACATGACACCTGGCCTAAATCTACATAAACATTTATAAAGGCTTATTCCAATATTATTGCATTATAAAGACTGCATTTGTCTTAGCTGACACTTTTTGGGCGAAATGTCTTAGCATGTTATTACAACTGACTTTATAGCTTATATGATATTACAGTGACATAATGCTAATGTGACAAAGCACAAATCTTATAAATGGTGCAATGAAACTCACTTCACCCAGTGGCCAACGAGCCTGACTGTCATGTTATCAGCCTTATGTCACTCTGACACTGAGCTGCTAAGTCTATCATTTCAACCCAGAAAGTGTCATGACATAAACTAAAGTCAGAAAAACATCAGAGTTGACAAATACAACAGTTATGACGAATGAAGCCTTTTGGGAGAATACAGGGTGATTCAAAAAGATTAATCCAATTTCAAAATGATTTATTTCCCTTGTAAATCATTACAGAACAATGCAGTAAATTGTAAATGGTTTAAATGAGCATAAAGTTTATTATGTAATTTTAGTGCTCAGTATGAACCTCCTCCAGCTGCACAGACAACATCAACGCTATAGTCAAATTCATCCCATACTCGATTGAGCATGTCGGGTGTCGCTGCACTCACAGCTCTTTTAGTGCGTTTTCAGAGGTCATCCAGTGTTGTGGAACCAACGGCGAACGCTCTGAGCTGTTGGAGGTTCACTGACCATGAAAATCACGTTGCACAGTTATGACATTCACTCTTATTGAAGTGGAGAACGCAAAATGCTTTCTGCTCAGGGGTCTCCATCCCCTCGCAGACTTAAGGGAGTCAGTCAGAAACTCTATGACCCCCTCTTTCAATTGGTATGTGATTGGTTCCTAGGCGCCTCATGGTTGTAAAAATCTGACGCTTTAAAATCAGATGAATCTTTTTGAATCACCCTGGATTTAAAAATTTCTCCGTATGTCTGTCACTTGTCATGTAGGCTTGTGAACATGAACTACAGTAAAGTTTTACTATATTTTAAGTGAAAAGCAGTTATGTCACAGTTTTTAAAACTCTGCGAAGAGGTGGTCCTATTCATGGATTGTTAATCTGAGGCCACTTGCATAACCTTTTCTCTGTGAGTTTTGTACAATTCCACGCTGTTTATCCCAAGAACATCAGGGATGTTGTTCAGCTCCTCAGGGTGTGAAAAGTCAGAACACATAGCAGAGCTTCTTTTCACCTAAATGGTGCTTTCATGCCATGTGTCTATCGCAGGACTGAAAGCTGCAGACCAAAAAAGGCCGGTTATTGTCTGTTATAAAACACTGAATCACAATAGGGTGGCTTTAGAAAAAGTCCCCAACGGTAGAGCGAGAGGAGAGCGGCGTGCCACCTCCATGTGAGAGGTGCACTGTGGGTTGCTGCCCTCTCGCCAGCTGCTGCTGATGCAGATTCCAAACATTCCTGCAATGTGGAGAGTGGAAGAGGCAGAGCAGTGTTGACCAGACAGAGGGCCAGCGCTGGGGCTCAGACTCAGGGTCAGCAGCTCCCTCATGTGGACGTGTGGATTCTGACATGCGCACACAGATGGGGCCAAACTCTGCATTAGTTTATTTTCGTTTTTTTTCCTCCTTCTTCCCTTGACCTCTTTTATAGGTCCAAAAAACCTAGTAACTACTTCACGAACTGTTTAAAAATGACCCGTCAGTTAAACAAAACATGGACAAAACATGACTGCATTGCGATAGTGGCTGGACTAACAAGGTTCTGGATTGTCTTCTTTGTTTATGTCTGTTGGAGTTGCTCAGGGCATGCTGAGTTCATGGTCAAAGGATGAGCCTGCACACGACTCCCCCCCTCACAGTCCCAGTCATGCACAATTAAATGTCTGTCTTTGGCCTGTCTGAGCACTAATCACACGGCTCACAACAGCAGCAACACCATGAGCATGACCAGAGGCCAGGAATGAGGGGGAAACGAGGGGAATAGAGAATAAAATACCAGGAGGCTGAGGAAAAAGTGAGACATTGAAAGCAAGAAAGAGACAGTGACACGCCTGGTCTTACTTTTCGTGTTTCGGTCAGTCGTGCACTTCTTTTTCTTGGCTCTGTGTGGATCCTTTTTCGTATTGGGTAAGGGGGGGCAGCATCTTAGCTCTAGGTTGGAACTAACCTCTGCAGGAAAGTTCTCCAAGAGGAGGGTCGGTGACCACTGCTGTAGAAGAACCCCTTTGGTCCCCTAAAGATCTTTTGGTCCTAGAGATCTACCTGTGGAATAGTTCGAACCACAGTCGGCCACACCTGCTCCAGCTAATTGATTTCTTCAGAAGTCCTTGATTGACTGGGTCAGATGCCTGATGTGTGAATATTAAGTAAGGGGCGGGGGGGGGGCAGCATGTTAGCTGCAGGTTGGTGCAAAAACTCTACAGTACAGTAGATATAAGGGAGGAAGGTTGAACCACTATTGTAGAAAAAAAATGATTTTGATCCCCCAAAGAATCTTCCAAAAGATTATTAAAAAAACAAAACAAAACAAAAGGAACTAAAAGTGCTTCTTCTGTGGCAACACTCCAGAGAACCCTTTTAGGCACCTTTATATGTGTAGACTGGTATCTAGGCCCACATAATGAAAAGTTATTATTAGGGCTTGACCAATATATCGGTTGGCCTATTTTAGCTATCTGCTGTATTGACAATATCAGTCGATAATATCACTGATAATTAGCCTTTTTTTTGATTGTGCTGTTGCCTCACAGTCTTGAGAAGATGGATTAAACCTTAGACTAGGGGTGTCGAACTCAACCACTAAAATATATTAAAAAATCTCAACAAATCCATGGTCCAGCTGTGTTTTTATATTTTATTTTTACTTAACATTTCACCTTGACCTGAACGGGCCATTGTTTATTCAAAATATGCATTGAATACTTATTAAAAAATAATTCCAAATAAAAAATAAATTGTTTTATTTATTATTAATTGTTATATTAGTTTTTTAAAGCTGCCTGTTTGCTTGAACTAGACACCAGGCACCTTTTCTTTTTGTGTAACTACTGGCCCATTGATTGTTGTTGGGAAAAGGGGGTCAGAACGGGGGCTGTAGTGCATCTCAGGGTGAAACGGGCTAATCATTTTGTATAAATAATTTTGGGCCGAATAGGACCGTGTCACGGGCCTGACTTGGCCCACGGGCCTTGTGTTTGACACATGGGCCTCAGACGCTGGGCAGCTCAGTATGAGACACTGTATGATAATACAGGCTGAACTAGTAAAACCCGAACACAAAACGCCATCATGGTAAGTAGCATAACGTTATAACCAAAAATATGTATGAGAAGAAATAATGAAAAATAAGAACCATAAGAAGTGAAAAATGGAAACCAAAAGAACATTTTTTATTAATTATTACTTAGCTGCGTTTCTTCTGTTTGGCTGAGCTAAAGAAGCGTGATAATCCAGCAATCATATCAGTGATCACTGCTTAACTTCATTGGCATCTATAATGTAAATATAAAATGACATTGGCTGACGTTAGCAGTCATTTGAATTCATAGCTGCCCAAAATTGATATTGTTAGTAGCCACAAAACTTTCATATCCGTCGAACCCTAGTTAACAGGGCTGGCCTCTAACTGCCTTTCCTGTTGTTTTCATAGCTGCAGGTAGTTCATTTTTGTGGTTATTTGTTTCCTTGTGTTTGACATAATAATCAGGTGCAGTTTACTTTCATTTTAGTTCAAATGCAGTCCTTTTATTTTTCTTCTTCTTTTCTTCAGTGGTATCTGGGCCAAAAGGTCAAAACCTGGGAGTGTCCCTGCTGCATACCAGGACACCTGATCACTCTGTATAATTGTGGGCCACCAAAGACCACACCGAGAGGCTTTTGTCTCGTTTGTTTTAGCTTATGTAAACTTATTTGCTCACCTTCTCGTGTTAAGCAGTGAAGATTTACCAGTCCGGCCCCCTAAAGGGTTGGTAAATACCTTTTTGGAAACCAGTTGTCCCGTCCTGTAATCACTCAAGCACTCAGGAGCTGAAATGTTGGCTCTCTCAGGCTGTTGTGCTGTTGTGGAGAACACCTTAAATTGTGTTCAGCATTTCTTATTCTGTGGAACGAGTTAGAAGAGATGTATAGCTGAGATAGTGAGTTTGTGCAGATGGCTTTGCTTCGCTTGACGAATGAGGAGATAGTTTTGATGTGAGCTTTGTTACGCCCCCAGCCCTCACTTCTGAGCTCACCTTTGGCTGGAGGCCCACATGTCACTCATGCTGCAAAGGAGCCTTGCCTGTTTTTCCTCTTAAAAGGATTGCTATTTGAACACCTCTTATTGAGGGGAATGTGCACTCATTTTTCATTACTTACTGCATAGGTTTGGTATGATTTGAATTTTGCTAATGGACTTTTGACTCCGAAGTTTTAAGCTGCATTACTTTCCTTGTGCATACTGTAACAGGAGTGAATTGGGCCAAAGTTGAAATTAATGCAACATTTCTTTTCCCCTTGAGGGAATTTGTTCAGGGATAGTGCAGCTTTACCAAGTATTTGAGGTAAGTAAATTAAATACATAACATTTATGACCACCTCCTTGTTTCTACGCTCATTGTCCATTTTATCAGCTCCACTTACTATATAGGTGCACTTTGTAGTTCTACAGTTACAGACTGTAGTCCATCTGTTTCTCCGCATACATTGTTAGCCCCCTTTTACCCTGTTCTTCAGTGGTCAGGACCCCCATGGACCCTCACAGAGCAGGTCCTATTTGGGTGGTGGATCATTCTCAGCACTGCAGTGACACTGACGTGGTGGTGGTTTGTTATTGTCTGTTGCGCTGGTCTGAGTGGATCAGACACAGCAGTGCTGCTGGAGTTTTTGACACTGTGTCCACTCACTGTCCACTCTATTAGACACTCCTACCTCGTCTTTCTTGTAGATGTAAAGTCAGAGACGATAGCTCATCTGCTGCTGCACAGTTTGTGTTGGTCATCCTCTAGTCCTTCATCAGTGGTCACAGGACGCTGTTGGCTGGATGTTTTTGGTTGGTGGACTATTCCCAGTCCAGCAGTGACACTGAGGTGTTTAAAAACTCCAGCAGCACTGCTGTGTCTGATCCACTCAGACCAGCGCAACACACACTAACACACCACCAGAATGATCCACCACCCAAATACCACCACTCCTAGCCAGTCACTGAACAATAAACAAAGCTGAGGCATTTCCATTACCTTAGTAATGTTTATATAACTGTCCTGCTAACTAACTGGAAACCACCTGAAGCTTGTGTAAGCAGTTGATGGATGCGCTACTCAGCACCTCTGGCACATTTATGCTTGGCAGGGCATAAAACTTACCTGTCGGTAGGTTCTGCATTTGTGTAAGCTCACACTGCCTTATCTGATTCTACCCCAAACAAACCTGTTGGGCCACACAGGGCTGCTGACAAGCGCTGTTGAAGAAACCACCAACAGTAATCAGCCCACTACGTTTGTGTTATTTATTTTCCGCTTTTTGTTTTGTTAAAGATGGGTTTTGCAAGTTATCCTGTCCTGTATGTTAATCCTGTTCCTTATGAAAACAAGCTGCTGCTTTTACTATTGCTCCTAATAATAGCTGAAGGAAGGATAACTGGAGCAATAAGGAAATAATAGAGAAGAAGGGAAATTGAAATTTCTTAGAAAACATGTACTGCATACATTGTGTTCTATCTCCATTATCTTAATGAGTTTGCAGAGAGGGTTACTTAACCCTGAGGCAGTTGTTTTTGTGGTAAATTAAACATTTTTCCATTGTATACATATTCACTTCCTTGCTGTATTACAAAGCCTAAAACAGCTCCAGATCCTTTGATTGTTGTGTTTAGCATCCATCCTGTTCAAGCAATAATGGTCTTCCTTTTGCACTGCAAATTTAAATGCGCAGTAGTTTACAAATATCAGAGACCACACTTTCATTTATTTTCCAGTCAAAACGGCCATTAAGGACAATCTTATTCATTTTTCAGCCTCAAGAAAAAGCAGAAAACATCTCAGCTAATAAATAATGCAATGAAATATAATATTTTTCGGAATTTAGTGTAGTTTGTTTTTATTACAGCTCCCTTTTTTCCAGACGACTCACTTCAATCTTTCAAAGAAATCTACAGAGATATTTTTCCACACCTCCAAAGTTCAGTCTTAGACGTTGGTTGTGTTTCTGCTCCTCGTGTCCTAGTAATCCCACAAATTCAGACTAATCAGTCCATAAAGCCTTAATCCTCACCTCAGATAGCCAGTTTTTTGATGCAGATTTTCTTTTCATCTTCTTAGTGAGGTTCTTCTTGACAGCTACACATCCTTTCAGACCCATAGGGCTGAGTCGTCTTCTCACAGTGCAAGGATGGACAGAAACACCTGTTCATGTTTTCAGATCTGAAGCAGCTTGATTTTTCAGTTTTGGTGTCTTCAAGCTCTTGTGCGGTTGATAGAGACATAGATATGAAGGTACAGGAAAAAAAAAAACAAGTCTTTTGATCTTTTAATAGTTTTTTTAAACTCTTGTTTTTTCACTTATTTTCCTTTCTCCTTCCTTGCGCAGATACATTCTTATATTTAATCTTTTATCAAAAATATCTTCTTTAGCCATTTTAGATGCACGTAAGAGAGATCTGCAAGGCAGCTTAGGGGAGTTTGTGTAGTTTGGGTGAAATTTTGAAGGGGAACATTAAGTTAGTGGCTCCTTTGGGAACAGCTTTTGGTGGGAGGACACAGCTGGTACTGGTTGGGTTTAAGATGAGAAGGATGGAGGAGTTAAGGTGGCAGTAGGTGCACAAAAGGAAAGAGTGGACAAATTAAATACTGATAGATTTGATATTATAGTTAGTGTTGCGGGGTTTCATATAAATTTCTTTTAAGTATGTAGGACTGTGCAAATGTTTTAGGCACCTGAAAAAAATAGCATTAAAAAGTGGTTTATCTGGGCGGTAAGTGTTTATTTGATCAGAAGAACATTATTTTTTTCTAAATTGATATTAAATACAAATAATATTAATACAAAAAGTAGTGATTTTACATGTGTCACTGTGTTAGTTTATCTATTTCCAAACCTCTCCTCATAACAGCCCAGTATTAAATCACTGTCGGAAGAAAACCACGTATCTCCAAAATGGTAACTTTACAGGAGAAAGAAAAAACCTACTTTACTTTTAATGTAAGTCAATGGAACCAGCCTTTTTTTCAAGTCATTTTGGGTTGTTTCTTTTAGTCCATTCATCATGAAATTTACACACAATGTAAAGGACAACAGGCATATTCAAATTATGTCAAATCTAAAAAAATGACCAAAATGGAGATACAAGGTTTTCTTCCAACAACAGCGATATGCAGTTATCATCCAACACTTGATTTGGTTAATCAATACTTCATTAAATTAAATCAGGTGCCGCTGATGGAATTTAACAAATCCGTGTGGTGGCTGGAGACGTCCAGGAGAAATCTGGAACCAAACTTTTCAAAATAAGCATTCTTGTTCATTTTTGCTCTATTAATTTCTGTCTATTCTAATGATGTATGGTGATACAAGCAAAAACACTTATTGCCAAGACAAATGGTTTTAAATAAGATGCTTTGTCTGCGTTTGCACAGTGTATAGTCTGTTCGTCTATATGTCCTGTTTTTTCTGACACTAAAAATGATGAAGTTGTACTTAATAGCTCTTTTGACTGAGAATTAAATAAAGAAGAAGGTAGTTCACCGTTAGTGGCTGAGGATGAGTGCATGCATTTGTGTTGTGTCTCATCCATTTCGTGTGGCAGTGATGGGCCCCAGTTCCCTCTGCCTCTGTGCTCTCACTGAGTAGATTGTTGTAATGAGGATTACTGGGCTAAATCCTGGCTATGGCTCGGCTCCAAAAGATTTGGTTAGGGCAGGCTAATCTAATGAAAGTGCTCGGGGGGCGGGGGGTGGGGGGTTACACTGCCCCTATCACATGTTGCTCTCCTTCCTCCATACCGGACCCACCTTTCTGCCTGCGAGCGAGGGCAGTCGCATTGTCCTCTGATGAAATACAAATCCCATAATGCCACATTACAGATGAAATATGGTATTCAGTTCAGTCCATTCTGTCTCCACTCAGTAACCGTTTAAATCTGTCCCTGTTGAGGTGACACCATCCAATTTGTCTGTCTGAGTGTCTGTCTGATCTCCTCATACTGCTGAGCGCGGCGTAGCTAATGTTGAAAAGATAATGCTAAGTTTAGCTCTATTAAATTACATTTTAATTAAAGCTACACTCTACGCCCCAACTCCACCCCTCCGTGTTAAATAATATCAAAGCTGCTCTCTCTGCACCTCTCTCTCATCCCATGTGTTTATACTGAGCTGTAATTTCAGCTGATGGCTGGGCTGGGCAGGGGGACTGGTTGGGTGGTCTGGTGGGGGGGGTGGCTGAAGGAGCTAAAGGAGTGCTGGACTGTCCATAAGAGTGACAAAATTGAATTGGGGGTAGAGGTGATATGGCAAAAATGTAATATCTCTATGCTTAAAGAACTGCTCATGATACATATGTCTTGTTTTATGTTTTATGTTTTATTTTTTCCAATTCAGGTAAAAAAAAAAAATTACACTTTTGCATATGGCTGTACATAGGTCACTTCACAGACTTTACTCCAACCCCCAGCCCCCCAAGAACTCTGCTGTAATACAAAGCCTGCACACAATTATGATTTTTTTTAACATATGTAGTTTAATATTGGATTTTTTGGAAAGTTTATAGTAGATGAGGTCTTTTTCTTTATCTCCAATGTTAATGGCTAATGTTATCACACTCTCTCTTGCCATTTTAACAGCTGCTGTTTGTTTTTCTACCTTGGCTGATCAATAGTGGTTGACTGCTCATTAGGCCTACTTACACATCAAGCAACAGGCTAAACTGAATAGCGCTAACACAGCTAAAATAACATTTTCTTGTTATGTTGTTAAGGTATCTGAAGCGGTTCAAAGTGATGAAGATCAAGGTTCTGCGGAGCTGGTGCCGTCAGATCCTGAAGGGCCTTCATTTCCTCCACACTAGGACTCCTCCCATCATCCACCGGGACCTCAAGTGTGACAACATCTTCATCACCGGCCCAACTGGCTCCGTTAAGATCGGCGACCTGGGCCTGGCTACTCTGAAGTGCTCTTCTTTCGCCAAGAGTGTTATAGGTACGCCCTAGCATTTAGCATTCCTCGGTTTCTAGGTCTGAGTGGGAGTCCCCTGTGAAACAGGGAAAGGGATGCAGTAGTGAATGTATTTCATATTGAGATTTTTTTTTTTTTGGTGATCTGCTGAGTTTGGACAGTGCCTTTGGGTGAAGACCACAGTTTTCCTGGCAGCCGAAGTGTCAGTGTTATTTTTATTTAGTTATGTTTTTCACTTCCCCCTAAAATGGTGGAGAGTTTGGGAAACTACAGATGCGCTCCGGCTGTGTCTGTTTGTTTTAAAACAGGAAAACACCTTTTAATCCTGTTTCCCAGTCGAAACCAGTAACAAGCACAACAAACAGCTAATTGACTTGTAAATAAATCTGGCGAGAGCACTTAAAATTTCCATAAACGGTGGCATATTCGAGTTTATAATATGCCGCAAGAATCCCAGTTTGTGGGATCACTTTCAGTGGTTCAGCCACATGGTTCGTTGGCAGTTACACTTTGGTGTGGAGAACTGTGGACTTCAATGATTAATGGTTAATAAATGCTTATGTTGCCAATAATGTTGCATTTTTCTCCAAAGGTTTGCCTCATCACATTTGTTTTCCTTCCTTCTCAGGAGTTTGAGATGCTGTTGTTTCTTTATGGTTACCTGCCCTTTGTTTTCCCTTAATGGCCTCTTTCCTCCTGTTTATTTCATTTCATTTCATTATATTTCCCCCGATCTCTTCAGTATTTGTTTTTCCCCTAAATTGTAGGGCTATAAGCTCAAGTGTCCCTCACTGTGCTGTATGGATTATTTAATGTACTGCAGTTCAGACAGTAAGTATGCTGAAAAATGGACTGGTAAGTTAACATGCAATGGCCCACAATTAAAAAGAAAAAACATGAAATAAACGTTTGCCTTTTTCTGTGCAAGGCCTTTCCTTTCATCAAACCTAACTTGGTGCACAGAAAAATTGTGTTCTCTTGCTTTGAGATGTGCTTTTCTGTCTCCTGTCTGTATAACCTTTCCTCATAACAGGCTAACTGCAAGGTGAGTGGATGTTGCCTTTCCTAAAGTCCTTATTTTATGCTGTTGTAAATGTAATTATGAAAAGCCCATCTCTGTTAAAGCTGAAACGACTGGTGCTGACAGTAAACTTGCTTTAGACCTTGTTTTGCTTGCTAACTTGAGGGGGATTTGGCTGGGCCTTCTCTGTGCACCAACACCCTTAAGCAAAAAACAGTAGGAGGCCTTGCAGAGAAAATGCTGAATCCTTTCTCTGCTGAATAACTGAGGGCAGTTTTCCTCCTTCCTCTTCTTTTTTTTGTTTTTCTTTTATTTCTCCTTATCCTTTTCGCTCCTCTCTGCTTTCTCTTTCTCTCTCTCCTTCTCTTTTCTATCTTTCTTTCTTCTCAGGGGCCGAACGGCGCGATGACGTGATTCTCCTCCCGTCTCTTCTGGCCCTGCTGGGTGAGTACCGGTCTGAGCCTCAGAGTTCTGAATGGTTCTTTTGATTTAAGGTACCCCTGAGTTCATGGCGCCTGAGATGTATGAGGAGAAGTATGACGAGTCGGTGGATGTGTATGCCTTTGGGATGTGCATGTTGGAGATGGCTACCTCAGAGTACCCGTACTCCGAGTGTCAGAACCCTGCTCAGATCTACCGCCGGGTCACCAGTGTGAGTATCCCGCCTCAGCTCTCCTCTTCCCCCCATCATTCCATCGCTCCCTTTGGCTCTCCCTCACTCTCTCCAGGCCCCTCTGTCTCTCTGAGCTCTCTTGGTCCCAATCCCGTTTTACCCCTCGCCCCTACCACTTAGCCCTTAGCCCTCTGTTTTGTGTGTACACGTCTAAGGGTAGGGTGTCCCTATTTTTGTTGAGATAGAGGGGTAGGGTGAAGTGTTAGGGCTACATGACCCTCCAAATGGAGGGTTTTAGAGTCACACGCCAAATGAAATGTTATGAGAAAAAAAAGAAAATCAAATGATCTTAGTTTAATGTCGTTTCAAAAATCGCTAATAGCATGCTAATGTCTCGGTAGCTAGTTAGCTTACTTTCCCGTTCCACCTTAAATTGTCCATTTAAGGTGGGACGGGAAAATTCGAACAAGAAGCTGCAGAATATCTGACTTCAGCTTCATATCACCAAAGAATTAACGGTGGATGATAATAAATAATTGTGTTATTCCCCTCTTTGAAGGCATATGATGCCCTAAATGTAACTAAAGCCCAGCGGTGAGGTTGCCGAACTTTTCCCTTCTCTGCTATGACTGAAGACGGACTGGGTCGCACTAGTAACCTGTTAATGAAGTATTGTTTTGTTTTTTATTTGAGGGTCCCATTTCGTAGGGCAATATTTCAACCACTTCCCCTTGTAGCTCAGTTCCAAGGGGTTAGGGTGACACTCGAAAACAAGGGGCAGGGGTGAAAAGAAGAAATGGGATTGGGCCTTGTTCTTGCTTCTTATGTCCCTCCGTCTCCTCCTCCCACTCTTACAAGCACTCTTTGCTGTCGTTACACCCACATATTTATCAGCTTTGTTCTTCAGACCTACACAACAAGACTCTGCCCAACAAAGTCAAGGTTTCCCTTATTTAATATTAGCCCTCTGTCTGTTGGCATCGTCTGTTCGCCTTTCAAGTGGGTTATAAGTAAGACTGTGTGCAAGAAACTTTCCCTTTTCCTGCCAGTGGCACAGAGGCAATGCAGTCAAATTAGATTTACAAGCATGCAGCTGTCGCA
Source organism: Colossoma macropomum (assembly GCF_904425465.1). NCBI lineage: Eukaryota > Metazoa > Chordata > Actinopteri > Characiformes > Serrasalmidae > Colossoma > Colossoma macropomum. The sequence continues at coordinate 57,141,775 of NW_023494792.1, read as the reverse complement.
GTAACAAGCATGTGATTTCCATCAGAATTTCTATTCAAGCGTCTCTGCTATAACAGTATCTTCTTCCTTCATGTTCGGTACATTCTTGTGGTTCGATATGTTCAAACTGAGCTTCAGATGTCTACGTTTATGGAGGAATTACTGGTTCATTTGTAAAAACAAATAGCTTTGAAGCTATTGTGATGTTGTTTCCCTTATAAGCCATTTATAGATAAACAGTGTTTTAATCCTGCCCAGCTGAGGTCATTGACCCTGAAGACTATTGTTTGCAGTTTGCGCAGAACTTCAGTCCTGCTGCTGCTTTGTGTAAATCCTGTCTAAATCCTGCCCTTAATGGCTGGCCTTTCCTTTCGTTCCACAAATTGCTTGTTTTGCTTTTGCAGGCTTTTGGAAGAAAATAATACAGTCATGAGTCTCCTAGAGTTCAGGCTGAATCAGTTGAATGGTCTTATGATGCCTTGGAAAACAGTTTTCTTCAAGGGAGTTGTGTTTATTTGTCCTTGATTTCCAAACCTTTATAATAATAATAATAATAATAATAATAATAATAATAACAATAATAATAAAAATAACAGTAGTAATAATAATAAGGATTGTAGTAGTAGTAGTAGTAGTAATAGGAATGACATGAACTTTACAGTAGAAAAGGTAAGTTTAAAAGTAAAAGCAAAAACTCTGGAGTTAAAACTAGAAAGGGAAATTTCTTGAATGACCAAAAACTGTTGATAACTCAGTTGGGTTTTTATAATGATTCCAGCTGGTTGTTATGGTCTTTCTTGATGGTTGTTATGTGATTGCTTGTTGCTAGGCAGTTGCTTTGGTAATCCAGGTGGTTGCTAAGATGTTGCTAAGCCATTGCTTTGGCATTCCAGGTGGTTGATAAGGTGTTGCTAGGCTTTTGCTTTGGTATTCCATATGGTTGCTAAGGTGTTGCTAGGCCATTACTTTGGTATTCTAGGTGGTTGCTAAGGTGTTTCTAGGCAGTTGCTTTGGTATTCCATGTGGTTGCTAAGGTGTTGCTAGGCCATTGCTTTGGTAATCCAGGTGGTTGCTAAGGTGTTGCTAGGCAGTTGCTTTGGTAATCCAGGTGGTTGCTAAGGTGTTGCTAGGCCATTACTTTGGTATTCCAGGTGGTTGCTAAGGTGTTGCTAGGCAGTTGCTTTGGTATTCCATGTGGTTGCTAAGGTGTTGCTAGGCCATTGCTTTGTTATTCCAGGTGGTTGCTAAGGTGATGCTAGGCCATTGCTTTGGTGTTCCAGAAGGTTGCTGAAGTGTTGCTAGGCCATTGCTTTGGTAATCCAGGTGGTCGCTAAGGTGTTTCTAGGCCATTGCTTTGGTAATCCAGGTGGTCGCTAAGGTGTTGCTAGGTCATTGCTTTGGGATTCCTGGTGATCGCTGAGGTGTTGGTAGGTCATTGCTTTGGCAATCCAGGTTGTTGCTAAGGTGTTGCCGAGCCGTTACTTTGGTATTCCAGGTGGTTGCTAAGGTGTTGCTAGGCCATTACTGTGTATCCCAGGTGATTGTTTAGGTGTTGCTGGTTGCTTTGTCAAGTCAACGTACATAGTAAAACCATAAACAAAATAAATAATGGAAAATAGAGAGGAAAGATTATTAAAATGGATATGCATTGTGATTTTAAATAACTTTCTTTTCCCTTTAAGGGAGGGTAGATATTTTTTTCATTTTGAAACGCATTTCATATATGAAATGGATTATCATTATTAATGGATTGTGTAATGTGTGCTTATATATAGTGTGTGGATTATAGTGTGCGTAATAGATGTGGATAATAGTCCTTTACGGTGTAAAGCTGTCACACAAATGTTAATCCTGAGCTTGAAAGCAGTCAGCTGCACTTTGCTTTATTCCAGAGTACAATTGCATTGCTTTGGTGTATCATTATGGAGGTGGTTGGAAATTGAACTAGGCATTAATCCCTGATGAGTCACCAGTTGGGGGCAGTGCTGACTATATGGTGCTATTGTTCTGTCTGCTTCAGTGTAAACTCTTTATTTACAGTGAATTTCAGTGTGGTGCAGATATTGTTTTCATTTTGAGTTTGCCGGAACCCAAACAGTTGCGCCCCCCCCATGCCCTCACTGATTTTTATCGCCAGTCTTCAGAGGCCTTTCATACCGATCATGTGTTTCTGTAAGCCACAGCGATGAGTATCTTTGCTGTTTCCTGTAGCTCTCACCTGAGCACAGCCTCTGTCTCTCCCACACTCGTCGACGAATGCCAGCACAGGGGCAGGAAGTGCTCGCGCACAAACAGCTGTGTTGCTAAAGAGGATCCAGACAGCTTCTGAATCAGCTTGGCTCAAGGCCTCTGAGCCAGACAGAGTAAGAGACAACAGAAGGCTCTAGAAAAGCCCTTACGGAGCCGAGACGGTGGTGCAGGTTGCTTGTTTTTTGTGTTTGTCAGCGCTGTGGGAGGGAAGATAGATGGACGGGTGGCAGCTTTCATTTATTCCTCTGCACCTGTTGACAGAAAGGGAAGCCCGGGGCATGTCCTGGATTCCGCTGCCCTGGCTCGTTCAGAAAAGCTGCCGGACACACGGCCGCATGGCATTTTAATCTCCCGCAATCCAATAGTGCAGACCCAACAGGCCGCCGAGAGAAGCAGTTTAAGTTTGATGCAATCGGAGGGCATTTTGAGCTCAGTGGCCCTGAATTCACTTCTTTAGACAGATCTGTCCCACCCACCCACCCTACAAGTTCTGTGTTATGTAACTGAATTCCACATTATGAAGTGATGTAGTGTTCTTTCAGGCAGCGTCAACAACTGTAGCCTTTAATTTAAAACAGCGGAAGTGGTTATGTTTCACCGTCATGATGGACATTCAGTATAATTAGGATTTTATAATTTCCTTTATGACTGTGGGGGTTTTTATCAGCACTTTCTTGATATCCCTAAATCTGTGGCATATACAAAGCGGATTACTGTCTGCAAGTTAAAGATCCTGGACTAAATTTCCAATTTTGGGTGATATGTAAAAAATAGTGTATCACCATATGTAAAGAAATGTTGACAGTACAGGATACAGATTATCAGAAATGCGCTGGTAGTGTGAAATGTAAAAACTGCAACCAAAAACTATAAATACAGTGATTTATTATTCAACGCTTCACGCAGTTCACTGCATGAAATCTAGTTAACAAGACAAATTATGCTGTCTATGTAATGAAACATGCAGTTGATCAGTGTTCGTTAAGTACTGATAATATGCATGCTGTTTATTACAATAGCAATAAAATCGTGTCATATTGCCCACCTCTAGCAGAAATGTGACTTTAGATGGGAATTACACTCATTTTTCAACATTTCTTTGCAGGTCACTTGTTGATATGTAAACATTCAGAGTAGTGTGATGTGAAATGGTCCATTTTAGAGAAATTTGACTCAAATTTGCGGCTAATAGGATCCAGGGGTCCCATTGTCTACGGAAAAAAAACGTTTTCTTTGGGGAATATTTTGCCTTACAACACACTGCATGTACCTCTGATAAGATGGCAAGCTCTGCAGACGTCTGGTTCCTATCACCACGACTGACTTGATAAGTTTCTCCAGAACGGTGCATTTCACATCAGACCGCTCTGAATGGCTCTGTTTACGTCTCACTGATTTTATTATGCAGAAATAAAAGAAAATCTGTGGAATTCCTGTTTAAAAATGCATGTGCAACTTTATTTCTGAAGGAGAGAAAAAACATTCGCACCCTCAGGACGTTACTACCAATTAGTCTAGTTTCTGCAACATTAACATTGTTTTGAAAGGAAGTAGTGTTTATGGCCGTGATCCTAATAAGTAGTGCAAGTGTTCGTGCCACATTAGCACTGAATGAGTAACATCAAATTATGTCTACATCTCTTGAATGTCATCCCTATGGGCTGTTTTCACGCAACACAGCGTGCAGTAAACAGATTCAGAAGTGTTTTAAAAGAAGCGAGAGAAGTCTGAAAGGGTGAAATCATAATAATAAGGGAATAAGGCACATCTGGACTAGGAAAAACAGCACCTGTGTGCTGGGCAGAGGAGGCTTGACTGTAGAAGGTGCTTTTGCTGCACCTGGGTGGAGCACCTGGTTTAAACTCCTCAGAAGGAACATGTGCAGCCTTGGCTCTTTGTGATTGTGCGATATGGTTGCGCAATATGCTCTAACAAGGATCAACAATGGTTGGTTGAATGCTTTTGTAATGAATCATAGTTTTGTTCAAGTCAAATTTTCCCACACTTGTTTTTGACCTGTTTTTTTTCAATATTAGCATGATTTTTAATGTTTTTGTTAAAATCTCTAGTCAACAGCCTCCTTTTCCTGTAGTCAGCGCATTAATGAGCGGCTCTCGATGAGCAGTTAACGGCTTCGGCTGTTTGAATTGGGCTCAGTCGTTTGGAGATAATGTCTTGAGTTATTTTAGGTTCTCGTTGTTCTCATGGTGACGTCTCGCTTAATCCACCGGCCCCTTAAAAGCAATTACGGCGTATGCTGCTGAGAGAAGTCGAGCAGAAAATAAAACGCTCAGATGGGCAGCCTAACTCTTTTGTACATCACTCGCAGATTTGCAACACTTTAAGAGTTCATAATTACTTTTGTTCTTTTATCAGCCTCCACCTTCCAGTCCACCTCCAACTTCTCCCAGCTCTCTCCTCCCTCCTCTTTCAGAAGTAGTACGAAATGATTACCTCTAATTTTCCCTCTTTTGTTGGCCAGTCAAAGAGTGGGAGGCAGCATGCATCCGGCTTAAAGGGACCCATTCACTGGAAGCATCCGTAATTAGCTTTTTTAATGGCCTTGTTATTGCAATACTTCGCCTTTCTGACTTAATTCTATTAGACCTTCCGTCTGCTTAACTTTGTTTGGCGTTGGAATCTAACGGAGGGGACAGGCTTATATAAGGAGTGAATGCTGAGGCTTGTCAGGTTTGGGGGGTGCGTTGGTAAATAGTGCGGCAGACCACTGTGTACGGCAGCACGTAGCCCTCAGCCCTCTGTGTGCCAGGTTATCTTCGGTAAGTCCCTCAAACTTTTTGGCCCTTCTTTTAGACAGCTGTTTTGACAAGCTGACAACTTTGCATAGTCACTTTAATGTGAAATGAGTTGTGCTTGACTTGTGTGCTAAGAGAAAAACTTCACAAAGAAAGAAATGTTTTGTTAGCAGCGTTTGTTGAGATGTCATGTGGATTATATGGATTTTTCATGTTTTGGGAGAACAGGTTCTGTGAGATTAGACCTTGATGCTGTTAGTTGGATCTGGCTGGTGGTTTCTCTAGTGTAATAGATGTAATAATGTGCAGTTCATTACCCTGACCCTGGCGTAATTACTTCCCTGCATCAGTAATCGCTCCTAATGACTCCGTGGATCTGTCGTCTTGTCACATCCCATCTTCTACACTTGTAATCCTCAGATTTAAATCATGAATTGGAAACTTTCATAGATTCATATTTGTAGGATTAGCCAGTTCTGTCCTTGAGACCACTCATTCATCTCCATCACCAGCTCTGAGAGTAGTATGTCATACTTCTGTTTGATTTCATGGCCATGTTTGGCTGTTGGTTATAACATGCCACAAAATACAAAGAACAAGTTAGGTCACTTATTCTGCCATTTAAATGCCTGCATGGCTGAAATTTCCAGGGTAGGATATAAAGGTGGACAATATAGCAAAAATAAATACTATATGCAATAAAATACTATCAGAAACTATGACTATGATGAATTATAGTCTTCACATACTGCATTTAACTAAATCCACTTAACCAGGTCTTTGTTCTTCAAGCTTTTAAGCATGTGTGAATTTAAAGGTCAATACAGTTGTTAAATGTATCTATAATAAAACTGTAGCTGGATCAAGGTCATTTTCAGGGAGTGACTTGATTGAATGGCTAACCATTCTCTGTTGTCGAGGATGCTGGATTTCGTAAGCACGTTCTGCAGCCTGTGGATACATTGTGAGCTCAGTTTTGTCCTGGTGAAAGCAGATATTATTAGTACACAGCAAAAATGATATCTTGTCAAGTAAAATGATCTTAAATATACACAATAAATCTAAAATATCTCCTGTTTAGATAAATTTAAGCTTAATTTAAGATTATTTTCCTTATTTCTAGACCTTTTTTACTCATTACTTTTAAGTTTTAAGCAAAATTATCTCACTATATTGGCATATAATTTTGCCTGTTTTAAGAAATGTGCTTGAAACCAGCAAAATTATCTGCCAGTATAGTGAGAATTTTACTCAATAAAATGACCTAAAATAACTGATTAATGTCTAGATGTATAAGGTAAATAATCTTATAAGTGCACGAATGTCTCACAATGGAAAATATTAGATATATCGACTAGATTTAAGATAATTTCACTTGACAAGATGCCATTTTTGCAGTATAAAAGTGTGTTTTCTTTGTTACATTGTTTTCTAGGTTTATTCATTTATTAAGCGTAAATAAAAAACAAACAAAACCCAAAAAACTCCACCTTTCTTACGGGGTTTGCAAGATGCATCCTGTATTCGGACAGGAATTTTCATTTTGGTGCATCACTAGCTAAAAATAATTCTTTCCAGGAGATCTGGTGTAATGACATGCTAAATAAGATGCTACATAAATGCATAACTGGTAAATATCTGTTTAGTATCATATGCATAAACTACAGTCACACCTTATGCTAATGGCCCCCTGAAGATGATCTACAGATACTTAAATTATTAACAAGGTTTCTGGTGATACTCAGTTGATTATTAACAACGTTAGGGTAAGGGTTAGGTGTAGGTGTAGGTGTAGTTTTTGTGTTGATGTTAAGGTCGGGGTTAGATTTAATAGAAAGTCTCACACTCAATTTCAAGTTAAGTTGCATTTAATAGATATTTAGTTGAATTTTAGTTAAAGACAGACCGAACATCTACAAAGCATCTACCAGTTCTGTTCCAGTTCTGCTCAGCTCATGTTGTTCTGAATTAAATCTCTTCTGGCCTCTCTGCTCAGACCTGCTGTTTTTGGTATTAAAATGTAGAGTTTGCTTTCCTTGCTTTAGACAATGCACTGATGTACCAGTCTTGTCTCCATTTCTTGCTCTGCAGGGAGTGAAACCTGGCAGCTTTGATAAGGTAGCCATACCAGAGGTGAAGGAGATCATCGAGGGGTGTATTCGACAGAACAAAGATGAGAGGTAAGCAGTTTTTCTCTCACTTGCACACACTCACACTGTTATTCATAACATTGAGACGCCAGTAATAATTCATCCTCGCTTGTGTTGACCCCCAGGTGCACTAAGGAGCTGTTTCTTGTAAACTGTGCTGATATGAAAGTATATTGAAGGGTCTGGTAGGCTGGTCATCAGTGTGTGATAAGCACCACACAGTTTATTACCAGCTGCTAGTTACATCCCACACTGAGAAGGACACAGCCACTCAGGGAAATATAGCCTTAATAGTTATCTCAGAACAGAGTAGTAGGAAAGTAGCATAGAATTTACCCCACATCTCCTTAAAGCCTCAACACCAGCTTCCTTTTGCTGGGTTCCTGGTAAACACACCACTTTTACATACATTCCAGCCTTTTTTGTCTTGATTTTTGTTATTTAGTTAGGCCACATTTCTTTTACTATGGTGTGATCATAAAAGACTAAAGGGACAAAGTATTTATTCCCATTTTCTTTAATGTAGCACAAGGGGAATTCCACCAAACTTCAAAAAATTCTCCATAATCAGTGGTTCGATGTAGACCGTCATTTAGAGTGGTTTGATATGGAAAGGTTAACTGTAGAGAAAATTACCCTGCCATTTTCTTTACAGTGGTGGTGATAGGAACCAGCGGTCGTGATATCTACCGCACAGATGTAGCCATTTTTATTTTTATTTTATTTACTATCCAAAGCCGCCACTAAACCTACACGTCATCTGAGTTTTATAGAAAATGTAGATGATGATAAAACAGTGGTAAAGCTTCCATTTCTGGCTTCTTTGGAAATTATTTCACCATGAATGCATTCTAAAACATATATTTTATAGGCCAAACCTTCTCAAATCTATCATAAAACAATGTCTCAGGCATCAGGCAGCATATTTATAACCATTTAATGTAATAACTTCCTGTGAGGGAGCTTTGAGGCATAACACACTTCAGACGTCTTGTTCCTGCATTTTCTTTACAGTGGTGGTGATAGGAACCAGGGGTCGTGATATCTACCACACAAGTATAGCCATTTTATTTACTATCCAAAGCCACCACTAAACCTACACGTCTGCTGAGTTTTATAGAAAATGTAGATGATAATAAAACAGTGGGAAAACTTCCATTTCTGGCTTCTTTGGAAATTATTTTGCTACAAATACATTCTAAAAAATATATTCTTTTAGGTCAAACCTTCTCAAATCTGTCATAAAACAATGTCTCAGGCATCAGGCAGCGTATTTACAACCATTTAATGTAATAACTTTCTGTGAGGGAGCTTTTAGACGTCTAGTTCCTGCCTCAATGGGTTTATGTAGAACAGAACATTTCTCATCAAACCACTCTGAATGACTTTGTTTATGTCTTAACCATTGAATTACACAGAAATATAGAAATTCCCCTCTAAGTATTACAAATTGCTGTTACCTGACGATACACAAAAAGCTCTGTACACTAACAGATTTCACTCGTTAGCATTAGCACTCCCCCGATGACATCCGCGTCCATTTTAGTTTTGGAGGTAGGTTCTGCGGTATGGTAAATGTCCCAGAGCTGACCTGATTGCATCAGTGAATGAGTTGTTTACCACAGGCCATGTTGATTTTGCCTGCTTTGTTGCTGCGTGGTGAGACAGCTGAGAGCTCACAAGCTCATTAGATGTCCGTATGACCATGAGGCAAATTAGAGGCAGAAGGTCATCAGTTTTTGGTTTGGCTCATGCTGTACCTCATCATTTATCGGCTGAATCCTTGTGTTATGCGGGCAGAGTTACTTTTTTGTCTTTTTTTTTTTTGTTTAATGACAGATGACCTGATGTGGCTTCTCCAGTCAAGTGAATACAACTTTTTGTTTTTGCAGTTTGCCTGTCATGATTTCTCTGCGCTCTTCTGAGTCTGTGCTTCTTTTTTTCTCTCCATCTGCAGATACGCCATTAAGGTCCTGCTGAACCATGCCTTCTTCCAGGAAGAGACGGGGGTGCGAGTGGAATTGGCTGAGGAGGACGATGGGGAGATGATCGCCATCAAGCTCTGGCTGCGCATTGAAGACGCCAAGAAGTTGAAAGGCAAATACAAAGATAACGAAGCCATCGAGTTCTCTTTCGACCTCAGTAAAGATGTTCCTGAAGATGTGGCCCAAGAAATGGTAGGTTCTTCAAGTGCTACCTATAAAGTCTTAATGTGGCATTAAAAAAACATCAAAAACTTTGCAAAACCAGTTTCAGGAAACAGCTAATCAAAACACTGTTAACGCGTCGTGATCATGTTGTACGATATACTTTCGTGTGACTGATTTTACCGGCTCAGTGAACAAAAAGAAATATTTGGCTGAACCTTTATTTAAGGTTGGGTGTTTTTTGTTGTTTTGTCAGTTTCCTGAGCCACAACAACAAACAAACGAGTTTGTTAACTTTTCTGTAAACAGCTGACTTGACAGTAACGCAGCTTTAGACGTTGTTTAAACGGCTGCTTGTTCCTGCGTTTACTTGTTTCTGCCTTTTATTCTTCTTTGCTAGCCTGCTTTTCTCTTGATTGACACTAATTTTACACCGACTGGAGATACATTTGGGATCTAAATAATAAAAAATGATTACAGAACAGGAGACCAAGAGGCGCTCCTCTGAACTCGCAGTGCTTCTAGGTCAAGATGAGGGAGACATGAAATACAGCTGTAATGGCTACTTAAACACTCATTTTCAGAACAGAACAGATTACAATGCAAATATGCAATATAGAACTATAGGTAGATATATAGATAGGGGAAAGAACAGCAGCACAGCTGGAAAATTATACTATAATAGAACTAAAAAACACAAGCTGCTAATTTGACTAACTAGTGGAGTAATCACATTTGTTTTTTGCAGCTTTGGTTGTTTTTGGATTATTTCATGTAATGCTCAAGCTGCACAGAAATTAAGTTGCATGCAACTTACAACAAGAAACTAGTTTCACCATGAGAGTTTCACCATGTAAAGTGGGACATTTGTGATTATTAAGGTTTGCGGTTTTCACAATGCTAAATGGTGGGCTGTAACCTTCTCAGCTACATTAGCCTCATAGCTCAGGTCCAAAACTAAAGAAGCAAACCCAGCACAGTGAACATGTTTTGCCTGATCAGTTAAATTTGAGTTGGACTAAATTGTGTAAATTAGATTTTTTTTGAGTCTGAGCTTAACCCTGAATGTTTACCGCTTTGCTGATGCGTTTTATCGAATTACAGGTTGACTCTGGCTATGTGTGTGAGGGTGACCACAAGACCATGGCCAAGGCCATTAAGGACCGTGTGTCGCTGATCCTACGAAAGCGGGAGCAGCGCCAGCTAGTGCGAGAGGAGCAGGAGAAACGGAAAAAGGAGGCTGAACAGCAGCAGCAGCTGAGTGAGTCCCAGAAGGCCTTGCAACTTGGGCCTCAGGCAACCCCAGGAGCCACTCTGAATCAGTGCAGTGTCCAGCCACCAACCCCTGGCCAGCCTGAGTCCGAGGAGCCTGAAGCAGACCAGCACCAACAGCTGCAGTACCAACAAAGTGGCATCACCATCACCTGTACGTGTGAGCAGCAGAAGTTAACCATTAGGGCTGCACAAATATTGGGGTCTTAGGGCTGCGCTTAGTCATATACATGTTTTGTTGGTTTTCTAAGTGAAAATGAGGGAACACATCCTCTACAGCAGGGGTGTCAAACTCAACCACTAAAAGGGCCGCATTAAAAAATCTCAAGTTGTGTTTTTGTTTCATATTTACTTCCCATTTTGCCATGACCCAAACTGGCCATTGTTTATTCAAAATATGCCAATATGCCAGCAGAATAGGCACTGAATACTTGAACTATTAAACGATAATTTTAAATAAAAACGAGTTGTTTATGTAAAACAACAGGCTACATTAGAAATGGATAACTGTCAAACCTCTTTAAATGTCCCCAGGAGGTAGGTTTTTAAAACTGCCTATTTGATTGAACTAGACACCTGGCACCTTTTCTTTATGTGTAACTGCTGACCCATAGATCGATGCTAGATAGTGGGTAGGAGTGCACATTATATTGCAGTGCATGCTGGGGACTGTAGTGCAGTTCACAGTGAAAATGGATAGTGTTAATAGAAAATTTAAATAATTTTGCGGGCCGAACAGGTGTGTGCCACAGGCCTGACTTGGCCTTGTGTTTGTCACATGGGCTTTACAGGGAACATGTTTTTTTTTTTTTTTGTAAGTTTTTTTATGCCAGAATTTCTATTTATTTGCTAAGCTTAGCATATTGGAAAAAATAAAACATATGGTATAAAATGTTCCATAACTTTTCCTCTGGTCAAATTTTATGTTTTATTTTCCTCCCAGTGTGTTTTTCTGCTGATAAACAGTAATTGTGCGTCAACAGTGTGCAAAAGTGTGTTGTCTATAAAGGATGTATTAACTTATTTTCACTTTGAAAATCAAACCCAAACTTGTGCACGCAGCTGTATCTCAGATAGTATATGGTGTGTATATATGGTATGTTATCTGTATAATGCAGCCAAATTAACCATCCCCCATAATGTTGTTGAAAAAGTGTGGGAGTTACTATTCCGTTTCTCTCCACAGCTGAAGGGACAGTGGACAGTGGACAGGGCTCGTCCTTATACTCCGAGACGCCTCTCAACCAGCTCACCATGTCCTACAGTTCTCCCGCAGCATCCCAGCAGGCCTCCCAGCAGCAGCAGCAGCAGCAGCCTGGGCAGGCCTCTTACACCCCTGCCTCCCAGCCTGCCCAGCAGCACCCTGCCTTCCCCCAGCAGCCTATGGTAAGTCTCACAGTCACAATGAGACCTGACTCACTCGGATACGAGGTCAGTCATCACAGGGTTACTAGACTAGGTCACTTCTCCGCAGTCACTAAGCATTAGCATGTTAGCATTAACTGTTATTTGCTAATAATGGCTGGTGTAGACAGCAAGCATTAGCATCATTGTGTTTTATCCCCCCCACCCAGTCTGTTTTGGTTAGGCCTCTCTTTGTCAGCTGTTGTCGTCCAACCCACAGCCCAGTAATTAATCACTTGCAAGCTTTTGCTGCCAAAACAGTGATTAAGGTCCTTGAAAATTTGCTTCAGCTTCCAAGCCATGCAGCAAAGATACAGTTGTATGCAAAAGTTGGTGCATACACCTGGTGCACCTGGTGAAATTACGTTTTGATGTTTTTCTAAGTGAAAATTAGTTAACTCAACACACATCTGCACGTTTTAATGAATAATTACTGTTTGTTTACTGAATCTAATATATTGGGGTAAAAACACACAAAATGAGGCCTGTACAGAAGTTATGGCACATTTTATATTTTTGTTAAACTCAGCAAGTAAATGGAAGTTGTGCATTAAAATGTGCAGAAATTTGCCATGTTTGTTTCCTGTTGAATACATGTTAACTTTCACTTCAGTCAGCTAAACGTGCAATTTTACCAGACCTGTTCAAACTTTTGCTCATGACTGTTCATTGTCAAAATGAAATATCATCATTATAGACTAGACGCTAGTCGAACTTCAGCCTTAGTGCGATTTAGACTTCACAGAGTCTTTACAGGTAAGACAACCACAGACAGTAAGCCTGCCAGCTGAGGAAGAAGTCTTTGATATTAGGCTAGAGACTTTAGCAAATGCGCACTTTGAATGATGTCTCTGGCTTTAAAACAGTGCTGACTCACTCAGTTGTGGATTTTTATGAGTGCCTGTGGTTGCATGTCTTAACCTGATTTCTTTTTATGGTGTGGAAACATGGTTTGTTTGAGCCTATGAAGGAATGATGCATGTGGAGGAAAGCAAAGCCATTGACGCAAAACCATAAACTCTAATGGGGTTTGAGTCCTTTTCAAACGGCCCATTCTTCTCTGTACCTCTCTCTCCCTCTCTCTCTCTCTCTCTCTCTCTCTCTCTCTCTCTCTCTCTCTCTCTCTCTCTCTCTCTCTCTCTCTCGAATCTCTACGACCATGCACATTCTCACTGGCCCTCCTCATCGCTCATTTTACATGTTACTTTGAGTTCCTTTACATGTTACTCTCTTTGTTTTGGTTTATTGTTCCAAAATAAGTTGCCCCCTATGCAAGACCACGTCTTGCAGTGGTTCACCTTCGCAGCAGTGCTGTGCTGCCTGCCAGGCTTCCATCACTCCTCTGTGCCTCTGAAACAATAATGTTTCAACTTTGAACGCTTCCTCTGCTCAGAGAAGTGAAGGCTCATCTTAGCCCCCTCCTTTTCATTCCAGAAGGTAAATCCTATGGGAGGTCTTGGTGGTCCCCAAGGACAGTACAGCACCATTGAGCTTCTCATATGTTTTACCATTCATAATTATTTTCGAAATGGTGTACATCAGTCTTCCATATAAATGCAGGTACAGAGAATAGTGCATACACTGAGTTTGATATCAAGTGCACTTAATGGTAAAAAATAAATGCTTAATGTCTTATTTTTGCTGCTGGTGTTGCTTTTTAATGTCCTAAAGTGACGATAAGTAAATAAAGATCTCACTGATGAAAGCAAAGCTTTTGAGCTCTCTGTATTTCTGTCGGCTATTGAGAGGTTGTTTGTCTCTGAGACGGCTGATGCTGACCTTTGCTCTGCATGGAGGAGCTGATGAAAGGACTGGAGTCTGCACAGCACTGATGCTTTTTGTTTTGTTTTGTTTTTTTTTTTCGTATCAGTTTGACAGTATCCATTGTTATTTGTGCTGATGTGTTATTTGTTGTAAAATGCAGTTTGTTGTAAACCACTCTATCTCTGTTTTTTGGTTTGTTCGTTTATTTTTTTTTTTCCCCTAAATTCGCTTTGCTCTATGCTAAAGAAAATATCTATAGCGTCATGATGTGCTGAAATATTCTTCTTAAACTGATAGTGGAACTACTTATGTTTTAAGTGCACATTACATTGAATTATACATCTAGAACTTTGCCTTTCAGAAACTTGGCATTGTTTAGGTCAGGGGTGTCCAGTCTTAGCCCCAGAGGGCCGGTGTGGCTGCTGGTTTTCACTACAACAAAGCAGGAGGTCACCTGATGAAATGTTTGAAGACTAAGACCGATTTAAACAAGTAGAATCAGGTGAGCTTCTGCTTGTTTGGAGTGAAAGCCTGCAGCCACATCAGCCCTTTGTGGATAAGACTGGACACCCCTGCTTTAGGTTGTGATGAAAACATTCTGTGGAAACTTAAAGAATGTAGAGCTGTTTCTGTTATTCTGTTATTATTAGAGCTGTTTTGCTAATTCTCTGTTCTCTGAATCTGTTATAAAAAAAACAGCATGTTAATGTAGAGGTACTTCCACAGTTTCAACGTTTCAATAGCGGTGGAATACATAAGTTTCTCTTTTAACCAAATGGAGTAGTGGATTAACCCATAGTACCTCTATTAAAGGGGAATTCTGTCTAGATTAGTTCTATTACTGAGTTGTAAACACTGTCATTCAGAGTGGTTTTATGTGAAGTAGTTCACTGTAGGGAAACTTACTGACTCAGATTTCTTTACAGTGGTGGTGATGGGAACCAGGGGTTGTGATGTCTACAATTTTACTTGCTAACAAAAATAACCAGTGAACCATGTCTTTTTTAAAGTCGTCACCTTTATTTTTATAGCACATTTAAAAGACAAGTGTCTGCCACAGTGCTGCACAATAATATCAATTAAATAACCACTAACTAACTAATCAAAACTTTACAATACATTGATCAAGGAAAAGAAATAACAACATGCATACAAAGCAAATTGAATAAAAAGCAATAAAACAAAAAGGGCGAGATAAAGAACAGACGGCAAGACACAACAGATACTGAGTGCATAATCATTAAAAAGACTTGAATGCCTGAGAAAATAGATGGGTTTTAAGATTTGACTTAAAAACGTCTGTTGTGGGGGATTCCTTAATGAAAAGCAGACGACTGTTCCAGAGTCTTGGGCAGCTACAGAAAAGCCTCGGTCACCTTTAAGAGCAACTGGTTAGAAGATCATAGAACTCGTGAGGTGGAACGGAAGCAGAAGAGGACAGAGATATAGCTGGGAGCCAGGCCATGCAATGCTTTAAAAACGAATATTAAAACTTTAAATTCAATTCTATATTTTACTGGTAACCAGTGCAATGATGCGAGTACAGTGGTGATGCTCTCCCTTTTCTTGGTTCCAGTCAGGAGCCTTGCGGCCGCATTTTGGACCAACTGCAAACGCGACAACCCTGACTGACAGATTCCCAAGAACAGTGAATCGCAATAGTTAATAACAGAGGAAATAAAAGCATGAACAGTTTCCAGGTCCTTAAAAGACGGAATGCTTTTCATTTTCATTTTTACTTATATATTGTTAATGATAGTAAGATACTAATAGATCTGGAGTTTTCTTTGGGGACTGTGCCTCGCAGTGCCCTGCATGTATCTCTCCACCATAAGTGGATTTTACCAAATAAGTTTTGGGCCGAAATCCTATTGCAGAACTATCGTAAAACAATGTCTCCGGCATCAGGCGGTGAATTTGAAACCATTTTATGTAATAACTTTTCCATGAGGGAGCTTTTAGAGGCATTGAACTCTTCAGACGTCTGGTTCCTATCACCACCGCTGTGAATAATTGTAGTTTCTGTAGGGTGGAGCATTTTACATCAAACCACTCTGAATCATTATTCATCTTAATGATTTAATTATGCAGAAACTGTGAAAAAGTTGCCGCAGTTCCCTTTAAGTCCTTTAGAAGGCGCTCTCTCTTTCTCTCTCTCTCCCTCCCTCCCTCTCTCTCTCTCTCCCCCTCTCTCTCATATATTCATTATTAGCATTCATCCTTTAGGTTCGTTTACCCTGTGTCGATGGATAATCAGAAATCAAGTGTTACATTTTAGTTGTAATTTCTCTTTATTTCTTTCTTTCTTTTTCCTTGTGTCATTAGTTGTGATCCACTGTGTTTACATTTCTGTTCCCCCTCCTTCGCCTGCAGCCTCCTCCACCTCCCCCCACTGCCCGTCGCGGTCGTAGCATGTCCGTTTGCGTGCCCTGCTTTTCCTCAGCCCCTCCTCCGTCGTGCCCTCCCAAGCCACCCTCCACTCCTCCGCCGGCGCTGTCGGCCCCGCTCTCACCCCGGCCGGGGAAGCCAGACGGCGAGACGTTTGCGGGCCGCCTCTCCAAAGCGCTGGAGTGTGTGCTGCCCCGCCGCCGTGCCAGCCTCCCAGCAATCTTTGCCAGCCCTGTATGTTAGTCTCCCTGAGTGAAACAGGAGCCTCCTGCTGGGAAAAGACTCAAGGGGACAGAAGGCCACTGGTACCTGAAACTCAAGGAAAAATTAATCTCGGCTTCTTATTTAGTTGTTAATTTAAAGTCTAATTTTCCCTTAGCTAGTACGAGTTGTTTGGTATCGAGTTGTGATAGTTATGAGAATAAGAAGCTGACATGTGGGCCCATGAGTTTAAGCGGTTAAAGAACTTACAGGCTTTGTTGAAAGGAGATGAAAAGGAAAGGAGACTGTTAAGGCCAAACGCAGAATGTTCAGACCCAATTCATTCATATCTAATACTACACACAGGACACAATTACAGTTTTATTTTTTTTTTGTAATTTTGCCATGGTATTTCGCATGGCTTGGATCTCTGTAAATCAGTTTAAGGGTCCTTAGGACATGCATTCTTTGCGTCTTGTGCCAACAGTGACACTGGGCAGACTACTGAAAGTAGTGTGAAGAGCTTCATCACTTCTTTTAGAATATAACTAACCCAGTTTGAGAGATTAAGAAACTACAGAGATTGGTCACGGAGTTTGTCGCTGGCAAAAGGTTGCAAAAATCAGAGGGCGCGAATAAAATGTTGTGTTTTCCCCAACTGGAAATTTGTTTGTTGTACAAGATATCATTAGTTATACACATGCTCTAATTAATTTATTGTCATTCCAATAAATCTGTGTAAAGGCCTTTAGTCTGGTCATTGGCTTGACATTACAGAGATGGTTTGAATGGTGTATTTTGAGCTTGTCTTTCAAATAAGATTTGACTTTGAGTTGCCGATATGATCAGATTCCTGTTCACCCTTCTACACCAACTGTCCATGTACAGTTATTTCCCTGGTTAGTGTGGTATACTGCAGTTGTTCCTCACTGTCTATAATAGAGCCTTCTGGAATGTCAGCTAGCCTGGAGTCTGAATAGTCTCTCATTACTGCACATTTGTGAATTATAGAAGGTTAGTAAGCATTGTTGTAGCTCACATCAGTTGAGTTTTTTAGATATAAAGACACTTGGTGTATATATAGCCAATGTACAGTGCCTCACAATATTAGGATTTTGATGTTATAGCAGTAACTGTAGGTGCAACAGATACTTCCTTTAAGCTCTTTCAGGTACTTGTGTGCTGTATGTTCCCTTGGCCTGCTCAACAGGAGCCCTGTGCTCACATTAAATACAGAATGCAAGGCGCATTGCATTCCTAAACTAGGCCTGGCTGCTGCTCCCCCGTTGGACATCCTGTACAGGGCTGATATATATATTTTTTTTTATATGTCTTTTGGTAGAAAAGCTCTTTGTCGTCGGTGTCTCAGCAGTCAGTCAAGCTCAAGCTGCACAGCCTTTGCCAAATCTGTATTTAATTCCATACCCATATGCTGCCACTCTGTATCATCTGTACACTTCTCTTTTGTGAAGGCGTTTAATAGTTCTCTGCTGTATTTAGAACTTATTTTTTGTCTTGGGTGTCTTTGCTTTGTGATTGCTGCAGTTCTCTTTCTCTCTCTGTCTCTCATGTTTTCCTCTCTCTCTTGCTTTGTGACTGTATGATGCTGCCTCTTTCTGCTCCCTCACAAAGATGCTGTATGTTATTGTCACTGCAGCCGCAGTCAGTGAGTCAGCAGTATGGCGGCGGTGGAGGGGGCTCAGCTCTGGCCCCTGAGCCCCCGTTCTTTTTCCCCACCATCCCCGAGCGGCCCGTCTCATTCTCGCCCCCGCCGTCCTGCCCGCCCAAAGGCTTCAGCGTGCAGCGCCGCAAGAGCACGTCGATCTTGGAGGCCCACACGCGCCATTTCCAGCCGGCCTACCGCAGCTACGGCAGCAGCCTCCATCCTTTCTCTGGCGTGGAGGCCCTGGAGCCCTCGCTCTTCTTGCTACCCAGTATGGCTGCCCAGAGACTGGCAGAGCCTTTGCACCTGCAGGCCCCGTCTGAGTCCCTGTATGGCTATAAGGAGCAGCAGGAGGAGGCCGTGCGCAGACTGAGTCTCAACCAGGCCACTTTGTTGGACCATTTTGAAAGCATGGCAGCATATGGCGGCTATCCATTGGCAGCCCATCAGCTCAACCAGCTCACCCTCCACCAGCATATGCAAGCTGCTGCTGCTGCTGCTAGCCTGGCTTTTGAGGCCCCACAGCCTAGTCCAGCCTACATGCACCCTCACATTCCTGGCCACATGCGCCTGACCCACAGCCCTGTCCCGCAACTGACCCCCGTAAGTGTAGCCCAACCAGTCACCTCGGTGGCCCAGCCATCTTATGACCAACCTCACTCTTCATTCCCCCACTCTGCTCCACCAGTGCTTGCCCACGCTGCTGAACCTGCCAGTGCCTTTGAGTTCCATGTCCATGGCCTCCAGGCAGACCCGAACACTCTAGCCTCAAGACTGTATCGAACACGCCGTGGATCCATGGATCTTAACCTCGAGGAGGCATCCGGCAATCCTGCACTGGTCAGCCGGCTTCAGCCCGTCACTGAGGAGTACATTAGCTACGTAAGCCCGGAGCTCCCTCTACCCCCAGGCAGTCTGCTGCTGCATGGACCCAAAGACCGCAGTCCAGAACCGTCCAGTGACTCGGTGGCTTCTTCAGACGCTGGAGAGTTCAACTCACCGCCTCCTCACACAGGGCACCCTCATCTGGACGCTTCGGCCGCCCAGTCCATCCCACAGACATCCTATTATGGGCCAGACGTGGGCAGCGGCACCTGCGAGGGCCACCCACCCAGTCAGCAGGCATTTCTGTTCATCCCGAACTCAGAGCTGTCCGGGACGTCCAGCTCCCACATCAGCATGCTGCACAGCAACTGGGCCAGGCAAACGCCCCTCCAGCCCGAGCTTTCGTACCACGAGTCTGCCCTGGCCCTTCAGGGCTCTGCTTTGGTGATTACAAAACCACCCCACTCTTCTCTTCCTACCCCCTCTAAAAACACTCCCATCCACTCTCGCTCTCTCTGTTACCTGATTCAGTTTGTCCCGTGGTTGTGGTTTTAACCCTCTCCAGCCATGCTTAGATGATTATAAGTCTTTTGGAGGGGCTTAGAACAAAAGTACATGTAAACCTGCCTCTTCGATCCCCTTGTTTTCTGTTGAGGTAGTAATTGTTTTGTTTTTTTTTGTTTTTTTAAACAGCCAATTGTGAGTCCTTTTTGTGCTTTGTTTTCCTGAAGTTCTTTGTAAGTAAGTAATATTTTGTGTGTATGGTCATATAATTAAAAATATATGATGCATGTGTGTTTGAATAGAGATATATGGTCCAAACTTACTGTATATCTGAAAACTTCACGTACAAATCCAAAGTTGAGGAACCCCCTTAGTGATGCACTGCTGAATATATTACAGGTGAAATCTGTCAGCAGATTCTGCTGATTATTTGTGATTTGTTTGAAGATGTTACTTTTTTTTTTTCTTGAGAATAAAGGGGTTCAAAGGAAATGGAGGATTTGTACATGCAAACACACAGACATACAACACAAATAGGGGATTTGAACAGGTTTACTCACTTTAATCTGTGGTCGGTTTACTCGCTTGTAACGTTGCAGGCTACTTTCCCCACGTTTTTGTTTTTGTTTCCTGTTTTTATTGTTTAATATTAACTGCTGCTTCCATAGAGCTGGTATCATGTCGTAGTTGGCTGGAAACGGTTAAAACGGTATTGTATAATTTGTATTTTCCTACTGTGTCTTTGTCAAGGACACTTATCATGACTCTTGAATTGTACCGGTATAATTTATGCCCAAGTGATTTTGGGGTTTGACTTCAGGGTGAGAGTTCATCTGTTAACCCTTAGAAATCTGACAACAGCACCATTCTGCAATCCCATTCCCTGCTCTGAGCGGCCTCTTCTTTTTTTTTTTCCTTTTTCTTTACCATCCTTTTTGCATTGTTTTATTTAATTATCTGCTTTTTCACCTTACTTGCTGGGTGTACTTTTCTGCTTGCTGTTTCTTGCTTCTAATGAATGGCTCTTTTGATATGAGGCTGAGGGCCAAGGTAAGGCAATCTGCCTGATGCAACTATACTTGTTATGTAACTCGCTCCAACAGGGGAGGCAGGGAGACAAGTATACTTGCCTGCAGCTTTCTAAGGGTTGATTCTGTCATGATCATCCATGGTGGAAGAGGGATATAATCTAGCGATGTGTTCCAGGGTTACAATCCACAGCAACATCAGACACACACCTGCTTCCCTGTGATAACAAGTCACCTAAACTGTGAAATCATCTAGAGATCCATGTGCATGAAGCCTACTCACTCCCTGACTAACACAGTGACTGTTTTGGATGTTTGTGTGTGAGCGTAAGGCATACACAAAGAGTGAAGGTTAATCTGAGCACTAATGAAGTTCCTCAGAGTGGTCACACTTTGTGTATGCGTGTCCGTTAACCCACAGTCGTGAACGTGCTTAGTGTGACTTGTTCTAACTTGGATCTTTTTCTCTTTTGTTTACATCTGTTTCCATCGCTACCATCTCTCTCTATCTCTTTCTGTATCTCTCCCCATCTCTTTCTCTATCCCTCTCCCTCTCTCTACCCATGCTTTAGCAGGTGTCTGCTCCCCAGTCCGGCAGCGCTGTTCCTCTGGTTCCCGGCAGCTCCCAGTCCGCACCCTGGATGGACTCAGTCAATCCACAGGTACAATTTCTCTCTACAAGCTTGCAGTGTACTTTTCTCTTCTCCTTTTCAAGGCCCAGACTGGTTTGGGCAAAGGCAAAGCATATGCACTCACTGCCCTCAAAAAAATTCAGAATTTTTATGTTCTTTTCATTTTTGTCTCTCGATTCTCTCCTGCGTGTGAAAGCTGTGGACTCCAGAGGTGTGTCTCCTCTCTCTTACACTGTGTTGTATTTGTTTCTTATAGTATGGAGGTTACTACGTCCCAGCGCTCCCTTCGCAGGTAGAGAAACCCCCCATTCCTTCCAAACACACTCTTTTCACTCTTTCCATTGATGCGCTCTTGGCCTTGCCCTCTCAAGTTTTCAGTCTATCTCAATGCATCATGAATGAGGCTTGTCAGTTACATGAGTTTTCAGTGTTTTTAAAAGAAATGTTTCAGTGTATCCTGATAGAAGTAAGTCGCTCAAGGCTGGTGATGTATTTGTCTGAGTTATTGCCTTTTCTATGGCTAAATGCCTTTTGATGTGTGCTGGGACTTGGGTTGGGTTTAGTGGGTTTGGACGTGGTGATAACCCAGCAGTCTCAGGTGGGAGGAATGAGCTGAGATGCCAGTAGGATGATAATATACAGCACTGTGCAAAAGTCAGAGAACACCTTTCATTTATGTCTTTTCCAGTCAAAGTTATAAGTTCTAACAAAAAGTTGTTCATTTTTGATTTTCATTAAAAGCATAAATTTAACTGAAAATTAAGCCTCAACAACTAAACATAATATCTGATATTTTTGGTATTTGATGTATCCATTCTATTCAGGAAACTTGCTTTTTAAAACTTGCTTTTTATAAAGAAATCTGCAGGGATATTTTTCCACGCCTCCAAAGGTCATATTTTCTGCTTCTTATCTAATCTGCTCAGAAATATTTCTTGAAAAATGAATAGCTTTGTACTTAATGGCCATTTTGACTGAAGGTTAAATAGATACAGGATGGTCTCTGACTTTTGCACAGCACCATATTAACGTGGCTCCTTGTTTCTGTCTTGCAGGTGGTTCCGCAGCACGTTTCACTGGGTCCTGCCTCGCAGCCCAGTGTTTCCCTGCCCCAGCAGCTGCCTCCATTACAACCTGCCAGCTCAGGCCTGCAGAGCATTGCCCAGACACACATCCAGCCAGGACCTCCGGCTGCTCAGGTAGCACAAACATACAAACCTAGACATTTAATCAGTAGTATAATTCAGATTTCTCTGTCAGATCCTTACCAGAGGCACAAGTATGCTTGGAGTTTGGTTGATGTTTTACGACATATTCTTATTGGAAAACATCCAATAGACCTGATATACCTACTCCTAGTATTCTCAATATGCGAACACATACGCAGGTTTGCTCTGAGCCTTTCACTATTGGCCTATTTAGAGTTGTCACTGTCGATAATATTTATCAGCTACTTACGATTATTTTGAAGATTAATCAAGTAATCAAAGTTTAACATAAGGTAAAGAAGATAAAACAAGATAATGAACATTAACTGACCTATAACAAACCATGCATAGCCTTTCAGAGATTCTGAAATAGTTTAATGGAAAAAGATAAACAAGGAAGCCTTTAATTGGACTTAATTGAAATAAATAGATTAAAACATTATATGGCAAAATATGCATAAATGGGTTTGTCCATTAGACTTATATAATGGGTGTGTCCATCAGCCAAGTTTCTTACTGTAAGTCAGACCAGGAGGTAAATGTAAAATATAAATTATTATGCAAACCCCTAGATAATCAATGATAATTTTAGTCATCTGTGGTCGTAACAGCCCTAGATCTAACTAACTAAGCTTATCAGCCCTCAGCAGTAACGGGCTTCAGGGTTTTTACAGATGCTCTAGTAACTGCAGTTTTGATTCTGTATATACACCAATCAGGCATAACATTATGAGCACCTCCTCGTTTCCACGCTCACTGTCCATTTTATCAGCTCCACTTACTATATAGGTGCACTTTGTAGTTCTACAGTTACAGACTGTAGTCCATCTGTTTCTCTGCAAACTCAGCACTGCAGTAACACTGACGTGGTGGTGGTGTGTTAGTGTGTGTTGTGCTGGTATGAGTGGATCAGACACAGCAGTGCTACTGGAGTTTTTAAACACTGTGTCCACTCACTGTCCACTCTATTAGACACTCCTACCTTGTCAGTCCACCTTGTAGATGTAAAGTCAGAGACGATAGCTCATCTGCTGCTGCACAGTTTGTGTTGGTCATCCTCTGGTCCTTCATCAGTGGTCACAGGACGCTGCCCACAGGACTCTGTTGGCTGGATATTTTTGGTTGGTGGACTATTCTCAGTCCAGCAGTGACACGGAGGTGTTTAAAAAAAACAGATGGACTACAGTCTGTAATTGTAGAACTACAAAGTGCACCTATATAGTAAGTGGAGCTGATAAAATGGACAATGAGCGTAGAAACAAGGAGGTGGTCATAATGTTTTGCCTGATCGGTGTAGATTTACAATAACTTTTGGCACCTGTCATCAGATAATAAAAATCGATGGTGTGCCTGGTTCTCTCAAACACTGCTTACTTGAACTTTTCTGTACAATTTCTTAGTATGTGCTGTTTAGTCATCTGTCAGTGTTTTCAGTCATAGCTTGTACGCCCTGTTTGCACTGTTATAATCCTCTGCTCGCTCTCTCTTCATTCTCCTTTGCTGTTTCATCTCTGCTTCGTTTTCTGTTTTCCACCTAATCGAACTGCATCTTGCACTCTTGCTCTCTCTCTCTCGCTCATACTCTCTGATCTGATGCGTCCCGTGGCATGCTGCCCGTGTGTGTTTTGCATGGCTGTCAGCAGTGTGCTAGTGAGCCGAGTCCTCCAGTTCAGTCCCCGACGCCCTGCGCAGAGCGCCTCTTCTTCCTCTACCAGGCCGCCCAGCTCGCTCTGGTACAGGTACAGCGCAGCAGTACCGAGGAGGGTGTATCCCTCTCAGCCCTCCCCTTCCCCCTTTAGCACTGTGTGCTCTTGTGCATTAACCCACCTTGTGTGCAGCTCACTCTGACACAGCCACTGATTTGAGTGGGGTTTGAGCCCTTGTAGACTCCCTGGTGTTGGTGTGTGATGTGTTTTGGTGTGGTTTGGTGTTTTCATCAGATTTTTTTGGTACTTTTTTGTCACATTGCTAGTATTGTCACTGTATGTGAACATGCGGGCCTGTTTTAGCACTCCTGAGTGACACGCTTTACAGAACCTAATCCTGATTAGGATCGTGTTGATCGTGTTTGAGGTGAAACCGAGTGTTTTGCTTTTGTGCATATGACCCTTACGTTCAAGGCATGGTGTCCAGCATGTTTTTTGTTCTTTTGGTAATGCTTGTTTTCATTTGGTAATGCGTTAATGGGATATTTTTGTTCTTCCCTTTTACTGAATTTGGCCTTCCAGTCTCCATTATCCCCGCTGACCCAGCCTGTCCAGACCGACCCATTCCCCCAGTCACCCTCCATCTGCCCAGCCATCAGCTGGACCTCACTGCCCCTCTCCTATCTCCCCCAGCCCTCTGCACCTGGCCTGGGCTCCCTGGCCCCAGTTGCACTTCCCCCAGTAACAGTGGCTCAGGGGCAGCAGCCAGTCCCTGTGCCAGCCCCAGCAGTGCTGAGCTCACCTGCGGTAGCAGCAGCAGGAACTGTGCCGGCTGTGTCTCCTTCAGTGCTGCCTGCCACCATAGCCACATCACCCACCTCGCCATCGCAGCCCCAAACGAAGCCTCCTCCTTCTCCTCTGCCGCTAGCCACCACCGTACCGACAATCCGTGTGGCCGCTGCCCCCACCCCTACTGAGCAGTCCGGTCTAGCTTCAGAAACCCCGTCCCAGGTACCTTTGGAATGGATTACCCTGAAACAACCCCAAACCAAGCTAAACTTTTGAAGGTGGGGTGGGAAGTAGTTGCTGCGTGTCTGTTATTGTGGCCATCTCATGTTTCTTTAGTAGAATTTCTTTGCCACTTACCTACTTAGGCATTTGACGTTGCGTTGAGCTGAAGAGACTTATTCTGTAAAGAAAACAAATCAGAAATATTTAGGTTTTTGATGTCGTAGTGAGCCGTTCAGGCTTAATCCATAGAGGAAACAAATCAGAAGTGTTTAGGTTTTTGATGTTGTAGTGAGCCGTGCTGGCTTAATCCATAGAGGAAAGAAGTCAGAAGTATTTAGGCTCATTTTTACCTGTTTTTTACTTTTTTGAGTGCATTATTTGGGACTTTTTTCTGTTCTTCTGTTTTGTCTTCTGAAATCTTGCCATAACATTTCTACACTACTTGCTTGTGTCTCATACTTGAAGCCTGTGCCGTTGTTGAGTTATGTTTTTTTGTGCTCCAGACATCCCTGACTGGATCCCAGACAGTGGATATGTCACAACTCCAACCTCCAGCGGTGACCTGCACTATGGAAAGGTAAGACTCTTACCCATTGCCTTGTCACTTCGTCTAACTCACTATTAGCTGTGACAGGTTTTCACTTATCATTTTGAACTCAATCATCACTTATTGTTTTGTTGTCCTCTGTTGTACTCAGCAGCCACTCTGATGTGGCGTCCGGTCTGAGTGATGGAAACGAAGGCGTGACGGGTGGCAGGCACGAGGGGCGCTCGGCCAAACGGCACCAGCGGAGATCCGTGCGCAGCCGCTCTCGCCATGACAAGATCACAAAGGCCAAGCTCAATGTGCTCAATGTATGTCTATTGACCTTTATGACCATTTGATTTTCCTTCTAATACAAATGTTTGGATGAACAGAGAGTTTGGTGGATTTTTTGCTTTTTAGATCTCCAACATGGGTGACAGGGTTGCTGAGTGTCAGTTGGAAACACACAACAGGAAAATGGTGACTTTCAAGTTTGACCTGGATGGAGATAATCCAGAGGAAATTGCTCAGATTATGGTAATTTGAGCTGCGGTTTATTATCTAATATCTGTCTAATCTCTGTTTATTTTTGAGTACTATTCGTTTTTGTTGTCAAAGGGATACAACTAAAAATGAACTCTCATGGCAGATCAAAACAGTTAAATAGATTTGGACCTAATTCAGGGCTAGATTTCATTCTCCATGATTACATTTCGAAAGTGTAGTTGCCTTTGAAATAAAGAGAAAGAATGAAAGAAATAACATTTTATTGTTATAGCGGTATTTGTTTTTTAATTCTCAGTGTCATGTAGCTGATATGACCCTTTTCTGATTTATGTAGTTAGATATGAATATATAGTACGTTAATATGTATGTTTAACATATACTTGTTGTTTAAATTGTGTTCTGTGAACTCAAAAGGTTGAGAGCGAGTTCATTCTGGAGAGCGAGCGGGAGTCCTTCATCGAACAGGTTCGGGAAGTCATTGAAACTGCAGATGAAAGAGGGCTTGAGAGAGAGGGCAGCCAGGTAAATCACCTAAAACATCTGAGACATGAAAAAAAAAAGGATACTATTTAGTTTTAATTTAATTTTGCTTTAACTGATGGCTCCTCCCTCTTCCTCCATGCTTTTATTACCCAGACTGCGAGCAACCCTGAACAGCAGATACCTGTTACATACACACCTCTCCAGCCAGGTAGAACTTCACGCTCTCAGACGTTTTCAGTGTTTTCTCTCTCTCTCTTCTTTTCTAAAATGATTTTGAAAGTTAACTTGAGTTTCCACTGTCTATTCAGGTGTTGGCGTGAGTTCCACTACCCAGGTGGTGCACTCAGCAGGCCGCAGGTTCATCGTTAGCCCTGTACCTGAGTCCAGACTGAAAGAACAGTTCTTCGGCACAGCTCAACCAACCACCCCACTCCTAGAGCAGTCTGCACCAAGTAAGCAGAGATGAGAGCTTTGTGGTTTGCCATCAGTTTTTAGATACTGAAGGAAAAGTCAGTTATTTTTTACTCCTCCCAAGGGCTTCCACTGGGCATAGAATTGCATCCAGGTTTGGATCCAAATGGTTCTTGTACAGATGTAAATTTAAAAATAATTCAGTGACATTGTTTTTTGTTATTGTTTAACTTAATTTAAAGTATTTTAACATGATCACTAAAACTGTTAGCACTACGTAGCAGAGATAGTAATGAGTCCCAGTCGAGTCTTTGGTCTTTAGTGGAGAAATGTAGTTTGGTCTCATTGTTAGCTGCAGGCATTACATTGTACAAAAGTAAACACAACTGTCTCCTGCCAGGTTCAACATGGATTCAAATCACGATCCTTTCATTATAGGAATACCGTCTGTCTGAAGGACAGAACTGAAGTGCTATACACAGTAAATACTGTGTTTAAAAGAAAGCGGCAAACAGCTCAACGGTTGGTTAGTTTGTAGTTTGTAAAGCAGGTATGCTAGCTAGGGTAGGAACTAATTTAGTTGATTTTAGAACGTCTAAAGGAAGTGTGATCTATAACGATAAAAATTCAACTAAAACAGCTCTTGTGCTTCTTGTTTCTGCACCTATGTGAGAGGAAATAGAAGGCAGAAAAAAGTCTCGGCCTCACTTTATTTGGATTGTCCGCTATAGTCCCCTATAGATTATCTACAGATGTTCAAACTGGTACTATATCATCTGTTGAAACTCAGTTGATTCTAAACAGTGGTGGGGTTAGGGTTAGGATTTGGACCGGGGTGAGGGTTGGGGTTTAGGTTTTGGGTTGAGGTTAAGGTTATGGTTAGGATTAGAGCAGGTTTAGAGTTAAAGAAAATTATGGTCAATTTAGTAGATATTTAATTGAATGTAACTTGAAAGTAAATTAAGTATCTTCAAAGCATCTAAAGTGGACTATCCAAATAAAGTGTTACCCAAGTCTCTACGTGCAACCAGCATGGAGCAGTGAAATGATCCCTGGCCAGTTATAAGATAACATGCGGGCTCCTGAGTGGCGCAACCGTCTAAGCGTTGGCCCTATCATCAGGAGATGGCGAGTTCGATCCCTGGTGATGCTACAGCCGTCCGTAGCCGGGAGTCCAAGAGAGCACAATTGGCCTCGCTCTCTCTGGGTGGGTAGGATGGCCCCTCCTTCTCCCCCCATCACTCAACGCGATGCTAGTCAGCGCAGGCGTCTGTTAGCTGACGTAACAGATCTGGCAGTTGGCGCTTTCCTCCGAGCGCGTTCGGCTGTCCAGTGACGTTGCGTGAGCGGCAGTTCGGAAAGAAGCGGTGGTTGGCTTCACAGATCTTGGAGGAAGCCTGTGTTAGCCTTCACCCTCCTAGTGTTGATAGCATCGTGTGATTGGGGGAGTCCTAACTAGCGGGTGGAATTGGAAACGACTAAATTGGGGAGATAATTGGGTAAAAATCCCCCCAGATACATTCTCTTTATCTGCATTATCAGGATTCACCATAAGAGAGAAATAATCTTTTCAAGAATATTCCACTAATATTGCATATTAGCGGTACAGTCTCTGAAAGCAGTTTTGCTCTCTTACTTTATTCCCTGTATAAATCTATTGAACGCTTTTTCATGCCGTGTTTGTAAATGAAGAAAAACACTGGACTGTTCCTTTAAATGTCACAGGAAAGAAGGTCTCAGCTGACATATGATTCAGTACTGATAACACTACAAAACAACTTTTATTACATTGTAATCCACTGTTCGTTGACGATATAACTTAATGTCACAGTGCGTTATAAATAATCTGATTGAGTTCAGCCTTTTGGAGTTGTTATGAAACCAGATGCCAGTTTAATTTCGTCAACTGTGTGCCTGTTTTTCTCAGCAGCGTCAGTGGGAGGATCTGCCGTGGGGCTGTCTCAGTCTGCCTCTGCAGTCAGTCTGCAGCAGGCCTTTGCTGAACTCCGCCAGGGCCAGTATGACCCTGGACCCAGCACAGCACCCCCTACCCTGCACACCTCCATGCCTCCTCTGTTACCTGTAGCCAGCCCCCTCCCTGCTTCATCTGCTGCTGTGCTCTCACCTCAACCTCAGCCTTCTGAACCAGCTGTCCCCACTCCCCTTCTTCCTCCTTCCTCACTCCCTCCTGTAGTTGCCTCACTGCCTTCTCAGCCCCCGCCACCCATCGGTCAGCCTGCCATCTCCACAGTCCCCACCATGATGTCTCCGCCCTGCTCAGTATCCCCTCCAGTAGCCATGAGCGCTGCTTCTATGGTTCCTCCAGCCTCTTTCCCTCCATCTACAGTCCCCTTGCATGTGGTCATAAACACTTCAGTGCCCAGCACTGCAGCCCTACCCCCTCACCCTGTTAACAATGTGAATTCTCTTCCTGGGGGAACTGCTGAGCAGCCTCCTATCCCTTCCACCGTAGCCCAACTCACTCCAGCTGTGATACCAACCACGGCCATCCAAACGCCCCAGCTCATCCCCTCCAGCGTTCCAAGCACCAGCGGCCCGCCAGCTCCTGTCCCTGCCGCTTTGCCCCAGGTGCCTAGCCTTCAGCCGGTCACCACTAGCATCCCTGTGGTGCAGCCCACACCCGTGCACAGTCAGCCCCAGCCCTCCACGCTTCCCAACCAGAGCCACTCTCACTGTGTTGAGTGTGAAGGAGACTCCCAGGGCAAGACCCCTGGCATAGACGACATTCATGCCCTGGACAAGAAACTACGCTCCCTTTTCATGGACCTGGGCTCGGGCCCCCCTTCGGCACAGGCCGACACCGGAGCCCTGGAGCCCAACATTCCTGGCACGTCCTCCCCTACAAGCTCCACCACCATCTCTGGCGGCCCACCTCTCCCTCCTTCTAGCTTGCCTTTGGGTTTTTCTGGTCAGCCAGCAGGCTCCCCTATGACCACCCCAGGCACTACTACCACGCCTGTCAACTACGGCCAGAGCACGCCATCCAAAGCACCGTTGTCAAGATTGCCGGTGAGTGAGAATGACCGACATGTCTGTTTGAGAGTATTTTGGACTGCCCTTGTGGCCGTGCTCATTGTTTTGTGTGGAGAGAACAATGGTGTTAACATTTGGTGCGGTGGACACTCATCTCTTTTCTCTATAGGTCTTTATTAACCACATTCACTAGAACCACTAACATCCAATGGAATGAAAACGTTTCTGCTGTTTAACACATTTAACGCATGGCCTTTGCTTATACACAATGTATATGATAATGATTATTATTAGTAGTATTATTGGCATCATTATGATAGAATCATTTGTCCTTGCTAGACATGTGCCGATATTCGATAATTCGGTATACCGCAGTATCAATCACAGTCTGTAACATTATCATGGACAGTGCAGTCACTGCATTTTAGTCAAACAAGCTGCAGCTTCACCAGAGATTTTAGAGATCAGAGAGCGCTGAATTTTTTTCCACCATCAAACAAGGTGAAAACTCACATTCCACCCATCTCAGGAAAAATGCTCTCATGAATTAATGTATGTTTGCAGTCACAAACTGCATGTTTATCAAGTAGAAGTCACGAAAGAAGACTAAACATAAACAAAACTCTGTTTCTAAGTAAGGTTAGCAAGCACTTCTGCAGACTTCTGATAAGCAATTCTCGTAATATTCAGAGTTAGACTTCAAGTTTGGAACATTTACTGAAAGATTCAGTGTATATTTGCAGCATACAAAGTAAAAATAAATAAATAAAGGAAACAAAAACTGATTGTCAGTTAGAAGCTTTGTCAATAGTCCATGTTTAGACTCAAGCCATAGTATAGAACTCAGTGGGGAAAAAAAATCCCACCACCGTTAGCTTGATGCTAACACGTAATGGAAAATCTTATTAATCAGCTAAGAGAAATTAGCATTATGGTTGCATTTTTTTTTTTTTGAGAATTACAGGATACTAATAAAGTTTAAACACTTTTATATAATGATATGCACAGCCTGTTTATGATTATTATACGATAAAGTGCAGGCTATGCAATTTTTAAAATTGTGGTATTGTAAGTACTGCAATGGTATGTGCTCTATGGCAGGGTTCTCAACTCCAGTCCTAACTGCAAATAGTCATATATCATAATGAAACTCAGTGAGCATTATATGGATTTTTGTGGAAGTACTGCATAAAACATGACGTTCAGAACATATATTTGACATTCAACACGTCAGTTTATTAAAAATACAATACTCAGATAATATTGTAAACTGTAATTAAATGTTAGGCAATTATCATGATTAAAAAAAAAAAAAACGATATATCGGCACGTGCCTAGTCCTCACATTAACTTAATCACTATATAGAAATAATATGAAGTCTTCTCTAATGACCCTCTAAAGCAGGGGTCATCAGTTCCAGTCCTGGTGTATTTCTACCCTGCACATTTTTGTTCCCTGGTCATATATTTTACCAATATATTTTACCAAGTATTTAATAAGTCCTTCCTGAGTAGAGAGGATGGGATAGTGGCTCTTTAAGGCTTCTTTACTAAAGAAAATGGTTCTATGTAGAACTATGAACACTCAAAGAGCTCTTTGCATGATTATACAGGGTTCTTTGCATCTAGCACCCTATATAGAGTTCTGCTATTATTATAAGCTCGTATCGTAACAATATTAGAACCTTTTTTGGTGCTATAAAGAACGCTTTTCAAAAAGATTCTGTATAGAACCATCTACAGCACGTTGTCCATCAATCTGAGGAACTCTTTCAAGATGCAAATAACCCTTTAATCATGAAAAAGGTTCTTTGAGTATTCATGGTTCAATACAGAACCATTTTCTTTAGTAAAGAACCCTTGAAGAACCATCTTTTTAGGTGTGGAGGGAAAAGGCCAAAATGTGCAGGATCAGGTTTGGAAACCATTGCTCTAAAAAAAAGGGGAACTCTGGCTACTCGTACTGCAGATATCTCTCCAGAGAAGATCCCAAGTTCAAACCCAAGTACCTCTAATTTACAGTGTAATACGTTGCCAGAGTAGTTGAATGGGAGCTGCATGTGGCCTGTAGGTTGCGCAGTAGCCTCTCTGCTAGGGCTCTGGGCAAAAGTGCTGTTGGTTTGATCTTCATCTTCGTTTCATCAGGTGTTGCCTGTCGGCTCCGAGCAAGCCGGCACGCCACCCACAGAACACCCGCCACCCTTCCCAGGACCTTGTCTAACTCAGGTGCATTTTTCTTCCCTTCTCTATCAGAGTGCTTCTGTCCATCGTTGCCTTCTCCCACTGTTGGTCTACCCTTGCTATGTTAAGCTCTGACCTCCTGTTCTCGCTGTACACCACTTTACTCTACCTTTTTCCATTCACGCTTTCCCGAAAAACAGCTGAGGCATGAGGGGAGATTTCTAATCGGATCAGTATCAAATCAGTGCATGGCATTGCATTTCTCTGAAAACCCGTTAGGAGCATGACCTGTGATTCTCATTAACTCTGACTGGCTGCTTTTTATCTCTGTCTGTCTCTATCACTCTCTCATTCTCTCTCTCCCTAAGGAGTGAAGGGGAAAAGGGGGAGGAGAGTGCAGTGTTACAGAATAATGTGTAGGATATTTGGATGCTTGCATTTCTTTAAGTTGAAACCAACTTTATGGTCATTACAGTCCAGTTTGGAATGCTTTAGTGCAAAGGAATCCAACCTTATGTAATGCCCTGAAACATTTGGGACCCTGCTGTCAGGCTTGTCCAGACTCTTGGAAAGTCCTTCATCCTTGCCTGAGGTGGTTTACCCTTTACCAAAGACTGTTCCTGATTCTTTAGACTTCTTTAAAACTAAAAAGACTAAAAAGTGGCCTTGGCCTCAAACCACCCAGTACAAATCATCTCAGAACCTACTGAATGGCACCCAAATAGAGCATTTAGTTGCCATCTTTCTAATTTGAAGTGTGAAATGAAGGAGAACCCCATCGGTTGATCCAGAATGCTCTGTGTCCATCCGAAGGTCAGCAGATTTCTAACTTGTGGTAAAAAAAAAAAAAACTTTCATGCAGAAGCTAACTGGATAGCCTTTCCTCCTGCTGGATTTGTGTGCGCTGCTATAAGTCATTTGAGTGCATGTGTTGTGGCTTTGTGGCTAAGTGGACTTGACTAATTGGTGAACCGGATTGTTCCTCAGTCCCAGCAGCCCCTGGAGGATCTGGACGCCCAGCTGAGACGGGCTTTGAGTCCAGAGACTGTGTCTGTCAGCAGTGTCACGCATCAGGTACACAGCGCACATGCACTCACAAACATAAGGAGCCTGGACAGGAGCCCAGCCTAAGGTTGTTTAACTTCCATATCGCTGCTGTATCAAAACTCTGTCAGAAATCAGTTTTTATTTATTTGTAAAATCATTTGATAAAAGTCAGCTGCTCTGTACATTATATGAACATTTCTTGACGCATGGAACAGTAGAAATACTCCAGATTTACAGCCCTGTTTTCAAAAGAAGTTGGAATTTTGTGTAAAATGTACATAAAAATAGAATGTAAATGATATGCAAATCAAGTAAACCCTATATTTAATTGAAAACACTACAAGAGAACACATCAAATATTGAAACTGAGAATTTTTTTTCCAAAAAACAAAAGAACATGTCAAAAAAGTGTTCTCTATAAATAAAATCAACAAAAAAAAATGTAATTTGACCAAGGGTGACCAAATTTATACACTGCAGTATGTAGAAATTAATAAAAATTTTTATTTAAAAATATATTTCAACAACAGTATCCTTAAGTGCTCCAGTTACATCTGTATGGAATCGCTTGTCTTTTAACATTTTGTTATACCATACCATGACTTATGCACTGTGGATTAAATTATTACAAACTATTCACTATAAAAGCTGTTTTTTATTTTATTTAATATTCTAAGGCTTCTGTGAACAAGAAGTGAATAAAATGATAAATAATCTACTATAATTATCAGTTTACATTCTTTTTTTTGTCAGGTCATCTGCATTGAGATGTTATCTCCATTTGAAAATATGTATTTATTTTATTATAACTAAATTCTTGATGCTCTACAGCTTTCTGTCATTATAGAATCTTCTCCAGATTCAGTTTAATCAGTTTATACTCTGCAAATAAATTGGCTTTATATTGTTGAGAACGCTAAGTCCAAACAATTGAGCAATAGGGAGCACAGTTGTGTGCAAAAGTTTTGGTGCCCCTGGTCAAATGACACGTCTTGTTGATTTTCTAAGCGTAAATAAGTAACACATCCTCTACAGAGAACAGACTTCTGCACAATTGCTGTGTATTTACTGAATTTCACATGACGTTCAAAACATATCTTTGACATTCAACACATGACAGTATATTAAAAATACAATATTGAGTTAATATTGTAAACCATGATTAAGGATTAGGCAATTATGATCATTATCATGGTAAAAAAAAAAAGATATATCGGCACGTGCCTAGTCCTCACATTCGTTAACTGAATCACTATATAGAAATAATATGAAGTCTTCTCTAATGACCCTCTAAAGCAGGGGTCATCAGTTCCAGTCCTGGTGTATTTCTATACCCTGCACAGTTTTGTTTCCTTGTCATATATTTTACCAATTTAAAAAAATGGAATAGGAAAAAGTAGAAATTGTGCAAAAGTTATGGCATATGTTACATTTTGTTTTATTTTTCCCAGTTTCTCAAACTCAGAATTGAAAATAGGAAAAAATGACACAGACTTATTTTACTTAAAAAAAAAAAAAATCAACAGATCATGATATTTGACCAAGAATGTTCAAACTTGTGCATACAACTGCATATCAAGATCACAAGAAAGTTGCGATATAAGATACCAGTGTAGATAAACATTTTATACGATATAATAGATATAATAAAAGGCCGAACAATTAGGAAGAAGGAGCGTTATTTCCAGTCTTACAAAGAAAAATTGACAAGAATGTCCTAAAGGATCAACCGCCAATGGTTCAGACAGTCCTTATAGGAAAGTCTGTCCTTATAGGAAGGCATTTGAATGGGGAGAGACCTATAAACCCCAAACTAAAAGCCAAACAAACTTTGCAGAAACACACTTGAAATCTCAGATAAAATCTGATGAAAACAGCATAAACAGTTGGCATTTGGCTCAAATCACACACAAAAAAGCATGAATTTTCAGCTTGTTCAGGCCTCTGTATAGGCACATATCTCCACAGCCAGAGGGAGGTTTTCCCGCTTCCAGCTTAAGCAGCAACCTTGGCTTGTTTTATTGAATGGCAGGACTTTTGTTGTAAACCTATGCCATAATAAGGGGTTACAAGCTTTTTCATTCATATTTCAACCAGTGACCTGTCTCCTCCTTTCTAACATCTCTGGCTCAGACTGCCAGCCTTAGAGACATGTTGTAGAGTGACAGCAGTTAATGTTAGTTATTGCGTTTCATCAGTGTACTCAATGCTGTGACTACATGTAATATTAGTCTTATAATTGACCCCCTTACCTCTCTTTCCTCTGTAGTCCTCTCTTACCGGGATGCCTGCTGGAGGTCAGCCAGGTGTGTGCAGCCTCTTTCATTGAACCTTAATATTACAAATAACTGAAACCTTAATCAAAAAAACTAAAAACAATATTTAAACTTTGAAAGTCATTTTTAAATTAATATCTATGCTTATTTTTATGATTCTTCTTTCAGTTCCATTTTCTCTGGATGGGGAACCAGTAGCCGCACCTGTAGCTGGAGGCTTCAAACTGGGCCGATTCCAGGTATTAAGCCGTCTTTTCTTCACGTTTCACCTTTGTTTATGTAACTGAATGTTATTTTTACTCTTTAATCATTTGTCATAGTTATAACAAGCGAGATATTTTTGGTCGTATAAGATACTGTTTAATGAAATACACTGAAATTATTTCACATCTGTTTCTTTTCTTTTCCCCGTCCTCATTCAGGTGTCACTGGCAGCTGAGGACTCTTCCCTGCAGGCTCCCACCACCTCCAGTGACTCATCTTCTTCTACCACCTCTTCATCCACCTCTTCCTCCTCATCCTCCTCTCCCTCCACTCTCTCCAGCCCGGAGAACACTCTGCACAGGACCTCGTCTCCACTCCATGAGCTGGGGGGAGATGTTGTGGACGGCCTTCCTCCAATGCAGCCTGGCCAGAAGGCCCCCTCCCCGCAGCCCACCACCATCGGCCGCTTTCAGGTCACCACCAGGACCGACACCAAGGTGGGCCGTTTTTCAGTGAGAAGGGCCCCAGATGATCCCCCTGCAGGCGCTCCAGAGGCTCCGGGGTCTCCAGAGCCTCAGCCTCAGAGCCTTCCTGCTGTGGGAAATGGCCCAGCTCTCAGCCCTGAAGGCAAGAGCCTGGCCAGCCTGAACAACTCCTTCAACTCCTACTTGAGCAGTGACAACGACTCGGAGTTTGAGGATGAGGACTTCAAGCGAGAAGTCAGCAAGCTGCGAGAGAAGTAGGTTTAAAAACATCACCTTTTTGTTGACATTTCAATGACGTGGGCCAGTGGATATGTTGTAGTGTTTTTAAGATGTTGAGAACATTTGGGCCTCATTCACCACTATCTTAAGTTTTTTCTTAAATTTGTTCTTGAGAAAGTTCCTAAGGAAAAGTCTAAGGCTACGTTCACATTACAACACGATGGTTCACACTCGTTTAGGTAAGTGAGTCAAATCTGTCATTAATGTGAACGAACCGGCATCCTGAAATGACCCACATGCGCACATCCTACTCAGTAACGTCACGTGAATGAATCACGTGCATCATCAGCAAACAAACTAACGAGCTTCGCTGTGAAGATAATTAACTCTGATCAGCTCTCAGCTTCATTATTAGAGCGAGACGAAGGTGAAAAAGGTGAGATGTGCTGTTTTTCCACCGTGT
This sequence comes from Colossoma macropomum, assembly GCF_904425465.1. NCBI lineage: Eukaryota > Metazoa > Chordata > Actinopteri > Characiformes > Serrasalmidae > Colossoma > Colossoma macropomum. The sequence goes on along the minus strand of NW_023494792.1, from coordinate 57,105,151 downwards.
ACAGGCTTCAACTTCGGATCAGCGCTGCTGCCATGGTAACGCTGAATGATGGCGCACGCGCAATGGAAAAAAGCACATGACGTCCGATCTGAGCGTCACATTAAGGTCACACGGCCACTAATCGGATACGTATCCGATCCAGGACCACATAAGGCATAAGTGGCTCAGGTTGGATTTGAAAAGATCAGATTTGCGTGTCCACACAGCTCAGAAAACATCAGATCTGAGTCACATTAGGGCAAAAAATCTAATTTGTGCCACTTCAGACTGGTAATGTGAACGTAGCCTGTGTCAGATTCTAGACGTGTTCTTAAACTGCAGAATTGTTCATGCCTTTTTGCTCTTGAGTGAGTGTAGATTCTGTTCTTACTTAAGAACAAATCCCAAATAAGAAAACATTGGTGAATGTCAATCTTGGTAAAAACTGGCCCATGAATGAGGCCCATTCTTTTCCCTTTTCCTATGAAGTCACCATTGCAGAGATGCAGGTTTTTCTTATGACAGTGATGAAATGATCTGCTTCATACTTAATGAATGTGAAGAAAGTTGTGCAGGTTACATCATTCATAACCTCTTGTTATTGTGCTGTCAGGCACATGATGGAGAGTCAGGCCCTCTACACACGGCAGAAAGAGGAGATCGATGCCCTTTTTGCCCGAATGGGTAAAGTCCCGCCTGCCACAGTTAACCCACCCGCAGTGACCCTGGCCGGCCGCAGACGGCGACCCACCAAGAGCAAAAGCAGCAAGTCTAGCCGTGGTAGCTCACAGGGCAGCAAGAGCCCACTTCAGCCTGGTATGTCTTCACTAACAGCTGATTCTGTGTTATAAAATAAACTTTATGGGGGAAAAATAGTCTATCCAGCTTCATTCTTTCAGTCTTGTGAGCTCTAGGGCTGCAGTTAACACTCATTTTTATAGTTGACTAATCATTTATTTGATTCATTGACTAATTAAACCATTACGCTTTCTGCAGTTTCTTCTTACTTTGCATCTGTCACAGGGCTGCCATCATTCAAAGTTCCTTGACTTTTTATGGTTCACCAAAACAATAGACACCATATTGCACACATGCTTTAGTGTGTTGGAATCTATCAGGATCGCTGCGTATATCAGATGAACATTAGAGAGCTTTTGTTTTTAAGTAATACATTAAGATTTCAACTTCTTTCCTTAATATTCTTCTGTGAAGTCTAATGGACTTTGTCAGCTAATAATGAAGTAACCTTTGACTCAGTCATAACCAGCTGTTACTATATGTTTGTGTTTGTTTCAGCAAGCAGCACTTTATCGGCGCAGAGTGCTCCCTCAGTGTACCCACCACAGCAGGGCTTCCTGTCCCCCGGAGGTCTGGTTGATGCAGGGAGCAGCCCCATCCTCCAGCCCTTCAAACCCACTCCTTCCAGTGAAAACCTGTACTCAGCCTACACCAGCGATGCCACGCTGTCCGCCCCCAGCCTCTGTGTAGCCACGCAAGGTAATATTGCTTCTTTTGTAAAATCTTGAGTAACATTGTCTGTTCAGATGAGTCAAGGTTTTCCAAGGGCAAAGTCAAACAGATTGGTGTACAACAGCATTTAACTTGCTGTCTCTGTTGATTGAGGTTAATAGCATATGTGCAGCACTGTACAAATGTCAGAGACCACCCTTCATTCACTCACCATTTAATGGCCAGTCAAAACAGTCATTAAGTAGAAGTTATTTAATTTTCAGCATCAGAAAAAAGCAGAAACCTGAACTAAATATCATCAATCATATAATAATGTACTGTCTTTATTACAGCTTACATTCTTTTTGGAGGACTTTACAATAAATGTGCTGCAATATTTTTCCTCACACCTCCAAAGTTCAGTCTTAGAAGTTGGTTGCATTTTTTTGCTTCTCACAATCCAAATAATCCTAAATACAGTTAATGATGAGGTCTGGACTGTGGGGTGGTCAGTCCATTTTTCTGAGAGCATCAGCACCTTATTTGTTTGATTTGCAAATGTTCCTTTCAGACTTATAGTGCTGAGTTGCCTTCTCACAGTGTAAGGAAGGACAGAAACCCAATAACACCTGTCTGCAGAGCTGCAGAGTCACAGTTTCATGCCAACAGTTTCATGCCAGCAGTTTCACTCCAGAAGGTTCAATCCAGTGGCATTCAGCGCATGTGCAGACACTTGTTTTGGTTTGGTCCCAAACTTGCATTGCGCTAACATTATATTTTAAGCTTTAGGCTAAAACAAACTTTGGTTTGAACACATATAGAGATTTACAGGGTATATATTACACGAACTACAGCTTATGTGGCCTAGGCAAGTTAATGGGTTATGTAGACATATAGCTCAATTAACTTGAGGAAAACAGGAATATAACTTTACCTCAAGCAGCTTAAACTGAGCATAATATTAAGCTTTAAGCTAAAACAAACTTTCGTTTTTGAACATATTACTGCTGAAAAATCCATGTAAATCATTAGGTATTTCTTTTTGTTTCTGATGGTTTTGTAATGTGTTTTGTCTTATGGTTTAATCGGTTACCAATGGTTGATTCCTATATTATACCCATATAACAGACTCCCATCCTCAATGGTAATATGCATGCAACCAGCACACACAGTCGCTGTTTACATCAGAGACGTTATAAATGAGGAGTACGGCCACTGGTTGAAATACGAATGTGACGCTCTTAATGCTCAACTTTCCTATACGGACTTTGTTTACGTGGCACAATCTCGCTGCCCTACTGCGCATGAATTTCACTGGACTGAAACCGCTGGAGTGAAACTGTGGGTGTGTAAATCTGCGGCTCTGCAGTCAGACAGCTTTTTTTTAGATCTGAAGCAAGAGGGGAGCTTGATTTTGCTTCACCCTCTCAAAGATGAAAGCGTTAAGTACTGTCAAGTGCCTGAAGTACTGTGACGAAATTCTTGAGTAGAGTAAATTAATAGCTGTTTGGAGTGGATATTAAATAAACGAAGGATGGTCTCTGAGTTTTGCACAGTATTTACTATCGTACTGTTTGGGCTGTCCTTGTGTTTCCACGCCTATTAGTCTTTTTGCCAGCTGCACAGGTTTGCTCAGTAATAAGACTATTACAGGCACGTAGTGTTGATCTGTATCCCTGTTTGCCCACTGACCCGTCAGTAGAAGTTCATAAAGATGCGGCCTGTAAAACTCATCAATGCATGCCTTGTTGTGAGTGTAGCTGCAGTGCAGATTCCACTCTCTGCAGGGGATGCTGTTGCTTGCCTTTTCCACTGTGCAGCACAGCTCTATGCTCACTTCTCCTTTGTGCCACAATCTTGCACTCCTTTTTCTGTCTTGCTCTCTCTCTGTCTCTCTCTCTGTCTCTCTCTCTCTATCTCTCTCTCTCTCTCTCTCTCTATCTCGAGCTCATGGCTTACTGACCTCTGTTTCCATTCTTACTGTGTATTGGTGTACGTCTCCTTCTCCCTCTCTCTTTTTCTGTACCTCTCTCTTTTCTTTTTCTTTTTTTTTTCTCTCTTCCCTCTTTTTGTGCCACAGGCTGTGTAAAGTTCAGCTGTGGGTCGGAGAGAGTGACCTTCAAACCAGGTGGCAGAAGGACCCGTTTTCTGAGTACGCCCTGCTTGGCTCTTTGTGTGTAACGCTTTTCCTTTGTCTCTTTCCTACACACTGACTGGTTTTCTTGTGTTTGGGAGCCATTCTGACTGGCACCATCTTCAAATGATCAAACTTCACCACTAAACTTGAATAGGACATTCTGATTTAATGCTCATATTCAACATTACAGTATCATAACTATTTGCCTCCATCTATTCCATCTTTGAAGCTTAGTTTCATATGAGAACTTAGTTTTGGTGCAAGATTTGCCTGCAGTTTAATAATTAATTAATTAATAGCAGGAAAAGTTTATAGGTGTGGCAGTTTCATAAGTGCTGAAGATGACTAGTTTTTATTAGGCTGCATAACTGGCATTTGCTAGAAGTCTTATGGTCCATGAGAGCGTTTATTACTGAAGTATTTGATAGCAAGACATCTCCATGCTTACAGTATTCCAGAACTGCTTCACCTAGTTTTAGCCCTTCCCATCCCTGCACCCATGACCCTACACTCCCCTCCACTGCTGCTCCAGAATGGCTGCCCCTGAAGTCCAAAACCAAACCTGTTGTTTATTTACCCCCTTCAACCATCTTAAAATGCAGGCTACCTCATTCAAACCCTACAAATACTCACTTTTGCCACATTACTTCCATCAACCTTTTAACACACTCACTCTACAACATTACTGATTAATAATAAACCGTTTTCCCAGTTTAAAACGCCCTAAACAAGTTCAGCATTCATAATGTGCAATTTTACTTTCCATTAATCTTATCATTATTTTTCAACTGTGAACCTTTGGTTATGATGATTTTACATGTGTGTGGCTGAATATGTGCCCCACACTTAGTTCAGTGCCAGATCTTGGAGTTAGACCTCCCTGCCTGGTGCTTATTATGAAGTGTTGAGCTATGAAGTGCTGTTGCAGTTCAAAGCCCAGAAGCTTCAGGAGCTCTGCATAGATGTGGCCACTAGTTTACCAGGCAGGGCAAATCTCTGCAGTGTTCTCTCTCTCTAAAAAGTTAAAGGGCCCGTAACCTGAAAAAAAAAAAAACCAGATTTTTCCTCACCTTTTAAAGGGCCTGTGTATGTAACAAAAACGCACATTGCGGTTCATTTTTACATGACCATTTTCCAACTTTCCAATATCTCTTTATTCCTTAGTATTAATACATACATACATACATCATCTAAACCGCTTCTCCTTCTGGGTCGCGGTGGGGTGCTGGAGCCTATCCCAGCTGTCATTGGGCGGAAGGCAGGATACACCCTGGACAGGTCGCCAGTCCATTGCAGGGCAGACAGCTGGGATAGGCTCCAGCACCCCACCGCGACCCTTAGTATTAAACAGGGCCTTTTTGATTTTAGATATATATATATATATATATATATATATATATATATATATATATATATATATATATATATATATATATATATATATATATATATACACACATACATACACACACGCACACACACACACACACACACAAAACTGACCTTTGTTCTGATTGGTTGCCACTGTGCCATGCCTCATTCAAAAAGCAGTCCAGGCTGGATATCTTTAGCAGGAATGGGTGAAGTTAAACTGCTGTAGGCAGCTTAATTTCCATATATAGATTGTATGGACTGGGGTGTGAATAGTACATTTAAAAGATTTTAATAATTTTTTACATATGACATCAAAGTCTCATATTAAAAATAGAAACGTTTAGATTTATATATCCTTCTATTCAGCCTACAGCAGCGACGCCCCGCCCATTCACAATGAATTTTCTGAGTATTTCAGTCCAGACTTTCTGAAAGAGGCACAATACAGCGTATCCAGTCAGAACAGAGCTAATTTACATACATCAACATTAAAGGCAGCCTGTACAGTATTTTACACAGGTCCCTTCACGCAGAAACGCACTACTCACACTGCGTCTCCCCTCAAAGCTGTTATCCTCTGCAGTGAACAAAATGACTGTACACAGGAGGTCGTTCACTCTCTCACTGGCTTCTCTTCCTTTGAAATGTCCCAGTTTTAGGAGATGAGAGAGAGTCCAGCTGCAGCTTAGTTCCCCTCCTTGCTCCACCTCCACTTCTTGCTAATGCACCATGGAGCTAAAGCAGCAGTCTGGACTTTAGTTTAGCTCTAGGGTGGCATGTAATGATGCACTCCCTGTAATGCATTGTGCTTAGTGACTTTAACACTGACTCTCTTCAATCCCATGCTTCTCTCCGTGCTTCAGGGAAGATGGTGAAAAAAGTGTGCCCCTGCAACCAGCTCTGTAGTAATTATCTCTCTCTTTTTTATGTCTCCTCCTCCTCCTCCTCCTCCTCCTCCTCCTTCACTCCCGCACTTCCCATTCCTCTCGTCCTCTCTTGCTCTGTATATGTGTGCGCGTGTGTGCGCACGTTGTGGCCTGTTGAAGCTCAAGCTGCTGGGCGTTGCTAAGCTCTCAGGCTGACTTGAGCATTTCTCTGTTCTGATGACCCCATTCATGTGCTGTAAATGTGTTGTCAAGTTGGGAATCTACCAGAACCAATCTCTCCTCAAAAGCATCCGTCATGTATTCTTCTCGAAATTTGAAAAACGTCAGTGACGCAAGTCAGAGGTTTTTGCTTGGGTGAGTCGTTAACAGTTTCCAGTCAGGAATTCAGATCATCATTCACAGCGTTTTTTGGTTTCGTGCGCGTGTGTGTGTGTGTGTGTGTGCATGTAAGTGCTTTTCTCACCAAAACACTTGAAAAAACCACAGCAAGACATCTCCATTCCTAGCACTGTTCACTGCTAATGCATTCTAAATGGTCCAGGCTGAAGCCTCATCCTATTACGCCCAAGCCAATTTAAAGATGACTCCCCATCTCCCCGCACTAACCCCTATTACACACGCACTTTATCCTGTTAGGGCCCAGACACACCGACTCGAACACCAACTGGTGTATATAATGCATCACTGTTGTTGGAAGAAAACCTCGTATTTCCAGAATGATAACTTTACAGGAGAAGGAAAAAACCTACTTTACTTCTAATGTAAGTCAATGGAACCAGACTTTTTGGGCAGTTTCTTTTAGTCCATTCATCATGAAATTTATACACAATGTAAAGACCAACAGGCATTTTCAAATTATGCCAAAAACTGAAAAACGGACATAGAAGGTTTTCTTCCGGCGCGCACACGCACAGTGCAGCTCAAATAGCTTCATAGAGAAATAGACACAATCAAAATTAGTGGTGCATTGGCCGATTCTGAATTCTGTAGAGCAGGGGTCTTCAAACTGATCATCGTTGCCCCCCAGGTGGTCCACATTTTTGCTCCTTCCTGATTTAGGTTGTAGCAGAAATGTGGATTGTCTGGGGGCCCTGAGGACTGGGTTGAAAACCTCCTGCTTTGGAGCCAAATTGGATGATTTTAATTAGTCACACTCAGACACGCAGCAAAGACTGTAACTGATGCCAAACACAGGAACAACTCTCTGTAGCAGAAACTGGAGTCTGTAAAACTGTAAAATTGCAACATACAGAGTAAAGAGCGTATTGTTTGAATGTCTGACAGCCTTCAAATGTCCAAGTTTAAGCTAAACCTAGAATGTGAAAGTGAAAAATGGCACTGGGTGGGTAAAAGGGACGGTTAGAAATGAATGTTTGTACGTTAAACTGTGAAATAAAATTATGCATGTTGGTTCATGTTCATTATTATCTGACTACAAAAGTACAAAAATACAAATTAATAATAATAATAATCATAATATGTATCCCTTTATCAGAGCACCTTCAGAGCTCTTGCCCGGCCATAGTTTTTCATTGCAGTTTTCCACATTATTTTCTTGTTGGGAATATGCCATTCAAATACAGCTTATTTAATAAAAGTTAAAATGCCCATCGTTAGTGATAAAATTTGCTGCCTGTGCTGGTGTTGAGAAATTAGCCACCCCCAGCATTGATGAGAGCCGATTAGAGCCAACAGTGTAGACATGTCACAGCCAGTGGCCTGGCGGCGTCTGTCCGCCGACAAACAGCTTGGTGTGTCGGGGCCTTTATCCTTTCCATGTATAATAAACCCTGTCGGATTTTTGCTCCAGCTCTTTGCACTGTGCTACTCCTTAATCTCTCAACATGACTCAAGCAGCTAACATTTCGGTGTAAGCGCTCATGAACAATTCAGTCTGAACTAAAACCCTCTGCTCGCTGTAAGACTCGCTGTTATTCTTGTATAACATGCACACGCCAGACCTCTGAATCAGTGCAACGTGAAATGAACGTGAAGTGAATGGAAGTCATCCAGTAAAATGCTGAAGTCAAGCTGTGCGTGCAGCTTTCCTCCCGCACTCCCTGTAAGCATGGCTTTGCTCTGGACTCCATCCCCCAGAATTCCACTGGTGCTTGAGGCTTGGTGCAGTGTATGCGCTTTTCTGTCTCTGCACTCTACCGCTGCTTCATTGGAGGCTTTTTGTTTAATTCTGCCATAGAGGCAGATTGTGGTTTAATGTCAACAGAAATTGTGATTCTTCTTTCCTTTCTTAACCTAAACATGCACCAGGTTTTCATTTACAAAAACCAGTGGCTTTCATCGTTTCGTTTTCAGCTTTTTTTCATTATTTTAACCCTGTTTTTCACAAATGCATTGGCTTCACATACACTCACAGACACAGACAGTTCAACAGGGCAGTTGACTTGCATGTTTGATGGTTATCCTCAGACATGTCTAAAAGAGCCAAGGTACTCCATCCGATGATGATAAATACAATCAATACAGAAGTGCTGCCTTTATAAAGTAAAGGGCTTTGAGTTTGAGAGTGCAAGTGATAGAATTAAGTATATGTAGACCGTAAGTGACTATTTTTAAAGTAGTTCATACAGACAAAAAATACAAACAGCAGAAAAACCACTGTGCTAACAAGAAGGAAAGTCATGCAGTTCACATACTGCTAATTCAGTACTCTCAGTACCTTCCTGGTTGTGGATAAACAGACTTGTCAGAGGAAAACCTTGTCTGCTAAAAAAGCGAAGCAAAATCCATATTAATGGCACCGATCCATTTTGAATTTGAGTCATCGCAGTTCATTTAAGGTTAATGCAGTGGTGCTAATGATGAATTCCATCACCATTTGTTGCTCTTTGGCTCCCTCTAATGTCATAAAAGACTGCTGTAGCTCACTGCAGCAACGCTGCCATGGAAAATGCGAGTTGGAAGCCTAACAGTGGTTGAGTGTAAACCCAGACGGTGTCTTAACTCTTTCACCATGCCCTGTTTTTCAGGCTGGAGTCAGAGAGATAAAAATGCCCCTTTAGCCTCAGAGCGGACTCCCAGGTGCTCTATAGGGCCTCTCACTGCCATGACTATTACCATACACATACAAACCTATATGTATATGAAAATATACATGAACACCTTGACTTGGTCTTTTGTGGTTAGATTGTGTCACTTCAGCATCTTTACAGTGGAATGCAGATGAATGACTTCCCTTCTTTTTTTTTTTTTCTTTCCGTCTTTTTTCTCCTTCTGTCGTCTTACAGGGACGAGCAGCACCAACACGGTGGGTGGGCCAGGCCCGGGGCAGAGCCAAACTCAGCCGCCGAACACTGCGCCCCAGAGCCGCAAGGGCACGTTCACCGACGACCTGCACAAACTGGTGGACAACTGGGCCAGGGATGCCATGAACCTGTCCCAGGGCAAGAGGGGGTCCAAGCACCAACAGCAGGCCCCCTCTCAGGGCCACAGCTATGATGTAAGAACCTGCCCTTTAGTGTTTATGAAGGAGTGGTTCTCAGTCATAGTCCTTAGAGCCTCAAGCACTGCTCATTTCTGCATTTTCCTTACTCCAGTACAGTACAAGCCTTTTAGGTGAAAATTAGGGAGGGGCAGTATGACAATATTTATTGCGACAAATTACAACAACATATGCTTTTCTGAGCATATCGTGGATGAACACAGACCAACTGCATGATTCATTACAGAGAGAGCACAGTTAGTCCTCTTTACTTGGATTTAGTGTTGTGCTGCATGTAAAATGTTAATTATTTCAATTCAAAAGTATTTTGAAATGTGGCGCTACTGGCTCTTTTTGCCTGTTCCAACACATCAAACCTCAGAAAAACTAAATATTGTGATTCTTATTGTGCATCATCAAAATGTTTTGTGATGCCAGCCCCAATTAAGATAGTGTTACTTTAATAGAGATGGTTAAATAGTTCGAATAGGTTTAAATTAGACTTGATTTTAAGCAGTGGCTCCCAGTGCCGGACCTGGAGTTCTCCTGCCCTGCACATTTAAACCCTTTCCCTGCTTGAACACACCTATTTCAAATAAGGAAAGACCTGTTAATGAACTGATTAGTTGAATGAGAGCAGAAAAACACAGAAAAATGCAGACCAGGGTTGAGAACCGCCATTGTAATACACATGATTGAGCTCACAAAAGGCTTGATAAGTGTTAGATTATGGAAAATGGAGAGTGTGCCATGCATGGGGCCCCCAGGACTGAGACTGGAATCATTGTTCATTTCTGGTTTAGATGTCGAGAGAGACATAGAATTCATTCGACTAGCATTTTGGTTATTGTACCCCTAAATCAGAAGGAAATCACGTTTAACATCACTGGCACACGCCTGCCACAGATCAAAATATGTAATGAACCGCAGATATATTTAGGTAAATATTTAGATAGAACATATTGAATAATGTCGGCAGAAGAGCTGCTGCTCTTTGGAGACTGTCTGGCCTAACAGTGCCCTACATGTACCTCTCTGCCACGAATAGCTTGTTAAAAATATGTTTTGGGCGAAAGCCTTAACAAAACTCATAAAACTAAGTCTGAGGCATCAGGCAGTGTATTTGTAAACTCTTTGTACATCTGGTTTCTATCACCACCGATGTGAACAATTTTGACTCAATAAATTTTTCTAAATCAGAACATTTCACATCAAACCATTCTGTGTGACTTTTATTTCTTAACCATAGAATTATACAGAAATTTTGAAAAATCTCTGCCTTTTAAGGTTCCCCTTGTACGTGTCAGGGGCAGAAATCTTTAACTAGTTCATTGAACTGTGTAAACCACTTACAATTCAAGACCAGTGACACCAATCTTAGCAAAGTCTCACAGAAGAGTGATTCAACAACTTTCTAATTTCCTTGTGTCTCCTCAGATGATCCCACCTGCCAATATGGGACGCAAGTTCTCGGCTCCGGGTCAGTTGTGCCCCAGCATCGCTTCATCTCTGAGCGGCCACACGCCCATGTCCAACCCCCCTGCTACCTCTCTGGGGACCCGCAAGGGTTCCCTGTGCCCTACACCGCAGTATGGCTACCAATCAGCACCTTACAGCAGCCCGTGGGCCGGCGGCTCGGCTGCACACACCCAGGCGGCGGGCCTGCTGGCTGGCTCCCAACCCCTGGGCCAGTTCAACCCGGGCCCGTCTGCCATGCAGGCCTTCCACATTAGCACTTTGCAAAAGTCAGTCAGCAATCCAGGAGGCCCCAACCTGAGGACCACGTAGGGCTCGGCCAGCCCAGTGCTAGGCCACGACAAGTGTTGACTGGGGGAGGAGTTAAAGAGAGTGGGGCAGAAACGCATGGACCGGTGGTGACGTTGCCGTGGACTTGGGTACATGAGTTGGGTTTCATTGCAGCTTTGCAGACTCTGACTTGTCGAAGGGGCTGACATCTGGCCTGTTTGCCCTGGACAGTATTTTTCAAATTGGAGAGAGAGTTCGGAGCGAGAGAAGAGCCAGCAGGAGAGTGCTGTGTGGGGAAAAGCCAGGGTTCGTGCACACATAAACAGAATCACACACCTCTCTCACATCTCCTGGGGACTTCTCATCACTCCTGCACTCTCATGGACATGCTATGGGGCAAACGCACAACATGAGGAGAGAGAGGCGAGAAAAAAATAAATAAATAACAAATGGGTGAACACAATGAGTGCAATGTTAAGTGGCCAAAGAAGGTTGTGACCTTTTTTTTTTCTTTTTTTTTTTTCTTTTTCAAAATCTCTAACGTGTGTAGTGATGGCTTCCTTCGCTAACCGGCCCCAGAGTGTTTGCTCCAGAGTAGACTGAGGTGGTGGTAGGTCAGGGCGTCGGGTTGTAGCTTACTAACCTTTTGAAGAAAGGCAAATCATCCTGTCCCTTCCCAGTCTCCAAGCTTGTCTTGATTGATTTCCCACTGTTGTGTCAGCTGAGTTCTCTGGAGACTAGCGACTACTACTGGTGAAGGAAGAGAGGACGGAGAGGATGTGCCCCATCTCTCCATTACAACCCTGCTGCCAGCCCAGTATCTGCTCTAATGCCATGTAGTAATGCAATAATTATAGTAATAGAATGACAAAGCCCATTTTAAAACGCAGAAAGTGGCCTTCAGTAGAGAAAATATAAAAATCCATGTACAGCTTCTCTCTTTTTATGAATTAGGTTATGAATATACATTTGGTTACGTTTTAGTAAGGTTGTACATATGTGCAGAGGTCATTCAGCCACCCCCCATGTTTTGGACTACAAAGCTGCTTCAGATCCCAGTTTGCTTTGTGGTGCGTTGTCATGCTTACCATACTCCTGTCACATGGGACCGTTTTGACTGGGCCCTCAAATTGATGGTTTATCCAGGAGTAAATATTTATATCAGGGCTGTAAGGAGGACTAGATTTGGGTATTAATAAAATCCTCATTTTGCCTCCCCTTACAGGGCTAGACGAATTAGTTCCCCATTAAAAAAAATAAATAAATAAACCTGTTTACCTGCTCTATCTAGTATTCTCAATCGGTATTGACAGGGATGGGAAACGGTGGAGGTAAAGTGGAGGTTTGATTTAAACGGGGGTGCCAGTCTGGCTCTTCCAAGCATTCTGCCTTGGAAGCCACTAAAGCTTTAAATCTGTTATCTATTACTAACGTGACAGCTTTTGTAATCATGACGGCGTTAGGGGCCTCTTTAGGTTGACAGGTTGATTTTGAATTGTATGTTTGAATGAGAAAAGTCGCGTTCTGTATGGACCTGTATTTACCCATCAGTTTTTGATGTTGAAACACTGTGATTTATTATAAATGTTGTTGGACAACATTAGTTTAAAACAAAGGTAGAAAAAGGGTGGAAATTGGAGGATTATTGCTATTAGCTTAACGGTGAAGAAAGGCTAGCTATTACCTTATACAGAACTTATTGGAGACACTTTAACCTTTTTTTTTTCCCTTTGTACTTTCTTTGTATTAGATAAATGTGAATGTAAAATGGTTTCAATTAACATACTTGAATAACCGGTCCGTTTTTCCCTCACCCCCCCCAGTGCCCAGAAAGCGTGCTGGAGTTTCTAGTGCCTTGCATTCATTCAGTTTTTATTTCTCTTTTTTTTTTTTTTTCGGCTTTGTGGTTGGATGTCGAGGCGGCGGAGGTGCTTGGTGCCTGGTTGGATTGCTGGTATGTGGACTAAACAGGTATACAGTAGGGAAGAGATTCTGGTTTTGGTGCCATTTTCTTTTGAGACTGAAATGATGAGACGTCGTTCTATCGTTTTATTGCGTGTAGGAAAGGGTTGCGAATCGTTTTGAAGCTCGGACGTTCGTGAATGCTTACCTTAGAGGTTTGCAGGTAGCATGTAAACACACAGCCGCCGTAGTTGCACATGCCGCAGGCTGCGCAGTCATCCTGCGATTGGGTTTGGCGCACTCTTAATCCACTCAGTTAGGCTCCGGCTCATTGCATTGTCATGACACGGTAGGCACGGTTAGACCGGGACAGTTCCAGGACGTAATTCAGAGAGGTGAGCGAGCCCAGGCTAATGATTTCACCGAGTTGTAAGGTGTGCATGTGGTTATTGGCTCAAAGTTGCATTTCTCTATTAAACTTGTTCGGTATGCAAATGAGCAGAGCGTGCCTATAGCTGATGCTCTCCTCTAGAAGATTTGCTTGAGTGCTTTGATTTAGACAAACCACAGTGCCCTTTTTCTCCTGAGGGGACGTCACGCAGGCAGCAGCAGACCAGCAGTGGCAGCCTTGTGTTTGCGACGGGTCAGTCAGATAGAGGTGGCAGGATGAGGCAAGTGGAAGAAAAGCGTAAGTGTGTGAGACAGTATGTTGTGTATTAGTAAATAAATAAAGGGGAAAAAGATCTAATTTTCTGTGTACTCAGTTAAGCTGCAGGTCATTCAGAGTGGTTTGATGTGGACCATTCTAGAGAAACCAAACGTCTGAAGAGTGTAAAGCCTCTAAAGGCTCCCAACACAGTAACGGTTACAAATATGTTGCCTGACGCCTGAGACGTTGTTTTGTGATAGTTCTAAATCATATCACTTTGTTGGAACAAAACCTTTTATCTCCAAAATGAGAAAAAACATACTCTACTTGTAGTGTAAGTCAATGGAACCAGACTTTTTTCCAGGTCATTTTGGGTCATTTCTGTTCATCCATTCAACTTGAAATGTTCACACAACGTAAAGGACAACGGGTACTTTCAAACTATGCCAAAAACTGAAAAACAAAAATGGAGATACAAGGTTTTGTTCCGACAGCAGCAATTATATAATTGAAAAATTATGATGGCAGGGTTACATTACACATAAAAACTCACATTTAGCTTCACTGGTTGTTTTTCGATAGTAAATAAAATGGCTGTATTTGCGTTGCAGTTGTTTCTATCACCACCACTGTAAAGAAGTCTGTTTCACATCAGACCACTCTGACTTATTTCTCATGTAGAAATGTTGAAAATTCTGCTTTAACCGGTTGTTTTTGACAGTAACTAACCAGGCATGTGTGCCCCACTGGTTGCGACAGCATTCAGTGGTGAGCTAAGGTACGTTCAGTGGTGGGTTTCTCAGTTTCCTCTGGGTGCATGTTGGACCAGTGAGGCCAGTATTGCAGTAGATGTGACAGTCAGTTCAGCTTCGATGTAGGACTAGGGAGACGAGTCTTAGGTGGCCCCTCACCAACACAAGACACAAGCTGCTGCTCTGCTGTAACACTGCCGCTCTCACAAAGGTCTCCAGCTCTCCTACGAATCCCCTCCTCTCTTCTTTTTAATGCTGCCCCACATCTTTTATGGTTCTCATTTTGCTGTATAGATAACTGCCTTCTTGGGTTTCCTGCAGATCAGTAGCTTCTACGACCTTTTAGTAGCAGTCACATGACGCCACTCACGATGTAAAGAAAAGAGTTGGTTAATCTCCACAGTTCTTCTATCGTCTGTAAAGAAACCAAACTGTTCGTGTAGGTTAGTTCCAGTCCTGGAGACCACTGTACAGACCGCAGCAGCAGACCCGCGTTAGATCCTCCACGTCTTTGTGCTCCGCTGGATGTGTCGCCAAGTACCAGTTGAGTTCACACAGAGCAGAAGACTTGCGATGGAGCGGTTCGTGCCGGACACAGCTTGTTACAAACCATAGAGCAGTGAAACTAGTGGAGTCCCACCCGTCATCTTAACTACTACTGATCGCTGATAAGGACTGCTAGATTACAAG
This sequence comes from Colossoma macropomum, assembly GCF_904425465.1. Lineage (NCBI taxonomy): Eukaryota > Metazoa > Chordata > Actinopteri > Characiformes > Serrasalmidae > Colossoma > Colossoma macropomum. The sequence continues at coordinate 57,090,147 of NW_023494792.1, read as the reverse complement.
CCTTCTACTTAGAGCTTAGCTGTTTAAGTGAAACGTCTGGTACAAGAAGAGTTCACGTTAAGCCAGATATACAGAATAGATTATCAACTGTTTACTGTCTGTGAGTGGCTATATTGTACTTTCGATATTTAATAACGAACCGTTGTTTTAGAGACTTTCATTTTGTGCTCAGTGCTTTACCTGTAAGTCTAGAAAACAGAAGTCAGTTCAGAGTTGCGTAGTTTGGTTGGCTCAAGCTGTGAACAAATCAGTTTTTCAAATCAAAGTTCTCAGTCCCCATTCATGAAATAATATATATAAAGCTTACCAAATGAGTGCCATTCCCCAGTTGTAATTTGTCCGTTTGCTCTCATTCCATAAACTGAGCATTGTTTACCATAGAGTGGTGTAGTAGCTGCAGTGCAGAATATATATATATATATATATATATATATATATATATATATATATATAAATCGCTGTTATCGGAAGAAAACCTCAGATCTCTCAAATAATAACTTTACAGGAAAAGGAAAAAACCTACTTCACTTTTAATGTAAGTCAATGGAACCAGAATTTTTTCCGAGTCATTTTGGGTCATTTATTTTAGTCCATTCAACATGAAATTTACATACAATGTAAAGGGTAACCAGTATTTTCAAATTATGTCAAAAACTGGAAAACGTCAAAAATGGAGGTACAAGATTTTCTTCCAACAACAGCCAGCTATACATATATATATATATATATATATATATATATATATATATATATATATATATATTATAAGGGGATTCATTGGTTAGAGACCATGTCCCTGGTTTACTCAAATAGTAGGGAGAAGTTACTGAATTCAGAAATGCAACATACTCCACCACCTTTTTGGAATGGTGTCACTTCTACTGTCAGTGTTTTTGTTTTTTCAGTTATTATTATTATTATTAATATTATTATTATTTCTGTTTACTCCTGTCGCCTTCCTATTAAAAACTGCTTAGCAAAGTGCCGATATGTGGAAATGCCATTCAGTGCGCCACCTGACACGTTCAGATATTGACCATGCTCGTCTTTATGGAAAAAAAAAAGACCTTGCATGCTGCTTTGGTCTCAGACTATATCGCCACAGAGTAACCACAAAAGTGCACACACACAAATTTGAATAAAATGGTCATGTGTTTTATTTTCCATTCGATCTCCTGTGGAAAGAAATACAGCAGAACAACATGTTTACTTAATGCTACTGACCTGTCATTAAGTTATTTTGTTTTGTACTACTATCTGATTTGTTTTGCAATGTCGTGTCTCTAGGTCATCTAGTGACTTCAGTTCAGTGGTTTTTCCATATACTATTTAACATTGTACAAAATGTTCAAAAGAAAAAAAAAGTTGAATAAAGTGAAAACCAAACAAAAAAACATGTAGGGAATCATTGGCAGCATTTAACTGTATGTTTTGCACTATAGGATGTTCAAGCTTCGTATAAAACTGCGCTTTGCGCTCCAATAAAAACCAGATTTGTTACCGTGTTTGTAAACTTAATAAACGAAAAGTCATTTAAATAAATCACGTTTGGCTTGTAAGTGGCAGTATGGAAGATATCCTGAGGGTCTTGGGAGAAGCTGTGCCCAGCCGTGCTCCTCATGCTCCTCAGAGCTTATCTCCAGCCCTGGTCTAACCACTGCTGATCCAGGTAATGAAGGCCTTCAGGAGCATCTGAATATTAGAGCCAGGTGTTGTTGGACCTACACTCTCCTGGGCGGCAGATCACCAGGACCAGGGCTGGGCACCAGGTTTCACGCTGATCAGGGGTTTGTATTGCTGAAGGTTCTTTTAAAGGGCTCGTATTATGGAAAACTGAATTTCCTTTTGTTTTTTTGAAACAAGAATTTAATGTATTTAAATTACATTAAACAATAATGATATCGCTGCTGTCGAATCAAAACCTCTTATCTCCAAAATAATAACGTTACAAGAGAAGGAAAAAACATTCTTTACTTTCAATGCAAGTCAGTGGAACCAGACTTTTTCCCCCAAGTCGTTTTGGGCCGTTTCTTTTGGTCCATTCATCATGAAATTTACACACAATGTAAAGGACAACAGGCATTTTCAGATTATGTCAAAAATTGAAAAATTACAAAAATGGAGATATGAGGTTTTGCTCCGACAACAGCGAAATGTAAACATTTTTAAAGATTTAAAAACTTACCACTCAGTCCCCACTCTGTCCATACAGCAGCAGGTCAAGTCATAAGGAGGGCTTTTTCTTACGGTCTGTTTTTTTTTTTATTATTTTTTTGTTTGTTTGTTTTGTTAAGTAAGGCACAATAGAGGGCAGCCAATCAGAACAGAGCTCATTAACATATCAGTATTCACTCTTAAAGGCACAGTAACAAGCAACCTTTAATTGTAAGGGGTAAAGAAATGTTGCAAAATGAGCATGTAAAAATGAATTATGACCATTTTTGGTACATAAAGCCAACTTTGTAAGTGGATTTCAGTGGGGGAAGAATCATGGAGAATGTAGGACATGGGCTCTTTAAATAGTTACCATGGTGATTTGGATAGGTCTTACTAGACCTATGTCTGATCATTTATGCGTAGGACCAGCTTATCGATCTCTTAAATGTAACTTTGATACCATAGGAATATAAAATATCATTTCAACTGCTCAGTGCATCATGTATCTGTATAACATGATGTGACATGATGTACAAGATTAACTTTCACACATGATTTTTATGTGTTTTTTTTATTGTATTTGTGTTTACAGAGTTACACTTCACAGCTGAACGTATACAGCCACAGTATAATGCAGGATGCACCCTATACCTCCACTTAGCTGCAACACTGTTCTCTTAGCAATAAGGGAGAATACCCTGCTTACAATAGTATGAAAACATAATTTGTTAAAGTGCATTGTTTATAAAAGGATTTTTAAAGCTTAATCCACCTTTCATACTAAAGCACCTGTATTCACTCCAATATAAATTAACTGGCTAATAACCGTTGGTTTAAATATGCTACCAACAGATTTCTTTCCTGTTAGATATAAACTACCTTCTCCAAAACATGAACGGCGATCTATAGATAAGTATAGATGAGTATAGCTCAAAATCAAGTCTGTCTTCAGGAGATTAAACAGTCACCCTTCCTCTTCAGATATAATATCCATTTTTCCCTCTCTGGACAAACTTTGTTCATCCTTATCTTTCAAACAAAACGTAATATCATCATTTCTGAGCCCTCAGTCATTTTTACCTATGTAATAACATTTGCCTTAATGCTATTTACAGGAAGTAGATCAGCCGAGCAGTATTAGAATAAATCGTGTAGGAGCCTCTATGGAGATTGCGTTAGATTTGAGCGCTGGGAGTTTTTACCATAAGTGCGTTGCTAAATCTTATGACTGGCCCGTCCATCCGAGTGCTCAGAAGGAGGATTAGTGACAGGCCGATGTGGTTGCTGGGCAACGGACTCAGATGATGCAGTCCATGATGTGGATCTGCAGCGTGTCCAGATCTGGCAGGACTTCCCCACACTTAGGACACGCGTGCTCTGGTATATTCACCTGCTGCTGCCAGTCAACTGAAAGAGAGGCTGGAATCAGTGCACAAAACTTCAAACCATTCAGACCAACTAAGAACACTCAGTTGCTGCACTGGTTATTAATATTAATAGCACCACGTCCATTCTGACACAAACTCCAGTTTACACAGTGCAGTCCACAGTGCAACGTGTTAACTGCCAGAATGTTACAGGCAGAGACAGCAGCAATGTGGGTATTAACCCTTTAAACTGCAGGCTTATTAGTTATTATTCAATAACTACTCTATATTTATTAGCCCACTGAGACCAAAGTCTCATTTACAGTGGGATGAAATGAAATCCAATGAAATACAACTATACAAGTAATAATAATACCAATAAGTTAAAAACAAATTAGAAAGAATAAAAAAAGTTATAGACTGAAAAGTAATAATATTCAATTATAAAACATTCAGTAGCTGCTGTGGAACTGATACTGTCAAACTTTTTCATTTTTTTTATTTTTTAAAGACCAGCTCTCCTTTACACTCTGTGAAAATGGGCCAACAGAAATCCTCCAAAATGGAATAAAAATGTCTTTGGTTTAACTTATATTAAAATTAGGGACATTTCTGCCCCCTCCATTAAAGTTACTATTTTGGAGATACATATTTTTGGACGGTGACAATTTCTTATATGTATTAATGACAGTGAGGAATTTGTTTTGGCCCATGTAGGAACACACTGTATTTTTTCTGCTAAATCAGTTGCACACAGCAACTGCAGAAAATCAGATTTTAGTAATGAGTCAATCAACACGTTCACAAGCACTTCAGTAATCTGATCATGTGGAAACTCTGAGTCTCTCAATAATCAGATTTCTGCCTTAATACAAGACATGCACGTGTACCATAGCAACCTATAGCAATTCCTTAAAATCTCACCAAAGAAGAACGTGCAGCATGAGATGCAAAACGGTTTTCCTTTTAACACGGAGTCCCTTTATTGGTAAACACTTATTTGGGAGTTTATATGGCTCCACAATGCACAACCATGTGGTCATTTGTCACCATTTCTTGGTAGCATTGAAAATTAGTGTTTACTGTTTCCTGGGCAGCTTGTCTCTATTTGGTTCTGCTACCCTGGTCACAGTTGACCAGCATCCAAAACACAGCATATGCTGGTTATGCTGGTGATCAGCTATGCTGGTCTCTGCTGTTTTTTTCTAGCAGGGTATGCAGATATAGAAAAACAAAAAAATACTCCACATGCATTGAAAAAGCCTGATAACTGAGCTGAACTCCAGGACTCTTTACTGGGTTTCTTAAACAACTTTAATCCAGTCCAAGAAAGTGGAGTACGCTGTTCACACGGCCACTTGAATAACCAGATAACTACTGAAATCAGATAACGACTGTGCCTCTTAGAACTCAGTCCCAATGGGCAAGGTGACACTCAAAAACAAGGGGTAGGGGTAAAAATAAGAAATGGGATTGGGCCTTTGTGAAGGAGGGTAGCGATAGCAGCTTACCTCTGCCTCCCTGCACTTGGTGTGGTGAGGAGCCCCCTGGATTAGCCCCACGAGACACATGTCTCCTCTGCAGCTCACTCATAGACTGCCTGAATGGGAAAGACAGGTCTTTAGAGTAATACAGCAGGGGGAGACAGAGAAAGGATGACCACAGAAAGAAAAAATATGTACCTGCCCAGAGACTCCAACTCCTCCTGCAACTGGCTGTTGTGCTTCTTCACAAACTCCAGCTGAGTAGCCAGGCGCTCTTTCTCCTCATGAATCTTCTCCCGGGCTGCTCGCTCTGCGTAGAAGTCTGAGGAGTACACCTCCGCCTGCGTAGCACACGCACATACAGGTAAGCATCACCTGCTAGACAGGTGCTTAAACAGGTGGCAAGTTCAGAAACCAGTCCTCTGTAGGGGGTCCAGCAGCAGAAATGTTCCCCAGGAGAAATGTTGCTGACTTTAAGGCCAAAGACTACTCAATAAAATACAAGTAACTGGTGTTTTTACATTTTTTATGAAACCACAAGCTGCTGTGCATCTGTTTTATCAGTCCGACGGGAAACAAAGTTCTCTTTATCAAGCTCAACACTAGCGAGTCACCACTAGAGCACAATAGCAGCATATCTACAGGGAACGAGAGAATCTCAACGTCACATAATGGAATAACAGTGATTTATGATTTGCCATTTTTCATTTCAGTCGAATTTTCCTTTCCTGTTTAAGTGGTGGTGATATCCCAGCAGAGGGCTGTCAAGAGAACGTTCCTATTACGTCTGTATTAGAGCTCTAATTTGAGGAGATCATGTTGGTTTTAATTGCCTGGTGTTTTCCCAAATGTGTGTGATAAAGTCTCAGCAACCTGGCCAGGGTTGCCAGATTGGGCAGAATCCCTTGGAAACCACTTAATGCAATTTGCTATGACAATAACTGTTTGCCAGTGATGTGTTTTCACTACAAGTATTATAAAAAGAAACCGATTCCACCACTCCTACAAAAAAGCAAATTAACAATAAATAATAATTATTATAATTATAATATTACTAATGATTATTGTAATAATAGTGTTTGTAATAAAACAGAACAACAAGATTTTTTTTCATTCAGTCATTAAAAGTGAAACATATCTCGGGCTTTTCTCAGAAAACTGGAATAACTGAGATAATATTCAACAGCTACATAAGAAAATGAAACTTTTCCAATAGTTGTAGCTCTAATTTTAAAATAAAACCAACCATGCAAACACCACGTCACATGCATAAACTGTACTGTTTTCTAAATATTATGATCTATGAAGGTCAATGTGTACAAAATTTGGCTGACATCTTCTTGTGAGACCCAACATCAATTATAAATAGAGGCCAATTTGCCTATCATTTTTGTTCTACTGGCTCCATAATGGCACCCAGTGCTTGGACCCCGATGATTGCTATTTGCAGTGTGATTTGTAGAGTTGCTGAGCTCTCACACCGTCAAGACAGTCCAGAGAAATCATTCAAATCAATTTCAGACCATGTAGAGTGGTAGCGGACTGAGGTCTAACGATCACTTTCACACTCTTTTGCTTCACCGCTCACAAAACACGGCTCTCGTTTCGTTCTTATCTTTTTCTGACTGTCCAATAAAATGAAATCCTTTATCCTGTGGGTTGGCTGAATAATGACTAAGCTGCTGCTGTGCTGTGTTTGGGGGAGCAGACGGATTCCCTGCTGGTAGGAGACCCTTCCTAAAACTAAAAACTCATTAAATTCACATGAAGATTCATGTTTAGCTTCAGTTCAGACATGCAGCACCTGGGCTTGAAAGACAGAGATGGTCTCCAGGTCCTTCTCCTTCTGGAAGATCTCCTGCTTCATCTCATCAATCTTCTGCTGTTTGTCTGCCAGAGCCTGCTCAGCTGCCGCCAGTCTGTCCTGAAGCTCTCCAAAATCCTCCGAAGATACAAAGCCCTGAAGATCACAGACACACACACTGCTCTGAACACCTGCTGGACCATCAAAAACTCAGATGACTCGGCTGTTCGGGGCACATTTTATTTTGAAGGTCGCCTATAGATGTTCTACATACACTGAAATTATTGACAACTTTCTGGTGATGGCTGATTATCAACAACTGTATGGTTAGGGTTAGGTTTAGGAGTTGGTGTAGGTTTGAGACTGAAGTTAAAGTCAGGGTTAGACTCAACTCGTTTGATACACATTTAGTTGAATGGTTGTTAAAGACAGACTGAGCTTCTACAAAGCATCTACAGTGCACTATCAACATAAAGTGTTACCACTATTTGATTTTAAATCCTGTGATGGACCAAGTTCTCAAAATCTGGACATGATCTACATAAGGGGTTCCCAATCCCAGTACACCTGACTTAACTCATAAAACTAATTAACAAGCTGCTAGTGGGCTGTATCAGGTGTAGGAGGTCACCAGCACTGGGAACCCCTGATCTAAATCAATCAGTACGTCCACTCCTGCACTGGCCAATCAAGGTCACCTCAAACTACGGAAGCTCTTGGGAGGAACATTGTTACAACCCATATGCACAAACCTGGGAATGCCAGACTGAACAAGAGGCTTAAAAGATTCAGGATGTTTCTACCATCTAAATGTCAAATGAATTAAGATTAAACATAATAATACAAAAATAACAACCTAATAATAAAATAATATATATAATTATAATTTTCTAATAATAAAAAGATTAAAACACTTAGAAATGAAATGCAGTGTAGATCAGGTAGCATTATCTGTATTTTGCTAACTGGCTGCTAGCAGTTTTCATTTCTTATTAGTCAGGGCATATATATATATATATATATATATATATATATCCTCCTTCAACATTAAGCACAGCTAAAATTAATTTCACATTTCGTAAAGAAATAAAAGTTTAAAAAGCATGAAAAAAACAAAACTACTACATTCTGATTGTTTGCAACATCAGCGTTTTAGATTAAGGTAAGTGTGAACAGTTACCTCCTTTTTCTTATTCTCCTCCTTGAGTTCATTATAATCCTCAAACAGTTTGGTGTAAGCATCCTTCAGCTGCGCCAGATTATTCCTGTTAGGGGACAGAGAAACAGACAGATGAGTCACAGTTATTTTCCACTCAGTCACATGTCAGTTCTCTACAGTAATGGGTTACACTGATCAGCTAACTGTGATTTACATTCAGTGGGGAAATTCTCAACAAGCGTCAATAACCATGTCGACACAACCCTGTTTACCAAAAATGAATGTTTTGTACCTTCTGCCCCGACCTGTCTGAAACTGATGAATTCCTCATGTAATCACATTTTTTATGGTTTATGGTAAATGTGCTGTTGATTTCTTTGAAAATGAAATGGCAGACCAGCCAATCTGGCCTTTAAAGTCAACCAGAGTCTGAAATTAGACCTCATTTTCCTCCCGAACTGTGATATACTTCCAAGTAAAACACATTATCAGGGAGGGTCTCTGAACTAGCTGAGCTTTGTGGTGGGATGATAAGTGAGTGTGGGGGGAAGTGAATCATGATATCATTGGTTAAAATTATTTTTCTCCACTAACGGACACGCAGCGATGACCAAAAATCAGGAGACCCTTTTATGGACGGGGAAAAGTCATTACATTTTGAAGGCGGATTACAGGAAAACAAGGTTTTCTTCTAAGTTATATATAATATGATGAATTGCACTTAATATGATGAGGGACATGAAGGTTAAAGATCAATTTTGAGCCCAGGCTGATGTTTAAGCTGAGGGCTATTAATCTTAGTGTGGAATTTTTTGGTAAAATAAATTTTTAGGCCAAAGTTTACATGAAAACAAAATGTTTGTTAAGTTGGGCTAATAGTGTGTTTTAAATGTAAGTAAAAAGACTACATTAACCTGCTGTCATATCTGTTACGTTAGGCTGTGTTTTCATTCAGTAAAGCCTAAAACTTTTTCTTATAAAACGCAGGACTGTGTTTGATGTTTCCATGGGTCATTCTCATGGTTTGTGGGTAAATGACTGATCACCAACTAATAATGGTCAGTTATCTTTAAAAAAAAATTGCCAAAATTCACAGCCCTAGTTCTGAGACCTCCCCCCGACTGTGAGTGGTCCTAAACGGCATGTTGTTGTTTTGAGACCTCCCCTGACTGTAATCGACTCTAATTATCAGCTCTAATTACGCCGTTTATTCTGAGATCTCCTGACTGTGATTGGTCCGAATCACCACGCTGTTCCTTCGGAGACCTCCCCCTGACTGTGATTGGTCCGAATCACCACGCTGTTCCTTCGGAGACCTCCCCCTGACTGTGATTGGTCCGAATCACCGCGCTGTTCCTTCGGAGACCTCCCCCTGACTGTGATTGGTCCGAATCACCGCGCTGTTCCTTCGGAGACCTCCCCCCGACTGTGATTGGTCCGAATCACCGCGCTGTTCCTTCGGAGACCTCCCCCCGACTGTGATTGGTCCGAATCACCGCGCTGTTCCTTCGGAGACCTCCCCCCGACTGTGATTGGTCCGAATCACCGCGCTGTTCCTTCGGAGACCTCCCCCCGACTGTGATTGGTCCGAATCACCGCGCTGTTCCTTCGGAGACCTCCCCCCGACTGTGATTGGTCCGAATCACCGCGCTGTTCCTTCGGAGACCTCCCCCCGACTGTGATTGGTCCGAATCACCGCGCTGTTCCTTCGGAGACCTCCCCCCGACTGTGATTGGTCCGAATCACCGCGCTGTTCCTTCGGAGACCTCCCCCCGACTGTGATTGGTCCGAATCACCGCGCTGTTCCTTCGGAGACCTCCCCCCGACTGTGATTGGTCCGAATCACCGCGCTGTTCCTTCGGAGACCTCCCCCCGACTGTGATTGGTCCGAATCACCACGCTGTTCCTTCGGAGACCTCCCCCCGACTGTGATTGGTCCGAATCACCACGCTGTTCCTTCGGAGACCTCCCCCCGACTGTGATTGGTCCGAATCACCACGCTGTTCCTTCGGAGACCTCCCCCCGACTGTGATTGGTCCGAATCACCACGCTGTTCCTTCGGAGACCTCCCCCCGACTGTGATTGGTCCGAATCACCACGCTGTTCCTTCGGAGACCTCCCCCCGACTGTGATTGGTCCGAATCACCACGCTGTTCCTTCGGAGACCTCCCCCCGACTGTGATTGGTCCGAATCACCACGCTGTTCCTTCGGAGACCTCCCCCCGACTGTGATTGGTCCGAATCACCACGCTGTTCCTTCGGAGACCTCCCCCCGACTGTGATTGGTCCGAATCACCACGCTGTTCCTTCGGAGACCTCCCCCCGACTGTGATTGGTCCGAATCACCACGCTGTTCCTTCGGAGACCTCCCCCCGACTGTGATTGGTCCGAATCACCACGCTGTTCCTTCGGAGACCTCCCCCCGACTGTGATTGGTCCGAATCACCACGCTGTTCCTTCGGAGACCTCCCCCCGACTGTGATTGGTCCGAATCACCACGCTGTTCCTTCGGAGACCTCCCCCCGACTGTGATTGGTCCGAATCACCACGCTGTTCCTTCGGAGACCTCCCCCCGACTGTGATTGGTCCGAATCACCACGCTGTTCCTTCGGAGACCTCCCCCCGACTGTGATTGGTCCGAATCACCACGCTGTTCCTTCGGAGACCTCCCCCCGACTGTGATTGGTCCGAATCACCACGCTGTTCCTTCGGAGACCTCCCCCCGACTGTGATTGGTCCGAATCACCACGCTGTTCCTTCGGAGACCTCCCCCCGACTGTGATTGGTCCGAATCACCACGCTGTTCCTTCGGAGACCTCCCCCCGACTGTGATTGGTCCGAATCACCACGCTGTTCCTTCGGAGACCTCCCCCCGACTGTGATTGGTCCGAATCACCACGCTGTTCCTTCGGAGACCTCCCCCCGACTGTGATTGGTCCGAATCACCACGCTGTTCCTTCGGAGACCTCCCCCCGACTGTGATTGGTCCGAATCACCACGCTGTTCCTTCGGAGACCTCCCCCTGACTGTGATTGGTCCGAATCACCACGCCGTTCCTTCGGAGACCTCCCCCTGACTGTGACTGGTCCGAATCACCACGCCGTTCCTTCGGAGACCTCCCCCTGACTGTGACTGGTCCGAATCACCACGCTGTTCCTTCTGAGACCTCCCCCTGACTGTGATTGGTCCGAATCACTGCATGATTCATTCTGGGACCTCCTTCTGAATGCAATTGGTCCAGATCACTGCGTCATTCATTCTGAGACCTCCCCCTGACTGTGATTGGTCCGAATCACTGCATGATTCATTCTGGGACCTCCTTCTGAATGCAATTGGTCCAGATCACTGCGTCATTCATTCTGAGACCTCCCACTGACTGTGATTGGTCCGAATCACCACGCTGTTCCTTCGGAAACCTCCCCCTGACTGTGACTGGTCCGAATCACCACGCTGTTCCTTCGGAGACCTCCCCCTGACTGTGATTGGTCCAAATCACCACGCCGTTCCTTCTGAGACCTCCCCCTGACTGTGATTGGTCCGAATCACTGCATGATTCATTCTGGGACCTCCTTCTGAATGCAATTGGTCCAGATCACTGCGTCATTCATTCTGAGACCTCCCCCTGACTGTGATTGGTCCGAATCACTGCATGATTCATTCTGGGACCTCCTTCTGAATGCAATTGGTCCAGATCACTGCGTCATTCATTCTGAGACCTCCCCCCAACTGTGATTGGTCCGAATCACCACGCTGTTCCTTCGGAGACCTCCCCCTGACTGTGATTGGTCCGAATCACTGCATGATTCATTCTGGGACCTCCCTCTGAATGCAACTGGTCCAAATCACTGCATCATTCATTCTGAGACCTCCCACTGACTGTGATTGGTCTACTGCATGAAGTGGGCCACTAGCAGTCCTAAGACGTATATTTATAACAGCGTGTTTAGTGGTAGTTCGGTTTCGTTTAGTGTTTCATCGTTTGAAGTACACTGCTGGCTGCAGTGCAGTGCAGTAGACTGACCTCTCCTCCTGAGCTTTCCTCTGTTCCAGTTTGATGGCAGCCTGCATGCTCTCCAGCTGCACCTTCAGCTTGTCGTTCTCAGCCTGAATCTGCTGCCTCTCCCCCAGCTGAGTCTTCACGGTGGTCAGATCCTGCTCCAGATCCTTACACCTGCAAAGAGGGACAGGGGGAGGGCCTGCAGTTACATTTTCACATCTGATGAAGAAAACATCCAATTAATACACAAAATAATCTAATATGCAGGGCAGCCCATTTAAAAGAACTTCTGCCACCGTCTGCGACTGTATAACAGTTTTTGATTACTGACTCCATTGTAATATAAGATTAGACGGCTGATAGACGCTTTAGAATTGTGAACCTGTCCTGGAGGCTCTTCTTCATGTTCTCCGCCTCATCCAGTTTACTCTGAGCCTGCTGCAGCTCTTTAAACAAACTCATCATCTGAGCCTTCAGATTCTCCACCTCAGAGGCCGACTGGAACACATACACACCATCATTTATTCATCATATTCGGGGTTTTGTGAACAGACTTATGTTTTCAGATCTCAAAGTCCTTTCGGATGCTGTACTGTTACCTTGGCTGTGTCCTCCTCGGCGCTCTTGGTCTGTGTATCTGCTGTGGTGGTACATGGCAAAGATGTCTGTGTTTCACTGTCAGTGTTGGGTGGCTGCAGCTCCAATTCTGCAATCCTTCAGGAGAGAACAGCATGCTTAAAATGGTCACTGTCGGAACAAAACCTTGTTTCTCTATTTTTCTCATTGTTTTACTTTTTTATTGCATAATTTGAGAACTACAGTTGCCCTTAACAAAAATATTAAATAAGTGTTTTTCCTTCTCCTGTAAAGTTGTCATTTTGGAGATAGAAGGTTTTGTTCCTGTTCCGACAGCCACAATATACGTGTGTGTGTGTGTGTGTGTGTGTGTCTCATAGATAAATGACAAATGGTCTTCATTGTACATGTTTGCATTTGCTTATGTTTGTCAAAGATGCATACACCGATCAGGCATAACTGCAACCACCTCCTTGTTTCAACACTCATTTCACCCTGTTCTTCAGTGGTCAGGACCCCCATGGACCCTCACAGAGCAGGTACTATTTGGTTGGTGGATCATTCTCAGCACTGCAGTAACACTGACGTGGTGGTGTGTTAGTGTGTGTTGCGCTGGTATGAGTGGATCAGACACAGCAGTGCTGCTGGAGTTTTTAAACACTGTGTCCACTCACTGCCCACTCTATTAGACACTACTACCTTGTCAGTCCACCTTGTAGATGTAAAGTCAGAGACGATAGAGACGACAGTCCTTCATCAGTGGTCACAGGACGCTGCTCACAGGACGCTGTTGGCTGGATGTTTTTGGTTGGTGGACTATTCTCAGTCCAGCAGTGACACTGAGGTGTTTAAAAACTCCAGCAGCACTGCTGTGTCTGATCCACCCAGACCAGCACAACACACACTAACACACCACCACCATGTCAGTGTTACTGCAGTGCTGAGAATGATCCACCACCCAAATAGTACCTGCTCTGTGAGGGTCCATGGGGGTCCTGACCACTGAAGAACAGGGTAAAAGGGGGCTAACAAAGTATGCAGAGAAACAGATGGACTACAGTCTGTAACTGTAGAACTACAAAGTGCACCTATATAGTAAGTGGAGCTGATAAGATGGACAATGAGCGTAGAAACAAGGAGGTGGTCATAATGTTATGCCTGATCGGTGTATGTACACTCAGAAATAACCAAGGCTTTTTCCGTGAAGAAAATGGTTCTGTAGAGAACCATAAACACTCAAAGAACCCTTTGCATGATTAAAGTGTTCTTTGCATCGTTAAACGGTTCCTCTTCAGGTTGATGGAGAATGTGCTGTAGATGGTTCTATACAGAACCTTTTTGTAAAGGGTTCTATATAGCTCTAAAAGGGTTCTTCTATTGTTACAAGCTTGACATCATAACAACAGAAGAACCCTTTTTGGTGCTATACAGAACCCTTTTCAAAAAGGTTCTGTATAGAACCATCTACAGCACATTCCCCATCAACCTGAAGAGGAACCATTTAACGATGCAAAGAACACTTTCGTTTTTTGAGTGTTTATGGTTCTCTACAGAACCATTTTCCTTACTGAAGAAGCCTTGATGAACCATCACACTGATAATGTTCCAACTTTAGAAACAGCATTTAGTAAGTGTTTTATTTTTAATAAGCTGATATGACAACATTGTAAGTCCCAGGACGTCAGTCACTGTCCACACTAATCTTCCTGACCCACTCTGTCTGCTCATCCTCTAAGATCCGTACAGATATATAGATGTAAAGCTAGTGAGTTACAAAGCCAGGTCAATGAAAACATAAAGGTGTAACATGTATAACCTGTCTGCAGTGACGCGCTGCACATTCCACAGTCTTTGTTGTGCTCTGTATTCAGGAATGTGTCGAGCCTGTTTCATGTGCTTATTTAAGCCGCAGTCACACTAGACATCAGTTTGCGTTGCCTGGCGAAATGGTTTCAGCCGAGGCTGGCAATGACAACATCCTCCATGCTGATGCAGTTAGTGAGCCAGCTAACTCACTAACCATAAACAGTTATAAAGGTAGACATAATTATATCAGATAATAATATACTTGCAAGATATACTGCTGTGGACTAAGGCCCAGTCCCATTTCACCCCTCGCCCCTACCACTTAGCCCTTAGCGTTCATGTCTAGGGGTAGGGTGTCCCAGTTTTTGTTGAGATGGAGGGTAGTGTGAAGTGTTAGGGCTACATGGCCCTCCAAACGGAGGTTTTTCAGAGACTCACTCCAAACGGAGTGTTGTGAGAAAAAAAGAAAAACCGGCAAGATGGCTGAACAAGAGACCAAAGAAACCCATGAATGTGCGAATTTTCTCTGTTAAGAAATTACGATAACCACTGTATTATTTTAGTTTAATGATGTTTTAATGTATTATGGTCCTTTTCTTCATAACAAGCATAAAAAAAAAAAAATAAAATAAAATATTCGCTAAATATCATGCTAATGTCTCGGTAGCTAGCTAGCTAACTTTCCCATTCCACCTTAAATAGTCCAGCAGTTCTGATGCCTAAAAAGCCAGAATGTAACTGCTGCACCATTTAAGGTGGAACAGGAAAATTCGAGCAAGAAGCTGGTGAATATCTGACTTCAGCTTCATATCACCAAAGAATTAGTGGTGGGTGATAAAAATAATTGTCCCTCTTTGAAAAATATGATTTCCTAAATGTAACTAAAGCCCAGCAGTGAGGAGCTGAACTTTTCTCTTCTCTGCTATCACTGAAGATGGGCTGGGTCGCCTACAGAGCAGCGCTAGTAGCTGTTAATGAAGTATGTTTTTTATTTATTTATTTTTTTTTTTTTGAGGGTCCCATTTCGTAGGGCAAGATTTTAACCACTAACTGTAACTCAGTTCCAAGGGGTTAGGGTGACACTCAAAAACAAGGGGTAGGAGTAAAAAGAAGAAATGGGATTGGGCCTAAGTCACACAAAAAAAATGTAGATGACGAGAATGGTTGGTGACAGTGGGGTGACATTTGTGCAGCTGCGGCTGGCCAAGAAGCTAAACCAGCAGTTAGAAAGTTTGTCCAAACAGTAAAACCACAAAAGTAAAGGATGGTTAAAGTAGCATTTTCCGTAGTTTTGGAGGTTCCGTGCTATGAAGGGCCGCCCCTTTAAAGGTCAACACAGCCAAAGCAGCAGAGCTACTGGTAGAGGCCTCAAATTTGTGTGTCACAGTTCACCAAAGTAGAACTAAAAGTGAAATTTCTCACACAACATTTGTTCATCCTGGAGGTCTGCAGCACACTGTGGCAAATTCCAATGAAATCAATGCAAGTTCGCTCGTTAAAATTCACTGGCAAAGGCAAGTGTGACTGAGCCTATATGATACGCCGATTTGTTACATAGTAAAATATGATCTATTCACACTGACATTTAACATCACAATTAAAGTGACTTTAAAGTGACTTTCTTAATACTGTGTCAAACTTAGTGAGAGCTGTGCAAAGAAATTTTGGGACAAATTTGTTGTTTCGTAAAACTAAGCACTGTTATTATTTAACCTTTGGACACACAGGTTTACTTTTACTTTCAGTGCGTATGTTGATTCCTGACAAGCCTGATAAAGCCTTTCATACTTTCACTCTTCATTTCTGAGCATCACATTCAAACTGATTTGAAAACCTTGAAAAGGACTTTTTCCTCTCGCTCTGCTTTCAGTGGTGCTTGAAAGTTTGTGAACCCCTTTTGAACTTTAACGTTAACCACTGTGAGTCACGCCTTTAGTTGCTTAGAAGTTACCCTGGCTCCACATAGGTACACATACTTTTGCCACTCACAGATGTGTAATATTAGATCATTTTCCTCAATAAATAAATGACCAAGTCTAATATTTTTGTCTCATTTGTTTAATTTGGTTCTCTTTATCTACTGTTAGGACTTGTGTGAAAATCTGATGAAGTTTTAGGTCAAATTTATGCAAAAATATGAAAAATTCTAAAAGGTTCACAAACTGTCCAGCACCACTGTATGCTTACACGGTCGAGAGCGTTTCTGCATGTGCTTATATGGTTGTGGGTGTGTCTCTACCTCTTGGATGCAGTCTGAAGTTGAAGCTGCAGTTGCTCTTTCTGCTGAGTCACCTGTCTCAGTGACTGCAGGAGCTGCCTCACAGTCTGCTCCTCTGACTCCAGCCGTGGCATGGGCAAGTCACACCTAGCCCTGCATAGAAAAACAGTACAAACATAGTCCACATAAGCATGCACGTAATTGGGCTAACATTATACTAGACGGTGAGAAATGGTTTGGTTCTACTGAAGGGTGAGAAAAGCAGGGATTTACAACTACCTGATGATTTTATTTAAGAGTGTCAGAGCAGTGAAAACACAAAAAACATGCGGAGAAATGGGCAGAACCATCATATTAAAGTCCAAACTTAACATACATGCTGGATGCGGAGGGGTCTTTCTGGGTAACAGGCAAATCTTTGGTCACATTCAGCTCACCCTCCTGCACAAAAGAGTATGGTCAGAAAGCTTTTTGTCCATGCATACAAACGTGCATATGGACATTAATCCATTTAAGTGTAATAACAGTAGGTTTCTATAGAGTAGTGAAAATGTGCTTTTAAAAAATGCACATTTTTGGCCACAAATTTATACTACAAGAAAATCTTTTTTTTTCTGTAAAATCTGTGTAATGATGTAATTTCCTGCTGTTTTATGCACACAAATATACAGTTGTATACAAAAGTTTCGGTGCCCCTGATCCAATGACAAGCTTTTTGGTTTTCTTAGCGAAAATAAGGGAACACATCCTCTACAGAGAACACACTCCTGTACACTGTAATGCACAATTACTGTTTATCTGCTGAATTTAACATATAGGGAGATATGTTGGATTTTACTGGATAATAAAATGCAAAGGACATTTTATAAATATTGAGTTTTATTTGTAATGTTTTTATATGTTAAACTCAGATAAACAGAAGCAAATAAAAAGAAATTGTGCACTAAGATTTGCGGATAAATGGCATATTTATGTTTGTTCTCTGTAGAGGATGTGATGGAGGTTTAATATACAATTGTGTTTGTATTTTTGTGTGTGTGTGTATGTGTGTGTGTGTGTGTGTGTGTACATACATACACACAGGCTCAAAAAGTTTGGAATCACTTATAATATTCATTGTTGTAATCTGTATCAATAATGTGTGTGTGTGTGTGTGTGTGTGTGTGTGTGTGTGTTTGTGTGTGGACTGAAATACTACAAGCAAGACTCGAGATATTTTAAAATGAATTATTCAATACTTCAAACTTTTTGAGAACATCAAACAGTTACTAAATGATATATAATGCACATATAATTAGTTATTATATTCTTATCCTATTATTCTTGAGGCCCTTAATGATCAGAGTTCATTATTTATTTTTTAATGCGTTATCTGCCTCAGATTTGGTCAAATACGCGGCATACTGGTTAAGTTATTAAGTCTAAGTTATTTTTTTGCTTTACAGCTTTCTCAGTCATTTTCAGAACAATCTAAATCTCCGTTCATCATTCTGAAAACATCTAACATTTCTTTTTGTCGCAGCTTCCTACAAATTGAAATTTGTGATGTGGTACAGAAGTACCATCAACAGTGATCCCAAACCTTTCAACCCTAGTATGTATGTATATATGTATGTATGTATTTATGTATTTATTTATTTATTATTATTTTTTTTATTGTAGACATCTTGTTGTTTTTTGTCTAAAATGAAACCTTCTTTTGTCCTCAGCCCAATACTGCTCTGCTACCAACCTGCCCTTCCTGCTGTGGTTTGCTTTGTAGTTTACTATAGAGTGAAGCACATGACGAAATTCCTGTCACATGATCTTAAACTTCTGCAGAGCTGCATTATTTCTGATTGTTAAAAATGCTTCCACTATTTTCTATTTTAAGTTTCTTTTCAAGTGGAATTGAAAACTTTGCCGTGAATATGTGTAAAATATTAATAATTGCGGTTTCCATTCGTCGCTAAACATTTTATGCAGTCAGAACATTTTTCTATTAAAATATTCCAGATGGAAACCAGCCAATGGAGACAGTTTGTATGTTTGTTGTTTGTGTACTTGAACATGTCCTTACTGCAATGCGGATCTCAATGAAGGAGTCTTCTGGTGATCCCTGGCCCATCTTCAGTTGGAGCTCAGAGTTCATAGCCACCAAGTCGCTCTTCTCAGCCTGCAGACGGACGATCTGATTCTTCAGCGCTTCCAGCTTGGCCTGTACACCAGCCCCTTCACCCTGGAGCACAGCACGCTTATCTTCACTCATCAAATTCCACTCCCCAGGTCAAGTTTATCAGATCCTCACTCTGCCACATGACAAGCCTAACAAACATTCCTTGCGGCCCTTTTATAAAATATATTTTATATATTTTTCTGCAATGCCTTGTATTAAATGTAGTCATGTATAAAGGTTTGATCACCCCAGGTCAGTTACACATTTTGATGATTTTAAAGTTCCTCTATACAGGGAGGAAATGTAAATATGATATTTTTCTGCAAATGTTAGTGCATAATTTCTATTTATTTGCTAACATTCAACATAAAGTTCAACATATTGGGAAAAAAAAACATAAAATGTTCCTTAGCTTTTGCCCAGGCCTTATTTTATGTTTTTTTTTTTTTCCATAATCTGTAAATTCAGCAAATAAACAGTAATTGTGCATTAAAATGTTCAGATGGTTAATCTTGATAGAGGATGTGTTCACTTATTTTCATGAGAATATCAACCAAAAAAGCATGTCATTTGACCGGGGCGCCCAAACTTTTGCATATGACTGTAAACAAATACAAACCAAGAATATTTCGGATGATGATTCAATATCCTTTAAAAATAATTACAAATCTGTGTAATAAAGCTATGTAATCCCACACTAACAGTGTGTAGTCTCACCTCTTCTGCAGCAGCATGGCTCTCCAGCTCCTGCACTCGTTTCTTAAGCAGCTCATTTTCAGCCTCCAGAGCACGCACTCTTTCCCTCGCCTCCTCAAGCCGACTCTCCAGAAAGTTTCTCTCCTCCTTCTGCTTTTCCTTCCACAAAGTCAGACCCTCAAACCTCTCCTTCATCGTCAGGTTAGTCTGCTTGAGAGCTTCTGTAGGAGGAAGCAAGAGAGAAAGTCTGTTCTGTTCTGTTATTCTGTTACAGAGGTGTTTAAAAGAAAATGAATCCTTTTGAAAAACAGGAAAATGGTTCAATGAGAAACATAAACAGTCGAGTCAAGAGATTGCCCAGTTAATTTGAAGCTAATCCATGATAGTGGTGGCTTCATTACAAGGGTGTATGCAAAGTATGTACACAGTATGTAAAAATATATATTTAAAACACTAAGTTCATTATATACTAAGTATATATATATCTATATAATATATATATATATATATATATATATATATATATATATATATATATATATATATATATATATATATATCTCCTCAATTTTTGTTGTTTTCCAGTTTTTGACATAATTCAAAAATGCCTGTTGTCCTTTACATTGTGTGTAAATTTCATGAAGAATGGACCTAAAGAAATGACCCAAAACCACTTGGAAAAAAGTCTGGTTCCATTGACTTACATTAAAAGTAAAGTATGTTTTTTCCTTCTCCTGTAAAGTTACCATTTTGAAGATATCTCTTGATATATATATATATATATATATATATATATATATATATATATATATATATATATATATATATAACAGTTTCTAAATTAAGCATCCACTCTGCAGCCCATTTGGATGTAAACTGAGCATCAAAACTGAATTTATTTTTTTGTGATGTCACAAAAAGCAGTGCATTATCACATATCTACCCATTCTGCCTACAGCAATTTAGAATGCGAGCCCTTTAAATTACAAACTTATATGACCCACGATTCAAATATTAAAGGGCCAAATCATAAAAAAACACATTTTCCTAAGAAAATTAGTAAGAGTCTGCAAGAGTCAACATGTACCGTTCACTCCCCAGTTCAAAGAGTCCATACATGTAAACTAAAAATAATACATTTATATACATTCACCTATTCAGCCTAGAGCAGTTCAGCCCCACCCTTTCACAGTGAAGGAGAGGAGACGTTTTTGTTCTGAGGCACGATACCGGACAGTCAATCAGAACAGAGGTCTTTTGAATGATGGATCTTAATCAATCTTAAAAGCACAATAACAAAAACAGTCGGTTTAATTCTGAGGCTGATTCTCTAATGGCTCCCTACTTCCTACATATATGGGAGCATTCCTGATATATGTGAGTTATGGAAGTTTGACTTCTTCTTTGCCTAAATAGTGCCCTACAGGGAACTGTACACATGTAGCTTAATCTCAAATACTCTTTGTTAGACATATTATGCACTGTTTTGGTGCCTGAGTCATTATTTAAAGACCCGCATAGTGCACCACATAGGGAGCAGGGAAACATTTAGCGCTGGCGGTATTTGGGGTATTTGGTAATTGGGGGAGTCCTAACTAGTGGTTGAAACTGGATACAATAATAATAATAATAATAATAATAATAAAAAAGGCAAAATGATCAGCCGATACAGTGATATCATTTCACTTAATAAAATTAGTTAAGTGTAAAATTAGTTAAGTGTAAAATGTTTGGAAATAAGTTAAATAACCTTATAATATTTTTGCAACAATCTCAAAATGAGAAATATTTGATGTAACAACTAGATTTAAGATGATTTCACTTGCCAAGATATTTGCAGAGTTGACAGCTGCGTCAAGACAAAGAGAGGCTGAAGAATGTTTATGCAAAAATGAATTAAGACAGGTTTGAGCACACAAAACCACACAAATGTCATAAGTGGACTAGAAAAGCGTAGAATATGGGCCCTTTGACAGTAAACGAATGGAAACTGAGGATTCTCCTACATGGCATCTGATTGGTGTTATGGTGATCATGGTGCTGCTAACAACAGGGCAACAAGCTCACCTTTCAGCTCCCTATTCTCCTTGATGAGGACGTTCATCTGTTGAAGGGTCTCCTCTACATGAGAAGTGCCTGGACCGTGGGACCCTCGGGGTGAAGTGAGGTCCCCATTCACCATGGGCGAACTCGATGCCATCTTTTCCACAGGCTGTTTCTGAATGAGGAGGGTAGAGAAACAGGACAAGAAGACTCAAAACACAAAGCCTTCAGAATCAGAACCAAAAGAAGAAGCTGGGTCAAAAGGCGAGGTCCCTCACTGTTTGGAGCTTCAAACTAGCTAGATTAGCCCAGGGTGGGTCTTATATATATACATATATACATATATACATACATTCAAGTGTAGCAAAGAAATGCAAAAAGATGGGAAAAGCAAAGTTTATCACTAGACTTCTGACGCTGACATCATTTTTTTCAATCAGAACCGAGTGCTGCTCAGGCTCAGCACACAGTACATAACGCTGGTGTTAATGCTGGTGTAATTAGTCATAAAAGTAATCAATTCACATTACAAATGACCTTGTTCAAAACGTAACATGATTAAGCTACTTATGACTTCCTGGAAAAACTAATCTTTCTGCTCATCACTTTGTTTCTGCTTTACTCTGTACAAACTATCTCACAATGCTGGCAGATCACTTTGTGTATTTCAAGCATCGTCTCATAAAACAGGCAAAGTCATCCAAGTGTTGGCCCTGTCGTCAGGAGATCGTGAGTTCGAGCCACGGTGATGATACAGCCATCCGTGGCCGGGAGTCCAAGGATGGCTCCCCCCGTCTCCTTCCATCAGTCAGCGTGATGCAAGCCAGCGCAGGTATCTGCTAGCTGTCCCAACAGAACTGGCGGTTAGTGTTCTCCTCCAAGCGTGTTCAGCTGTCTAATGACACTGCATTAGCGGCAATTTGAAAAGATGCAGTGGCGCTTCACAAGACTCAGGGGAAGCCTGTGTTTGCCTTTAACCTCCTAGCACTGCTTGTATTGTGTGATTGTGTCCTAACTAGTGGGTGGAGTTGGATAGGATAAAAATAAAAAGGCAAAATAATCTGCCAATATTGTGATATATTTCACTTAATAAAAAATAGTTAAGTAAAAAATGTTTGTAAATAACGTTATAATATTCTTGCAACCATCTCAAAAAGACAAATATTTGATATAACGACCGGATTCAAGATAGTTTCACTTGGTAAGATATTTGCTGTGTAGACAGCTGCGTCAATAATTTAATTTAAAGTGAATTCAGGGTGGACCCCATTCCTGTCTTTTGCTTAGGACCCCAGAATCACTAAATCTGCCTCTGGGTGAGCCCCTCAGACATGTTGCTGTGTCTGATTTCTGAGTCTGATGTCAATAGTCTAATCAGTAAACCAGCTCAGAAAATGTGTCAGGTTTTGAACGCTTGTTAGAGCAGTTTAGCCAGCAGAGCAGCTATATCATTAACGTTAAAGGGGTATTCCACCGATTTTCAAAAATTCAATATAATTGACTAGAGAAAATGTAAACAAAGCCATTCAGGGTGGTTTGGTGTGAAATGCTCCAGACTGGAGAGACTCACAGTCATAACTGTTCACAGTGGTGTTGATAGGAACCAGACGTCCACCTCTAACAGCTCCCTCACTGACAGCTATTGCTCGAAAATAGTTATGAATTCACTGCCTGATGTCTGAAATGTTGTTTTCCGACAGTTTTGTGATAAAGTTTAGGCTTAGAACGTATTTTAATCCGTTTATTTTAACCAATTCATGGCGGAGGGGTACACACAGGGCACTGAACAGAAAAAATAGTCCCCAAAACACATTATTATCAGATTTACCACTATTTTACCATCATGAATATTACATCTAAAAACTCAGAGGACACGTGTAGGTACACTGGTGGTTTGGCATAGGTAATAAAATGGCTATATCTGTGTTGTAGACATTGTGCCCCCCTGGTTCCTATCACCACCACTGTAAAGAAATGAGTCTGTACATTTCTCCACAATAAAGCACTTCACATCAAATCACTCCGAAATGACTCTGTTTACATCTCAAAGACTGAATTATTCAGAATTTTTGGAAAAATTGGTGGAATTCTCCTTTAAAATGAAACAGCACATACTGTACTGTCTTTACTGTTAGCTGGCTTCAACTTTTACTTTCGTTTTCTTACATAACACGTCGTGGATAAGTTAAGTTAGCCCAGTCGAAAATACACTAATCCAGGACAGAGAGACTCACTAAAGCCCTCAGACTAACTGGACACTGACAACATGTAGAAAACAACTTTAGACACAGCCTAACCGTCAGTTGTCGACGTTAACCTGCTAGCAAAACTACAGACCTCCGAACTGGCGTCGCTTCCCGCAGCAGTTCGTCAAAACTCGCCTGTCATTAAAAGCCACGCATCTCCGAAGCAGGAAAAACAGTGGACTGAATTAGTAAGCAGCGTCCATCAGCCTGATTTACCTACCGAGCTTCACTTCTGCTTCTTTTCTGCTTCTTTCTCTTTCTGCGTACTTGACTTGTTTGGGGAAACGAACTGGTTCCTGGTTCTGACGTTTCTCTTCGCTCCCTCGCTCGCTCACTCACTCACTCCCTCGCAGATCTACACACTACGCTGACAGGCGGAAAGGGGAAGTCCACCGAATTTTCCAAAGTTCTGCATCGTTCAGTCGTTGAGATGTAAACAAAAGTCGTCCGGAGTGGTTTGGTGTGAAATGCTCTGTTGTAGAAAAAAACCCGCTGTGAAGATAGGAGCCAGACGTCTGAAGAGAGTTTATTGCTTCTAAAAGCTCCATCACAAAAAGTTATACATACATCATCTAAACCACTTATCCTTCTGGGTCACGGTGGGGTGCTGGAGCCTATCCCAGCTGTCATTGGGCGGAAGGCAGGATACACCCTGGACAGGTCGCCAGTCCATCGGAGGGCAGACAGACAGACATACACATTCACACCTAGGGGCAATTTTAGCATGTCCTATAGGCCTGACTGCATGTTTTTGGACTGTGGGAGGAAACCGGACCACCCGGAGGAAACCCACGCAGACACAGGGAGAACAGGCAAACTTCACACAGAAATGACCCTGGTCACCCAGCCGGAAATCGAACCCAGGCCATTTTTGCTGTGAGGTGACAGCGCTACCCACTGTGCCACCGGGCCGCCCATCACAAAAAGTTATTACATGATAAAAAGTCATGAATGTACGGAGCCCCGCTGGTGACATCTTGTATTAATAAAAATAAGTCGTGGCCACGACTTAGTAAAGCGTGGGAACGAGATCCTAATGCGTGGCCACGACTTAGTAAGCCGTGATCTCGTTCCCACGCTTTACTAAGTCATGGCCAGGACTTAATCATCACATTCCCACGCCTTACTAAGTCGTGGCCACACATTAGGATCTCATTCCCACGCGTTAATAAGGCGTGACCACGCATTATTTTTATTTATACAGGATGTCATCATCAGGGCTCAGTATGAACGCGCTGCCTGATGTCTGAGACGTTGTTTTGTGACAGTCTTTTCTCTTAAAACATGCACTCAATGCAGAGAGGTACATGCAGGGTGGTGTGAAGCAATACAGTCCCCAATAAAACTTGTTTATTTTTAAAATTTATCTCTATTTCCCATCATCATTGTTACCTTTTAAATACTCAGAAGGCCCTTGTAGGTTCACTGGAGGTTTTTGGATAGTAAATAAAATCAATATACATGCACTCTAAATATCGCAACTCCTGGTCCCCCTGGTTCCTATCACCACCACTATGAAGAAATCCAAGTCGGAAAGTTTCTCTACAGTGAAGTATTTCACATCAAACCACTCAGAATGACCTTGTTAATATTTTGACCATTGAACTGCTCAGAGGTTGTGAAAATATGGTGGAATTGCCCTTTAAGAGGACGAGCGGCGCTGTTAAGTCGATCCTCTGCAGCTACAGATCTGCTCTCCTCCTGCGCAGGCGCAGAACCGCAGGCTGAGCTCCTCCTCGGTTTGTCCCAAGCTCGGGATTTCCCTCCGCCATCGCCGCGAGCCTTTCGCACAGTCACCTTTACCAGAGTCACGCGCGGCGTGACGCACGTTTCATAGTGTTGTGCTTTCCGTTCATCACTTTGCGTTGTGGAGAGAAACTTACACAACGCAGGGGCGTTCATGACAGCACCTTGTGTATGTAAGTATAGGTGTATACACCTACACACATACATTTCTATTCTGCATAATGAATATGACCATATTGTTTTATATATAAATATATATATATATATATATATATATATATATATATATATATATATATATTTGTGTGTGTTTATATTATATATATATGATATATATTGTTATATGTCTTGTTATGTATATATATATATATATATATATATATATATATATATACATAACAAGACACTCTTTAAAATTAGTGATTTTGGCTACTTTTAGGAGCACCCACAGCTAAAATAGGCGTTCAGCTTATAATCGCCATAGAAAAGTATTCCCATAGTATAGGATTCCACACATGAGCCTAAGGTCACCGTGCCCAATGCCAAGCGTCGCATATAGGAATATAGAGGGACCCAGCATTGTGCTGTGGAGTAGTAGAGCAGCGTTCCCTGGAGTGATGGGGCTCCATCCAATACTTTTGAGATGGGTTGGGGTGGTGTTTGTGATCCAGAACTAACCATTCAACATTAGTACCTGACCTCACTCGTGCTCATGTGGCTGAATGCAATCAAATCCTCACAGCAATGATACTTTTGATTTCATAAGAAACAGTAAATGAGCAGATGTCTACAAACTTTTGGACAAATAGTATATATACTACACTACAACACACACACAGCTCTAACTCAAAACTAACATGCCAATACACTTCTTGAACCAGCAACACAACCCCTCTTCTTATGTCCTCGCCCCCGAGGAACCACAAAGTCTTTGAACCAAACCGGGGGCTGCCCTCTCCTCCTGTGGTGTGCTTGAATAGTTGACTCCCTTGGCTGGGGAGTCGCCCATGCTGACTGGTGCTGGAGGCATGCATCTGAAGGGGTTTAAGTGCCGAGGGGGCACTCCAGGACCCGGTATTTTCCCCACCTAGGCAGATTGACTCACATGGCTGCTCTGGCGACATTATAGGGGATTGAAACCCCCTGCAGTCTTTTGCAGCCCCTAAAGGGAAACAGCCTTTTGCACACACAGGGGGGCAGCAGCATCCTATATACAACTTCCCCTCTCCAGGATCCAGCATGACCCCATCCGGTGACTGTCCAGTTTAGGGGACCGGCCCCTCTTTCTTTTTAAGGCTGTAGATCCATATCAGCTCCCCTACTGTGAAGTGCCATCCACAGGCCTACAGGTCATAGCTCCTTTTTTTGTTGCATGGCAGAAATCAGCAGCTTATTCCTTATTCCTAGCATATGCATGTGCTGTGTCCATGCAGTATCACCTAAGGCTAGGCCACCATGACTCTCAACCCAGGGTCCACCAGAGTACATGAAACCCCTTCGATGTTGATGGCAGAAGTATACATATGTGTGTGCACTGCATATGTATGTGTGTATATATATATATATATATATATATATATATATATATACATATGCTTATGTCTGATATATATTATATATTTATGTCTGATATATAATTTAGTCTATATCAATCTGACTTCTGTGTTATTTCAGTAATGTATATGATGGAAGTCATGCTGTTTTTCACAGCGCTCGTTTCTGGCCTATGCTGCAGTATTTGCCCCTGTAGTGCTTTCATATGTACACTAGATGGGGCTGTTCAGGTATGATCTGTCTGTGTATGCACTGATAACCAATGCAGCAATAAAATAGGGTTCGTCTCTTCACCTGTTCAAACTCCTGACCTTAAAAACACATACACAGTGCTTTAAAATGTCTTAGGTAAGCCAAGAAAGTATGCAGAAGAAAAAAGATTTAAGGGCTCAAATCCAAGTTTTTAATTGTGCCTATATTTTTTCTTTTATGCTGTCTGTGTAGTTTTCTGTTTATTTTTCACAGGATCATTTTCCATCTCTACGCTCTAAAATGAAACAAGCTGTTTTGTCACTGTGCCTTTAAGAGCGTTATATCTAAATGAGCTCTTCTTCTGATTGGCTACTCTGTATTTTTCCCAACTTCATTGTGGGTGGGCGGGCCTAAGCTGCCCTAGGCTGAATAGGCGAATGTATATGAAAATGTGTTGCTTTTTCATGACATCACAAAAACATTTAAATAAATATATAGGCTGTTTTTGCAGCCTAGTTTCCATATATGGACTGTATGGACTGGGGAGTGAATGATATGTGACTGTTTCAAACTCTTTTATTAATAAAAATGAAGAAATTTTGATTTTCCACAACATTGGAGCTTTAAAACTGGAATAGGATGTGTATGAAAACATCATAAAGTAAAATACAGAACTATTTTTTTTTTTTGGTTTCAAACAGGCCTGACACAGTTATGTAATGTTAGCTGAAGATTAATAAATAATTACAGTTAACAATTAATTTCTCTTTTCTTATTCATTGTAAAGCCTGAGGTGGCCAAATTGGCTTATTAGCTATCTTGCCTCTTAACTATGTTTACTTCAAGTTATGTAAAAAGCTGAAAAATGGAGATACGAGGTTTTCTTCCAACAGCAACGATATAGAATGAAAACATTAACAATGTACAGAGGCAAAGAGGCTTATTAGTGATGTTGTTATAGTAACAATAATATCTTGGAACTTAAAGGAGTAAATAACTTTGGACCAAAATCACACTGGAAGAATAAATTAATAAAGGTTTTATTAGCATGTAAGTAAAAAACACTCTGCTCTGTCATTCATTAGTACGTCATTCTCTCCTCATCCGGGGTCGACCAGAGGAGGATGGGTTCCTCCCTTGAGCCTGGATTCCTCTAGAGGTTACTCCAAGGGAGTTTTGCCTTGCCACTGTGGCCTCTGGCTTGCTCATGGGGGGCTTGGACCCGGATTCAGTTCCTTGCGTCTGTACATGGACTCCTTTTATTTTCTCTTATTTTCTTTTTATTTTCTTTTGTATTCTTTTGATTCTTCCTAAACTGCTTTTCTGTAAAGCTGCTTTGAGACAGCACTAACCCTTTTCAAAAGGTTTCTATATAGAACCATCTACAGCACATTCTCCATCAACCATGATGCAAAGAACCCTTTAGTCACACAAAGGGTTCTTTGAGTTTTCATGGTTCTTATACAGAACCATGAACACTCAAAGAACCCTGTGCATGATTAAAGGGTTCTTTGCACTGTGAAAGCGTTCTTCAGATTGATATAGAATGTGTTGTATATGTCTTTTTAAAAAGGGTTCTGTACAGCACCAAAAGGGGTTCTGCTATTGTTACAAGCTTGACATCATAAGAACAGCTGAACCATTTTTGGTGCTATCTAGAACCCTTTTCAAAAGGTTTCTATATAGAACCATCTATAGCACATTCTCCATCAACCATGATGCAAAGAACCCTTTAATCACACAACGCTTCTTTGAGTTTTCATGGTTCTATATAGGACCATGAACACTCAAGGAACCCTGTGCATGATTAAAGGGTTCTTTGCACTGTGAAAGGGTTCTTCAGATTGATAGAGAATGTGTTGTATATACCTTTTTAAAAAGGGTTCTGCGGTTCTGCTATTTTTACAAAAATGACATCGTAAGAATAGCTGAACCATTTTTGGTACTATCTAGAACAAGGGTTCTTAGAATGCCATAAGAGATTTGAAGTGGTTATTACACCCCACATCTATCAGCATAGGAAATAAAGTCAATGCCATTCTTCTCTTTCTGGATCCTTTTGGTCTAAAATAAAGTGCTAAGCTGTGTGAGCAGCAGCAGAGCAGTCCATTTGCTGAACCGGCATATGTTTATATCAATGATTTAAATGTGCAGAAATTTTGGAAAATTGGTGGAATTCCCCTTTAATACAGGTCCATACTTCTCTTCTTCACTTCCATGACTATATGCATAGTGTACACAGCAGTGTTTTGGTACTACTAGATAAAAATAAACAAAAAACACAGCACAGACCAGCAACCATTACATGCTGGTCTAAGCTGGCCTGTTCTGGCTTATTTGTTTATTTTGTTTTATTTATTTATTTATCTTGTGTTTATTTTTAGGATGTCCATTAGCTGCTATTGTGATAGCTGCTATTCTTCCTGGGGTCCAGTAGACATACCATACATAACAAAAATAATGTGGTAACAATTAACAAAACAATTCATACAAAACAATGAGAGTAAAAAAATCAAGAACAACAAAACAAGACAAATAAAGAAACAAAAAAAGGAAACTGAAAAATAAAAAGCAGACAATGTAACCATAACATAAGAAAGACGACTGAAAACTGAAAAATCACACTGAAAGAAAAAATCATGTGAATATGGTTTGGTTCTGATTTAGCTGCTCACCCCAGCAAGGTCATGCTGGTTGACCAGCATACCAGCAATAAAACACAACATGTGCTGGTTTTGGAGGTGATCAGCTTATCAGTTTCCACTGCTGCTGACCAGCATACCAGCATCCAAAACACAGCACATACTGGTTTTTCTAGCTGGGGGTGGGGGGGTGGGGTGCATTTATTTGTACTTACATCTGTGTTACTTTTGTACATCTTGATTTTTGTTTAGTTTTAAAATTAAAAAAGATGTTCACAATAAAAGAGATCCATTATTTGGAAAGTTTCTCAGAAGTTTTCAGCTCCATTCAGACAAATGGAAACTCGAGGGTCCGTCTACACGCAGCACTGCTGAGCGCTGCTACAGAGGAGGCGAGCAACGATTGGCTGGAGAAACTTTGGCGCACTCTGATTGGTCCAGGCCGCGCTGGGGGGCAGAGGGGCAGAAGAGGCTGTGAGGGGAGATTGTTGGAGATTATTAGAGGAGAACAGACTGCAGACTGCACTCCTTTAACCTGCCATGGACATCACTGACTGCTATGGATGTACTGATGGGTAGAGAGAGAGAGAGAGAGAGAGAGAGAGAGGGAGAGAGAGAGAGGGAGTGAAATGCATATATAAATAAGTATAGAGAGAGAAGTAAATAAATAAATAAGGAGCGAAAAAAATACCGTGAAGAGAGAGATACAGGGAGACAGAGGTATATGTAAAGAGAGAGAGAGAGAGAGAGAGAGAGAGAGAGCTGAAACAGGGCGCTAATTAGTTGTAATTAGTTTTGGGGTTTTTTTAGAGAGAGATGATGTCAGCGCGCGCGCTGCTCGTGCTGCTCTCGTGCTCCGTGTGTTGGGTCTCGGGCTGCCTGCTGCCCACTGAGTGGAGGCCGCTGAGCGAGGGCTGCCGCGCGGAGCTCGCGCACATCATCCTGTACGCCAGAGTGCTCGCTCTGCACGCGGAGCCGCACGCGCAGCACGGCCTCCTGTACGCGGCGGAGGTGGAGGTGCTGTGTGACCAGGCGTGGGGCAGCATGCTGGAGGTCCCCGCGGGGTCCCGACTCAACGTGTCCGGCCTCGGATACCTGCACTGCCAGTCCCACTCAGTGATGGAGAACAACTCCTACATCTTCTTCCTCAGGTGAGAGAGAGAGAGAGAACAAGAGAGATAGAGAGCAGTGGGGAGAGAGAAAGGGAGAGAGAGAGAGAGAGAGAAAACTGTGGGAGAGAGACAGAGAGATAGAACAAGAGGGAAAGAGAAAACAGAAAGAGGGAGAGAGAGAGAGAGAGAACAAGAGAGTGAGGTAGAGAGAGAGAGAGGAAGAGAGAGAGAACAGTGTGGGAGAGGGAGAGAGAGAGAGAACAAGAGAGTGAGGTAGAGAGAGAGAGGAAGAGAGAGAACAGTGTGGGAGAGGGAGAGAGAGAGAGAACAAGAGAGAGAGAGGACAGAGTAAGAGAGAGAGAGAGAGCAAGTGAAATGGTGAAAGGTAGAGAGAAGGTGAGAGAGGGAGTTGAAAAGACAAAATAAAAACATGTGAAATGGTGAGAGAGAGTTAAAGAGAGAGAGAGAAAAAACAAGTGAGATAATAGAGAGAGTAAAAAAAGAAAGAGAACATGTGAGATGGTGAGAGAGGTGGAGTTAAAAAGATAGAGAACAAGTGAGATGGTGAGAGAGAGGGAGAGAGAAATAGAGAGAGTTTAGAAAGAAAGAGACAGACAGTTTAAGACGGTGAAAAAGAGACAGAGAGAGGCGCAGAAAGGAGAGAGGGAGGGAAAGATCAACAGAAAGTTAAAGAGAAAGAAAAAGATAGGGGTGAGATAGAGAGACGAGTTAAAGACAGAAAGAATGAGAGAGAGGGTGTATAAGAGAGGTATAAAGACTGCATTAGTGAGGGCACAGGAGAGATAGAACAAACGAGATGGTGAGAAAAAGGGGGAAAGAAAGAGTGAAAGAGAAAGACAGAGAGGCTGAGAAAGGAGAAGGAGAGAAAGAACACGAAAGTTAGAGTAAGAAAAAAGGTGAGAGTGAGAGAAACGCAGTTAAAGAGAAAGGGTGTGAGAGAGAGAAAGAAGAGTAAAGGATATAGAGAAAGAGACAAATAGAGGGAGAAAAAGGAGCACAGAAACAGGAGAAAGAAGGATAAAGATAGAAAGTGATACAGGACAAACACAAAGGCTATAGTTGGATTTAGTCAACCCAAAGATGGAGAGACAGCCAGACAGAGAGAGAGAGAGAGAGAGAGAAAGAGAGAGAGAGAGAGAGGGAGAGAGAGCAATAGCATATATTGGTGTAACGACACACTCAGCCCACAGTTCATTCACAATACGGGGATCACAGTCTGGCATTCTCACGATATTTTGAACAAAACTGGAATTGGAACTGGATGATCACTATAACTGTGCTGCACAGCTAACTAACGACACTGGAGCCGGAGCAGGAGGAGGGCTGGAGGGAGGTGTAGCTGAGTGCTGATCATTCACAAACTTTGGTGTTCAAACAGCGCCGTTGCATTAAATCGCATCATTAATAGAAAGTCCATTCTCCACAAGTAACACTGTCACAGTTTCACAGTGCAGTATCACAGTGTAATAATGCATTATTACATTTACATTTACAGCTTTCAGCAGATTCTCTTATCCAGAGCGACTTACACAACAGCTCTGTTGTCTACTCAGAGAAAGTATCTTAGCTGGTACAAACAGCTTAGAGTAAATTATACAACAGTTAGTTCCGGCCACGCAAGCTGATTGGTTGAGAAGCGTTCTAACCATGCTGTTATTTGCCATGCATCACTCCTCTGAGATGCCGTTGCTAAGCAACGACTTTGACAGCTGTAGGAGACCCTCAAGCCATTTGTACATTTTTACTTCTTACTTTGCCACAAACAGAAAATGGACACTTTTAAGATCACATTTGACCGACAGCCGATTTGGTCAGACTCTGAAGATGAGACTGCACTAAATTCCCAAACTGTCGTCACCACTGAGCAGCTTTTCAGTCGGCAGCTGTGACAGAAGAACCGCTAAACAACCTGGAATCAGCCAGAAATGAACCGAATACCATTCGCCAAACTAAATGGGCTGTAAAAATGCTTTACAGACTGACTGGAACAAAACAAGGAGCTGGAGAACGAACTGCTGGCTGTGCAGTGAGTGAGCGGAGCTCGTTACTCTGACATAGCAAAAAGCTGCTTGTTAAGGAACTAACAAGAACTTCGGCAGAAGGAACTCCTAACATTAAAGCGTATTAAATGCCACGTTCACAAACCAGTTTATTGATTTCTTACTTTATTTATTTAACTGTTGTATAAAAGCAATAGAACACTCGAGGATGTGTGTTATTGCGAATAACGTCACGGCTGTGATGATCTACTGCGACCAAATCACAGCCGTGATGGTATTTCGCCTTAACACACAACCTTGAGTGTTCTATTGCTTAAAGCTACTCCTCTGGAGTAGCTCCTTAGAACAAAAGCCCATGTTGATACATAAAGAAAAAGAAGCAGTAATCAGACATGGTTCAATACAATACATTTCAATAAGTACTTAACTTAGTGCTCCCTTAAGTGCTGTATAAAGAGATGGTCTTCAGTCTGTGTTTGAAGGCCACGAGAGACTCCACCACCTGGCTGTCAGGACAGAGAAGAGTCTTGATGCTTGTCTTCCACGCGTTGGGAAGGGCTCGAGGTGCAGTTCGAGGTTTGACCATTGCCTTTAGGTAGGAAGGGCTGGTCCGTTTTTGGCTTTGTAGGCATCAGCGTTTTAAATCTGATGCGCGCAGCTTCATGGAGTCCAGTGAAGGGAGCGCAGCAGTGGAGTGACGAGTGAAGAGTAAAATACAGCAATTATTAAAACTTTTGAGCGCTTGTGGACTTTATACCATTTCACACACTTTGAACTCTGCTGACGTTCAGATGTCCTGCTAGTGTTCTAATGTGTGTGTTTTCACAAACAGGATGGATGAAGACTACAGCATCCTTCCTCATGCCATCAACTACCAGGACGCCATCTTTCCAGACACCCCGGAGAACCGCCGCATTTTCTCCAGCCTCTTCCAGTTCTCCAACTGCTCCAGCGGACACACGCTCCACAGCTTCAGCCCCGAGTGGGAGTACCAGGAGGACAGCAGGGTAGGACACTCACACATAAACACAGCCTCACCCAGCACTGACCACACAATATCTCTGTGTCTGATGTTCCATCTTTGACTATATGCTGTAGAGTAAGCCTGCACTCTCAGAAATAAAGGTAGTAAACTGTCACTGGGGCAGTGCCACTACTGTCACTGAGGTGGGACCCTCAAGGGTACATCTCAGTACCTTTAGTCAGGGAACATAACTGAACCATAATCCACTGAAATGATATTTTCTAAGCTGTACTGACTCCACACACCCCGTCTCGTCTCCAGGCTTTTATTTTACTGTTCTGTTTTAAATCATTAGATTATGAAAAGGTACAAATGTGTACTTTTCACCTGGAAAAACTTATTTAAGGTTCACAATTGGACCCTAAAACCACTGTTGTACCTTTGAGGAAACGTACATTGTTTGTACCTTGATGAACGAAAAATGTACCTGCACAGAACCTTTATTTCTAACAGTGTGTTTATCATCACTGTTGTAAGAAAAACTGCAAAGAAGTAACTTTATAGCCTAATTTTGGACCATTCTGTTGGTCCATTTGTCGTAAAATGTTCCATCAATGTAAAGGTCAGAGGGCGTTTTCAAATGGAATAAGAAAATAAGTATAATGAAGAAAAAACTACAAAACAATAATGATAATTTGGAGTGAGTAAAAATAAGTTACACATCCTCTACAGACAGCACACTTCTGCACATTTGAAAACACAATTACTGTTTATTTGCTGAATTTAACATATTGGGAAAACTTAAAACACAAAACATGGCTTGTGCAAAAGTTATGGCACATTTTATATTTTACATATGTTATTTTCCAATGTATTAACGCTTAACCCTTGTGTGGTGTTTCAAATTTTCAACATTTACCAAAAGAAAATGGCCTTTGCTCATTTTCTGTGAAGAACATATAAAATAACTCATTTCAGTGTCTTCACTCTGTTCACCCTCCACACATTTATATTACACATGTGGTGTTGGGTGAACCCACGGGGAATAAAAGTGTGGAGGTGCTGTGTCCTTCACTCTGTTCTCCTCCTACATGGCCTGCTGTTTATGTGTGTGTGTGTCTGTGTGTGTATGTGTTTGTATATGTGCGTGTGTGTGTGTATGTGTTTGTATATGTGTGTGTGAGGGTGGACAACATGGACAGGCTGCTGACTGGCTACAGCTGCTAAAGGAGAACCCTACGCTGGACACCTGAGATATTTTAAACATCTGGTATTTTTATATAAATTGTTATGGCTGTATTGATTTAATAAAACCATAATGTGGTGGGTCACCAGACCACTGAGTAACAAACACACCAACAGCACACAAGGGTTGAACTCAGCAAATAAATAGAAATTGTGCACTAAAATGAGCAGAAAAAGTCATATTTTAGTGTGTTCACTTATTTTTACTTAGAAAATCACTATTGCATACGAGGAACTTCATATCTGCTACACATAGTGCGTCTTGTTCTGTTGGAAGACAGTGAATGTAACCTCTGCAGTGCAGAGTTCTTGAGAAATGTGCCTCAAAATGCTAATGTTGCTCCCAGTGACTGAAGACTTGCATGGACCTGATTGCTGGACTCATTTGCATAAAGCTGTCTGGCTCTGTTCACGTTCATTTACCACCAGCAGTGCTGCTTTTGGGTGAAACATTCCTTCAGGCGTGGAGGCAGCTATTATAGATGAAAGTGTAGAGAAAGAGTGGTGGACAGAAAGAGTAGAGAAAGAGTGGAATCCACATTCAGCTGTATGCAGAAGTATGAACACCTCTGGTCAATATTTTTATGTCAATCCTGGTGCACTTTTTGTATTTATTTGAGTTTAACAGATTGGAAAAAATAAAATATAAAATAAAATCAAATATAAATGTGCCAGAACCTTTGTACAGGCCAGATTTTATGTTTTATTTCCTCCCAGTATGTTAAATTCAGCACATAAACAGTAATTGTGCATTAAAATGTGCAGAAGTGTGTTCTCTGTAGAGGATGAATTAACTTAATTACACCTAGAAAATCAACAAAACATCTCATTTGATCAAGGGTAGCTGTATATGGGCACCACATATGCTGTACGCATGTAGACATATACATTGCACTTCTTGCCTTTAAGTAGAATTCCACCAATTCTTCAAAATGTTTAAGATGTAAACAAAGTCATTCAGAGTGATTTGACGTGAAATAAAAGTCAGAACCATTCACAGTGGTCGTGATAGGAACCAGACATTTGAGTCCTCTAAAAGCTCCCTCACACAGTCATTACATGAAGTGGTTATGAATAAGCTGCCTGATGTCTGAGGCCGAAAGTTTTGGCCTTAAACGTATTATTTAAAACCCATTTATGACAAAGAGGTACATGCAGGAAGATATAAGGCAAAATATTCCCCAGAGAAAAGTTCAGATTTACCATGATTTTAACATCATCAACATTAATTATAAAAACTCAGAAGGCACGTGTAGGTTCACTGGTGGTTCTGGATAGTAAATAAACTGGCTATATTTGTATATACATGGCAACCCATGGGTCCTATCACCACCACTGTAAAAAATAATCCACATACATATTAAACCACTCTTAATGACTTTGTTTACATCTCATTGACTGAATTATGCAGAAATTTTGAAAATTCAGTGGAATTCCCCTTAAATAACAACACTGATCCTGTCTGGTAAGGATGACACCATCCTCTCGAGATTGTTTCTGTCCTTTTTAGTGCTTTCTTCCATGAACTGGCTGCTCATTCCACCCAGAGGTCATGTGTACCTATTTCAACTGCTGTTCCAGACTGAGAATTGGGATTGAGGTCCAGTGATTTTGCAGGTCGGTCAAACTGTGCTAGCGTTC
Source organism: Colossoma macropomum (assembly GCF_904425465.1). NCBI lineage: Eukaryota > Metazoa > Chordata > Actinopteri > Characiformes > Serrasalmidae > Colossoma > Colossoma macropomum. The sequence continues at coordinate 57,053,322 of NW_023494792.1, read as the reverse complement.
TGTCTGTCTGTTGAACCAGACATGATGGAACCAGACCACCCTACTGTTGTCATCCTGGAATGTGGGAACGTTAATGTTGTTCTGCTCATTTCTGCTTTAGTGGACTAAAATGGACAGGAACTTCCTGGAGAGACTGGTGTAATTCTTATTTAACAGGAATGGAACTGTTATTCAGATAATTAGATGCTTAACCAAATTCTGGATAAGAAATGATGCATGCGGCTAATTGTTTTGTCTGGGGAGATTTATTCATTTGTTCATCATTATCGCTGTATTCTTTGCAATATGAATGTTGCAGGAGGCTGCAGTGTGGAAATACATACTCTGATTAATGTCAATTATAAAATAAAATCAAATATAAATGTGCCAGAACCTTTGTACAGGCCAGATTTTATGTTTTATTTCCTCCCAGTATGTTAAATTCAGCACATAAACAGTAATTGTGCATTAAAATGTGCAGAAGTGTGTTCTCTGTAGAGGATGAATTAACTTAATTACACCTAGAAAATCAACAAAACATCTCATTTGATCAAGGGTAGCTGTATATGGGCACCACATATGCTGTACGCATGTAGACATATACATTACACTTCTGTGACTCCTTGCCTTTAAGTAGAATTCCACCAATTCTTCAAAATGTTTAAGATGTAAACAAAGTCATTCAGTTACAGACTGTAGTCCATCTGTTTCTCTGCATACTTTGTTAGCCCCTTTTACCCTGTTCTTCAGTGGTCAGGACCCCCATGGACCCTCACAGAGCAGGTACTATTTGGGTGGTGGATCATTCTCAGCACTGCAGTAACACTGACGTGGTGGTGGTGTGTTAGTGTGTGTTGCACTGGTACGAGTGGATCAGACACAGCAGTGCTGCTGGAGTTTTTAAACACTGTGTCCACTCACTGTCCACTCTATTAGACACTCCTACCTTGTCAGTCCACCTTGTAGATGTAAGTCAGAGACGATAGCTCATCTGCTGCTGCACAGTTTGTGTTGGTCATCCTCTAGTCCTTCATCAGTGCTCACAGGACACTGCCCACAGGACGCTGTTGGCTGGATATTTTAGGTTGGTGGACTATTCTCAGTCCAGCAGTGACACTGAGCTGTTTAAAAACTCCAGCAGCACTGCTGTGTCTGATCCACTTAGACCAGCGCAACACACACTAACACACCACCACCACGTCAGTGTTACTGCAGTGCTGAGAATGATCCACCACCCAAATAGTACCTGCTCTGTGAGGGTCCATGGGGGTCCTGACCACTGAAGAACAGGGTAAAAGGGGCTAACAAAGTATGCAGAGAAACAGATGGACTACAGTCTGTAACTGTAGAACTACAAAGTGCACCTATATAGTAAGTGGAAACAAGGAGGTGCCTGATCGGTATATATATGTATATTTATATATATCCTCTTCATCAGTGACAGTCATGATTGACCTTAGATCTAATCATCAGTTCAGGAGACATTTAAAAAGGCTAATGGAAAGGTATAAAATATGTGTCACAGTTTATAACAACTGGTTCAGCATTTTTGAATGTAATGACTTATGTGTTGGGGGTAGGGCTGTTCACCAGAGAACAAGTATAATATGTAAAAACATGTAAAAACATGTAAAAGTAAAAGCACGACTAAAGTGATAATGTAGAGAACAGCAGACAATTGAACAAAGTCATTTGCATGATTATGCCAAAGCAATGAGAAATGGCTCTTATGATGTGCACAAGTGACTAAATGATGTGGAGGCTGGACAAATCATTTTCAGAATCTCAGCCCTGATCTGAGCAATGCACCAAAGCGACTTTCAAAAACTGTAAAATGCAGCAGTATAATCATGTAACAATGCGGATACTGATGTTTCCATATCATACAGTCCTAATTTAAAGTTCTAGCGTGTCACACAGCAGCACAGACAGAAGAACAGAGTCACAAAGCTTATGAGGAACCACTGAATTTTCTCACACAAACCTCGTAACCCAGATTACTCTCTCATGAACACCCACGCACGAAATACACAGCACACCTCGTTCTTTTGAGAGATCTGTACAGAGTGGTCTGTTCATCACTGCGGGAGATTGGGGCTCTTCTAGGGTTCATTGTTCACTGAAGTCCAGATTAAAGACCTCCCACCTCGAGGTCCACCCTACACACACACACACAGTCTGCTGTGCTTAAAGGAAAACTACAGAATTTTTTAACCTAATCTCTGTTTCTTGTTTCTGTACCGTGTGAATTTTGATGCTTTTCCCAAATTAGCAGAGAACCAAGTGACTTAAAACATACTTATGATAGAAACCAAAGGGCAGTTGTTGAAATAGGTCAAACTGATTGTGTGGTAGTGCTGTACTAATTTTACTAAATTTTAAGAGTGTTTTTCTTCTAGTTTGACCCTTCAGACTATCTATAGTAGTGCAGGCTGAAGCCCAGCTGCAACACACTGTATGGTGCTATGATAGACTCCACAACTCTAGGCCTCTCATTCAAATATAGCTTTTAAAGTTCTTTTAAGGCGATACCTTCAGCATCTTCAGCAGACTACACTGGTAATGCATGTCTGAGACCTATGACCTATGGATAAATCAACAAGTAGCAAACTAACAAAAGCAATAAAGTAGCAATAAAAAAATAAAGTTCCCCTCGAAAGCCTCCACTGTAGCAAGACTGTGCAAGCTGTACGAACAAGAACATGAAGACTGTGTTCACTCTGTTGAAATTATTTGATTGCAGAAGTTTAAACACCTCTGGTCAAATCGCATGTTTTGATGATTTTCTAAGTATTTATTTGCTGAGTTTAAAATATTGGAAAAAATAAAACATAAAATAACATAAAATATAAATGTGCCGTAACTTTTGTACACATATATTATGTGTTTATCGCAGTAATTGTGCATTAAAATGTGCGGAAGTGTGTTCCCTATGTTAACTTTTTTTTTCAGTTTGAAAGTCAACAAAACATCTCATTTGACCAAGGGTGCCCAAACCTTTGCACAAGACTGTATATGGGCAGCACATGTGCTGTACACATGTAGACATACACATCACGCTTCTGTGACTCCTTGCCTTTAAGTAGAATTCCACAAATTTTTCAAGTTAAAAAAACATAAATAAGTGTTTAAGATGTAAACAAAGTCATTCAGAGTGATCTGACGTGAAATGAAAGGCAGAATCATTGACAGTGATGCTGATAGGAACCAGACGTTTGAGTTTAGAGTCTAATGCCTCTAAAAGCTCCCTCACAGAAAGTTATTACATGAAGTGGTTATGAATAAGCTGCCTGATGCCTGATATAGAAAGTTAAACAAAGTTAAAATCCATTCATGGCAAAGAGGTACATGTAGAGTGTTCTAAGGCAAAATAGTCCCCAGAGAAAACATATTTTTTCAGATTTACCACTATTTGAACATGTGACTGCCATGCTGAAGTCCATATGAACTACCGGTTCACATGATGAATATAACGTTATTCAATTAAGTAATACATATATTCTGATGAAGCTTATTTCATCCCCTCATATAGCTCTAACAAAATGCACTGCTTTTTAAATGGAAAATAAGATTAATGTGATGAATATTACACAAAATAATGTGATTTCTTTTGTGATTCATTATTTGAACCACTCCACAGCCCTAGTATGAGGTAAGATGTAGATAGAGATTATGTTGGAGTATTATTTTTACTCTGAGACTGAGTCTGAGAGTGAGAGGAAGGAGACAGAGTGGTGAGACAGACAGAGGAGACAGAGAGTGAGAGACAGTAGAGCCGGTGAGGGCAGTAAATGAAGTGTTTGATGCGGACGACTCAGGGCAGAGCAGCTGGAATGTCTGAGGTCTGCAGGGGTCACAGCAGAAACATATCCACTGCAGTACGAGCCAGCAGCATGTGAGCAACACTCACTCTCACCGTACACTGCCATAGGGGTGTACAGTAGTAGTTACAATTTGCCTGGTATTACACATTTAGGCCCAATCCCATTTAACCCCTTGCCCCCACCACTTAGCCCTAGCCCATCCATTTGTGCAACCATGTCTAGGGTTAGGGTGTCCTGATTTTTGTTGAGATAGAGGGGTAGGGCGAAGTGTTAGGGCTACATGGCCCTCCAAATGGAGGTTTTTCAGAGGGACACTTTTCAAACTAGAAAAATAGAAAAAACGCCAAGATGGCTGAGCAAGCGACCCAAAAACCCACAAGTTTTGAGTATTTTCTCAGTTAGAAAAATGACGATAACCATTGTATTATCTTAGTTTAATGTAATTTCAGTGTATGATGGTCCTTTTCTTCATATCAAACACAAAAATCGCTAGTTTTAGCTAGCTAAAACCAGAAGCTGGCGAATATCTGACTTCAGCTTCATATCACTGAAGAATTAGGGGTGGGCGATAATAAATAATTATAGCATCCCCCTCTTTGAAGACATATGATGCCCTAAATGTAACTAAAGCCCAGCAGTGAGGAGCTGAACTTTACCTTCCTCTGCTGTCACTGCAGACTGGCAGGGTCGCCTACAGAGCAGCACTAGTAGCTGTTAATGAAGTAATGCTCCTTTTATTTGAGTTACTCAGTTCCAAGGGGTTAGGGTGACACTCAAAAACAAGAGGTAGGGGTAAAAATAAGAAATGGGATTGGGCCTCAGTGAGTGTCTGGTAGAATTCGTGGTCCATTTTTTTCTAAATCTCAATAGATAAGCCCTAGATTGTGTAAAACAGCTTTATATAAGGCCAGTCTAGCCTGTTTCCTGTTCTTCATCTGATAAATACTTGTCTGCTGCCTCCTTTATCCATGTTTGCAGTCAGCAGCTGATAACGATTGATTGATCTGGTTCTGACAGATACTGAAGGTATTTATAACTGGGAGTGATCCCTTTTAGCTGCCACTACACATTTTCTTTTGTTTTGCACAGTTGCCCTGTGAAGACTGGTGTTCTGTGAGAGCTGCGTTAGATCTTTTGTAAAAGTGTGTGAGAAATGAAAGAGGTGAGAAAATGTCAACAGATTTGCAAAAGAACCTGTTAAGAGAGTAACAAGATTAAGCTCATCCCAGTCTCATTAAACATGTTTTATTAATCAAAAAAAAACTGTAACTGAATAATAATATGCTGTTATTATGTATATATATATATATATATATATATATATATATATATACATACAAGGCAAGGGGCTCCTGAGTGGTGCAACCATCTAAGTGTTGGCCCATCATTGGGAGATCATGAATTCAGTCCACGATGATGCTACAGCGATAGTCCTAGAAAGCACGGTTGGCCCTGCTCTCTCTCGTCCCTCAGCACGATGCAAGCCATTGCTGATGTAGCAGATGTCTGTTAGCTGACGTAGCAAATTGTAGCAGCACTGGTGTTTAGCATTCTCCTCCAAGCATGTTTCGCTGTCTATTGACTTTGCATAAGCAACAGTTTAAAGTGTTGTGGTGGCACTTCACAGGACTTGGAGGAAGCCTGTGTTTCCCTTTACTCTCCTAGCGCTGGTGGTATCATGTGATCTGGGGAGTCCTAACTAGAGGGTGGAATTTAATATAACCAAAAAATTACAAGGCATTCTGGATATTTATTTTAGTATAACTTCATTCTCAATGTTATACAGCTTTCTCAGTTATTAAAGGGGAATTCCACCGATTAAGATGTAAACAATGTCATTCAGAGTGGTTTGGTGTGAAATGCTTTGTTCTAGAGAAACTTACAGAGTCAGAATTATACGCAGTGGTGGTGATAGGAACCAGACGTCCACCTCTAAAAGCTCCCTCACAGAAAGTTATTACATGAAATATGCATTATGAATGCACTGCCTGATGTCTGCGACATTCTTTTATGACAGTTTTGAAAAGGTTTTGGCCTAAAAATGTATTTTTTAATCCATTTAAGGTGGAGAGACAGCTGCACATGCAGGGAGGGTGTAAGGAAAAATAGTACTTGAAGATTTTTTTTTTCAGATTTACGACTATTTAACTATCATCAACGTTACATATAAACACTCAAAAGACTCGTGTAGGTTCACTGGTGGTTTTTGATAGTAAATAAAATGGCTATATTTGTGTTGTAGTCATGGCGACCCCTGGTTCCTATCATAACCACTGTAAAGGAATCTGAGTCTCTACAATGGACCATTTCACATCAAACCACTCTGGATGACTTTGTTTATATCGCTTTGACTCAATTATGCAGAAATTTTGGGAAAAAATTGGAGGAGTGCCCCTTTAAGGAATCACCTACAGAACTGTTCATCATTCTGGAGTTCATTTTTACAGCTCTGTGCAAATGATTAGAATCATTTCTTACATGTATCTGCAACATAATTGGTTTTACATTATTGAAAACATGCATTCCGCACATTTAAACGGGGGTGTAGACGCGTGTTCGTGCACAGAGTACTAAATACAGCAGGCTCACTGTGGCTCTGATGAGATTAGCTGGATCTCTGTGCATTCAAACCCATCAAAGGAAGCTGGTTATGAGCTGGATTCTGCACTACACTGAGAGGTGTTGGCGGAGGGCTGTTCTGAGACTGGATTCAGAGAAGTGAAAGAGTGCAGGCACTGACAGGACACATCCTAAACCAGCCTGACACTAATCCCCTTCAGCTTAAAGTTCCACAAGTCACAATCACACTGCTCTGCCTTTGGGAAAGTTCACTCACAGCCTTCAGGGCCTGACCAGAAAAACACCGAGAGACGCTTCTTCTCTCTCCAGCACACGACCTGCACAGCTGGCGAGCTTTAAAGTGTGTGTTTTTGTGTCCAGGCTTGTGTGGGGTCAGAGTTGGTGACCTGAGGAGATATAAAGGCAGGTTAACAGCTGTTCACTTCTCTAAACAGATGTCAGTGTGTGTGAGAGAGTGGGCAGAGCTGCCGCTGGACGAGCAGTAACTCAAAACCACAGTGTTACGAAAGTTCGAACATGCACACTTTACAGCTTCCAGTCTTTTCAGGAGACTCGTTTTCAGTTTTTCAAAGAAATCTGTGGGGATATTTTTTCACACAATCAAAAAAAAGTTCAGTCTTAGAAGTTGGTCGCATTTTCTGCTTCTCACGATCCAAGAAAGCACATTGAGTGATGTTGAGGTCCGGATTCTGTGAACTGTGAATAAAGAATTCAACAACATTGTTGTTTTCGGAAGAAAACCTAGTATCTCCAAAATGGTAACTTTACAGGAGAAGGAAAAAACCTACTTTACTTTTAATGTAAGTCAATGGAACCAGACATTTTTCCAAGTCTTTTTGGGACGTTTCTTTTGGTCCATTCATCATGAAATTTACACACTATGTAAAGGGCTACAGGCATTTTCAAAATATGTCAAAAACTAAAAAACAACAAAAATAGAGATACAAGGTTTTGACAGTAGCAATATGTATGTGTATATGCAACTACTTCTGATATATGTAAATGTGTTGGCTTTTCTGACATCACAGAAACAATGAATTCAAAACATACTATTTTTGCAGCTTAATTTCCATAAATGGACTGTCTAGACTGGGGAGTGAATGGTATACTTTGAAAAAATGTTTACAAATTACATCAAACTCTTTTATTTAAAAAAATGAGCAAAATGATGTTTTCCTGGGCTCAGTTTTGGTTTAGCTGATCTTCTCAGAGAAATTAATAACTTGCACTTAATAACCTTTTTTCACTGGAAGTGAAATAAATAAAGGGTGCTCTCTGACTTTGCTCAGCAGAAGTATGCGCGAGAGTGTGTGTGTGAGTGTGTGTGCAGCAGGGACAGGTGGAGGTGATTAGCAGTGCTGGGAGAATCAGAGATAATGAGAGTTGTTGTGCAGATGAGGGTTCCTGTGGGAAAAGGCCTGTTTGACTCAGCCTGAGGGAGCCTCTCCATCAGCACAATGCAGCACAGCGCTAATGTGTGCAGCTCACACACTCTTTAACATCCAGCACCGTCCCTGAGAAAACAAGCAGAAGAAGAATCCCATCACTGGCTTCACACCTCACATCCAAGCTGACCTCTCTGCTCAGGTCAGGCCGTTACAAAACATTTTACCTCCAAAACAGTGAAGCAAACAACATTCTGAACTTAACCCTTGTGTGGTGTTGGGGGGTCTGTGGGACCCATTTTCAATGTTTACCAAAATAAACCTCAGATTATTTATTTCAACCTCAGATTCTTGGCCTTTGCTCATTTTCTGTGAAGAACATGTAAAATAACCCATTTTCAGTGCCTTCACTCTGTTCACCCCACACATTTATATAACACGTGGTGTTGGGTGAACCCGCGGGGAGTAAAAGTGTGGAGGTGCTGTGTCCTTCACTCTGTTCTCCTCCTACATGGCCTGCTGTTAGTGTGTGTGTGTATGTGTGTATGTGTTTGTATATGTGTGTGTGTGCGTGTGTGTGTGATGGTGGACAACATGGACAGGCTGCTGACTGGCTACAGCTGCTAAAGGAGAACCCTACGCTGGCGACTTGTGATATTTTAAACATGTGGTATTTTTACATAAATTGTTATGGCTGTATTGATTTAAAAACTGTAATACGGTTGGTCCACCAGACCACTGAGTAACAAACACACAACGCCACACAAGGGTTAAATGTAAGTTAATAAAACAGCATTTTGTCGTCAGTGTGGGAGATAATGCAGCAGAAAGTACATTACAGTAATGTGATTACTTTTTCCTGCAACAAATAGTGTACTGCATTACAGTCTACACTTTGTAATCACATTACACTCACTGGTTTAATAAGAATTGCATTACTTGTGTTACTCCTTCATCTCTAAGAGTATAACATTATTTCATGTGATGCATTGTAAACATACATTTCCTCTATGTAAATTTTCTGTGCCTGTCCTTCTATGTGATTTGTGTGCGCGTGCACTCCCTGCCCCAGCAGTGCAAGCACCTAATCCAGGGTTCACCAACATGCAACTCCAGAGCGGCTTGTGGCTCTTTTACTGCCCTGTTGCGGCTCCACAGCAGAATTAGATTAGCGGTAAAAAGCTCTGCTGATCGTTCTAACACAATTTTAAGAACAAATGGACTTAAACGTTGGAGTTGTATAATGTCTAACTGCTAATTCTCCCTTTAACCTTGAAGATTGGTGCGGAGACAGCTGGTCACCGTAGCAACGCCGACAATCTCGCCTAACTAGTAGGTAACGAAAAGGTAAACAGAGAGATTTAAGATGAACATCGATAATTTAGAGACGAAAGGACTTATTTCTGTTTATAGGCACTCCAGCTGGTTTCCTGATACGTTTACAGTCAAACACTAAAAAGTCGCAAAGCTGAAGTCAGCTTCTCATTTGAATTTTCCCATTCCACCTTAAATGGTGCAGCAGTTACATTCAGTTCATTTAAGGTGGAACAGGAAAATTAGAACAAGAAGCTGGCGAATGTGAAGCTGACTTCAGCCTCTTAAAAAGTCGAACGTTGAGAGACATTTTATAAGTAACTATTCCACTTTTGGAAAAGTTTCCTGCTGGAGATGCGAGAAAAGCAGCTATAGCTGAGCTAAAGCTTAAAGCAGAGCAAAGTACGTCTGCGTTTTTGTTTATATTATATTTTAGCCTATACTAGTACATTAGCACAAACTGAGACATATTTACAGACAAGATGGTAAAATGGATTGGATAAAATGTTGTGGCTCCCAAGGTGGTTTGATTTTTGCTGAAAGGACAAAATGGCTCTTCTTAACATTTGGGTTGCCGACCTCTGACCTAATCATAGTATGAAACTGATGAATATGAACTCTGTGCTGAAGGAGAGACCCATTCTACACATACCAGACTCCACTTTCATTCAGAAACAGCTGTGTAAGCTTTTCATTTTACTCATAAACTTTTATTACAAGGCATCTGTTTTTGAACTGTTTCTACTGGCTGTAATAGAATCATCCATTCATAATTTTAACCACCATAACTGGCTGTGTCTTGTTGAAAGGCAGTGAAATTGACCTCGTAATGTTGTTACTGTGATTAACTACTTCTTTCTAAATACATTACAGAAATGGGCTACTGAGTTCTCTGTTGAACAGATTTGTTTGAAGTAGAGTAATGAGTAATTAAGTAATTAAAGTACTAAGTAATTAGTCATTTGTTAATTAAAGTACTGAGTAATTAGTCATTTGTAATGGATTACTTTTTTGGGTTAATTTATTATGGAATAATTGTAAATTTGTGTTTCCGAATGACGTCTAACAATAAAAACTGAAAGTTTAGATGTGTCATGCATTTAGTCAGCAAGGATATACAAACTCTAAAGACATCTACTTTCAGATATCACTGAAACTTTCGGCTTTCTCCATCATAAACCCATACAATCCCTCCTCTTCATAATCTGCTCTCCACACAACAAGACTTTTTGAACAGTGTGTTGTTATTTCTTTAAGTATATATATATATATATATATATATATATACACATCAGGGGTGTCCAATCTTATCCGCAAAGGGCCGGTGTGGTTGCAGGTTTTCATTGCAACAAAGCAGAGCACACATGATCATCTGTTTCAAGACAAAGACTGATTAAACGAGTGAAATCAGATGTGCTCGTCTTGTTTGGAGTGAAAACCTGCACCACACTGGCCCTTTGTGGATAAGCTTGGACACTCCTGCTATATCATGTCATTTTTAAACAACAGTGGTTAAAGCAGAGAGGATATCTGGTTTAAATACATATTTTCTCTCATTTCTTTACATCCCTGTGCACAGACTGATGGGAAATGCAGTCCGTATACAGTCAGCATCGTTCGTGTTCCTGCACTGTCCCACTTTTCTAGTGTTCAAGACTGTCAAGGATGCTGGCTGCTAACTCACTCGCCATAGCGAGCGTTTGGTTTAACAGTTCTTTTTTTGGAAATGCTCTTTTCTACACTGAGATCACACATCTCCTCTTGTGTATTCAGTTTGGGGAATGAGTAACAATTCACTCTTTCCACCAGAGTCTTGAGAAACTGGGCAAGTTTTCAGGTTTACAAACACGCTGCTGCATATTGTTACGTTTTTCAGAGGTATGCAGGGCATAGTTACAGTTGCTAGGCTATGAAGGACCACCTGGGTAAACCGATTTGCTACATCGCCACCCTGAGGCAGAGCAGTGCTGCATCTTAGAAGCTGACCAATTGTGGGTGAAGCAGCTAAACAGTGACCTTTCCCTCAGTTTGTATTTGAACATCTATTTTTCCCTACCGGACAGCATAACGTCAGTAACGTTACTTTCAGGGACCCCCCCTAGAATTTTGATTTTGAGACATTCAGGGGGTCCTAGAGGTTAATTAGGGGCAGACCCCCTGTATTTCACACCTTGAAAGTGAAGTAAACTAAGCAGGCTACATGCGATAATGTAAGACACTGCCAGCTTGTTACCTACTGCTGGCTGTAGCTGCCCTAGATTAAAAACACTAATGCTGTAGCCATTTATACCAATCAGGCATAACATTATGACCACCTCCTTGTTTCTGTGCTCGTTGTCCATTTTATCAGCTCCACTTACTATATAGGCGCACTTTGTAGTTCTACAGTTACAGACTGTAGTCCATCTGTTTCTCTGCATACTTTGTTAGCCCCCTTTTACCCTGTTCTTCAGTGGTCAGGACCCCCATGGACCCTCACAGAGCAGTTACTATTTGGATGGTGGATCATTCTCAGCACTGCAGTAACACTGATGTGGTGGTGGTGTGTTAGTGTGTGTTGTGCTGGTATGAGTGGATCAGACACAGCAGTGCTACTGGAGTTTTTAAACACTGTGTCCACTCACTGTCCACTCTATTAGACACTCCTACCTTGTCAGTCCACCTTGTAGATGTAAAGTCAGAGACGATAGCTCATCTGCTGCTGCACAGTTTGTGTTGGTCATCCTCTAGTCCTTCATCGGTGGTCACAGGACGCTGCCCACAGGACGCTGTTGGCTGGATATTTTTGGTTGGTGGACTATTCTCAGTCCAGCAGTGACACTGAGGTGTTTAAAAACTCCAGCAGCACTGCTGCTGTTCAGCCAATCAGAAGAGATCTTTTACATATATCAGTCTTAAAGGCACATCAAGAAAAACAGCCTGTGGAGGATAGGAGCCCTTAAAAACTGAATCTACTGGTGGAGTGTGAGGATTTTGGTCAGTGAGTGGTGAGGGGTTGATATTGTAGTCGTTACTCTGGTCCATATTAATGCACACAGGCACAAATGAAAGACATCAATTAAAAAGCTTCAAAACGCATAAAAAATGCAACATAAAGTCATAATGTGCACTAAAAATCTCATCATAGGCACCATATTCCATCCACTGGTAAGCAGAGGCGCTACAAAGCAATAAATGACTAATAGAACTTGAAATGAATGGCTGAGCTTGTACAGTTTGGTCATTAGATAGAGATTAAAGCACATGAAAAACTAATACTCCCCATGTAAGATTATTGCATGAGGGAAATGAAGACATTTGTATCTGGTAGCCTGAAGCTCACGGTGTTCCTGTGTTTCTGGTGATGAAAAAGGAGCAGAATGTATGAATCTGCAGGCGCACACAGGTTAGACTGACTGCAGTATCCACAACACTCAGCTCCACATTCTCACTCTTACTCTTCATGTCTTTCCCAGCAGTATTTGACGAAGATGGACCTTAACTGACCCGAGCTGTTTTTGAAACAGTGCGCCCATCTTACCAAGTTACAGTGTTTATAAACAATAATAAACAGCCGAAAAATGCTGTATAAATGTAATCAAGAATTCCTTTTATTAAAATTCTTTTCAACTTTTTCCAGATAGCCTCAGCCCTAAATTCCTAATCTTGGCCACAGATTAGGAATCTAGAACGCTGGTTTTGCTTTATTGTTCATTTCACCGCACATGGACTTCATATTATGATGCTGAATTTCCCCTAAATTCATTTTTATTAAATTTCTTTTTGTGTGTGTCTTTGTGGGAGGGAGATTGTTGATTGCTGGGATTAGTCACAGTGGCCTCTCTCTCTCTCTCTCTCTCTCTCTCTCTCATACACACACACTCTTGTTCACTCTCTTTCTCTCTCTCTCTCTCTCTCTCTCTCTCTCTCTGTCTTGTTCTTTCTGTCACTCACTCTCTCTCTCTTCTGCTCACTCTCACTCTCTCTCTCTCTCTGATAGTTAATCCATCTTTTTATTTGCAGTCCTTTGTCAAGAAATCTACAATTGACTTCTAATCTCTTTATTATCTATAATAGACAGACAGATAGACAGACAGATAGACAGATAGATAGATAGATAGATAGATAGATAGATAGATAGATAGAAAGATTCACAGACAGACAGTCAGACAGACATACAGACAGACAGACAGATAGATAGATGGATAGATAGATAGACATGAAGACAGATAGAAAGATAGATAGATTCACAGACAGTCAGATAGACAGACAGACAAACAGATAGATAGATAGATAAATAGATAGATAGATAGATAGATAGATAGATAGAAAGACATTGTGATAAATATACAAGAATTAATTAGAATTAATGAATATATACCCTATAATGAGTATATACACTATAATGAATGTGTATATATAGTGAATGAACAGTAGTATCAGTAGAGCTGTATAAACAGTAAAGTCAGTATATTATAGTGTCAGAAATCACAAGTAAGTCAGTTCACCTCTCCTCTGTGCTCCTTTCTGCTTTTCTTCTTTTCTCCCTCTCTTCCTGTCCGTTTCTCCCCTCATGGGCCTGTCTGGGCTTGGCTGAGTGTTTCCTGTGTGCTGTCGTAATCTGCTCTTTGTGTCTCCTCTTCCTCCTCCTGCTGCCCTTCCTCTCCGTCTGTCCACCACTCTGTCCCTCTGCAGTGGCCACGGATGAGTCAGTTGTATTTTCATCACAGCTTGGACGATCGAGAATAACAGGCTGCGTCTGGCTTTTGAAACGGGCCGCAAATCCAAACACACAAACACAATCGGGAGGACACTCTGCTTGATTGTTCAAGGAAAATAAGCAATTGAACATCTATTGGTGGCCCCCCTGACAAAAAGCTTGACCATCACAAGTGTTTTGGAACACTTCGGGGTGTTTTGACCATCTGTCCAGCCTCAGTGTCTGTAAATTTATTTGTTTTGTAGGTCTGTAACGTCCATCTATGTGTTGGTCACATGACACACGCACGTGTTGGTAATCTAGACACCCTTTCAGAGGGTGTTGTTGTTGTCGTTGTTATGGTTTGTTTGTTTTTACAGCGGTGGTTGTTGTGTTTAGACAGCAGGACAGCACTCCAGCAGGTGGGCTTCTTCTCTCCTGCGCTCTTTCTCTCCGCTCACCTCTCCTGCTGCTGTGATCTTTTCAGCTCAGGCGTTCCCATGCGAGGATTTTTGCAGCAGAGCAATTTTATGGTTCGACACAAAGCTCGCCACTTACGCAGCGCTGAGGGACATTTCACAAAGCAGCTGGACAGAAGTCAGGACTGTCCAATAGGAGGAGGCGTAAGGAATATTTCTTTAAGACAAACTTCAGCTTTTAACTAAAACATTCTCCCAGAAAACATTGTGATGACTTTCCGCAACATGACTTTTGGATGTACACTGCAAAAAATAGCATCTTGTCAAGTAAAATGATCTTAAATCTAGTCGACAAATCCAGCATTTCTCCTGTTAAGATTGTTGTCAGCTTATTTTAAGATTATTTAACTTATTTCCAAACATTTTTTACCTGTTTTAAGTAATTTTATTTATTTAAAATAATTTAAAATTATCTCACTATATTGGCAGATCATTTAGTTTGTGACCCAAAAAAGCTCCCTCAAAGAAAGTTATTACATGAAATGGTTACCAAAATATTACCTGATGCCTGAGACATTGTTTTATGATAGTATTGAAATATATATATATGTATATATATATGTGTGTGTGTGTGTGTATATATATATATACCACAGGAGCTTCTACAGGATTCCTTTACAATCCAGAGCACAGCAACCAAACACTCTGCACCAAACATTAGTATTCTAATTTTGCAGGTGTTGCAGAGATCTTCAAAAAACAGAACTGGCCAAATTGACCAGGGAGACCAGGGTTTTCCAGGTTTTTCCATCTATCTGTTGGTCACATGACACACAAACAAAATGATCTGCCAATATAGTGAGATAATTTTAAATTATTTTAAACAAATAACATGACTTAAAACAGGTAAAAAATGTTTGGAAATAAGTTAAATAATCTTAAAATAAGCTGACAACAATCTTAACAGGAGAAATGCTGGATTTGTCGACTAGATTTAAGATCATTTTACTTGACAAGATGTCATGTTGAGGAAAGTATATATATATATATATATACACATATATATATACATATGTATATATATATATATTTCTCCATTCATGGAGGAGAGATACATGAAGAGTGTTCTAAGGCAAAATAGGGCTGATTTTCTACTATTTTTCTACTATTTTCCCATCATTAACATTCCATATAAAACTCACAGGACACGTGTGGTTTTGGATAGTAAATAAAATGTCTATATATTTGTGTTGTAGTCATGGTGACCCCTGGTTCCCATCACCACCACTGTAAAGAAAACTGAGTCTCTGTTTCTCTACAATGAACCATTTCACATCAGATCACTCTGAATGACTTGGTTTGCATCTCAAATGAACTGAACTTTGCAGATGTTTTGAAAAATTGGTAGAGTTTCTCCTGTATGTAGTAACTGTTCAAAACACCAACAAACACAAATGGTTGTTCGGTGTGTCATACAGTTTGACGGAAAAACCTGGAAGTTCTCCCTGGTCAATTTGGCCAGTTCTGTTTTTTGAAGATCTCTGCAACACCTGCAGAATTAGAATACTAATGTTTGGTGCAGAGTGTTGGGTTGCTGTGCTCTGGATTGTAAAGGAATCCTGTAGAAGCTCCCGTGGTCATACTATAGATCTTCTTCATAATGAAGATCACTGAGGGATCCTCTTCCACTCAGAGGAGAGCGCAGGCATCGACGACAACACGCACATACGCATATTTTAGACATATTTCTCATCACGACCTCATTCCTTTTCTGGTTGGGGGCCCACAGAAGAAAAGCAGTAGTGAAGAGGAAGTAATGGGGCTGACAGGAGCTGGGGATGAGGATGCCGTCACCATGCTGTTTGACCTGCATTCCTCCATAACTAACCATCTCCATCCCCCCATTTCTCTCTCTCTCTCTCTCTCTCCCCAGTTGCTGTGCTCGTCTGTGCAGCAGGTGCTGTTTGAGGAGGAGGAGCGCGTGGGCAGGCTGGAGGAACGCGTGGCGGAGCTGCAGCAGAAGAACGAGCAGCTGAAGTCTCGCGTGGGGAAGCTGAAGCGCGCGCTGAGGAAAGCCCGCAGAAGCAGCCGCCGAAAGCAGCGCGAGCGCCTCGAGCCCCAGCAGCGCCTCGGCAGCTCACACTCAACCTCACCTCATCACTTCAACCACATCGCTCCTCCACACAAACCCTCGCGCCCCACACACGGGCTCTGAGAGCATGCGCGAGACTCGGACTCCTGCAGACTGCTGGGCAGTCTCTTACTCCACTTGCTTTACTTGACCACCTTGTGTGTCAGGCCCTTACTCATGCTAGATGCTAATATCAGTGTTGTGAAGATTCAGTACTCGAATGCACATCGACGTTGCAATGGTTGGAAAAAAAAAGTGCTGTCAAAGAATTAAAATAATTAATGACAATTAAGCACATTAGCTTGCTACAGTTAATCATGAATAACCACATTAGTTTGTTATAGTTATTCACGATAAACCGTGCCAGCTTGTTGCAGTTAATCACGATTAATTGCATAAATTTGTTGCAGTTAATCATGATTAATCGCATTAGTTTGTTATTGTAATTCGTGATTGACCGTGCTAGCATGTTGCAGTTAATCACGCATAAAATTGTTGCAGTTAATCGTGATTAATCGCATTAGTTTGTTATAGTTGTTCACGATTAACCGTGCTAGCTTGTCACAGTTAATCACGATTAATCGCATTAAATTGTTGCAGTCGTTTGGGATTAATAGCATTCATTTGTATTGGTTATTCACGATTAACCGTGCCAGCTTGTCTCAGTTAATCGCAATTAATTGCATAAGTTTGTTGCAGTTCATCATGATTAATCGCATTAGTTGTAGTTAATCGCGATTAATCACATTCGACTTATTTGAAGGATTTGTGGCGCATTCTGTTATAGCTGTATGAGAAGCTGTATAAGAAAACAAAGGAAGAACCAGAATGTATTTGTTACCTTAAATACATCAGTTTAATATAAAATTGCATGAATGCAGCGTAGACATTAACGCAGTTTCCATGTTTGACTGAGAGGAAAGACAGGGCTGCATAGTGGCAGAGACATAGCAACAATGCATAAGCAGCTGGGCTTCAAAGGGGAACTATGGGTGATTTGAAGGGTCAAACTATGAAAATAACGACAATAACGTTAATAGCATGTTAACTTTGACACCTTTAAAAAAACCTAATGTGTACTTAACGGTCAAAACTCCAACCAAAATTCAGGGGAACAATTTGTGAAATGTTTTAAACGATTTTTTACACAATACTAAACTTCTTGTTGCCTGTTTTTCAGAAACAGCCTACAACTCTGCACACACTTTTCCTCTTAACAGCCAAATTTGAACTGAATTTTAACGACGTCCTCACAGCGGCCGTGTTGATGAGCGATGTTATTTGCTTCGCTGTAATGAAAATGCAGCATAATGGTAGAAATGCAATGGTAGAAATAATCCCAGGCTATATTTACTCATAGCTATAAATCAACCTGTAGAAATAATCCCAGGTTATATTAATCCAGTGCAATTTGTAGCAATTACTCATATATTCTGTGCCCAAATGAGTCCAATATGTACTGTTCTACCTCGAGGGTATGACTACGAATGTTGAAACATTAGGTTTGATTTTACAACATTGTAAAATGAAATTACAATTAAAAGATTTCTACTTGTGAGCAGCTAAATGTATTGCGTAAGGAACGTTTTTGTGTGAAGGCAGTGTGTAATTAAGTAGCTGCTCCCATCTCTGTAATTTAAAACAGCACTATGTCATATTTTTGGTTAAAACTGGAAGACGTAGCATTACTGAGTCAGGAGAAAACAGCACACTAAAAAATGGTGAGTGTGTCGCTGTGAGTCGCCCTGTAAAGCCGCAATTGATCATTTTAAAGAGCTCGATGTTGAGGCCTCAAATGCAAAGTCAACATTAAACAGATGATAATGACAGTAGATAATTCACTCACATCATTGGGTGACGTGTCTTCACCAAGGTTTGAGTGAGTTCTTCTGAATTCTCTTTCAATGCGCTCGCAAAAGTCAGATTCATCCACTCGTGGGGGTCCGAAGCACATCACAAAACATTCTTCCGCACATTGCGTGCAATTACACATTTCCACCAGAGAGGTCTCCAAATCCCAAAAACTTTCTTAGTGTAGCTTTAAACTGAGATTTCTTATCCTGTATGGCACATTACAGACATCCTGTGTAAACATTACATTATGCCTCCTCTGCATGCAAACCAATCCTGTCCAAATTGTACATTACAGGTAATTTATGAATGTTTTCCCATTATTTCTACCTTCTTTGCAGCTCATCTTTATTTCTTATCCTTCATCAGGTTAATTAACCTGCTTTGCTTAGAAAATGAAACGTCAAATGTGACTATCCGAAATGCTCTCCGAAACATTTTCTGCAGATTGTAAATACAGCAACTTTTGCAATGTTTGATCCATATATTTTTACAATAAATATCTGCAATGTAAACCATCTGGCTGTACTCGTTTCATAGAAATTAGTCACGTCTCTTTTATGTACCCACATGATCAGTCCTGGTCCATGATTTTTCTCCATGTCGGAAAAACTGATTGAAAGGGAGGTTGAGTGTTTGGCCACTTGGCTCAGATTCTGTTGACCCCCTGAAGCTGTGTGGGAGGGCGAAGGGGGCCAGAGCTTTCTGACAGCCTGTGTGAGTGAGTATGTGTGCAAAGTAGAAGTGGAAAACAGACACTTTAAGAGGCTGTAAGGACAGAGACCCCCACATTCTTCCCTTCAGTCTACAATAAGCTCCTGCTTTGCACTCCAAACAAGCTTCAAGCTCACCCAAGCCCCAAACTCACCATTGGTAATGTGTATTTAAGGGTCTGTATGAGTCTGAAAATACTTAAAGGGGAATTACACCCATTTTTTCCAAAATTTTTTGCATAATTCTGTTTTTGAGAAGTCTTTCAATGTGGTTTGATGGTACATTGTAAAAAGTCATACATTTCTTTACAGTGATGGTAACAGGAACCAGAGGGTCGCAATGTCTGCAAATATAGGCAATTTATTTACCACTGAAACCACAGCCAGTGAATCTAAACATTTTATAAATGTTATATGTAATGTGGACAATGGTACAATAGTGGTAAACCTGAAAAAAAATGTTTTGGGGTACTACTTTGAGCTACTTTGACCCTGCTTGTATCTCTCCACCTATGGTTGCTTTTAAAAAATGTTTATGTCTCAGACTTCAGGCAACATAACCATATGTGAGCTTTTAGAGGCTTTCGATGTCTGGGTCCTATCACCACCACTGAGATCAACTCCAACTTTGTAAGTTTCTCGAAAACATAGCATTTCAAACTAAATCACTCTGAATGACGGATCATTATCTTAATCTTAATTATGTAGAAATGAAAAAAATCAGTGAAATTCCCCTTTAAGCAAGCTGGTAGGTTTCACTGCAGAACCATTCACAGTGGTGGTGATAGGAACCAGACGTCCACCTCTAAAAACTCCCTCACAGACATAAAATTGTTATGAATATGCCACCTGATGCCTGCGACACTGTTTTATGATAGTTTTGAAGTCTATTTTTTCTTTAGTCCATTCATTGGTGGAGAGCTACAGTCATGTGCAAAAGTTTGAACACCCCTAGTCAAATGAGGTTTTATTTATTTTCCAAGTGAAAAATAACAACTTATTCTCTAAAGAGAACACACTGAAATGTGACATTTTTCTGCAAATTTTAGTGCAGAATTTATATTTATTTGCTTATTTTAACATATTGGGAAACACATACACACATCATCTAAACTGCTTATCCTTCTGGGTTGCGGTGGGGTGCTGGAGCCTATCCCAGCTGTCATTGGGCGGAAGGCAGGATACACCCTGGACAGGTTGCCAGTCCATCGAAGGGCAGACAGACATACACATTCACACACACCTAGGGGCAGTTTTAGCATGTCCAATTGGCCTGACTGCATGTTTTTGGACTGTGGGAGGAAACCGGAGAACCCGGAGAAAACCCACACAGACACGGGGAGAACATGCAAACTCCACACAGAAACACCCTGGACATCGAACCCAGGCCCTTCTTGCTGTGAGGCGACAGTGCTACCCACTGTGCCACCATGCCGCCCTTTGGGAAACACAATAAAATATAAAAGAATTATGCCCTAATTATTTTTCCCAGTAAGTTATATTCAGCAAGTAAACCTTAACTGTGTATTAAAATAGGCAGAGGTGTGTTCTCTGTAGAGGATGTGTAACTTATTTTCACTTAAATTGACAAAATAGAGAAAATTTCCTCAATCAAAGGTTCGAAACATCATAATGTCTAACTTGCATTGTGACTCAGTGCCATATACTGTAGACTGAAGTAGCCTAGTAGATATATCAACATCTTATCCCGTCGACAACTGAATGTCAAATCAAATTAAGTACAATTCAGTCATATTTCAACAACATTTATTGTCAGTTTTCTCTTTGTAGAGCAAACAGTGTGAAATAACTTCCCTCTGACTCACTTTCCTCTCCGACTGCTGTTTCTCTCCTCATCCCTCCCCTGTGTGTGTGTCACTGACTCGAGTCTCAGTGCTCTTCGTAATGCACAGATCTGATTGGCTGAGTAGCGTCACGTGTGATATTTACAACACACGCGATTGCTATGTGAGTCTCCCGAGCCGCTAAAGCTACCGTAAACGCTAGAAAAGTTAGGCCAGTTAAAATAGGACCACCCTGTCGAAATGAAATCATTCTCCATAGTTTATTGGTTATAGGTCCAGGTCCACATAGGACAGCGTCTGGGTCCGGACTCCGACCGCGGTCCGCCTATTAGTGACCTCTGGTATAGAGGATGAGGGAGTGGAGCTCCATCCATAACAACAGAGGAGAGACTGTTACATCAGCACACACAGCTAGCCCAAACACAAACATGTTTTTTAGGATTATATAAAGTGTTTGAACAGCTGAACTCTTTTTTGTATGCTTGGGCCTTACAGCCCTCTGAGAAAGAGAGCCAGAGAGCAGAGGAGCACCAGAGAGACTGTGTTCAGTGTCCACAACTCCTGCCACTGGCCAGAGGGGTGTTTGTGTTAGGAGGGGTCAGATATCAAACCCAAGAACAAAGACAGGCAAGAAGCACACATGAAAATACAGTACTGTGTTAAAGTCAGAGAGCGCCCTATGTTTATTTCATTTCCAGTCAAAACATTGATCACAAGTTATTCATTTTTTCAGGAGATATTTCTGAGCAGATTAGATATCAAATAATCCAGTTGAATTAGGAAGGAGAAAGTCAAAGGAAAATAAGTGAAAAAACTGATTTAAAGATATTAAAATAGGATTTCTAAATGTGCAAGATTGGCACAGTAAAAAAAGCAGTAAAAAGTTTGACAAAACTCATTAATTAACAGTAAAAGTAATGATGGTAAAATTCTGTAAAATTACTCATTTCATTTCTAAGAAACACTGCCTTCTACTGTAATTAAACAGTTTTGCTAGTTATACAATATTTGACCATAATAATAAACATTAAAATAACCAAATGAAATAAAGGTGATCATTTGTTTTTGTAAATTTACATTCTATTTCCATAAATTAACAGCAGTGTTAAAATGCAGTATATGTGTATGGTTTATTTGCATGTATTTAACCTTTATTTTTTAAAAAATTGGGTATTGACTATTAAATTTTATAGAACAAAATACTTTTTTTTACTATGTGAAAAAACACCAGAACGGTCCCCATCAGATAAAGAGTTTTATTTTGGAGAAAATCAACTCCACTTTTGCTTCAGATCCACGGGAAAGGAAAGCCAAAAAGACAAACAGAGAAGCTGCTGCTGTTCTCAGAATAAAGGACTGACCACCCCAGAGTCCAGACCTCGACATCACTGAACGTGTTTGGTATTACAAAAAGCAGAAAATGCAACCAACTTCTAAGACTGAACTTTGGAGGTGTGGCTGCAGATTTCTTTAAAGAACTGAAAGTGAGCTTCATGAAAAGAACGGAAGCTGTAATAAAGGTGAAGAGTGGTAGTTGTTGAGGCTTTTCTGTGATTTTCTTTTTATTTTCTGCTGAAAAATAAATATATTATACTTGATGGCTGTTTTGACTGGAAGTGAAATGAATGAAGGGACTTTTGCACTGTACTGTATATATACTGCACATTTAAGGTGCAGTCCTCTTTGAGTGCACCTCCGGCTCTTCCGCTGGTGAAACCCAGCCAGCGTCATGCAGACTAATGGAATGTAAGAAATGTCCTGGATCTTTAGATGATATTTCTTTAATTCTAGCTGACAGGTGGTCTCTGCAGCGTCTCTGCTTCAGTGTGTATGAGGGAATGTGAGTTGGACTAGAGGAAGGTGTAAATGAGCGCGTGTTCTCCTCTTATTAATATATAAATAAATAAATGCTTGCTGTTTACTGCCTAAAGGTTTCTTGAATTAATAATCATTTTGTCTGTGAATTATTAAAGAGCTCTACACATTCTCCAAACTTATTTCGGAGAATGTGTACAGCTTTTATTTTATATTTTCAGTCCATAAGAGCGATGCTCATGTTCAGGAGCACGTCTCCCATCAGGCTTCAGGCTACTGATGGGATGAACAACAAAGCGATGAAGAAAAAATGAGAGGGAGAGAGCGTGAGGGAGAGAGAGACTGAAAAAGAGGTTGGATCTTAGCAGGAGTGTTTGGCTGCTTTCTGTTGACCCCCTTAAGCTGTGTGGAGGGGGGCAAAGGGGGTCAGACCTTTCTGACAGCCTGTGTGAGTGAGTATGTGTGTAATAAAGTAGGAAAACATACTTTAAAAGGGCCACCTACCCACGATAAGCTCCTGCTTTACTCTGTGACCTGAAGGCTTAAAGGGGAATTCCACCCATTTTCCAAAGTCTCTGTATAATTAAATGGTTAAGGTGTAAACCAAGTCATTCACAGTGGTTTGGTGTGAAATGCTCCGTTTTAGAGAAACTTAGAGTCAGAACTGTTCACAGTGGTGGTGATAGGAACCAGACGTCCACCTCTAAAAGCTCCCTCACAGAAAGCTATTACACACAACGGTTATGAATATGCCACCTGATGCCTGAGACACTGTTTTATGATAGTTTTGAAAGATATTTTTTCTTCAGTCCATTTATTGGTGGAGAGCTACAATCATGTGCAAAAGTTTGAACACCCCTAGTCAAATGAGGTTTATTTATTCTCTAAGTGAACTTATTCTCTAAAGAGAACACACTTAAATGAGACATTTTTCTGCAAATTTTAGTGCAGAATTTATATTTATTTGCTGATTTTAACATATTGGGAAGCACAATAAAATATAAAAGAATTATGCCCTAACAGGCCACATGTGTATTAATATAGGCAGAAGTGTGTTCTCTGTAGAGGATGTGTAACTTATTTTCACTTAAATTGACAAAATATGTCATTTGCCCAGGGGAACCCAAACTTGTGCAAATGGATGATGCTGTATGGCATTCTTTCCCCAGAACTACCAATATTTTACCATTATCATCATTATATATATATATATAAAAATTTATTTGGATTGCAAATAAAATGTCTATATTTGTGTTGTAGACATTGTGACCCCTGGTTCCTATCACCTCCACTGTAAAGACACCTGAATCTTTAAGTTTTTCTACAATCACTTCACATCAAACCACCCTGAATCACTTTGTATACATTTAAATCATTAAATCGTACAGAAATTTTGGAAAAATTGGTGGAATTCCCCTTTAAAGCTTTCCCTTATAAACCTTTGGTATGTGAGAGTGTGTGAGCGCATAAATACTCAAGTAAGTGCTTAAAATGTTTGTGTGCGAGTGTCTGCTTTTGGAAACCTACTTCATTCACGATCACCCTGATTTTCCGAATCACTCAGGCAACGGAAACTGGAAACAGTGACACAACACGAAGCAGCACCCAGTTACTCCTGCAGCGAAACACTCTCAGACTCACAAACACAGGACAACATAACAAATGAACGGCACTGTTCATTAAAGATTACCAAACATCGGCTCCTGGGCAGCTCTCGGACTTTAGGAATGCAACGAGTCACATATGGGACGGGCCGCACATGGATAGATACACTAACTGGGCCGTTTTCACAGCTGTTTATAAGTAGATAATAGCAGATAAGAGGAAACTGCTTCTCAGAAACCACAGCACCCATTTTAAAGAGTTGTAGTAAAGTCTATTTTTAACCATATTCGTCTCCTCTAAAGCATTCATGACTTCTTCCTGAGGAAAAGGTGCCGTATCAGAAGGCAAAGCTGTGATCAGATTAAATCTGCAAAGTTTTTCAGTATTTGAAAAAAAAGCAGAAAACATGTTTAACAAAATTACACAGAAGCCTCAACAACAAAACATGATCTCAGATTTTTACTAGTGTGTCTCGACCTTTATTACAGCTTCCATTCTTTTCAGGAGGCTCACTTTAAGTTTCTCAAAGAAATCTGCAGACACACCTCCAAAGTTCAGCCTTAGAATCTGGTTTTGCATTTTCTGCTTTTCACGACCCAAATAATCCCAAACACACTGAGTGACGTTCTGGACTCTGGGGTGGTCAGTCCATTTTTCATCTTTCTTCTTTTTTTCTGTTTCCTTTTCTCAGGAAGGGCATTTGTACACCAGCTCGAGTGCCTGAAGTCATTAAAGCAAAAAGGGGGACATACGGTACCAAATACTACGAAACTCTGAGATTCACGTTAAAATGTCGAAGATACTATTTTTTATTCAAATTGTTCTGCTGATGATATAATTTATAATGAAAAAACTGTACTGGATTAGAAAGGAATGTACAGTAGAAGCACTTTCACCTGTAGTCTCAGACTTTCACACCCCACTGTTTTCTTTCTTGCATAAGATTTTCTAGTATTCGAGGCAGAAGCCTCTGAAAACTCCACAGACTCTACTAAACTGGTGGCATATTATCACATTTTTCCTTCTGGAGAACGAAACCAGCTCTGAAGAACAACTTACACAAACACAGCTTCATTTACAACCAGAGAAGTGCTTTTCCTGAAGCAGATGCAGAGTGAATGGACAGCGTAAGCAGCTCCCAGGTGGTTGCTACGGCGTTGCTGAACTGTTAGTGGTTGCTAGGGTGTTGCCGAATGGTTACTATGGTATCCCAGGTGGTTGCTAAGATGTTGCTAGGTGGTTCCTATGGTATCCCAGGTGGTTGCTAGGCTGTTGCTGAACTGTTACTATGGTATTTTAGGAGGTTGGAAAGGTCTTGATAAGTGGTTGCTATGGTATCCCAGGTGGTTGCTAGGGTGTTGCTAGGCGGTTGCTAGGGTGTTGCTAAACTGATACTATTTTAGGTGGTTAGAAAGGTATTGATAAGTAGTTGCTATGGTATCCCAGGTGATGCTAGGGTGTTGCAGAACTGTTACTCTGATACTTAAGGTGGTTGAAAAGGTATTGATAAGTGGTTGGTATGGTATCCCACGTGGTTGCTAGGGTGTTGTCGACCTGTTACTATGGTATTTTAGGTGGTTGGAAAGGTATTCATAAGTGGTTGCTATGGTATTCCAGGTGGTTGCTAGCATGTTGCTATAGCTCCACACATGGTTAATAGAGGGTGACTAATGGACTTGTATCAACATGGCATAAGTTTGGTGCACAAACTTTTGCACCCCATCCTCACCTATGGAAAAAGAATTTGTCATCTAATTATGGTACAAAAACCATATGTCTGATCAAAAAGCTGTACACCAGCACACAATTCCCAATCAGACGGAATGTTCTGGAGCTGGAATGGTGTCAATATCTCAAAAACTGCAGGATGAGCTAGAGGACCAAAAAATACGTACCAAGAAGAATAACATACTGTTGGATAACAAGAGTGCTGGGCATTGCAAAGCAACTCCCCATTGGCTTCTATTACAGGTGTGTTGTGTGTCAGCAAGATTTCTGTTATTTTCTATGGCAAACAGAGATAAAAAGCTGGAGATTTCCTTTAAATTTGTTTGCTATTGGGGATTCAAATAAAAGAAAACAAAGTCTTATATAATGACTACATACACCGATCAGGCATAACATTATGTCCTTGTTTCTACGCTCATTGTACATTTTATCAGCTCCACTTACTATATAGGTGCACTTTGTAGTTCTACAGTTACAGACTGTAGTCCATCTGTTTCTCTGCATACTTTGTTAGCCCCCTTTTACCCTGTTCTTCAGTGGTCAGGACCCCCATCGACCCTCACAGAGCAGGTACTATTTGGGTGGTGGATCATTCTCAGCACTGCAGTAACACTGATGTGGTGTGTGTTGTGCTGGTACAAGTGGATCAGTTTTTAAACACTGTGTCCACTCACTGTCCACTCTATTAGACACTACCTTGTCAGTCCACCTTGTAGATGTAAAGTCAGAGACGATAGCTCATCTGCTGCTGCACAGTTTGTGTTGGTCGTCCTCTAGTCCTTCACCAGTGGTCACAGGACGCTGCCCACAGGACTCTGTTGGCTGGATATTTTTGGCTGGTGGACTATTCTCAGTCCAGCAGTGACACTGAGGTGTTTAAAAACTCCAGCAGCACTGCTGTGTCTGATCCACTCAGATCAGCGCAACACACACTAACACACCAACACCACGTCAGTGTTACTGCAATGCTGAGAATGATCCACCACCCAAATAGTACCTGCTCTGTGGTGGTCCATGGGGGTCCTGACCACTGAAGAACAGGGTAAAAGGGGGCTAACAAAGTATCAGAGAAACAGATGGACTACAGTCTGTAACTGTAGAACTACAAAGTGCACCTATATAGTAAGTGGAGCTGATAAAATGGACAATGAGCGTAGAAACAAGGAGGTGGTCATAATGTTACGCCTGATCTGTGTATGTGTGTATTTTTATACAATATGTGAAAGTATTGGGAGATTATACAACCTGAACTTGAATTCAGCTGTGTTTTAGGAAGTCACGCTCTGTAGAACTGAAGATTTATTGATTTAATAAGCCGAGAGCTCGGCCAGTTAAAAACAGCTGTGCTGTCGGTGGCCGGCTTTCTCAACAACGCAACTGTCCATAAAAACATTGGAAGGAAAGGATGACTATTCTCCTCTGTTGCTATGCAACGCACCAGCCAAATGAGCATCTCTACAGTCTTGTGCATCACCTGTGTGAGCCTGAGGGTTACCTTCTGAGTGCAGAGCTGCTCAGCACTGCAGTGTGGTCAGCAGCAGTTTACAAAGACCCAGGCTGGCTGTATATCTGAACAGAAGAGGAAAGAGTCAACCTTCACCCATTAATCAGTGACCTACTGTATAATGACATTTTTTGTCGTCGATTAACATCGACACAAACAGGAAAGACAGAAATGCACTCAAATCTGATAATACAGAAGATACAGTACTGTGCAAAAGTCAGACCAGCCTTCATATATTTAACAGAAGATTTTACAGAAGCTTCAATAACTAAATACCACATTGCATTGTTCAGTATTCAGTGCGTCACTCTTTGCCTTTATTACAGCTTCCATTCTTTTCAGGAGACTCACTTTCAGTTTTTAGATCTTTTTCCACACCTCCAAAGTTCAGTCTTAGAAGTTGGTTTAGCATTTTCTGCTACTCATGATCCAAGTAACCCCAAACACATTCAGTGATGTTGAGGTCTGGACTCTGGGGTGGTCAGTCCTTTATTCTGAGAACACCAGCAGTTTGTTTGTCTTCATTTTTGTCTGATTCCTTTCCTGAGGATCTGAAGCAAAAGTGGAGTTGATTTTCTCCAAAATGAAACTGTTTATCTGATGGGGACAGTTTTGGTGGTCAATCACAGAGTAAAAAAGTATTTTGTTCTGTAAAATAGTCAATACCCAATTTTCAATAAATAAATGAATTAAATTCATAAATTAACTAATTAAGAAAGGAAAAAAAACGTTAAATGTATGTAAATCAACCATATGCATGTACTGCATTTTAACACTGCTGTTAATTTACAGAAATACACTGTTAAAAATAAAGGTTCAGGTACATTTTTTTGTTCATTAAGGTACAAACGATATAAATGTGCCCTCAAAGGTACAACAGTGGTTTTAAGGTCTGATTGTGAACCCTAAATAAGTTTTTCCTGGTGAAAAGTTTGCATTTGTATCTTTTCATAACCGAATGTTTTAAAACAGAACAGTAAAATAAAAGCCTGGAGACGAGACGGGGTGTGTGGAGTCAGTACAGCTTAGAACATATCATTTCAGTGGATTATGGTTCAGTTATGTTCCCTGACTAAAGGTACTGAGATGTACCCTTGAGGTTCCCACCCCAGGGACAGTTTAGTACCTTTATATCTGAGAGTGTAGAATGTAAATTTACAAAAACAAATGATCACCTTCATTTCATTCGCATTGATTTTAATGGTTGTTACTGTTATTAATATAGGAAAATATTTTATTAGCAGCTAATATGACACCAGCAGCTTCTTTGTTTGATGTGTCCATCTCCTTTTCTCAGTGAGGTTCTTCTTGACAGCTACACATCCTTTCAGACCCACAGCGCTGAGTCGTCTTCTCACAGTGGAAGGATGGACAGAAACACCTGTGGATGTTTTCAGATCTGAAGCAGCTTGATTTTCTCCTCTCTCTCAAAGATGTAAGCTTTAAGTGCTGTTTATCTGATGGGGACAGTTTTGGTGTCGACCAGGTCTTCCAGGTGGTTGTTAGGAGCCCCGTTTTCTCTGTAGCTTTTAAACTCCAGTTTTGGCAACTCCAGTTTTTTCACTTATTTTCCTTTGACTTTCTCTTCCCTTATATAAGTCAATTATCTTATATCTACTCTTCTCAGAAATATCTCCTGAAAAATGAATAACTTAATGGCTGTTTAGACTGGAAATTAAATAAATGAAGGGTAATCTCTGACCGTTACTACTGGACTTTATGCACAGTTCTGTAAGTTGAATGAAAATGTATTCCACTACATAATTACACTTCAGAGGTACAGAAACATGACAGTAATAACTTACAGCCACATAAAAGGAAAGTACACTATTCTGCTTGGTGACTGTTTGATGTGATAGGGGTGCACGTCATCTCTGCCCGTCACACGCTTGTGCCTTGGGGCCATAAGCGCGGATGAGTGGTCCCTGTCCTTGGCCGGATGGTTGTGAAAGTGAAAAACAGAGGTGTAGCCAGGGGCAGAGGCGGCATGGCAAACTGACCATGAGACACATGTTAATGAGACAAAGCCTGGAGCTGTGTCTCATTAACGAGGCCTGGCTGACCACGGGGCACAGTGGTCAACCAGGCCTGACGGCACTGTGAATGACTCACTGCATTCATCATAGCACACCAAAGCACAGCTCCTGCAGAGCAGCCAATAAGAATGCTCGTCTGTATGCACATGTGTACAGAGGTGGGTAGTAACTATGCACATTCACTTAAAGAAATGGTTTGGAAAAAACACAGTATACAATAAAGGAGCAACGATTTCTACATAGAAAACAATTCGATTCGTCCAAGGGTCTCTCATTGATTAGGGGTCTCTCATTGATTAGGGGGCTTACGCTATGTATGCGTCCATACTGTGAACATTAACATTAACATATGAACACAAAACATATTTTCACTTATTATCTTTTCTTTTATCAAAAAATAAATAGCACTGAGACACTACCATATTGTGTCAAATCCAATTTTGAATTTTGTGTATCATTACACTCCGAATATATCGCTGCTTTCGTGACAAAACCTCGTATCTCTGTTTTTGTTGTTTTTCAGTTTTTGACATAATTTGAAAATGTCTGTTGATCTTTACATTGTGTGTTAATTCCATGATGAATGGAGCACAATAAACGGCCCAAAACGACTTGGAAAAAAGTCTGGTTCCATTGACTTACATTAAAAATAAAGTAGGTTTTTTCCTTCTCCTGTAAAGTTACCATTTTTTAAATATGAGGTTTTGTTCCGACAGCAGAGATATAAATAAATTTGGCTTTTACCCCAAAAAAGTCAATCAGCCAAGACACAATTGAGGTCCAAGGTTTGCTTCATTAGTAGTAAAAATAATACAACTATTACAGTTTTTCTCGGTTGCTAAAGCACAAACCTTCAATGAAAATCATTTTCAAATCATTATGTGAAATACTCCACATCAGTAGTTGATTTGCTTGTAGCTCTATCTGCATTTATGAATACTAAGTCCTGCTGTCTTCAGTTGGCTCAGAGATGCAGCTGATTAGGCCTCAGAGATCAAAATGTATAACACTGCTTTCCTGTTGAACCTTTTTTCTCTCACATGCATTTATTAATATGGTCACTGCATAAATACTTACACACAAGACAAATCAGCATAAACTGGCCAACATATATATTACATGCAATGCAGTGATCTGGTATTGCTGTACTGCCAACCAAATGGATAAAAGTTGAATCATGAGATTCACTAACACTAATAAGTTCATCGTCTCACGGCAACCAATCAGGTTAAAGCCAGTGATGTTTTTTTCGTCTTCTTTGTTCCTGGGATTGACCAGAACTGATTATATAATAAAAAATATGGTTCTTTAAAGTGTTCCTTAATAAAGAAAATTGTTCTATAAAGAACCATGAACACTCAAAGAACTCTTTGCATGATTAAAGGGTTCTTTGCATCATGATAGGGGTCTTCAGAATGTGCTGTAGATGGTTCTATGTAGAACCTTTTTGAAAAGCATGATCATGTGATTATGACACTAACAACACGGACGCCTCAGAGAAGACTATAGGTGATGTGCCTGGTGATTTTGGGGTCCATATCTCCAGTTGCCAGAAGGCTAGCAATGTGGTCCATTGAGGGCTTGTTGGAAAGGGCACATCGCGCTCTTCTGACCTGTGGAGTCTGGCTTTGCTCTAACTTTTCTCTTCCAATTTACAGTGCCTAAAAGATCAGCTATCGAACGTTGTTATCTCAGGTTTCCCGAAGACTACAATAAAAAGTCATGTGTCGTTGGAGAGTGGGCATAATGCCCTATGATCCTGTGAAGTTGGTTACTCTTATTGTCACAGAGTTAAGGTGCACTAAATGTCTCTGGACCCACGCTATGGGCGAGTGTCTCGGCAAGGCTGCCTAAGTCAGATACAAATATGCGAGATTCCGGGGTCCACATCTCCGGTTGCCATAAGGCCAGCAGTGCAATCCAGGGATGGTTGGAAAGGGCATGTCAGCTTTAAAGTTGCTTGTTGTAAAGCATTAATCTTCTCCTGTGGTCTTTATTCATCAATAGCCACATTTACATGCAGCCTAATAATCCATTAATAATCTGAATATATAATAGCTCAATCAGAATAGAATATGTCCATGTAAACACGGAATACAATTTCTATCAGATTGATCGAGGTGGGTAATCCTGTAAACAATCTGTTAAATATTAGAATAATAACCATGTAAACGTCTGTATCTGATTACATTCCCTCTCAGAAAGTTTAAGTCCGTTCTGATCATGTTCGTCACGTCATAGCGAAAGTTTATAACGTTCAACATGGCGGAGCAGAAACTGGTCTGCAGAGGAGACGAAGTTTATGCTCTGATCTTTAAAAGACGGCGGTGGGACGGACGTCCAGTTTATGTGTCTCAGAACACGACGTCTTCCTCTCGGCCTTCTTTAATAAGGACATGTGAAGGACGTTTTCCTGAGTCTGACATCATTTTAAAGCAGATAAAAACCAGAAGCACTGCTCACTGCTGCTCATCTCACTCTGACTGGACCTCACATGATGTTCGCTGTCATGGTAACGTCTACACTAAGTGGTTCTCCACACATGCATGTCGTTTTGGATCAGATTACTTGTAGTGAGCATGTAAATGGAGATTTTCATCAGATTGTTGAGTGAAAATATGAACACCTCAGTCTGAATCTGTAATCGGAATGTATTCAATCAGACTGGCAAATGTCTTTGCATGTAAACACAGCCAATGATTGGTCAATGTTGTTTAGACTTTCTCCACATAATTTTCGACTTCACAAAATCTGAAGTTGTGCAACCGCTAATGCACACCTAATTTGGGAAGGAGTGGGAGTTCTTCCCGCACTACTGCCCACCCTCAGTCTAGCTGAGGAGGTCTTTTCAGCACAGTAATGGAAGGTATGACCCCTGACCTCATGGCCACGTGTCTTTGCTGGATGCAGTGGATGCTGCTTTTGAGGACGACACAGCAGAATCATGTTCCCACTTTTTATAGCAATGCAGATTATAATGTGTTTTAGGCCAGACTGACAGGAGTGACTGGATGAGCAGTGAAGGAGGAAATTTACAGTAATATTCCTAAATTTCCCAATTTTATAAAATACCTTTGTATTGACTTAGTTTACTGTTTAGATACTAAATAAATGTTACTGAAAAATGGTGCTTTGAATTATGTATAATCCACACATGCCAGTCGCATATGAATAAAATATTATGTCAACCCAATCACTGTCTATCAATTCACTTATGTTTAATTCACTAATGTCGATGTAACACATTTTATTCATGTACTTTTGTCACATTTGAATCATTTGAATTCAAACATCATTTGTCAGTATATGTGTGGAATTAGATTTGTTAGTGCTACTACTGTAATCTGTTTAGAGTAGTCGGTAACTGGCTCAATGAGAAACAAAGTAAAGAAACACTTACAGGTCTGTCATACTGACACTGAGTGTGTTTACATGCACTTAATGATCTGATAACTGCAGAAAATCAGATTTTGTCAGTAATCTGACCAACATGTTTATATGCACTTGAGTAATCAGATAATGGGAAACTCCAGGCCTACATGAGTTGGGCAGTAATCAAATTTCTGCTTTGCAACCAGCCAATAAACTCACAGAAGAAGACGCGACGTAAACTTAAAAAAAAAAACAAAAAACATTGCGCCACTTTACCTGAAAATATAAACATACATCTTAAAGATGAAGAATATTTAAATCCTTAATTTCGTCAAGCATGTATTTGGTTTCAGTGTCACTCCAAAAGTGTTTTGCTGCATCTCGTGGTGACGCTGCTCGCTTATTTCCGGTACAGCAGTTTGTTTTCGCACAAGCGCAGACTGAGAAATCCGAAAGAAATCAGAGTAAGAGTTCACATGCGCTGAGAAATCTGATTACTGAGCTAAAATCCAGATCTCTTCATCAGATTTCTAGAACTTACTCTGATCTAAGAAATCAGAGTGTGCTGTTTACATGACCATTTGAATGCAAACTGCAGAAACCCAATTATAATCTGATTAACGAGTGCATGTAAACGCACAAATGTTTAGTGTATCAACAGTTTTGGTTTAAGGAATAATAAAGGGTGATTTCATTTTGGTGACACTGATCGTATTCATTGATGCATTTACTTAATTTTGAAGTATGAAATATATATTTTGAGTGAGTTGTGACCTTTTGCAGTTGAGATATATTATGCTGTACAGGTTAAACCGATATGAAAATTATACTTCATGATTTATGAAAATGTTGCAGAAAATGTGCTTAAGCAATTGAGAAAAACTGTAAAAGCCCATTATTTAAAAAGACATTGGGTGACAGATGAGCCTTGGTGTCCCACTGCAAAACTGCAAAAAAGCTAAATTCGGACACCAAACATGTCTTGGCTGAGGGGCTACATGAGGGTCAGGGCCAAATTGTGCAATTGCGATTTTTCACCTAACCGTTCCTTTAAGTTATATTTTGATGAATTTGTACCTTTGAGCATTTGTTTCAAATAATTTTACTTGCACTTCTGTGTTTAATTTCATTCTGTTGTGTTGGTTCAGCAAATGGACTGCTCTGCTGCTACTATTTTCGATGAAATATAGTGTTTAAATGATTTGCACATCATTGCATTTTATTTTTATTTACATTCTGCACAGCATCCCAACTGTTTTTGAAATGGGGTTGTATTTTTGACATGAACATTTTTTATTCATTATTTAACTGAAGTAACAATATTAGTACTAGTCTTCCCACCTCTGGCTGTGTCATTACACTCAGTTTAGTTCACATCCATCCCATCTAAACCATGGAGACGTCAGTTCTGGTCATTCAGGATTTATTAGAGGAGAAAAAAAAACATTCATTCCCCATTTCTTTACAGCATGGTATTATATAAACTTTGATATGTGCAGATGATTGTCAAAGGCATTGGATATACAAGCCCCGTATTAACAGAAGTTTCACATCACAGTAACGTTAGTATTCATATGCCACTCCAAAATATGGAACGTCTTTGTCACATGCATATAGAGTATATAGTTCACATTTCACTGGGCGACTTTAGTTTGGAGAGGGTTGCCATGGAGATGCGGTGATCACAAGACCTGCATTGTCAAAGCATGTGTTTCATCATACATAGAGTTACATAGTAAGGGCTAGTGAGGGCTTTTGGAAAATACGCTGACACTTCGAAGGTTGAATTTATAAGCGCTTCAAACATGCTTTGCGTTTCGTTATAAAATCGCTGAATGCGTTCGTGATCATTTTCATACACGTTTTATTTATATCGGTGATGCTGCTCGCCTGTCTCTAGGGATACCATGCTGTAATTTTGTAGAATCGTCAGCATTCTAGGGACAAGTCTGGAAAAAACTGCACAGTTTCAAGGGTGGCACAGACACTTGTCAATCACAGCTTTTCATTTAAAGAGGCAAACGCGACGCCTGAGTAGGTAAGAACACGAGAGAATGTCGAGATGGGATGAAATTCTGCACAGGGGCATTTTAACTGAGCACTATGTGTAAAATGCCCACTGTTAAAATGGACTGGGATGCTGACTGTGGAGTACACAAGGTTCAGTTTTGTCCAATCAAAGCATGATTTTCTTGCAATAGGTAGACAGAGAGAGATAGAAGGAGGGAGGGAGAGAGAGACAGAGAGAGAGAGAGAGAGAGAGAGACAGAAGGAAGGAGGCAGAACGAGAGGGGCAGAGAGAGACAGGGATAAAGAGAACAACAGAGTGAGAAAAGAGACAGTGGGAGTGAGCGTGAGACAGAAAGAGAGGGAGAGAGAGAGAGGGAAGGAGGCAGAGCGAGAGGGATAGAGAGAGACAGGGATAAGAGAGTGCGAGAGAGTGAGGGAGAGTGAGAAAAGAGAGAGTGGGAGTGAGCGTGAGACAGAAAGAGAGGGAGAGAAATAGAGAGAGATTGAGGTGGGCGAGGGAGAGGTACATTGTGTTGGAGAGTGAGAGGGAAAGAGAAGAGGGAGGGAGAGCAGGAGGGAAGAGACAGAAAGAGGAGGAAGAGTGAGAGAGAGAGAGAGAGAAGGAAGGAAGGAGGCAGAGCAAGAGGGAGAGAGAGAGACAGGGTCAAGAGAGAGCAAGAGAGTGAGGGATAGCGAGAAAAGAGAGAGTCGGAGTGAGCGAGAGACAGAGTGAGGTGGGTGAGGAAGAGGTATATAGTGATGGAAAGTAAGAGGGATACAAAAGATGAAGGGACAGCAAGAGTGGAGAGAGAGAAAGAGGAGGGAGGAATGAAGGATAGAGAGATGGACAGAAGGAAAGAAAGTGGGAGAAAGAGAGAGAGAAAAAAGGAAAGATAAGGATAGAGGGCAAAAAAAGAGATGAGAGAGAGGGAGAGGATGTAGGATGGAGAGAGAGAGAGGGAGAGAGAGAGAGAGAGGTAGAGAGACGGAGAGAGAGAAAGAGAGAGCGAGAAAAGGATAGAGAGCAAAAAAAGATGGTGAGAGAGAGGGAGAGGATGTAGAAGGATGGAGAGAGAGAGAGAGGGAGAGGGAGAGAGAGAGGTAGAGAGAGAGGTAGAGAGAGAAAGAGAGAGAGAGAGAGAGAGAGAGAGAGAGAGCGAGAGAGATGGTTACTGAATATCAGACAGTTGTTAAAACATACATGTGCTGTACACTGCAGAGCTCCAGAGAAAGGCAGTGTTTTTAGGACAGGATAACATACGTTTGATAGGTTTAACATTCCAAAGACCACATACACATGCATGAATTCTCTCTCTCACACACACACACACACACACACACACACACACACACACACACGTACACATTCTCCTCACAGAAACAACAAAACGATTAGCCTGCTGTACACAGTCTATTTACAAAGCCTTTGGACCAACAGAGTGAAAACTCTGGACATGAACACACAAGAAGACCACAGTAAAAGCAAACACAAGAAATAATAATACAGATTAGGCATAAACTCAGTTCTCTACATTGCTCTCATCCTATCATCCACACTGAGTGGTGGTGGAGCTGGGGTTGTGTGTGTGACCATCATGGCTAATGAAAATGTGGGTGTTTGTGTGCACTACTGTTAGAAAAACTGGACAAATTCCAATCAGCATCACATTTTATGGCACTCTTTTACCATCATTTCGTCCTTTCAGATGCGCCATGGCCATTAGGATTTGATTTTAGCCGATTTTCCTCCCCAGTTTAGTCATGGCCAATTCCACCCAGTAGCTGGGTCTCCCCCCTATCACACGGTGAAGCCTAACATATGCTTCCACCACGTTTTTAAACTGCTGCAAACATAACGTCATTGGACAGTTCAACATGCTTGGAGGAGAACACTAACTGCATGCTTAATTGAAGCTTTTTGAGGGGACTTGTGTTACATCCATAGGCTAACCACAGGCTTGCTGTCTGTCGTACACTGTTTATCGCCCCCTACTTGGAGCTCCCCATGGAGATTGAGGTATTGGACGTTGGGCATTCTCATGGTTGTCCCCAGATGTTCTCGTTATAAGATAACGTCCAGCTCTGCAAGACTGGGCTAGCAGGTGTTTCCTCTGAGTCACAAGAGGCCAGCCTGCGCATCTTTTTGAACTGCTGCTAATGCAACATCAACACGCTTGGAGGAGAACGTTAACTGCCAAATCGGTTATCTCAGCTAACAGATGCCCATGTTGACTAGTATCGTGCTGAGTGATGGAAGGAAGAAGGGCCACCCTAGTCACCCAAAGAGAGGTCAATTACGCTCTCTCTTAGTCCTGCTGGGCCTTGTAATGGGAATACACGTCTGGGGACTTCTGTTGAAGTTTTGGTGCTGGATTGCAGCAAAATGTAATATGAGCTGTGTCCCAATTCAGGGGCTGCGTCTTTCAGAGGCTGCATCTGAAGGCCGATTGCGTCACAGCAGCACGACTAGGCTGTCCCATTTCGAAGCCTCCTTCATATACGGCCGAGAAATGTGTCTTTCTTTTCCATGGCAACGAAGGATCCAATGGGTGGATCCTTCGCCCCCAAACATATCCTGAGGTTCAATGTATGCCGGCGAGGGATCGAGAACTTGGCGCCGTCAGCAGAGGAGCGAATGGTGACTGAGGAGACACTTTTAAATGTAAGTACTGGGATTAAACTGGGTTGCACAGCTAACGAAACAAATTGTTAAAAAAGCAAAACCTATGCTAACGTTTTGTTTTGTTTTGTTTTAGGCAGCAAGGAGCAGATAGAGATTTATAAGGCGCACAGATTTATAAGGGGCACTATAAAAAACTAAAATCAAACTTTCTGGCTACATCTTTTAATAACTTTAAAAGAACTTGACAGGAGTGGCGTTTCGTGATGCAGCGGAGCCATAGAGCAGTAGAGCAGACCATCTTATTTCGGTTCAGCCTTTGCGGGTCTACGCAGCCTTTGAAGAACACGCCCCTGAATTGGGACACAGCTATGATCTACACAAACAGCCATACTAACATAACATCCGTGGGCTGACGGCAGGCTAGTCCATCAGACAATATATGACTCACTTCATTTGCACTGTACTGTTACGGTTTTAGAAGGAAAACAGAACGTATTGCATGTTTTAATAGATGAGCTGACTTGATGACCCAAAGGTGAGGTTACAAACCTTTAACAATCTTATCTCTCCATCACTGCAGGACCACAGTTACTCAGCCAGCAGCTGCGGAGCTCCCATATGCAAACACATTAAACTCAAACCCAGATAATGGCTCAAAACAGTCTAACATGATTTATAAAGCACTTCTGCAGGTCAGAAAGACAAATAATTGAAATATTGACGAGTGCACCATTACTCCATCCTTGGATCTCTGCCTGGGGCTTGAGACACTGGATTGGTTTGGAAATTTTACGCTCAAAATTTCTTACGAGATCACACAGGGCCCTCGAAACTAGGCTAACAGGTGCTCTATCCAAGTCATGTGAAGCGTCACCTCATCTTTAACGCAGCGCCACAAGACAGCTCAATGTGTTTAGAGGAAAATGCTAACTTCCAATTCTGTTACGTGACCTAATAGACGCCTATGTCAGACAGCATCATGAGTGATGAGGGGGAGAAGGAGAGACACTCTACCCACCCAAAGAGAGCGAGGACGATTATGCTCTCTCCATGTTCTAAGGGCCGAAGCCTGGATGGACTTTTTGACAGGTGTTAATTACACATCAATCACTCCACATTTCCACATTTAGACAGACACGCACACATATACACAAATACCGTAGTAGAAACATAGACCGAGACAGACTTGGAGAGCTCCATGTTTGTCTCTGGCTAACCGACAATATAAAAACACTCAACAGTAATGCACAGATAAACGGTCATCACTGGGTGCTACAGGTTTACTCTCAGCTGACTGCACACACGGGAACTTCTGAAATCTCTGATGAGCGTAACGACTTAGCATTTTCATTGACATTGACAACATGAATGAGCTGTAGCCATGACAGAAGCTGCCAAGAAGCTCGAACATCTTTCAATAGCAAATGGAGACAAAGATAAAAATGGTGTTACAGTGGTTTGACAGTGACTTCGACTACATTATGGAAAAGACATTCATAAAAGACATTGATGGAAATTGCATGAAGATTCCGATGGCACTTAGGAGAACGTGACACGCCCTTCTTTCTCTGCACGTGAATCCGCTCCTGCAATAGCAATACGGTATAAAGGCTGCAGGAGGCTAGGCTAGAAACTCAGAATCAGTTACTGAGAATGAAACCCACACACTATAACACATTCATCCAGAGCATAAAGTCACAGGTCTCTCTAAAAGCCTTCTCTAAGGAAGCGGTTAAGCCATAACTTAGCCCTTAGCTTTAAGGTGAAGTCCAACCCGTCTGAATTTGTACTAGATACACGTCTGTTTTCATTTATGCTATACTCTCTGTAGCTTCTTGACATATTTACATGATATGTGCCCACTGGCCACAGCAAAATGTTATACAATCATTACAATTAGCCTGACTTGGGACCTCTGATAGAGTTAACTGACACAGCTTGGTACATTGGTGGACAGTGATGAAGAAGATCTAATTTATTGTAAAATCTATTTTCTATTTTCCATCAAGGGCTCAGGCCTGGCTGTCCTGTCCCGAGGCAATGGAAGGGCTGCTATGGATATGAACCTAATGCCCAGTGCAGCTGTGGAATTCCCTGAGAACTCGTACACTGGGTTTGAAGAGATGCTGCAATGGCTTTTCAA
The DNA here is from genome assembly GCF_904425465.1 of Colossoma macropomum. Taxonomy (NCBI): domain Eukaryota; kingdom Metazoa; phylum Chordata; class Actinopteri; order Characiformes; family Serrasalmidae; genus Colossoma; species Colossoma macropomum. Next base: position 57,013,807 of record NW_023494792.1, on the reverse strand, counting down.
GGGATTTGCCTGTGCGTGAGTGTGTGTTTGGATATAATTGTGAGTTTGTGTGTGTCAAAGTGTGTAACAGTTCTACCATTTTCAGTAATCACTGTTTGGGAGTACTACATTAAAAAAAGTCATACTTGAGGGAAAGATTCCAGAAGCATACCTCACGTCATTTGCACTGTACTGTCACGGTTTTAGAAGGAAAACAGAACGTATTGCGTGTTTTAATAGATGAGCTGACTTGATGACCCAAAGGTGAGGTTATAAACCCTTAACAATCTTATCTCTCCATCAAACACTGCAGGGCCACAGTTACTCAGCCAGCGGCTGCGGAGCTCCCATGTGCAAACACATTAAACTCAGACCCAGATAATGGCTCAAAACAGTCTAACATGATTTATAAAGCACTTCTGCAGGTCAGCAAGACAAATAATTGAAAGACTAGAAACTCTGGAAATAAAGATGCAAAACCCCTCAGAGTCAAGTCGAACAACATTCTATAGGAAGTGCCGAGAGGGGTGGAGAGGAAAAAGAGAGAAAATGGAGGGAAAGGTGGGAAGAGCTAAAGATGTAAGAACAGCAGTTTGACATTAATTCTGCCTGGTGCTGAAGGCAGACACACTCCACCTCACGCATTCCTCTGAAGTTCGTTCGGAGTCCTTTCTGAAGGGTAAAATGGCTGCTGTGATTCGTAGCACATTCATAACACGCTTCGTTCTCAGTCCCGTCTGACCACGTCTTCAAAAGATCTCCAGCTACACCTGCTCGTCCTGCCTCCACATGCGTTGCGCCCCCTGGTGGCCTTGGAGGTCGAATGGCAGGACGGGTTGTGGTGTGCATTGAGCGGCGTGCGGCATTGAGTCTCTCAGTGGTTATTATGGCGATTTGGTGGGCGGGTGAGTCCTCTGCCTGTCCTAACGGCAGGGCGGGGGGCGGGCTGAGGGGCGGGTCTTAAAGGGCAGTGGCCTCCCAGCTCTCTCCCCGCAGGACCTGGCGTCACTTGGTCCCAGTTAACACAGTGCTCACCGAAGCAACTGAAGAGGGGTGTGGCCTGCAGGGCTCTGCCCCTGGAGCCTGGGAAGAAGCTGCGGATGCCAGAGAACAGGAAGTGTGGGGAGGAGCTGTGCCTGGAAAAGAGCAGAAAGCATCTAAATGTCTTTCCAAACATTCATAACTCTAACTAAGTTTACATTTCCCTTCTAAAAGGCTAATAATCTCTTGTTCATTGCTTGAGTTTTTATTACCAGACCATAAACAGACATGAAAAATCATAAGCAGTGAAAAAGGTCCGACAAGTTCAGAGACCAGGTAGGTTTGGCGGCACTGTTCCTAGGAGAAGATTGCTGTGATTTTAACATGAAACTTCTACTAAAATTCCATGCAAATACAAGTCATGCCCAAAGGCATGTATGAAATCTGGCAGACATCTTTTGAGACCTCACCTCTATTATTCTTAAAAACTCATTCTAAAAACTTTACCCATTATCTGTGTTCTACTGACTCCATCATGCATGTTGTGCTTGGACCCCTATGGTCACCGCTTGTGATGTAATTTGTAGACCAGGGGTGTCCAACCTTATCCACAAAGGGTCAGTATGGCTGCAGGTCTTTGCTCAAAATGACCTGGAGTGCACCTGATTCCACTTGCTTTATCTGGTTTCAGTTTTCACACTGCTGATCATGTGAGCTGCTGCTTTGCTGTAATGAAAACCTGCAGCCACACCGGCCCTTTGTGGGTAAGATTGGGACACCCCTTGTAGACGGTCGTTTAGCTCTCACAGGAGTCACAGTTCACAGAAATTAACATGTTCTGCTTCAATTTCAGATGCAAACTAAATGTAAGCGGACTGTCAACGTTACTAATGATGATAATTTGCACATATCGCTCAATTCAAAAGCTACTGAAGAAAGAAATCTGAATATGCAAAAATAAAACCAACTTTCCTGCTCACGAAATGTGGCTCTCTTTTCAGTACCATTATCTTGGCTCTGATTGGCTGATAAAAAGGAAATACTATATTTGGCTGAATAATGAGTGTGAAATGCCGCTGCCGAGTTCTTTCTCAGAATCCCCATTTCCCAAAACTCATTCAATCTACACAATTCATGTGAACGGTATATTCAGCGTTTGAAACAGCAAATTTCGCCAAGTTTGCATGCATGACAGAGCAATAAGCACCCATGGTTTAAATCCAACTATATAAATAATATTATAATAACCCAACTATATAATGAAAAAGGGGTTCTTTAGAGTGATGCCAGAGCAGAATCTGTTTTTGGTTCACTAAAGCAGAGGTTCCCCACCACCCAACCACCAGGCTGCAGACCATTACTGAGCCATGGATTATTTAATACCGGGCCACAACAATGCTGGGGGGAGTTGAGTAATGCACTGCTGAAATCCACTATTTTTTAATATTGTTAATGCAATTAATATCAAATCTATATTTTTTATCATATCGGCCTACATTACATCTTTGTATGGCCTTGTGCATGTGTGTAGGTTGCTGTTGCCTGCTAGCAGCTGATGGCTAAGTAAAGAAGTCAAAAATGAAGAAACAACACTAACAAACTTTTTATTTGGGCTGCAAACCTAGGAAAAAAATACTGATGACAAGAATGAAAGCGAAGAAGAAAAAAAGCATCATTCTGCTGAAAAACATGAAGACAGCTACATTAAATATATGGTTTCACATAGTTTTGGTTTCACACCAAAACTACTGCGTGTGGTACACAAATGAGAAGCTAGTGAATGAAGCTGTGAAGCTGTTTAGTTTCTTCATCATTTGTAGACAAAACATTTCTCAACAGCAGCAAAACACAGGCTAACCACATAAGTCCCGCCAAAACCGCTGTGGACTGCGGTTTGGTCCATGCTGTTACTAAGGTTGGGAACCCTTGCCCTTTAGAACCTTTCAATGGTTAAATTTTAAACTTCTTTTGTGAAGAACCTTTTTAAAGTTTACAGAACCTTCCACATAAAATAAAGGTTTTACAAACAAATTTTTTAGGAACCCAATTTTTTTTAATTAATTTTTTAAAACGTAAAAACATTCAAATTCACACCAAAAGTTTCCCATAAACCTCTCACTTACAGTCTTTTCGTGGTATAGGGGGCGACTCTGTAGACATGTTGTTAATGTGATACTGGTTCTGGCTCTGAACAGGTTTCTGGTTTTGGTTGACGGTTGAAGCTGGGGTTGGGGTTTGGGTTTGGTTTGGTGATGGACTTGCTGTCAGCTTTGCTGCCTGCCCTCGGTTCTGGGCGGCACTGCCCGTGTGACCAGCGTCCATGCTGCTGCCCATACTGCTGCCCAACTGAAGCCGTCTCATGTGCCTCACCACTGCCGTGGCATTGAAGGCTTGCTGTTGTGCGCAGGGAGAAGAGAGTGTGAGAAAGATGTAGCATGTATTTAAACCCCTGACTAATTCCATGATGTCTGTTCACAGACCAAACTCACCCTCCACTTGCTTTTCGCAAAGTTTTTACGCATTTGACGACTGACGGACTCGTGGATGTTCTTGCAGAGAGCAGTGTCTCCAGCAATCCTGAAAAACACATTTACACAGTGTAAAAAAAACTCAAAATGTGAAGAGTAAGTCCAGTCTAATTAGCATCAGTAGGAGTTTCACTTTGTACATCCTCGCTATTTTTGCTGCAGGCATAAAATTCACCAAGTAAAACCAGGGAGTTCAGGAAAGTACATAACTTATTCAGGGAGCAATCAGTGGACAGACAATACCAGCTTAGAAAAAAAAACCCTCTTGTTAAATATTCACAGTACCAGAGAGTGACCACTACTTATTATGTCTTCCTGCACCACATCTTCATCCACTGCATTCTCTTCGTCTGTCCATTTATTCCTGTCTAAACATCTCTAAGACTCCCCTAAAGGCTCCTTAAGTGGGTCTCTAAAGGCCATGCTAATCGACAATTACATTCTGGAATATCTAATGGAAAATTAGCCTCACTGTGATTAGACAGGTTAGTATTAAGGAGATTTCCTTGTGCCCTGGAGTGAAAGATCAAAAGGAGGATGTAGTAATGGAAAGGGCTGCTTATAGCTTAAATTACTTAGATTACTTAGCATGTATCTGCTAAGCAAACACAACACAGTTCCACTGTGACAGACGCCATGCTATCAAGTAAAAAAGCAGTTGAAAGTGTTGATTGTGTAGCTGCAACGTGTCAGATTTCTTATGCCCTGTGTCATGACTGACATATCAGCTTGGCTAACGGTGATTCAAAGGTGAATTAAGATAAGCGCCAGAGTGGGCTTGATTTCAGACCTTGAGTTACACGATGCAGACCAGGCCACCCCAAGCTCCACACATACAGTGGCCAGAATCACACAGTCATGCTAAATTTGATACACTAATGTTTCGAGGGTGAAGTTAGCTTCTTATTTTCTGTTCCACCTTAAATAGTGCAGCAGATGCACACTAGCACCTATACATGCTTCTGATCATTTAAGGTGGAACGGGAAATGAAGCTAATTTATCTAATCTCTGTCCACTGTCTTAAAACTTAATTAATCACTACAGAAATACATTTGGATGTAACATTTACAGTTTGATCATTCTTCTGTTTATACGCCTGAATTTATACATTAGCTCACAGTAATCAGGGCGGAATGCTACCGGCCCACTGGGAATTCTCCCGACTCTCCTGTTTACCCACCCCAGCACTGGTTAGGATAACATAAGCTGATGAGTTAGGCTGAGAACTGGAAGAGTCATGGCCTTTGAGAATAACCCAGAAGACAAACATGTAAGTATTATTTTTCTATTATTTTGTATTATTTGCCAACGCATCTTAATATAATGTCCAAGATAAATAACATTACAGAACAATGTTAAGATAAATTTAGCTCCAGTGGTAACTTTACCGTGAGCTCATCTGACTCCAGTTGCTACCCCGTCACGTTTTTTTTAACGCAAATTTTAGTGCCCAATTTCTAGTTATTTGCTAAGTTTAAAAGGTGCCATAACTTTGGCACAGGCCACATTTTATGCCTTATTGTTGTTTTTCCAATATGCTTTAAAACGTGCAGGAGTGTATTCTCTGTAGAGGATGTTTTAACTTATTTTTCACAAAACTAGTTATTTGACCAGGGGTGCCCAAACTGTAGATCTGAAAATCTTTGATTTTTAAGTGCTTTAACTGAAGGATTTGTTTGGTTTGATTGTAATTAAGCTGTAAATTCGCCTTCATTCAGATTTTGTCAATTTTCAAGCGTTTCTCCACTGAAAATCTTATAAATACAGCTTCATTCTGAACAATAAAATGTTTACTAAGATGTTTAAGATGTACTTCTGTGCTACTGAACCTTTTAGTCTATCAGTTATCACGGTGCTACAGATGCTAGTGGCCTATGCTGAAAGTTTGACGGACATAGCAACAGTAACTAGGCACGATCGTGGCTTCACACCCAGGGCAGGGGTCACAGAATCAGACTCACCATGGGTGGCGGAGGGCCTGCTCACAGGTAAAGCGTTTAGCAGGGTCCTTCTCCATCAGACTGCTGATGAAGTCCTTGGCTGGAGAAAACAAACACAAACACCTCAAACCTAAGAGTGCGACACTTTATTTCACAGCTCAGCCACTTCAAACAGCCATCAAAGAGCGGTTCATTAGCTCTTTAGTAAATTAAACCAAGCAGAGGCACTTGTTTATGAATATTTTTAGATTGATTAACATTTTTGCACCAAAAGGTTCTGGTGTGCAGTCATGAAAGACTCTAATTTAGATTTAATATTGCTTTTGCCTGCTTAGTTTAAAATTATTTTTGTGTTAGCTATTAAACTAGCAGTTCTAGTCTATATTTACACCAGAAACCCCTGCATTACTGAAACAGACTGACGTGCACCCATTTCTGGAAAACCTGAAAGTGCTGAAACTTAAAACAGGTGTCAGATGTGAAACGCCAGAGCCTGGAGTGTTTGTCGAATGCCAGAGTGAGTGGTCAGAAACAATTTACTGTAAAACCTTGCTTACATTTTTCCACTCTTACTGGCAGACCACAAGGTTACTCATGGATAACTGTGAGTGCATGTTTGTCCATGTGTGTGCGGCAGGTTTAACAGCTATTTATGGATGAATTCCATACCATTATGACCCAGATCACCTCTGTAGATTCCAGCGGTGTGAATTTATATAGGCTGGGACAAGCTATGGCAAGCCAGAGAGCAACACAAGTACTGGCACAATCATTCACTCACTAAGTAACAAAACAAATACCATCCACACAAATTACCTGAGTCAGAGATATCATCCCAGTAAGGTGCATCAAACTCATAGTCAGCTTTTAAGATCTGCTCAAAGAGTTTGGAGTCATTTTCATCGTAGAATGGAGGGTAACCACACAACCTAAAAGAGAAGAAATCAGGAGACCAGTCATCTTTAATACAGCAGGTGGCAAAGGCTGAAAATGAAAGATAAAAACAGAGAGGTTATTATGACAAATCACATCACACTACTTCGCAATATCGCCCCCTTGGAATCATAAGGTTCTGATATTTCTGACATTTTTGTTATTCACACATTATTCTGTGACAACTTCTTAACATTATGCGAGATGTTTTTCTGAGTTGTATGCATTTTTGGACTCTTTATCTAGAAAATAAAAAGATTCCATTACCAAAGTCAAACTCTAACTTAGTTCTATGAGGTTCTATCTGTGAGCCAATCAGCACTTCGAATACACACAAAAGGACCAGTCAGGTTCTTCTTCTTTGTCATGTCACCGTTCTGCTCAGTGACTGCAGGAAAAGTTTATAAAACAATACGAAACATGAAACATGTTGCTGAAACTCTTCCTGTCTTCTTGCAGTTCTTTAAAAAGTCTTACTGTCTTATGTTTTATAAATATACAGCTTTAAGGTAATTAAATAGTAATAACATTTGAATTGATGGGGTCTTAATTACAACAAACAATAATTTTATTCATTCATCCCTCTTTTCTTTTTCTTCTTTCTTGCAATATAAGATGTTTTTGTATGTTAGAGTCACATGTCTGATCTAAAACAAAACCTCACACTAGCTGGTTGCTGTCTTACCTAAAGGAAAACTGAAGTAATGGTCTCTTCCAAAATATTTAGCACTGACCTTTATACTTAATCTGCAAGGGTTTTTAAATAAGAAAAAGATGATAAAACAAGAAATGTCATAATAAATAAATAAATAATAAAATAAATGCCAAAAATGTCATATAAAGCATTACATTTAGCTTTCTGATACATGTAGACTCTCTGTTACAACACTAATTTTATGTTCAAGTCAAGGCCAAGATTATTTATGTAGTGCTTTTTACAACAGGTGTTGTCACAAAGCAGCTTTACAGAAAAATCCAGGTCCGAGCCCCCATGAGCGTCGCCAATGGCGACAGTCTCAAGCAAAAACTCCCTAAGAGCAAAAGGAGGAGGAAACCCTAAGAAGAACCAAGACTCAAAAGGGGAACCCATCCTGTTTTAAAACAAATTACGAGTAAATTGTTTGTGTTTCTTGAAAATCAAAGCTTCTTTTCATGTTTCACCAGATAGAACCTTATAATTCCAGGCAGAAAGTGAGCTCTGATGATTAGAAGGTTCTATCTGCATTAGATCTGTTCCAAAAGAACTCATTTACAAATCTGATAGGATTCTGATATCATACATTTAGAAAATACTCAGGGTGTCAGTCATTCTCATGTATGGAAGAGATGCGTTCCACATAGCAGTTTAACTAATTGGAATGCAAAATCTTCGAAGCTCAGTATCTCAAAACTGCTCAGAACTCAGAGAGAACCTTATAACTCCAAGGGGACGATGTGGTTTTGTGACCATGTCGTGGATATGGTCTTACTTAAAGAACTCCATGCATGTTTCACTCCAAAGACAGCATAATTAGTCCTGTTTATACTGACTTACCGCAGCGCAGTGTATAAAACATTACATAAAAATCCGTGTATTCATAGTTTTTATTTACATTTTTAAACGTGGCACTGCTGGTTCTTTTTTACCTGTTCCTCATCAAAAAACTCAAATAACTCAGAAACCTCAAACCTCCACAACACTAACTACTATGATCCAAAACATGATAATGTCCTGAAGTTTTGTGATGTTACACTTTTGCCATATTGCCCATCACTAATGAAGCAGTGTCACTGACATGACGTGCCTTTTTTCCTTTTCCTTTCAAATAACTTAATAAATACATATCACAGTTAAATGCCTCTTTTATGTGAATACATTTTCAGCGCTTTAAAATAAAATTCATTTATGCCTCCCAAAGTCTAAAACTGTCAGGTGGTGCGACCGTCCAACCATATAGGTAGATTACTACTTAGAAAAGTCAATTTAGTCATACAATATTCTAAACAAAGCAGTTTGAAATTGTGTTTGAAACATTTAAAACCATAACATTTTGCAAAATAGGGCAGCTTTTAACATGTTCAACTAATTGCAAAACGTTTGCTCCTAAATTCTGATTTACTCAAATGTCACACGGCACAAGACATCATGAACAGACATTATGCGACCTCAGTAAAACCATGAACATGTGTTATTATTACAATAATGTTTGTCATTTTAATGTTTATCATTTTATTTATCTGAAAAAAAGGCATAACCTTCAGTGCAAGGGAAAAAAATGATATGAGTGTCCAAGTACAAAGACAAGTTTAAATTAAGATCAATTAAGTCCCACAACAGGGAAATTTCACCTCCGCATTTAACCCATACGTGCAGTGAAACACCACATACACACTAGTGAACACACACACTAGGGGGCAGTGAGCACACTTGCCCGGAGCGGTGGGCAGCCCTATCCACAGCACTCGGGGAGCAGTTGGGGGTTAGGTGCCTTGCTCAAGGGCACCTCAGTCACGTACTGTCGGCTCAGGGGATCGAACTGGCAACCTTCCAGTCACAAGGCTGGTTCCCTAACCTCCAGCCCCCAAGACTGCCCCCTTAAATGCATTTTCAGTAACTGTAATCAACTAAAAAAAATAGTTTTTTTAATATACGTGTGGTTGCACCATCTGACATTTTCTGGGTGGCAAAATTGATGATCTTGCTTAATAATTATATTATAAATATATCAGCACAGTAAGTAGATTCTTGCAGATGCAAAAATGCACATCATATCCTTTATACATTTTTAAATGTATGTAATTTTTTTCTATATGGATGCTGGAGCAAAATCTCATGATTCTTGACACAAGGTTGTTTTCATACTCCAGTCAAGTTCTCTCCCACAGTGGCAGTAATGAGTTATCATATGGAATGTACAAGCAAAGAAGAAAAATGCTGTACATCTTCAAACCATACAGTGGTTTCAGATTATCTCTGGATGTTTCTGCAAACATTGTTTTTGCCTAAGCCATCATTTCAAATCTGTAGTTTGGAAGGGAAGCAGAAACTGATGCTGCTCAGTGTTATTGTTACTACTGCATCTCATGGTAATTTTACAGTCAATACACTTTGCATCACACTGTAAATATAAGATCCAAAATAAACAGTCATTTAAGTAGCTGAGGCGCCCATAGCCTGCTGGGAAAGAAGACAGCTGATTAAGCTGATTAAGCCTGAGCAAAGAGCTTGAATAGATTTCAAAAATACATTTTGTGGAATACTTTTTTCCCCCTCTGCTAATCATCAAAGTCGTTAAAATGCCTTTCCCCATGGGTATGCATGCTGACGGTGGCGCAGGGGAGGAGAAGGCTGGCAATTTTCTGCCTGATTTCGGCCCGATTAGCTTTGTGTTTTCCTTTCTTGATGTCAGGTTAGCTACACGGTCGCTAAGAGAATTAGTGCTGGTTGTGCCCGAATGCCAATGCAATCTTTACACCTGAGAGGAGGCCAATCAGCCGTGAGATCGGGCTTCGAGGGCAAGCCGAACTGGCTGGGGCTCGATTCAGAGACGCTGGTTAAAGGGAGGAACGCTGGCACCATACAGCTCAACACATCTCTACCTCAGTGTACTGATAAACACCACGTAGACAAAAACACACTGAGCTGATTTATGCTACTGCTGGAAGTTTCTAATCTCTTGTCATATTAATGGTAGATTTAAATATTGTAAACTAGACACCAAGTTTTATTCAATATCATACTTTATTCAACGTGCTATTAAATAATAAATAATAAACTGAAACGATCTATTTCTGATCTTTTTTTAACAACTTATCTGCTTCAAGATTGCTCACCAATTCTAAAATATGATGCATTCTGGGTGTAAAGTTTATTATAACGTCATTCTCAATAATATACAGCAGTAACACGTGACTGTTGGCTACTGTTCACAAGGCTACATGACACTTACATAAATGTTTATAAACGCTTATTCCACTGAGCATCAATCACTATAAAGGTTACATTTGACAATTTTGATCAAAGTTAGCTAAAGTAGCCATCATGACAGATGATGCCTTTTGGAATAAGCATTTATAAACATTTATGTAGGGTTATGTCAGCTGTCATGACACAACTAGGCAGATCTCATGTAACCTTATGAACAGTATGAACTGTTCATCATTTTGGACACATATAAAATGACTTTTTTGCAGCATAATTTGTACAGCTTGAAAACGTGTGAAGCTGCACAGTGCTAAGTATTTTTATGTCTGTTTTTTAATTAAATAATGTAATAAATACATGACATATAATCACATTATTCTAATTCTCAAATTCCTCTTTTATGTAAGCATATTTCAGTGCATCAATATTAAATACATTTTAGGCTTTCAAGCCTCTTAAAGCTTAAAAATGTCCCACCCTTCAACCATAATATGTAGATTAACTTTTAAAAAGAATAATTCTGTTTTATAATCCTCTAGGGTCAAGCTCTAGTCTGTGAACTCTGGTTTCTTTATCTGTCATGCGACAAAATCAACAACAAAGGATTTTGTATTCTGACATGCTTTTAAGAAAGAGTGGGCAGGGTACAGTGTCATAAAGAACATCCCAAGCGACATGGTGCAATGCCACGGTCAGTACCCCTTTCACAAATACTGAAAATCGTCAATTTTGAGTCATGGCCAGGCTGCTTCAGTTTACCAGGTCTGGTGGTAAACCAGAAAACCATTAACATGTGCTATTATTAAAACAAAATAAACATTATTATAATGTTTATTACTTCATTTTTTTTGGAAAATGTCATTTCCTTCAGTTCAAAGACAAAGGTTTATATGAGTGTACAAGTACAAAGGCTAGTTTACACGCATTATCAGTAGGCATGAATAACAATAATAAAACCCAGACGCTGTCCTATAACTGGACCTGGACCTATAACCGATAAACTATGGAGAATGATTTCATTTCAACGGGGTGGTCCTATTTTAATCAGCATAACTTTTCTAGCCTTTACGGTAGCTTTAGCGGCCCGGGAGACTCACATACCAATCGCATACGCTGTGAATATCACATGTGACGCTACTCAGCTAATCAGATCTGTGCATTACGATGAGCACTGCGATGCACATAAAGGGGAGGGACGAGGCGAGACACAGCAGTCGGAGAAGAAAGTGAGTCAGAGGGAAGTTATTTCACATGCCGTGCTCTAAAAAGAGAAAACTGACAACAAATATTGTTGAAATATGACTGAATTTTACTTAATTTGATTTGATATTCAGTTGTCGACTACATAAGGTGTTGATATACTTACTAGGCTACTTCAGTAAACAGTATATGGCACTGAATCATGATGCAAGTTAGACATTATGATGTTCCGGACCTTTGCTTGAGGAAATTTTCTCTAACTGGACCTCATTGAATTTTAATTAAAGACCTCTGCACTTGAATCATTTTATACAGGTATCTGCAACAACATTGGTTTTATATTATTGGAAATCTCTATTCTAAACTTTTGAACAGTTAACAGTGCACAGTGAACAGAGAATAGTGGTTTACTGTTGAACAGTGAACAGACATTTCAAGCAATGGCACACTCCTGCTCCAGCACACACCATCTTCAAAGGTAAAAAGTCTAAACAGGAGGTTAGGAAAAGAATTACTTGAGTCCATAAAGCTGTGAGTCAGAACAGGGGGAGGGGAGTGAGGCCGCCTCTGAAACTCTTGACCTACTGATTCACCAGTTTGTTGAGAAAATGTTCAAGTAGCTACACAAACACTCTGCAGCACAGATAAATGAGACCCATGCAGACAGTTTTATGTAAGCTGTCTGGGAGGAGAAAGAAAGAACAGTGTAGCAGTGATGAAAGGGAGAACAGTGTAGAGTGTATTTATACACATGCACTCATATTACTACCTTAACAAGGTTTTTTCACTGTTCTGAGTGATGCTGTAGCCAAATACTAACCTAAACCTTGGGCAATATTGCGGTTCACCCAACATACCGATTTAAATCCTTCCTCTGGTATAAGTGTTGTCATAACCTTTATACCGGTATGCCACAAACACGCACAGATAATGCCAGAGAACTTCCAGAGAGGAGAATTACCACTCTGTAATGTCTTCCGGGTTTCTCAAACACTAGAGGGCGCTCCCGAGCAAGTCCAAAATGAAGGGATTAATATGGAGCATTTCAGCAGTTTATAAATTCTTAAACATTTTTAATGAAAAAGAATGCAGTCATTTCCTGAACACTGAATAGCATAAAACATTTTAACACTGCCGTTACATTTCTGAGAGCTTTTTAAACTTATGGGAGTTTAAAATGGCGCCTCATGACGTCAGTGAGCACGAACAGCCAATGAGCTGCTATGCTCGCCAACCAATCAGCACTCACTAGCAGTAATGCCAGCGTTCTGCTGCCCAAAACCCGTTTGCTGTAAAAAAGGAAACATACAGGTCAGTTTTCTTTGTTTTTTTAGTGAAATACATCCTTCTGCTTTCTAAAATTAAAGTTCTGTATAAGTGATCAGAAACTATTTTAACTTTTCGTTTTTAGCCGTTGAGCTCCATTTACTTCCATTCATTGAGGTCTCGCCTGCGGGTGCGGGGAGAAATAGGAAGTGGCCAGGCTCCTCATAAACTGGCTCTGATAACACAACATACAAGCAGTGAAAATCATGTTAACAGTAGCACGAACAGCTGAGTCTTCGATGTTTGAGTCATGTTTCAAATTAAATTGAAAACACAGTAGACCCCTCAATCACCTCCTCCTATCTAGCCTGTTACATCTGAAGTAGTCCACCTTGTTTTCGAGGCAGGAGACATAAAGGAATGACTGGCCTTTTGGGGTTAGCATTAGCCTAATGGACACCAGACTGACTATCACACTTTCTCTCATACCGCTCGATAAACCACTTGATCAATCAGCTGCTTCAGGCCACAGTCTTGGGCTCTTGTGCACAAATAAGTCGTGGACCATCTAGTATTGACAGCTGTCTAACTGTAAAATTCCTGCAGTGTCCGATGGTCAGAAGTGTGAGTGTATGGGACACATGTATGAGAAAAAAGACCTGAGAAATTCAATGAGGTTTCTTGTTCAAAATTCCACCTTTAATGGTGCAGCAGTCACATTCTGGTGCCTGTACAGGTGCCAGAATGTAAATGCTGATCTATTTCAGGTGGAATGGATTATTTGAACAAAAACCAGACCAATCAAAGCCAACTTCAGCCTTGAGGAAATTCAGCTGTGAAACAACATTTAGCATTGTTTTACCAGGCTAGTGTTAGAAAGCTTATTAAAAGGTTTTACTTTGGGAAAAAAAAAAACAAAAACAAAAAACAATACATACACAATTACAGACTGCAGTCCATCTGATTCTCTGCATTTGTGTGAGTTGTGCTGGTGCAAGTGGATCAGAAACAGCAGTGCTGCTGGAGTTTTTAAATACAGTGTCCACTCACTATCCACTCTATTAGACACTCCTACCTTGTTGGTCCACCTTGTAGATGTAAAGTCAGAGACGATAGCTCATCTGCTGCTGCACAGTTTGTGTCATTTGTCCTCTAGTCTTTCATCAGTGGTCACAGGATGCTGCCCACAGGACGCTGTTGGCTGGATATTTTTGGTTGGTGTACTATTCTCAGTCCAGCAGTGACATTGAGGTGTTTAACAACTCCAGCAGCACTGCTGTGTCTGATCCACTCAGACCAGCGCAACACACACTAAGAAGCCACCACCATGTCAGTGTCACTCCAGTGCTGAGAATGACCCACCACCCACATAACACCTGCTCTGTGGTGGTCCTGTGAGGGTCCTGATCATTAAAGAACAGGGTAAAAGGGGGCTAACAAAGTATGCAGAGAAACAGATGGACTACAGTCTGTAATTGTAGAACTACAAAGTGCACCTATATAGTAAGTGGAGCTGATAAAATGGACAATGAACACTTAATGATGTGGCTGGTCAGTTCATGTATATATATATATATATATATAGCAGGAACTGAGATGCAGTAGCAATAAAACGAGGAGGAGAAACAGACATGGGGAGCAGAGGCTGGAAACAAGCAAGAGATGATCTGATACGAAATGATTCCTCATCCTCAGACACAATTGCGAAACACATCTCATTCTGTGAGGGGACACTAAATCCCTGCTTTAATGAGTCAGACACAGAAACATTACAAGAGCCCCAAAATATAAATACCATATAAGGAGATTAAGCCACATGGAAAGTAACATCTGTAACTGATCAGCACATCTAAGAATAGTGATGCTCAGGGCCCAGTGTTTGCACTTTCTGGAGATCCATCAACCTTCAAATGTTTAGTCTTAAATCCAGGCTAACTCACCTGGCCCAGCTAGCCGAAGTGTTCAGGAGCATCTGATTTTTAAGAGTCTGAACGTTTTCAAGATGTTGTTTGAGGGTTTATATGATGGTCTTACTCAAATGAGTCATGTGTTTTGATTGTTTAAACTTAAACCATGTAGGAAATACAAGATTAAAATGCAGGTACTCACAGGATGTAGGCAATTACTCCAATTGACCAGCAGTCAACAGCTTTACTGTAAGGCTTCTGAGCAAGCACCTCGGGAGCTGAGGAGAAGAGGGAGGAACACAGGTAAGTCTACAAGGATGTGATACTGTAATAAGAATTCAGCCATTAATCCACAAGACTTCAGATATTTCACCAAACGTTCAGTCTTATTCTTACAAACCATACTTTTAAAAAAAGGGGCACATTTATTAAAAGAGGCACTAATTACTGTTTACAGTCTATCAGCACTTTGGGCTGGTGGGGGTGGGTAATCTACTAAGAGCTTCTACACAAATGAAAACAGGCTCAACTTCATAAATAACACAAAGCGCAATATAAACACTTTTTATATGAACATTATTCATTAAAGTTCATTAATTATTCTGTTTCAAGCTCAAATTCTAACTAGTTAGGCTGCAACAATGACTTATTTTCTCAAGATTTTGACAATTAGACAAAAAGGCATTATTACTTATCAAATATATGATTATTACAACATAAGTAATTATTTTGAGAAAGTAAAATACTATTTTTAAGCGTTAGTTGAAGTTTTTGCCAATAAAAGAGGTTCCACTAGTATTAAATACAAAGGGTTCAAGTATTGTTAGTATAGTATAGTATAGTTATTGTTTACACAATTTGTTCAATCAAGACATGGCAATGTAAAATGCTATGTGAGCTGTTGAACAGGATTGTCTTTATTTATTATTTTGACTTGATCAAAACATGATGACATTTTAAGAGCCATTCGTGCAGAAAGCCAGGTTTTAAAAAGACATATTTTGTGCACTGTATGCGCAAATGTGTATCATGATCATCATCATCATCGCTTTTATGTACATAGCGCCTTTCCCATGCTCAAGGCTGCTCTACAATCAAAGAACATTAAGCAACAAACAACAAAAGGACAATACAGGTAAACATTCAAGTGTAAATGGAACAACAATAACATAGCAAAAACAAGTCTTTAACAGAGTTTTAAATGAGGATAGAGTGGTGGCATCCCGAATAGACTGGGGGGGTAGTCCATAATTTGGGAGCTACTAAACTAAATGATCGACCACCCAATTTAAACCTTGGAACATGAAGAAGGCCTACATTTTGCGATCTTAAAGTACGGGATGGCACATATAGATGAATAAACTATATGTCAGACCATGCAAAGCTTTATATGTAATAAGGAGTATGTTTGCACAAAACAGGCGTACAGCACATTGAGTCAGATGAGCTCTACATAGCAAATTTTGAAATTCAGTAGCACTAAAGCGTTCTCTTCACATATAATGTAAATCCACTAACTTAGTTACAGGTCTACAACTACCCCAAAGAGGAGGAATGGACTGCAAAGACTGAAAAGAAACGAACGACAGTTCAGAAAGAACAAAATTAAGTATTTCCATTACAGTAGAGTCATGCTATATATGTTTTCAGGTTTTTCTGTAATGTGATAAAGCTGAATCTGGACAGTACTCTGTCTATGAATTTGTAAAGGGCAGCAAACATCTCAAAAAAAGGCAGCAAACATCTCCAACTCCTTCCTGCAGCATTTTTCAAGAGTTGCCACTCCAAAGCTCCAAAACCCCTGACTGGTTTCACTGATGATTCATCAGACACACAAAGTCTGCTTCTGTATGTTTCCAAGATTGGAGTGGCTCCGTCCTGAGAGACGTTGTTTCTAACGTGTATTAGGTCTGCTGCTTTCCTTTTAGTCTTTTTTACTACGTTTATTTCTTACTTAGTTTTTATCTCTTCATTCCTTTTTAGTTTCTTCTTGTTCAGAAACGTGATTTTGTAGTTACAAGTACTTTTTTATTTTTATACATCCATACATATGGCACAGTGCAACGCCACTTTATTTATACACCCATAAATACTGCATATTGCACTGCCTTGTTTATATACCCATACATATACAACAATTAACATTCGTTACGTTTACAGTGGTTAGTCGCTCGGTCTGTTCACTGGACATGACATGCACCACTGCATTGTCAACTGCATAATATTTATGTGATTTTACTTACTTATTTTTATACTGCACATTATATTTTATGGTTGTTTTGGTATATTATTATATATCTTTACTTATTCTATGTATGCATCTGTATTAATAGCACACAGCAATAGTTTTGCTCTTTACTGTACTTTATGTTGCTGGAATAGACGACTTTCCCTCTGGGATCAATAAAGCGATCTATCTGTATATCTACCTATCTATCTACCTGTCTGTCTGTCTATCTATCTATCTATCTAATATGTGAAAGAATATATAATATGTGAAAGAATATGTGAGAGAACAGGGGGATGACTGCAGTTCAATAAAATAACACGAAGGCCCACATGACCAGGTGTCGTATTTATTCACTTGAGGAGGCCTGGATGTTACAGCAGAGGCTGCTGGACTGAGGTGAGTCCATACACAGTGCACTCAGGAGGCAGATACGCATAAACGCTCACAAAAACCACACAAACTCTGTCAGCCACCCACACACGCGCCAACGTCAATCACACTGCTTCTCCACAGGAGGTGGAGGGCTGACTGGACTCTCAAGGCATTCTAAAGTCATCTGACAGTTCTCTCTATTTTCTGCCTTTCTCCCCTCCTTTCTCTTCCTCCCATCAGGAAACAAGCTTTCACTCACTCCACAATGCCCTCTATTCTATGCTTCAAAGCCCCATCTAATCCTAGACTGGGGTATTGTGTCTGGAGGAGAGAGGGTGATTGTGTGCTCGAGCACGCCACTGCTTATGAAAATCATTCTGAAAAAGGCTCTCCAAATGAAAACCAAGGCATCCAGTCATCAAAACCAAAGAGAGAGGCAACTTCCTGAGGTGCTAAGCACTGAACACACACCCATGTTTGTTTTTATACAGTGTCAGGATGTGAGGCCACATCTATGTCCCATACGGATTATATATACACAGCACTACACAGAAGGCAAGTTTTACTCCTTACTTTCTTCTTCTTCTTCCATTCTTTCATTACTTAAAACAGGTTTCAATCTGGCAACATGCTCAGGAGAAAATGGATGTGAAGTAAATGGAATGTGAATCGATTCCACAGAGTTCAAGTTAGGGGAGCCCAAATTACATTTATACTTTGTTTGGCCAAAAACATATTTTTATGTAATATGTAATATGTTTTATGTATAAAAAGACTTCAAGGATTAAACAGGGGAAGTTAATGTCTCGCTATACCAGCACCGCACAGTGTGAGAATAGTGCGGTATGGAAGATTTTCCAGGAAAAAAAAAAGAAATTGTATTGTTGGAAAGCACTGCTGGATGAATACATTCATTAAGGTAGGATTTAAACTTAATTCTATTATATAATTGTTTTGCATTGTTTTTTATTTTCTTTATCTGTGATGTAATGATGACAACTGTTGACGCTACATGGTCATTTAGCTGATGCTATTGTTAAATACATAAGGTTATATTCAGTACTTTAGGTGATGACGGGCTGGTTCGGGCCAGTTTGGGCCAGAATTTTGCTGGACTCGGGTCAGGTCTGACTGAAAACTTGATGCTGTGGGTCACGTCAGGTCAGATTCGGACAGGACGTTTCTTTTCTGGGTAGTAAGTGTTTATATGTTCAACATAAGACGCACACATTTGAATACATAAAATAAACCAATAAACAATATTATGGTTTTATTTGTGTATGTGAGTTTAACTATTTCCAAAGCTCTCCTAGTGGAAGCCCAGTACTTACAGATACCATCCAATACCTAGTTTATCTAATCAGTCCTTCATTAAATGAAATCAGGTGCTGCTGATGGAATTTAACAAATCCATGTCATGACCGGAGTGCAGTGAGAAATCAGGAACCCAATCTGTGCTCTTCTAACTGTGTTCTTCTAATTAATTCGTATTCATTTTTATTTATATTTATTCTAATGTTATACTGTGTTTTATGTGTTGGGCCAACAGAATAGGGTTGCATCAGTTCAAGTGGTTGAAAATCAGTCGAAATAAAATCTCATTACATTAACATAGATCGAGGTTGAGTATGTTTGGTTTCACTTTATTTGAAGAATACCTACACAGGCACTTCACACATGCACTAGCACAGAAAATATGTAGAAAACAAAACTTTATGAACAGCTTAGATCAGCTTTAGATCAGTCACTGACTTTACCAAGCATCTTAACGTCATCTTGGAAATATTGACATAAGCTGTTCAAATTCTCATGCAAAATCACATTTTGGAGATACAAGGTTTTGCTATGATGCACTACATGTGCAAAAGTATCCAGGCACCCACTGTCATTAGTAAACTGAGCTACTTTAAGGTGCTAATACAGGTGCTCAGTTGCACACACACAGTTTTAATCTAAATAACAGCACTGACCAATAGAATGGGATACTCTGGAGCAGCTGCACATGAGCCTAAGTTCATGATGCTTAATGCCAAGCGTCAGCTAGAGGGGTATAAAGCTTCCTAGCATTGGGCTGTGGAGCAGTTGAACTGGGTTCGCTTGAATGATCTCCATCCAATACCTTTGGGATGAGTTGGAGTGATCCAGTACCTGACCTCACTAATGCACAATTAAATTCTCACAGCAATGTTCCAACATCAAGTGTAAAGCCTTCCCAGAAGAGTAGAGGCTGTTGCTGCAGCAAAGAGGGACAAACTCACTATTAATACCATTCATTTTAGAAAAAATCCTGGATGAGCAGGTGTCTACAGACCTAAAGTGTAAGTATCTATGTGTAATAAGTGAAATTTTCTAAGCCATAACCTTCATAAGCCATATTTTTCATAACCATAACCTTCACCTCAGGAACCAAAAAATAAATGTTACCCTTTCGATTAAAAAAATTTAAACACATATCTCTTATAAAAACCATGTTATAAAGTCAGGGTCAGTTTCACAGTCCTGATATTCTAGGTTACCTGTTTTTCTCTGGTTTTCCTACAAAGTTCAGAGCATTTTTGTCCTGGAAGTGTATGAAAACAAGCAAACATGCACACAAAGGAGTAAATATTTCTGTTACTGTTTGTGTTGCACCGCTGGAATCTATTTTTACTCTGACCATCGTAAAATGCTTCTTTTTTCAGTCTGAGCAAAGAATGCTGAATGAGGGTCTATTCCCAGATGGGCTATTTATAGACTGCAGCCAATTTAACATCACCACATTTACAACCTCTCCATAAGAGGTGGCAGAGAAAGAGAGAGAGAGAGAGAGAGATAGAGAGAGATTGGAATCTTTATATCTTTTCAAGGGCAGAGTTTAGATAGTAACAGATGTTGACGGCAGTCAAATCAAATCCATAATCCAGAGCAGTGAGTGAGAGTGAGGGAGCCTGTTACCATTTAAAGGCAAAGAGAAGCATGCCAGACCATTCAGCATGCACAAACACAAACAGACATACACATACACTCAGTGCATGCCTGCGCAGTGCAATCATTCTTACGCAGCATGGCATTCCATCACATGAACACTGACCCCCAGCCCCAATCTCTTTCCTTCCCCCCTCCTGCCTCTCTCTACACAGCACTACAGCATCCTTGACTGTCTGCTGGTTTATGGATTAGACTGCAGCCACCAGACAGCCATTAAAACTCCATCCCCAAGGAAACCTGAGCACGATGTCATCAACAAGTCCGCCATAAAACACATAGGTGTGCACAATCACGCACGCACACAAACAGGTAAATAAAACATAAGTACAGCTTTTATGTATGCACGTGAAATTGCAAATGACTACAGGTTACAAGATTTCCTTGATCCATTATTAACGATAACAAACACTTCTGACAAAGCACAGCTCATAACATAGAAAATACACATCATTTTTAGTAGTAATAGTGATACTGCTGTACGCAAAAGTTTAAATACCCCCACTGAAATGACATCCTCTACAGCAGGGGTGTCAAACTCAACCACCAATATAAAAATAATATAAACAAATGCGTGGGTCAGAAAACGCCTGTTTTTAAAATAACATTTTGCTATAAACCCGAACTGACCATTGTTTATTCAAGATACGCAAAAACTTCAACAGTGAAATATAAACACTTGTAGTAGACCTTAAAATATTACATGAATACTTGAAATTTTCAGAATTGAAATGTCCCCACGAGCTCGGCCTTTAAAACCTACCTATTTGCTTGAACTAGACACCTGGCTTCCTTTCTTTGCTGCAAGTTCATTAAGGCTTGCTGAGCTAATGTTAAGTGTTTACATTGGAGAACTGCAGTTAGTTGTTTGGTGATACGACTGGTGTGAAAGTGTGTAGAATTGAGGTTTAACCGCTGTCCCAAAGATTGTTTTTGGGGTAGGAGAGTCGGAGCACATTACTTTGCAGTGCGTGTTGGGGACTGTAGTGCAGCACACTGTGAAATGAGCTAATATTAATAGAAAATTAAAATACTTTCGCAGGCCGGATAAGATTGTGTGGCGGGCCTGATCTGGCCCGAGGGCCTTGTGTTTGACACACGGGCTCTACAGGAAACAAACTTGAGTTTAATGTAATACTAATAATAGCAGAATTTTATTTATAAGTAACTTTCAAGGTACCAAAGGACTCTTGTACAGAAAAATTCAGGAAAACACACAGTTACAGCTAAGTGAAGTAAAGTGAAGGAATAAAAATAAGGCAATAAAAATACCCAGCATAAGATAAAGACTACATAAACAGAAACTATAAACAGACATAAATAATGGGTAATTAGCTAAAATAAATTTAGATATATGTAGTCACAACATATTCAGGGACTAGGTATGATAGGAGGCAATCTGAAAGAGACAGAGTTTCTGCTGTTTTTTGAACAAAGAGAAGTTTTGGGCCTGCCATGCTAAATACAGGGGAAAAAATAAAACAGTAGGAAATGTGCTATAATTTTTGCACATGCCAATTTTATGTCTATTTTCTTCCTCCAATATATTAAATTCAGCAAATAAGCAGTAACTGTGCAGTAAATTGAGCAGAAGTGTGTTCTCTGTAGAGGATATTTTAACTAATTTTCATTTGAAAATCAACAGAACGTCATTCAACCGGGGTGCCCAAAATTTGCATACACCGGTACTGACTGAAGCTAGCTATGTTTTGTTAGCTCTTCTTCTCCCTGAAGAGTACCTCCATGGTTCCACCAAGAAGTTAACCTTTGTGTGGTGTTGATGTGTTTGTTACTCAGTGGTCTGGTGGACCCACCACATTATTGTTTGTTTAAATCAATACAGCCATAACAATTTATGTAAAAATACCAGATGTTTAAAATATCACAAGTGACCAGCGTAGGGTTCTCCTTTAGCAGCTGTAGCCAGTCAGCAGCCTGTCCATGTTGTCCACCCTCACACACACACACACACTAACAGCAGGCCATGTAGGAGGAGAACAGAGTGAAGGACACAGCACCTCCACACTTTTATTCCCCGTGGGTTCACCCAACACCACATGTGTAATATAAATGTGTGGGGGGTGAACAGAGTGAAGACACTGAAAATGGGTTATTTTATATGTTCTTCACAGAAAATGAGCAAAGGCCAAGAAATCTGAGGTTGAAATAATAATAAATCGCATCATTTTTTCTTGTGGTAAACACTGAAAATGGGTCCCCCAGAACCACACAAGGGTTAATGAGCTTCTGAAATCCAGAAATCCATCCCTACTGATGGTGTTTATTAGCATCAGGACTTCTTCAGCCATTTCTAAGTTCTCTTTGCCGTTACCAAAGTGATGTGTGCTCCCTGGCAGCATGCCTAGACGCTGTTTTGTTAGACGGTACATTAATGGACTTGCGGTGGCATTATATTTCAGCATCACAGTACCGGCAATGCACACTGTCGACTTCCTTTGCTCCCACACAGAACTCCACTTTGCTCCAGAACTCCAGTTTGCCACTTCATGTCTTACTGCTTCGTTGCATTGCATGATCTGCAATTACGTAGCGCCCCCTTGTGCAAATTTTAAATTGGGACACAAGTAGCAAAGAACTTTATTTAAATTAGCTTAGCTTAAAATTAGATGTTATAAAGTAATTGACAGTTAATCAATTGATTAATCGTTAACAACCCTAATACATAAAAAACCCCAAAAATATTAGTTGTAAACCCAACATTTATGATTCGGGTTCAGACGCGACGCCAGAGGAGTGGTAGGAAAACCGTTCAGCACCTTGTTAAAACCCTCAGAAAATGCTGACTGGCCTTTCCATACAAAGTATAGATGTTTAATTAGACTACCAATTCATAAATCTTTTTCACCTCCTATTAGATATGCGGACACGTGCATGATACAGGGTCAGTCCTTTTAGAGTAATCAAAACATTAACGGATACCCTAAAACACTGATCTTCAGTCAGTCATGCGAGTTTATGGTGATAGCCTGGTCATCTTTAGTGCTGCAAGGACCACCGCAATGCCGCAATGACTGATTACAGGCTCACTTAATCAAAGGGGACAGAATATTTATTAAGCTGCATTTTTTTAGGATAATGAAATTTGATCTGTTTTCTGTGAGTGCTGTCACTATATAATGGCCAATCCAATCATTATGCTGTCCGCCAAGCCGAGTCCTCCAATCACTGCTTAGCAGCCGTTTCGATCCGCCCATGCTTCAAGCTGTTATCTGCGCGCCAGTGTTTGAATGTGTAGCTCCAGCTGTGGTCAAAAGATGCCTGGAGGACACACAAAAGTGAGATCCTGTCCTGATAGTAGGGCAGAATGATTTGGGAAAAAATATCTAATTGCGACTTTTCTGACTAATATTGCGACTGCGATTTAAACTGCGATTATTATCTATAAATTA
This sequence comes from Colossoma macropomum, assembly GCF_904425465.1. Taxonomy (NCBI): domain Eukaryota; kingdom Metazoa; phylum Chordata; class Actinopteri; order Characiformes; family Serrasalmidae; genus Colossoma; species Colossoma macropomum. The sequence goes on along the minus strand of NW_023494792.1, from coordinate 56,990,192 downwards.
AGGCCTGTTTTTTTTTTTTGGCCAAGAAGATCAGAATACCAACCTTTTCTGGCTTGAGGCCTGACCCCTAAATGTAGTGGGCCAGACTGCCAGTAAGCTGTAGCTGTGGTGTCACAACACATGTAGGTTTGGTTGCCTCTGATTGGTCTCCAGGCAGTTCACAAGCTCTGAGTTGTAAAGTTAAATTAAAAAAAAAAATTGCAGCTCTTGCCATTTGAAAATTGAATTCTTTTAAATTGCAATTTTGATACAAAATTGATTAATCTTTCAGCCCTACCTGATGGAGTGGAGTATGTCGTTCTCTATCCATACAACTAATCTTGAGCAGAATGAAAAAAGCAGCATTATGAAAAAACATGAAAACACATGTTGTCATCAGTAGCCTGCGTTTGGTACTTACAGTGCTCTTGACTATCTACAAAAGTTAAAACGCACTGTCAAAATGCCAAAGCAACTGTCACCTTAAATGCATCGAGTCATCAAAGGTTTGACATACACATTTTTCATGTCTGCTGTGGTAGTATACCTTAATCAAGGTTTATTTAGGTGTATTCCTTGTTGTTTTTCCTTTTCTTTGTACATCTCAGCTGTCTGACTAATTTTAATGCAATTATGTTGACTTCACTGGACAGAAGCTGTGCCTGTGGTGAGCACTCATGTGCTTTATACTGAAGGGTCCTACTGGTTAGTGAAGTGTTGACTGTGTTTATATGAATACCGTATTCAGTTTGATTGGTATTGTTTTGTATCACGATAGGGCGGAAGCGTTGGAATAAGTAGGGCAGGGGTCGGCAACATTCGGCTCCAGAGTACAATCTAATTTTTAAGTAAACATAAAATAATCCTCCTTTGCAGGAAAATAAAGCTCTGCTGATTGTTCTAACAGTTTTAACACTAAATGGTCTTAAACGCTGGAGTTAATGTACAACTGCTAATCCACCCTTTAACCCTGAAGGTTGGTGCGCAGTCTGCTGGTCACACAGCCACGCAGACAACAATCTTGCCTAGCTAGTAGCTAACGAAACGGCAAAGAGAAAGACAGACAATGATAATTTAGAGACAAATGGACTTATTTGGGTTTATAAGCACTCAGCTGGTTTCCTGATATGTTTTACACTTAAAAGTTGCGAAGATGAAGTCTTGAATTGTCCCGTTCCACCTTAAATAGTGCCGCAGTTACATTCTAGTGCCTCAGGCTCCATTTAAGGTGGAACAGGAAAATTTGAACAAGAAGCTGGCGAATGAGAAGCGACTTCAGCCTCGCAAAAAAATGTATGTTGAGAGAGATTTTACAAGAAACTGTTCTACTTTTGTGGAAAAGTTTCCTGCTGGAGATGTGAGAAAAGCAGCTACAGCTGAGCTAAAGCTTAAAGCAGAGCAAAGTAAGTCTGTGTTTTCATTTATATTTTTTATACTATACTAGTACATCAGCACATACTGAGACATATTTACAGCCAAGATGTTAAAATGGACATAAATTGTTACGGCTCTCAAGGTGGTTTGATTTTTGCTAAAAGGACAAAATGGCTCTTCTTAACATTTGGATTGCCGACCCCTGAGGTTGGGTGATGACTGCACTGCTGTTAGCAATAGGCTATAGCCTGACGTCATGACATAGCAGGACACAGCACGTTTAGAAACACTATCTAACAAGTTCTCCTACCCAAAAATACATTTCTGCCTACGTCACTTGTGTGGCTGCTTTGCACGTCACTAAAATGCAGCATGTTTAGTTGTGAAGAGCAAAAGCAATTGCAGAGTTGAAGACTAGTCGATGAAATGTGGGCCTCAGATGTGCACTCAAATATCAGAAACTTCATAGTATCGAATGATTCAGGGATTCAAGGCTAAATTAGAAAAAAAAATAATGTGTGATTAAGCATAATTAATGGCAGCAAATAATGCAACTAACTCACATTTAAAACAGCTTCCTATTTTATGTGAGAAAGTGAAGGTGGTATTTGAGAGCTCGTGCCACTTGACTGATCAACAACATTAAACTAACAAAAAAAAAAAATACTATCGTCAGTGTGTGTGAGAATAGTGTGGCTTTGGCATGCCACATCATGCCTGACCACGCTGGCTCAGAGTAGTCTGGATGCTATAATCTGAAGGATAAAGCAGACAACTGCAGGGTGGCTCTGTCACCGCGTGATAAGAAAGAGCTCCAGGGCCAGATACAGGACGCACACAGATGAGCTGCATTATTCACCCAACACATCTACACAGACTCACACAGAGAGCTGTGCACATCTGAATGCGTGTAAACATCACAGTATTCAACAGTTAGCTGTATAGTTAAATATAGAAAACTATAAACTGAAAGGGAAAAAAAATCTGTTTTTATTACAAATACATTCAAGGCTCAGAAATGGAATAAAAACAAGTTTGATCCCCGGTGATGCCACAGCCATCCGTAATCAGAAGTCCAAAAGAGCATAACTGTCCTTGCTCTCTTTGGGAGGGTAGGACATTTGTCTCTCCCCATCACTCAGCGTAATGCTAGCCAATGCGGGAGTTAGAGCCAGTTCTATAAGACAAAGTGGTGCTTCATTTATCTTGGAGGAAGGAAGCCGTCACCCTCCCTGCTGGGTAGCACTGTATAATAGGTAAAACCTGACTTGACCATGACTAAACTGGGGAAAACTTTGGTTCCTTTACCTAGGTAGTATGCAGGCCTAATATCATTGCATATTTGGTAGGGAAAGCTATTAGATTGGTCATTTGTGTTTGTATAGATACAGAATTTTTCATCTTTGGTATCTTCTGCACACAAAACTGGCCACAACGAACTGAATTTTGTCAGATGCATTCTGACTGACTATCCACATGTCTGCCTGTACACACTTCTGTGCAGCATGTTTGAAATTCAGACAGGAAACAAAGTTTTGTTTTTCCAGCTAAATTACAGGCAGCAATAGCAAACAGATGCCTGCACTGGACATCGTGACAAAAAACGAGCGTAAATCTACATCTTCAGAGCAAAAGCTACATCTGCCAAAATAGCAGGCTACAATTGGTCATTTAGCATTGATAGCATTGATATCCTATAGCAGGGTTTCTCAGCCACTGGGCCGAGGACCACAGGTGGGCCGCAAAGGACCCCTTGGTGGTCCTTGGACCTATACTGAGGGTGGCTAGTTGTCTGTACTGGGCCTGTGATGGCACTTTGTCATAAAAATCAGTGAAAAATTAATTGACTCAACTATAAAATAGAAGAATATAATATTTGCAGACAGTAAACAACATTAACACAAGCCCCACAATAACAGTGCACAAAGGCAGCTTTGTCAATTTTTTTTGACCTTTCAGTTGTCCATTCACATCAATATTATGCTGATATTTCATGTTCACTGATACAGACTACATACCGCAAGAGTAGCCCCCCACATATCACTGTGTTGAAAATTTACCAAAAATGACATTTTTAAGCAAATACTTTGAGTTTTGTTTTCTTGTGGGCCTTCATGCTTTCAGGTCATAAAAGGGGGGCCTTCAGGTGAAAAAGGTTGAAAACATCTGTCCTACAGCATAAACAGCCTATAGCAACAACAAATATGCCTGGTCATCTGTTTCACAAATACTAGGAACCATAAAGTGGTGATCAAAAAGACTGTAGATTCTGTAGCGCAGCTAGTCATTTACAGTCAGGTCTCAGGATGCTACAATATAATGTAAGTATATGTAAGATAATACTATAAATAAAATCAGGCTGTGCTAAAGATATTTGACAGTTTGGAGATACACTATACATCCAAAAAGATCCAGACACTCCTATTTAGTGAATGCAGCACCCATTGCTGACACAGGTGTTTAATCGGGCAAACAAAGCGTTTAACTCCATAGAAGTACATTGCGAACAGAATGGGACCCGGCAAAGCAGCCGAACATAGGCTTAAGGTCACCATGGCCAGCAATGGGCTGTGGAGTAGTGGAACTGCGGTTTCTGGAGTGATAGAGTTCCATCCAATACATGTGGGATGAGCTGCAGTGATCCAGAACTAACCATCCAACATCAGTACCTGTCCTCACTAATGCTCCTGAAAGCAATCAAATCCTCACAGTAATGTTCCAACATCTAGTATAAAGTCTTCTCAGAAGAGCAGATGCCGTTACTGCAGCAAAGAGGGACAAACTTCCTACTAATATTTTACTTTAATGTCCCTGATGGGGTAAATCAGATTTAGATTTGCAGTTCAGACAGTTTCTCATTCTACACAACATTTAAGACAACACTAAACATACCTTAACACATCACAACACAACATAACCACAGACCCCTTGCCCACCCCCCAACGCTGCACCCTCCCATAAAAAAAATAATAAATACTAAAGGTATATAAGCATTCAATGTGCAAGTGAGTAATTGCTTTGACTCAGCAAGCTAATGACTGTCGAGACAAAAATTCCTTATTACGCTGGGTTCTTCCAGCAGGTACTCTAAACTGCTGACCTGATGGAGGTAATTCAAACTCTGGTAGCAAACGGTGATCTTAACAGGTGAAGATGGCACTAGTTTTTCATTAGAACCTGCTTGGTACACATACATACAGGCAGGGCAGGAACTATTTGGGTGGTGGATCATTCTCAGCACTGCAGTAACACTGATGTGCTGGTGGTGTGTTAGTGTGTGTTGTGCTGGTACGAGTGGATCAGACACAGCAGTGCTGCTGGAGTTTTTAAACGCTGTGTCCACTCGCTGGATATTTTTGGTTGGTGGACTATTCAGTCCAGCAGTGACACTGAGGTGTTTAAAAACTCCAGCAGCACTGCTGTGTCTGATCCACTCAGACTAGCGCAACACACACTAACACACCACCAGCACATCAGTGTTACTGCAGTGCTGAGAATGATCCACCACCCAAATAGTACCAGCTCTGTGAGGGTCCATGGGGGTCCTGACCACTGAAGAACAGGGTAAAAGGGGGCTAACAAAGTGTGCAGAGAAACAGATGGACTACAGTCTGTAATTGTAGAACTACAAAGTGCACCTATATAGTAAGTGGAGCTGATAAAATGGACGATGAGCGTAGAAACAAGGAGGGGGTCATAATGTTATGCCTGATCGGTGTATATATCCCCTTGCTACTTGCTGCCTTGACAAGGCTGTTGAGGCTATTCCCAGTACTCAAGTTAAGGTTGCATACCAAGCCACAATACAAAAGGTTAGAACAGATTAAAAACATCATCACCATGTCAATGCAAATACACAAATGTTCAAAGAATTTCTCCTTAGGAAGAAAAGGTGCTGCTGTATTTTCTTACAGATAAAATGTACATTCTATTCAAAACAAAGTTTGTTATCTATAAATGTACCAAGATATTTACTGTACTGTGGTTGTAGGTATGGGGCAGGGTAAAGACTTCCTAAAATCAACAACCATATCCTTTGATTTCATAACATTATGATGAAGAAATGACTGGTCACCCATTACACAAAGTCAAGTACTACAGCTTCTTGAGGATGGTCATTTATATACATAATACAAAGAAGAAGAGACAGACAGCACCCCTGAGGAGAACCAGTACAACAGTTTTGAGTAAGAACCACTGACACTCACACACTGCGATTTACTAGTTAGGAAATCTAGTATCCAGCTATTATTAAATCAACATTAAAAAAGGGAATACGTTTCTCTGCTATAATATGTGGCTGGATGGTGCTAAAAGCCAAAGTCCAACATGTGTCCCTGGAGATTCCAGATGTTTAAACAAAAGGTTCTCAGCTCTTTATGCAAACTGCAGTGGATCTAACATGTACTCTACCTGTGCTAAAGTTTATTTTTAATTAACTTTTTGAAACAGTTCATTACTAAAGAAGGGCAGGATTTCAAAAGAAACACTGGATGAGAAGAGGTCTAAAATCATTTGGACATTTAGGACCCAACTATTAAGTTATTTTGTGGCAATGTCAGATGCAAATCGGGCAAATTATGCATACCTGTCAAGTACAAAACTGCAGTGCGTGCCCAAACGCACAGTGCATTAAAAAAATGCAAAATGTGCTTCTCCTACTCCTGCATATGAAGTAACACAAGAGTAACACAAAAAACAGACTGAAAGACTGGAAAGACTGCAGAGAAAACTGGTAGAGATTTTAGAAGTACAAAATTTTGAGCACCCCTGTTCAAATTAAATGGTTTGTTGAATTTTCACTTAGAAAATCAACAAAACATGTCATTTGACCAGGGGGTTCTGCATACGACTGTAAATGTGTACTAGTGTCTCAAAAACATGTTATTGGTGAATATCTATTATTGTAGGTGGATATTTAACAGTGGCAGCAGACATTATGGCTAAACTGAGGTCCGCGCCCCAAACACGTGCTCAAAGAACAGAATAACATTCTTTCTGCTCTCAGAAAACTTCTGCTTTAGGAAAAAGTACTTCACATTATTTGCCCTATACGCAGCCTTAGTAAATCAACGTTAATTTCAGCTGCACTAATGAGTGCATGTAGTTGCAAAACAATGGTTAATTATGTGTTTATTGATTTGTGAAAGTAAAAGTAAGCTAACACGTCCTCTACAGTGAGCACACTTAAATATGATATTTTCTGCAAACTGTAGAGCAATCCTGCAAAGTGCTATTGAGTTTAACATACTGAAAAAAATAAAATATAAAATTAAAAAATGTGCCAAAACTTTTGCACAGGCTATATTTTGTTTTTGTGTTTTATTTTTCCCCAATATGTTAAATTCAGCAAATAAAATGTTCTTTGTACATTAAAATGTGCAGAATTGTGTTCTCTGTTGAGGATGTGTTCACTTGTTTTCACTTAGAAAATCAACAAAACATGTAAATTGACAGAATTTTGCATTCGACTGTAATGTGGTCGCATAAAGGAGTGTTTTGCACTGTGTCTGCACTTGCGCATGCATCTGGCTCAGAGTGTACAACAACCAATAAACGAGTTAAAATTCCTGTGAAGTTGTGGACAACACGGAACAAAAAAAATAACATCGTTTCCAGCACAGTTAAGGACGATTATGTTTATGTTCCTAGCAAAATACCATCCATTTCTGGTTCTCATTTTCATTCCTTGAACTGGTTTTGGTCCCTGATTATGTTCCAGTGGCTTATATAACGTTATTATCTTACCCACATATCCTGGCGTGCCACAGGCGGTGGACATAACGTCACCTGTGCCCTCCATCTTCGACAGGCCGAAGTCACTGATCATGATCTTTGAGCCGTCTTGAGGGTTGAAATACAGAAGATTCTCTGGCTGAGGGGGAGAACACAGATACACAGAATCAGGAAAACCAGTCCACACAAAGAAGGGCAGAAAGAAGAACGTCAGTCTGTAAATCTGCGCTGGTTCTTTCACCTTCAGGTCTCTGTGTACGATGCCCATGCTGTGAAGGTAGTTCACGGCATCCAGTACTTGTCTAATGAGCGTGCTGGCATCTTTCTCTGTGTAGAATCCTTTCTCCACTATACGGTCAAACAGCTCCCCACCTGAAACTCTACAGAGAGAAAGAGAGAGTGAGAGAGAGAGGTTGACTCAGAAAGCAGTTCTACAAGCATACACCAAAACCTATGACGTTACTCATAAATCCGTCACTTGTTTCCACTGCAGATACAGCAAAACCACAGAAACTAATTATGCATGTTTACAGTGTTTCTCTGACACAGTGGACAGAGTGGCGTGTCTAAGTTGATACAGCTACAGTTATGTGCAAATGTTTGGGCGCCCTGGGTCAAATGACGTTGATTTTCTAAGTAAAATAAGTTACACATTCTCTACACCCCAAGTATCAAACTCAAGGCCCTTAAAATTATTTAAATTTTCTGTTAACACTAGCCCGTTTTACAGTGCACTGCACTACAGTCCCCAGCATGCACTACAATGTGATGTGCGTTCTGACTCTCCTACGCCAACCACAACCTATAGGACAGCGGTTACACCTTAATTCTACACAATTCCACACCAGTCATTTCACCAAACATACTAACTGCATTTCAGCTGCATTTCACCCAGTATAAACACTAAACGTCAGCTCAGCAGCTCAGAAATCGAGCCCAAGTATGTTAATGAACGTGCAGTAAAGAAAGGATACCAGGTGTCTAGTTCAAGCAGAAAGGTAGATATAAAAGACTGAACTCCTGGAGACATTTACATTTTGAATACTTCAAGTACTCATGTAATATTTCAAGGTCTTTTATAAGTGCCTATATTTTACTGTTGAATTTGACTGTATTATGAATAACAATGGCCAGTTTGGGTTACAGCACAACATTAATTAAAACATGAAATAAAAACATTTTTTCTCTGGCCCACAGATTTGTTGAGATTTTTAAATATGGCCCCTTTAGCGGTTGAGTTTGACACCCCTGCTCTACACTGCACATTTTAACGCACAATTACTGTTTATTTGCTGACTTTAACATACTGGGGTAAAAATCTAACAAAATGTTAAATAAATAGTGTGTTCTCTGCGGAGGATGTCGACAAAGCATGCGATGTGACCAAGGGTGTTCAAACTTGCATACGACTGTATGTGGAGGAGTAGATAATAATCTTTTATAGTAATCCACCAGCAGGGGGTGTAAGGACTTTAAGAAAGCACAGAAAATCCAGCCCTATAAGCACTATGATCAATCCTAATGATCTTTGACTTGATCTAAAGAAATGGCTTACTTAAATTAAATTATATCTGTTCATAATAAAGTGTTTCTGTAAATTATTCCAGCTGTATTTATTCCTGAATCTACCAAATCATACAGTATAATTAAAAGGGAATAGAAAAAATTTAATTGCACATTTCATGTTACATTTCATTTATTCATTCATGCATTCATTCATTCATTGCACTACAGGCAACATTTAAACTTGCTTTTTAAATGTTGCCTGTAGAGCCGCCTTTAGCACAGTCGTATGCAAAAGACCCCTGTTATAGTAGATACACTGTGCAACACCAGTGTGTAAGTATGTCTCTGTGCGCCTGAACTAAATCTTGTCCCTTATACAGATGGCACAATAGGAGCCTGAGGGGATGGGTCAGACCTCCAGCTCCCCTACTGAGGACAGACCCCATCCAACTTTCTCTCTCTCTGTCAGACACACAAATGTGCACATGCACACACAGACACACTCACAAGCAGGACGATTAATAGGGAAAAGATGAGCAGGCGCACAGCCGGCTATCAAATTAACACCCCAGAATTCAAATTCTAATGAGGTTTCCGAGGGGGGGAGTGGACAGGAAATGAATTGGGTTTTATCTCCACCACTGGCTCCCTCCTCTCCTCATACTCTTAGCCGAAGTGCCTGCCTCATACGCTGCAACATAAAACAGCTGCCTCAGCTAAAACATGTGCCAACTACTGACAGCAAGGTAGCATCAAGTTTAATTTTAGTTTGTGTACATCTCCCAGAAACTGCACACCAGCTATTCTATCATATACTTTTAAATACCCTGGTGACACAGAGCAAGTGCGACTACACTGTTGTTATAGGTAGGCTATATAATACATGTGACTGACTGTCAGCAGAGCCTGAGCAACACTCTGATCTGCTAAAGGAACAGTGCAGCATTTTCAACAGTATCTCCATCTGTCATCTCATGGTTAATGGTTAATTTCCATAGACAATAATTTTTCTACCCTTTTTTAAAGGACAGAAAACTTGGTTGCTCAAAAGATACTTGCGGTTGAGTGCAAAAATATGGGCGCCCTGGTCAAATTATGTTTAAAATAGTTAATACGCCCCCAAAGAACACACTTCGGGAACACTTTTGGAGTGGTCCTTTGTAGGTGATTAATAAACTCTTTACAGATTATCAGTAACACATCAACAACATATCAGTGAAGTAGCTGTAGTGAAGCATCTGAATACATTGAAGTAAATATCTTGTAGATGTTCTGTTGATACATTACGTACATTAAGTAGATGTGTTGTTAATATGTTACTTCCATTACACAAAACCTAACCTTACCAACCTTACCAAAACCTAACCCTAACCCTGCCCCTAATCCTAATCCTAAACTTAACCTCAACCCAAAACCTAATCCTAACCCTCATATGTTTTTGACATGTTACTGAGAGTCTGTTGAGTGTTTGTTTCATCTAAAAGGACCACTCAGAATAGTGTCACCTACAAGTCACCTTCTGCACATTAAATGCAGTGTTTATATTATATTTATTATAATTACTGTTTTACATTTAATGTTTTATTTGTATCCAATATGTTAAATGAAAAGTTGTGAAATTGTGGACATATATGTTTAAGTTTGTTCCCTGCAGAATATGTGCTAATTTATTTTCACAAATCAACAAAAATGCTAAAAGAGAGAGAGAAAGCAGTAATTAGTAAACTCCGTTCGACCATCATTAAATTGAAAACAGTCCAGAAACATGACATGATTTTTTTTTTGGTCAATATATACTCATTTCAAATATTATACCCGCAACACATTCCAAAAAGTTGGTACAGGAACATGTTGACTACTATTTTACATCACCTTTCTTTTCAATAACACTTAATAATCGTTCGGGGCCTGAAGACACCAACTATTAAAATAGTATCGATAGCATCTTCAACGTTAACTATGGGCTGTGATTGGATCATGAAACATTGCACGTGATATCACAGGCCTAATTAAATATATTTGTCTCTGCACCGCTTTCGTTTAAATACGGTGGATTTACAGATCAATATTTTTTTCTTTTTATTTGCATTTCACATACGGCCTCAATTTTTTTGAATTAAATTTAAGTTATCTTCTATAGTAACCATGTCCTACGCATACAGCAGATAGAAATTAGGTTGAAAAGTGCTGGAGTGCTCCTTTAAGGGCTGACATGTCCGTGCTGGCCTGATAAGTGTGTAAGAGAGCTCAAACACACATGCACAAGTGTGCACACACACTCACACGCACACAGACACACATTAATGATTAGAGAGCAGTAATGACAGGGACAATCTGCCACCCATCACCAAGGTTATGTAATTCTCCTGCGTAAGCATAAAGCAGCCAACTGACCATCGCACGCTCTCTCATTCTCTCTCTGCTTCATCCTTCTTCACTCAGCCACTCACTTTTCATCCCACTCTCTCAAAACACCGCCACTGAGCACAAGGCCAAGATCTCAATCACTCAGATTTTCTCTTTCTTCTCTGGAACTTGAACTACAATCAGCACATTCTTGGCCTTTTATGCAGGAGAGCATCAGTGCATATCATCTTACTGCATCAAACCAGAAAACCTGCTCTCATTTTCAGTGGCTTGAGCTTTTGCTCAGAGACAGTCCGAGAGGAAGTGTCCCCAGGTCATGTCCAACGGCATCAACAGCCCACATAGAGAAGTCCTTCTAATTTGGATTGCTCTCAATAAAATCAGCTTTGATGAGTTCATATCTGTACAACATGGTTAGAAGTAGTTTGAGCACATGTCTGCACGGCATCATTACAATATACATTTAGTTCATTGTATCGTATTTGGAATTTCGGGAAAAATCCCAAAGAAGTATTTCAACATTTTTATACGTACAAATGTATTCAGCAGTAACAGGTGATATATCGGTCCATCTGATATACTGGTTGAAATTCTTCCACAGGCATGTATTTTATCATAACTGTTACACCAATAAGCCACAAATAAGTGCAGATAACTTGACATACAAACAGTGCAAACCAAGCTAGTGTTAACCTCTTTAGCTGAGTACCTGAGTCAGGGATGTTTGAGCCTCGATCACCTTCCGCCGTTTAGCCTGTTGCATCCGAAGTAGTCCACTTTGTTTTCAAGGCAGCAGGCATAAAGGAATTGCCACTCTTTTGGGGTTAGCCTTAGCCAAAACTGGACACCAGACTTCTGATGTCTGACTCGGTCAGCTGCATCAAACGAGGCCACAGTCTCAGGGCCTTATGCGCAAACAAGTCGTGGACCAGCTGATAATGAACGCTGTGGCAGCAGTGTCTGATGGTTAGAGGTATGAATGTACGGGATGCACATATCAGGCAAAGCTGAAGTTGCCTTTTTATTTAAAATTCTCGATTTCCATCATTTTTTCTCCAAACAGACAGTCTGTTCATTGGTCTGATGCTGTGCTAAATATGTTTTTCTCTGAAACAAACACTGTTCTGCTAAGTATTTTATGAAGTACCTAAAGGAAACAAAAAGATGGTTCTTCAAGGGTTCTTTAGCAAAGAAAATGGTTCTATATACAACTATAAGCACTCAAAGAACCTCCTGCAAGATTACAGGGTTCTTATTATTCAGGTGATAGAAAATGTGCATAAATGTGCTAAATATGGTTCTTTGAAAAGGGGTCTATATAGCACCCAAAAGCGTTCTTCTATTGTTACAAGCTTGACGTCGTAACAATAGAAGAACCCTTTGGGTGCAATATAGAATCCTTTTCAGAAAGGCTCAATATAGAAACACCTACAGCACATTCTCTTTCAGTCTGAAGAACCCTTTCATGGTGCAAAGATCCCTTTAATCGTGCAAAAGATTCTTTGAGTGCTCATGGTTCTATACAGAACCATTTTCTTTACTAAAGAACCCTTGAAGAACCATCTTTAAGAGTGTACCTATGGAGTAACCTATGCCTGGCCTAATAGCATGCTACTTTTACTCAGGATGGCCAACTATGAGGTAAAGCCAAGAATACTGTAACTAATGAGACTAATTTAGCATCTGTTCTCCAGCTATACTCTCAGACACTGTATGTCCTTGTCAGGGTAAATGCAATAACATTTTGGGTTCCATAATTTGAGCATGCGGCCCTTGGGACTAAGTATATAGGGCATGTGAAACTGCTGGATTCAAGATAGAAAGGTTTCCTACACTATATATACACACCTGGTTTCCACGGTGTGCGAATGAAGAATGAGCTAGTACAGCTCACCAGCAAAACAAGAACATATAAACCCCAGATAGCATCACGATGGTGTTGGCATGCTGGGAAAAGGGTCACAACTCCTACTCTGTACAGTCTGCAGCAGAATGACTCACACAATTTGAAAAAGGGCAACTCAGCAAACCTGAGAAAACTGCACCTACATAACTGTGCACCAACAAATGACCCAAAACGAAACAAACGCTGTCAACCACAACATCTTCCAATCCCTCATCGAAGGCTATTGAAGCAAAGGGCCCAGCTATGAAAGGATGTGGTGGGAAAACAGAATAAACCTACAGTGGAAGAAACAGGCACAAAGGCAGGCAGTGGATCTAAGTGAAGCAACACTGGAGGCAAAACAACCCCAGAGACATAAAGCGTGACCAGGGAGAGACGAAGAAAATGAATGATGTACAGAAACAAAAAGCTGAAGAAGAAACTGGAGGCACAACACAAGAGGCCAAACAAATGAGTTGAACAGGCGACAAAAACAGCCAAGCAGGTTTGCGTAGAAGAGCTGGAGCTGAGAGATCAGCAAAGAGCAACCAAAGTCTGTGTTTACATACAAAGATTTTTGCCAATCGAATTGAATACATTACATACAGATTAAGACTGAGGTGTTCATTTGCTCACTCTACTCAACAATCTGATGAAAAATCTCTGTTTACATGCTCACTACAAGTGATCCAATCCAAAATTACACGCATGCGTAGAGAACCACTTAGCGTAGACGTTACCATGACAGCGAGCATCATGTGAGTCCAGTCAGAGTGAGATGAGCAGCAGTGAGCAGTGCTTGTGTTTTTAATCACTTTAAAATGATGTCAGACTCAGGAAAACGTCCTTCACATGTCCTTATTAAAGAAGGCCGAGAGGAAGACGTCGTGTTCTGAGACACATAAGCTGGACGTCCCACCGGCGTCTTTTAAAGATCAGAGCATAAACTTCGTCTCCTCTGCAGACCAGTTTCTGCTCCGCCATTTTAAACGTTATAAACTTTGACGCACATGATCAGAACGGACTTAAACTTTCCGATAGGGAATGTAATCAGATACAGGGGTTTACACGGATATTATTCTTCTATTTAACTGAATATTTACAGGATTACCCACCTCGTTCAATCTGATGGAAATTTTATTCCAAATGGCCTCAATCAGACTGGTCTAGGACATATTCTGCTCCAATTTAACTATTAGTCGGATTATTAATGGATTATAAGGCTGCATGTAAACGTGGCTGATGAGGAACCATTTACAGAATTGCTGATTCTGATGCAGTGAGACAAGAGAAGCATCACAATCTTGTTTCTTCCCAGGAAACATTCTCACAAAATGAAAACATACCAAATATGATCAGTTGTAGACAAAAAGGAAGGAAGAAGCCAGATCAGGCTTGATAAGGAGCAGTAAAGATCACATATGTGCTTCAAGGAATGTCACAGATTCAGGCAGTAAATGGCAATGACACTATGGAAGCCTCCAGACATTAACATGCTATGGTATACTGTTGTTCAGACGAGTGCATCAACTCAGACTTAAACCAATACTTTGGAAAAAAATCTAATTAACATGATTTATCACTTACCCCAGGTGCAGCTGATTAGCCAAGACACGTTTGATATCTGCTCCTATGATTTACAGTGGGAGATGCTAGGCTAACTACACTAACAAACGCTAGAGTTAGAGTTAACTCATTAGAGCTAACTCATTTCCATAAAAACAAGCTAAAATTTTAATGTATTGTTATGAATATGAATACCTAATAATCAAATTGAGGAAAGTGGGGGTTGGGGCATAAATGATCTCACTAAAGCTAGTTTAAATCTACTTTCTTGCAAGATAAATACATCAAAATCTGATAATATTTAATTCAATTCCTGTACAGAATCCATGACCTACTGACCTTGTATTTAAGTTGTTTAAGCACGTAAGCATGAAATTTGCAGCAATTTAAATACTAATTTTTACTGTAACTAATGAGACTAAGACTAATAACAACATTAGCGTTAACTCATCTCCATAAAAACAAGCCAAAAACTTAATTTTTTGTTATGAATATGAATACCCAATAATCAAACTGAGGAAAATGGGGGGGGGGTCTCACTAAAGCTAGTAAAAATCTACTGTCTTGCAAGATAAATAATTCAAAATCAAATCCAATAATATTAAATTCAATTATGGTACAGAATCTGTGACCTAATTATTTTTGTGGAAATATGTTCAAAAAAGATGCTCTGAATCAAGATTACTAAAAAATACAGACGTATGACTCTCCTGGATGCACTGCTAGTTCATATAATTTTATCCAGTTATGTGCTTAAAGGGGAGTTTCACCGATAGGAACCAGGAGTCACAATGTCAATCAGACATAACATTATGACCGTCCTTGTTCTACACTCATTGTCCATTTTATCAGCTCCACTTACTATATAGGTGCACTTTGTAGTTCTACAGTTACAGACTGTAGTCCATCTGTTTCTCTGATACTTTGTTAGCCCCCTTTTACCCTGTTCTTCAATGGTCAGGACCCCCTGGACCCTCACAGAGTAGGTACTATTTGGGTGGTGGATCATTCTCAGCACTGCAGTAACACTGATGTGCTGGTGGTGTGTTAGTGTGTGTTGTGCTGGTACGAGTGGATCAGACACAGTAGTGCTGCTGGAGTTTTTAAACACCTCAGTGTCACTGCTGGACTGAGAATAGTCCACCAACCAAAAATATCCAGCCTACAGCGTCTGCGGGCAGCGTCCTGTGACCACTGATGAAAGACTAGAGGATAACCAACACAAACTGTGCAGCAGCAGATGAGCTAATAGTACCTGCTCTGTGAGGGTCCTTGGGGGTCCTGACCACTGAAGAACAGGGTAAAAGGGCATAGTATAACAAAGTATGCAGAGAAACAGATGGACTACAGTCTGTAACTGTAGAACTACAAAGTGCACCTATATAGTAAGTGGGGCTGATAAAATGGACAATGAGCGAAGAAACAAGGAGGTGGTCATAATGTTATGACTAATCAGTGTATGTGTGCCTTCTGAGCTTTTATATGTTAAGTTTACAATAGTAAATTAGTGATAAAAATTCGTTGGGGTCTATTTTGCCCTGCATATATCTCATTAATTAATCTGAATGACTGGTTTTAACTCAATAATCTAACCTAATCTAATGCAGAAAATGTTAAAAAAAATTGTGGAATCCTCTTTTAAAAAGAGGAAGAAATTACTGAACAATTGCATTTTGCATAGAACTGTATAGAGAGCTTTGTAACTGTATCTGAAAATTAAGCAAAATATGCACTTCAACAACCAGTGCATGCTTCTGTAAGGTGTTGCACCGCTGCAAATTGTGCTTCAGTGCACAATGCTGAAAGCACCCTGCCCTGTTTGCAGAACAAGACCACAATCACGTATAACTGTTCCCACAAGCACATGCACACCCATGCCTGCGGTGACAATCACAGCTCTTTGTGTTTGCAACCTTAGATGAGCTGCTGATAGTACTGAGTATCGAGTACTGGATTTCTTTACTTTTCTCACTCAGCTCCATTACCCTTTTGTCCTCTCTCACACAGGGCCGTTTCGTAACATCTGACACATCTCATCTGGGACCTCTCCACCTCACCCCAGTCATTATTTTGTACGCAAGAATGAAAAAAGAATAAATACTTCATTTATCTCGATTAGGATACAAGTTTAATTAATGCTAAGGTACTCACAATTACAGCTGAAACAACTGTTCAACATTATCAATAATAGGGATGCATCAATACCGATACCGGTATCGGGTATTGGTCTGAAAATGGACTGATATCAACATTCCAATACCTGCTGTGACGTAAGCCGAGTGTAGCTGCTGCGCTAATGAACAAACGCAGTGACGGAGGCTCTGCTCACACAGAAGCGCTACTGATCTGGTGACTGGCGGTCACAAAGTCGTCGGTCACTTCAAACATTCTGCCTTGGCAGATTCTCGCCAGGAATACAGTGTGTGATTTTAGCCCATTTTAAACACACACACACACACACACACACACACACACACACACACACATTAAATGCACTTCATAATCCGATAACTGAAGAAAATCAGATTTTGTCAGTAATCTCATATGGTAGTATTAAGATAATGCGAAACCCCAGGTCTACATGGGTCAGGCAGTAACCAGATTTCTGCTTTGCAACCACCCTCACAGAAGAACTGAAAC
Organism: Colossoma macropomum; assembly: GCF_904425465.1. Classification (NCBI taxonomy): domain Eukaryota; kingdom Metazoa; phylum Chordata; class Actinopteri; order Characiformes; family Serrasalmidae; genus Colossoma; species Colossoma macropomum. Next base: position 56,973,139 of record NW_023494792.1, on the reverse strand, counting down.
TATGAACAAACATCATCTAGAAGATAAATATTGAAATCATTCATTTTATCAAGCATGTAGTTGGTTTCAGTGTCACCCCAAAAGTGTTTTGCTGCATCTCGAAGCAACACTACTTGCTTATTTCCAGTACCGTGGTCTGTTTTCGCTCATTTCATTTAAAATTAGCTAGATTTTAATTATTTTATTTTTATGGTACACTGCACTCATTTACACTAACGACTACTTAATTCTAGGTTATTCAGTATGGTATTGGACTCTATGAGTACTAAAAAATATGGACTCATAGTCAATCTGAAAAAATGGTATTGATGCATCCCTAATTGATAATGCTGAAAATAAAATGCAACTGTTAACAAGATGAACTCTTAAGCGGTCATCCATGACTTCCTGTTTCACCAGGGTATAAATATGAGGAGATGCCGAGACTAAATTCCGTAATCATTTATCAACATGGGGAAGATTAGGAGGTTTGTGACAGCTTAGAAAACACACAAGACATGACTGTACAGCTTTTATGATGAGCATTTAGCAAAGTGTCCTAAAATTGCTGAGTTAATGAAACAAGAGTCAGTCCTCTTTCTGTGGACTGAAACAGGCAATGACAGCAAAAAAAACTGGAACCTATTTCAAATGAAAAGTAAAGTAACAGAAGAATTACACGAAGAAAACAGACAATCAGAACCAGTCAGGACAAAAATCCTCTTCATTTTTACATTTTTTTGTTTTTATATTCTACATAATTTGAAAACACCAGCTGCCGTTTACATTGTATAAATATTCCCTGACAAATGGAACGATAGAAGCATCTAAATTACCTCTTTATTTTAACATCCATCACAAGACAATAATGTTTTTGGAGATACAAAGTTTTTTTTTCCTACAGCAACAAAATTCAGTATTCTGCCCAACCCTGCTAGTTAGCCACTAACCTAAATAAAAACAAACAAACAAACAACATACTAGCCCCCTCCTGAAATGGAAACCCTAAATACTCATAGCAAGAGATGGCCCTGTGTCCCACACACACTCTATGATGAATCGTCAGTTGTCCGTCCCCAGCACAAGGACGTTTCCCTCATCCGGAGAGATTAATCAGTTTGTTTTCTAGCCCTCTGTCCGGTGAGGGCTTGTGTTTGACCTTATGGTTATTGGAACTAAGCCCTGTCTCCCTGCCTACAACAGCATACAACTCATCATGAGACAGCCAGGGAAAAAAGCCTAATACACCTGAGTAAAGGTCAAACTCACCCATGACTGAGTCTGTGTGTGTGTGTGTGTGTGTGTGTGTGTGTGTGTGTGTGTGTGTGTGTGTGCGCGTTGAAAGGGGATAAAGCAACAAGAGACCGCAGGGGAACCGCTCACAGGGAAGTAGTCTGTTTCTAGAACTCTTTACACGTGGAGTGAAAGATGATATTAAGTCACTGAATGCTATTGTGTGTTGCTAATTAAGGCTGCACAATACATCATTTGTTAATCGTCATCACCACACTGGCCTCTGTGATACTGCTACGGCCAGTTTTATCATCTCAGCAGATATTCTGCAGTGTTTTGCTGAATCAGGGCATTTAAATCATCCAACAAACACAGAAAATTCTTTCACACACTGTTAGAAATAAAGGTACAGTGGAGGTACATTTTTAGTTCATCTAGGTACAAACAATGTAATTGTACCCTGAAAGGTACAACAGGGGTTTTAAGGTCCAGTTGTGAACCTTAAATAAGTTTTTCCAGGTGAAAAGTTTGTATTTGTACCTTTTCATAACCGAATGTTTTAAAACAGAACAATAAAATAAAAAGCCTGGAGACGAGACGGGGTGTGTGGAGTCAGTACAGCTTAGAAAATATCATTTCAGTGGATTATGGTTCAGTTATGTTCCTTGACTAAAGGTACTGAGATGTACCCTTGAGGGTCCCACCCCAGTAACAGTTTCATACCTTTATTTCTGAGAGTGCAGTGTTATTCAGCTGTATTGCTAGGACTGGGTAGTTTCTACTTGTTTTATACTTTCAAAGAGTCAATAAATATTATTGCATAACACAATCGTACCAGGAGGGTGGGGGTGGGTGCTGGGGAGCCGTAAAAGTGGTGGAAGTAAAGGAAAAGCATTTATGCTGCTTTTGTGCCACCTCGTTATTTCACAACAGAAAGCAATTAAAAATTTCAGTTCACTTACATAGTCACCAAATGAGTGAGGAGAGAGGAGCTAGTTAGCATTAGTGTTGCCAGGATGATAACAACTCTCTTCAGCACAACGTTCAGTTCTGGCTGACTAAAGCACCAAAACAAGTCTAGATGATGATTAAAATCTGAGGGAGAGAAGTCGAGCTGCTGGCACTGAAGGGGCAGAAAGGGCGAAATCAAATGGTGGTGTTTGGATGTGCAGCCTGATTGGCTAACTTAACGTTAGCTTAGCAAGCAGGCTACAGGCCTAAACAGTGCCACACAACACAGTACAGGTTTAATTCTGACTAACTGGCGCTCTGCTGACACAAGCATAGATGATAAAGACTCACATCTGAGAAAGCTGAGTCGAGCGACTGGTGTTGGAGTGACAGAAAGCCAAAATCAAACTTGTTCTGTGGTGTTTGAGACTGTAGCGTCTAACAAGAGCTTACTCAGCAGGCCAAATGTGCCACACACCACAGCACAGGCTTGTTTCCAGCTAACTGAGGCTAATGGTGTACCTTATCACCAGAGGTGGGAACAAGTCACTAAGTTGCAAGTAACAAGTAAGTCTCAAGTCTTCACACTCAAGTCCCGAGTCAAGTCCGAAGTCAAGATAGTCGAGTCTCAATTCAAGTCCCGAGTCAAGTCCGAAGTCAAGATAGTCGAGTCTCAATTCAAGTCCCGAGTCAGTACGGGCCAGTCTCGAGTCCCAAGTCAATAGTCCTAATCTTCGAGTTCTAAACAAGTCAGTATGCATTCCTCAGCTAATTTAAGGCCACAACACTGAATAATGGTAACAGTACTATAGCCTTTTAATGATAGCATGTTAGCAGTGAATGGGAGTATATTGATTTATTTATTTTTACCTTTCCAACTCAATATAAAATCCATGGTACACAGATAACCATGCCAGGCATATTGTTATACACAAAGTGTAGTGCACTACATATAAAAAGAATTTTAAAAGTACTACTAAACTTAACGAAAAAACTATTTAAACATAATTTTTGATGATTTTTGGGAACAGTGGGCACACAGGATTAAAATAAAAAAAAAACTAGGTCAGCAAACTAAAAAGAACCGCTAATTTGATTTAAATTTAGACGACAACAGGCACCAAAACAACCGAGCTAAACAAAGTTTACAAAAAATGATGGTGAATGTACGAAGCTGAAGTTGAATTGTTATTCGCCAGCTTCATATTGGAGTTTTCCATTCCACCTTAAATGGTGCAGCAGTTCGTTCCGGTACCTAGCCACTGCACCATTTAAGGTGGAATGGAAAATTCCAATATAAAGCTGGCGAATAACAATTCAACTTCAGCCTCGTGGTGAATGTTGCGCTTGTTTTACCTGCAGAAGCTGTTAAAATCGGTCAAACAGACAGAGCTGTGTTTCTTTTGTTTTGCTATCATGAGGAAAATGCTCAGTCCGCCTGGTAAGTTTCTCCTGCAAGACTGGAGTTTAAGTGCTGAGCGAGGGTGCACTGGTGCTGTTGATGCTTTGAGTCCCAAGTCTCAAAGTATCGATTTTCTCGAAAGTCATCAAATTCGTGACTTGAGTCGGACTCGAGTCCAAGTCATATGTCTCGAGTCCACACCTCTGCCTATTACCATTATACTGCCCAACCCTACGCATTGCTGATGTAAGATTCTGGGCTCATGGACTGATAAGTTATTTTTTCCAAGAGAAAAGCAAGTACAGAAATCTGCTGGCTTAAAATATTCATGCCTGATATTTCAAATTGCAGACCACTCTCTTGTGAATACACACGCTGAAATAAGATTGTGATTGCTCTCATTATGAAACATTAGCCTTTTATTACACCCTCAATGCTAGAAGAACATCAGATCATTGCTGATGATTCTTATTCGTTAATAAGGTTTAATTAATCTAATGGCCTGCTTCAGCGTGGGAGCCTGTCCTTCTGGATCTTGCACACGCACACACACTGAGGAACCAAATGTGCGGTTCTGGAATCTTCAAAATCACAATATTAATGAAAAACTACCAGCAACAAAAGTTATATGACATGCAGTAATATGTTCTTGCATACTCACAGTTGCATTATTAGGTAAAGATGATCAGAGCTTTCGTAGATATCTTCCAGGGCCACGATATTCTCATGCTTGATTCTGCCAAAAAACAGAAAAAGAAAATTTAGTCTACATGCCTGTCAAGAAGGTGCCAAAGATCTGCTGCTTGTACCAGCATTTTAATATAAAAAATAATAATATTGGGACATTTCAGAAATTTCAAAAAGAAAAAAATTGGTCACAGACATAAGCATGCTTAGAATAACTCTTAGAAAAGGTAGAATTCTATATAAGAATAAATATATTCAGACAGCAATGCCTTCCATCTCTCTCCTCAGGCCTGTTACACAGCAGTTGTAGGCACATTATCCATTTAGAGGTAGAGTACATGCATACAAGAACAATCCAGGAATAGTGGAGCTCATTTTGAAGCAATATTTTGACAGAAACAGGAGAGAAAGGATGAGAAAAAAATGATATCCGACAGAACCTTTCCAGCCTCAAGAGAGCATGAATAGACTGTATATTCACATTAAATGCAATATTTCAGGAATTCAATGAGCAAAGTCATCTGAGTGAGGTCTACAGGTTTTATGACTTACTACCACAAGCATTTTGATGCTGTTCACTCAGGGGTTATATGTACCACATAAGCAGGGGTGGGAGATACATCAATATAAAAGTGAATGTTTTTTTTTTGCTGTTTGCTGTGAGCTGCATGCCTGTAGAAGCATGTAAAAAATACTCCCATGGCATTTGTCACTCATTTGTCACATCTGTCTGCCATGCATGCAGCTTCTGGTGGGAAACAAGCTTGTGTTTGTCTCATTTGTGCTGTTGATTTGTGCCTAAAATTAGCCTAATGCCAAGATACAATATTATACTTCACTAATGTCAATGGAGTACTTAACAGATATTCAAAGTTCTGCATATACACCGATCAGGCATAACATTATGACCACCTCCTTGTTTCTACACTCATTGTCCATTTTATCAGCTCCACTTACTACATAGGTGCACTTTGTATAAATGTTTTTATTTGTATGTATATTAATTATAATTTGAAAACATTTGTTTCTTCGATTCTTCATTATTAAGTTGATCGTTTTTTCACTTATGTTTTTTATGACTTTGACGTCACCCACTACAAACTATTGCCTCCACAGAGCTCACTACAGGGTGCTTTGTGGCCCACTGGTGGTCTCTGAGCCACAGACTGAGAAACCCCAATCCTAACTAGTGTTTCCCTACCCAGTCCTTGGGCCCCCTCCCCAGACTGTTCACAGTTTTCCTCATCCCTTGACAGTTGGAACAACACTATGGCGAAGTTTAATGGTGGGCAGGGATGTAGATACTCACTAGAATAGAGTCGGCTAAAGTTTTTGTGAGTTATACCAAAATGACCTTTTCTTTCAGTGTGATTTTTCCGATTTCACTCATCTTTCTACTGTTATTTATGTTTTAAATGGTCCTACTATGTTATTTTCCCCTTTTCATGTTTTATTTTCTCTCAGTTTCTTTTTGTTTTTCATTTATTTTTTACCTGTGTTTTGTATGACTAATTTTGCAATGTATGGTATGTCTACTGGACCCCAGAAAGATTGTTGCTATCATAATAGCAGCTAATGAGGATCCTAAAAAATAAACAAACGTTAGGTTGGAGCAAAAATGTGGACCCTCTTGGGGGCCCTGAGAACTGGGTTGGGAAACTCTAACCTAAACACTTCTGTACAATAACAGGCTCGTTTATTTTTTATTCATATTGCTCTTGTTGTGTTACTGTTTTGCTATCCGGTGTCGACCAGAGGAGGATGGTTTCCCCCATCTGAGTCTCGGCTCCTCTCAAGATTTCTTCCTCTTGCTCTTAGAGAGTTTTTCCTCGTCATGATCACCCTTAGTTTGCTCAGTTGGGGCTTGGACCTGGATTTTCTGCAAAGCTGCTTTGTGACAACACTCAAGAAGCTAAATAAATACATAAATCTTGAATCTTATATGGTATGGCTGTTTATATTGATATCTGAGCTGCTATTATACATGTTTTGATATGTAAAAACTTGATCAGTGTACATATTGTTCTTTACAAACTGAAAAATCATGAGAAAAGTAAAAATTCAAAGCCAAAAACTGTGATTCCCACTAAACTGTGCAGCCTTCCTGAACAGTGAAAACATGGTAACGTGCAAGTTCATATTCCACACCCATCATGCAAAACTGTAGCAAAATGCCCATCAGCCTCACAGCCCTCAGATTATTCCAAAAACATGGCTTTTCCAGATTTACATCGACTCTCTCTCGGTCACTCCCTCTCTCTCTCTCTGGCTGCAGTTAACACCTCTCTCGCTGCTCGTCATGGTAACGGTTTCACGGTGGATGTGTGTGTACACATAAGCTCTGCATTTCAAGTGATTTCTGATCGGTGTCCAACCAGCATGGAATAACAGGTTGGCCAGTGACGCAGGCGAGAGGGGACAGGCGTACGCTCACGCAGATAATGGAACCAGGCAGTACATCAACAGGTGGAGCGCAGAGAGTGGGAGATATCGTATTTTCCTCCAACCAGCTATTAACTCCCTCTCCCTCAATGGACTTATTGAACAGCAGCTGGAGGCCTGCGGTGCCCGGCACAGTGGAAGCCCATATAAAGCATGCACAGAGCAATGATTTCTGAAACGGCAGACACAAAGCTTTTTCATCAATCCTGGCTTAAGAGTTTGGTGATATATGTCAACTCTACTAACGTTTAAAAACATAATATGCACTCCCCAGTTTATAATTTTTTAAAATTGCAAATTATATCATCAGCATAACAATCTGTCTGAAAAGCAGAATCTCTGAAAGATGTACATGAATCTTAGGATTTGTATTAGTGTTTAGTATTCTAACAGTGACAAAAGCCTCAAGAAATCAAATCCACTCAAGAGTCGTCTGAGCTTCAATGGACAGAGTAAGAGTAAAAGGAAAAAAAAGCTCCCGAGTGGCGCAACCGTCTAAGCGTTGGCCCTATCATCAGGAGATTGCGAGTTCGAACCCTGCGAATGCTACAGCCATCCGTGGCTGGGAGCCCAAGAGAGCAACATTGGCCTCGCTCTCTTTGGGTGGGTAGGATGGCCTCCTTTCTCCCCCCATCACTCAGCGCGATGCTAGTCAGTGCCGGCGTCTGTTAGCTGATGTAACAGATCTAGCAGTTGGTGCTTTCCTCCGAGCGCGTTCGGCTGTCCAGTGACGTTGTGTGAGCAGCAGTTTGAAAAGATGCGGTGGTGCTTCGCAGGTCTTGGAGGAAGCCTGTGTTAGCTTTCACCCTCCTAGTGCTGGTAGTATCGTGCGATTGGGGGAGTCCTAACTAGTGGGGGGAATTGGACACGACTAAATTGGGGAAAAAAAAATCAAAGAAAGAAAGAAAAAAAAATCTGACTGTTTTGTTAAGGCCTGAACATGGGATATTCACAAATTTGCTTAAATTTGAATACTGACTTAGAAATAGTCCAGAATGGGAATATGGAATTAGAATGACTTAAATAGTAGGATTTTTGCTGGCATAATTTTTATTAATATTAACTTAAATAATTACAATTTAACATAATGTAAGTCAATGGAACCAGACTTTTTTCCAAGTCATTTGGTCCATTATTCATGAAATTTACACACAATGCAAAGGACAACAGGCATTTTCAAATTATGTCAAAAACTGAAAAATGACAAAAATAGATATAAGGTTTTCTTCCGACAGCAGCGATACAGAGTGGTGGTCACTCACCATTTGACTTTTTTTTTGCATTGGTCAAAAACTGATCACATAAACCTACTTATAACAAGCATATTTCACTCTCGTTCAGCCGGGCTCCCTCTTTCTTTTTCTCTGTGTCTCTTGCATCCCTAAACAATTAGTGGGCAGAAAACTGTGGCATGACTCATCCATTGCTTCTGAAAGCATCTCCTTTAATTACAGAGAGAAAAGTACAGAAAAAAGAGAGGCGGTGAGACCAAGAGAAGAAGAAAGAAAAGGGAGACGGGGAGAGAAGCCCTTGATTCATGCTCAACTCGAGAAAGAAGCTTTAAAAAGGAGTCATGGTGTAACAGAACATGTAAACCGCAACAATCACAGCCCCAGTCATACTGCTCCATAGAGTTAAATCAACTCCTGAAAGCTTAAACGCTCTTCAGCCTTTTCTAACTTGAATAAGCACAACACTGTTGCTGCACGTAGGAATGAATGACTCAAAGGGTGGTTTCTGGAAGTGACTTATCTAAAATAAAGAAGAGCTGAGACACGAGGACCCGATGACAGGTGCCAGGTGAATGGGTTCTGGGGAAGAGAGTGTAATTAGTCATCAGAAGGGTGAGTCTTATACCTAGAAATAGTATGACAAACTGTTTGCCATGCTGTTTGCGGATATTGGAGTTGAATTGACATTTCTATCATGATGCAGATCATTTCCTTTTCTTACATACAGCATAATGGAATTTAATATGTGTCAAGTCTAAATGAAGGAAATGGTATTAATAGAAATGTATTATGAATAATGATACATACATAGTTATTTTATATGTAGCATATTTAAGCATAAATATGTACAATATTACTTGTTTATCTCCATTACATGAATTTACTTTGGATTACTGCAGTCAGTTGTTACTATGACGATTATATTATTATAATTGACATATCACACTACATTATAATATATATATATATATATATAAAGAGCAATAGACATTTTCAAATGATGTCAAACTGAATATATATATATATATATATATATATATATATATATATATATATATATATATATATATATATATAATTAGCAGCCAATATCAATATGATTCTGATGTCATTGTGCATCCCTAATTTTTCAGTATTCAGCGTGTCACTCTCTTCCTTTATTACAGCCTCCGTTCTTTTCAGGAGACTCACTTTCAGTTTCTCAAGGAAATCTGCAGAGATATTTGTCCTCACTTCAAGTGCTCAAAATGCAAATTATTTGCATTCTCCTTTTCTCAGTGAGGCTTCTTGACAGCTACACATCCTTTCAAAGCATCGTCTTTTCACAGTGGAAGGACGGACAGAAACACCTGTGGATTTTCTCAAATCTGAAACAGCTTGATTTTCTCCCCCCTTTAAAGATGAAAGCTTTAAGTGCTGTTTATCTGACCGGGGACAGTTTCGGTTTATCGGGACCACTTTAATCTTTTTATACTCCACTTTTGGAAACTTCTGTTTTTTCACTCTGACTTCCCCTTTTTTATATAAATGGATTATCTTATATCTCCTGTACTTACTGAAAAATTAATCATTTGTACTTAATGGCTGTTTTGACTGTAAACAAAATGAATGGATGGTCACTGTCTTTTGCAGAGTACTGTACAGATTTATAAAATGAAGAAACTGAGACTAAATCCACCTCAGTAAGCAATACAGAGAAACGTAACACTTATTTGTATTTCAAAAGGGTTACAATGCAGTAAAATGGGAAAAATGTAGACTTTTTAGCACAGTAGCCCAACATCACCTAAACATTCTGACCTTCCGGAGTAAAATAAACTTGTCGTCAAATATCTGTGAAATACCAGTCAAATCTAATCATCAGTCTGATGCGGGTAATTATTTTAAATAATGATCTACCGATACTGATGTGACTCCGATGTCACAGTGCATCTCCTTTATATAGTAGAACTTTCTCTAAAAAGTGTTCCATTAAGATAACATGTGCAAAACACACACAAACA